>NW_025408522.1:0-600000 GCF_018350175.1 Felis catus | reverse complement strand
GCTGCAGAGCCACAGGGCATCCAAGACATTTCTTAAATGATCACTTGGTTGAAGAGATGTAGGAGCAGATATGGTGACAGGGAGGGGAAATTCAACTTGTATAAAAAAAAGGCACTGGAGTAGTTAAAATAGGTACCTGTTGATTTCAAAAGGTGAGAAGCCAGTTAACCTACCGTTCCACCCACCTTTATCCCAAGCTCTTTTTATGCTCAGTGGCTTGTGTTGAGGGAAGCTGAATGCCTGTGGCATGGGGACATGCCTGCTCCTGGGCTGTCTTGTCTGGAGACAGAGACTTCTCCAACCTCATGCTGTGTCTTCAGTATTCTCACAGCCATCCTGGCTGGAACAACTTCCCTTACTGCCTCCAAATCCACCTGCAAAGCAAAGAGGCTGTGTCCTGTATGGTCACCACCTGTTCCTGCAGAATTTTGGGCAAAAGTAATTCCTGCGTCCTCCAAGTCCAGCCACACAGAGGTTCAGGGTGCCCTGGGGGTGACCTACCTGGCAAGCACTTCTGCCCCTGAACCAGTGGCCTAAGTGAGCCATTATGCAGAGCAGTCCATACAGAAGGCTGAAGTCGCTCAGGATGCAGAAGCTGAAGGTTGGGCACAGAGCCCAAAGTGGGACATGAGGAAAGCAGTGACCACCACACCTCACCTGTTGCCCTAAGGAGCATGGGCTGGTAGGTGCCCATGGACAGTGCCTACTTGATGTCTGTGTGAGGAACCCGGAGTCTGAAATGTGCCCCATATATGTGGTCCTGGGCCTTTCAGAGTTGTGGCTTTACTCCCCACCCCCTACCATGGTCCTGTCCTGAGGCTCCATCTGCCCTGAGTCTCATATCCATTTGGATTTAATGCATGGTTTACCCAACAACAAATCAAGCCCACTCTGGGTTCAGGGTAGTTCTCTATCCTGTTCACAATGACAGTGCGTGAAGGCATTTAATAAAGATTGTGGGGTTAGTGGAGCCCTTGGATGAAGAGCTACTGTTCAGATATTACTCCATATTGCATAGAACTAGATTTTATTAGACTGTATCTTTCAATGATAGCTTAGGGGCTGGATGTAGAGTGCTGAGTGATGGATTAGTTTGTGGAGGGAGACCTACCCTGAGCGGTTTACAAGGGAATGTGAATGCCCCAAGCACATGGATGTGGTGAGGAGCACTCCAGGGGAAATAGATAGTGACAGAGTGGGTGACTGCAGGATTGGGGGACCCTGTTGGGTAGGGTCAAACAAGTAACATGTGTCTTGGAATCCACATGGCCACGGTTCAGGGCCAGGGTGGAATACATGGGATTTTCTCAGCTTTCACTCAGGCTACCACAGGGAGAACAGCTGCACAGGCAGAGAGAAACAAAGCCAGGGAGATGAGTGTGTGCAGGAAGGTTGTCTATGAAGACACATTGGTTGTGGGCATGAGCAGGCAGAATGGGGCCATTTGATGAATTGGAGTTGGGATGACCATCACCATGAATTTGTATAGCAATTCCCCACAGTGCTTTCTTCATTTTCACAGCAGAAAACAGGGGTCTACAAAGCCTTATACAAGTTGAGGTGCAGCCATGCTCTGCTTCAACTTGACTGTCTTGTGATATTCTCACAACCCTGTTTCTGGTGAGTCTACCTGGAGCAGCCCTGCACCTGTGCCTGGATCAGCCCCTCCATCCCTCCACCCTGCAGTACAGACTTCCCACTGCTGCTACACTCAGGAGTACAGCATGAACAAGCTGAAGTACTCTTCAGTTTTCCCGTGTGGAATTGAAGTGTCTGACTTTGAAAAGTGGTTAAGGACCTCACTTCAACATTGGTGAGCATATGCCCCATCATAACAGCTTTTTGGTATCATTTGAATAAATCCCTAGTAGTGTAATTGATGGGCCATAGGGTAGTTCTGTTTTTAATTGTCTAAGGAAACTGTATACGGTTTATCAGAGTACTGCATCAGTTTCCCTTCCCACCAACAGTGCAAAAAGATTCCCCTTTCTCTCCCACCTTGACACCATCTGTTGTTTTTCTGAGTTGTTAATTTAAGACTTTTGTTTAGGTGTGACATGATATCTCATTGTGGTTTCGATTTGTATTTCCTTGATGATGAATGATGTTGAGCTTCTTTTCATGTGAGCATTAGCTCTCTGGATGTCTTCTTTGGAAAAGTGTTTATCTATGTCTTCTACCCATTTGTTCAGTGGATTGTTGTGTTTTATTGTTTTTGTTTGTTTGTTTGTTTTTAATTTAGGTGGGTGTCTGATAAGTTCTTTATAGATTTTTGGATACAAACTCTATCAGATGTGTTATTTGCAAAGATCTTGTCCCATTTCCTCTGTTTACTTTTAGTTTTGCTGATTGTTTCCTTTGTTGTGCAGAAGATTTTAATCTTGATGAAGTCCCAATAGCTCATTTTTGCTTTTATTTTCCTTGCTTCCAGTGACGTGTCTAGTAAGAAGTTGCTGTAGCAGAGGTCAAAGACATTGCTGCATGTGTTCTCCTCTAGGATTTTGGTGGTTTCCTGTCTCAAATTTTGTTTTTTCATCCATTTTGAATTTATTTTTGTGCATGGTGTAAGAAAGTGATCCAGTTTCATTTTTCTGCATTTCACTGTACAGTTTTCTCAAAAACATTTGTTGAAGAGATTTTTTTAATCTTTATTTATTTTTGAGAGAGAGAGAGACAGAGCACAAGTGGGGGAGGGACACAGAGACATAGAGACAGAATCTGAAGCAGGCTCAGGGCTCTGATCTGTCAGCACAGAGCCCAATAGGGGGCTGGAACTCACGAAAGGTGAGTTCATGACTTGAGCCAGTGTCAGATTCATAAATGATTGAGTCACCAAGGCACCCGACTGTTTTTTTTTCTTCCATTAGACAATCTTTCCTGCTTTCTTGAAGATGAGCTTATTATATAGTTGAGGGTCCATATCTGAGTATTGTATTCAGTTTCAGTAATCAGTCTGTGTTTATTTTTGTTCGAGTACCATACTGTTTTCATGACCTCAGCTTTGGAATATAGCTTGAAATCCAGAATTGTGATGCCTCCAGTGTTCTTTTTCTTTTTCAGGATTGCTTTGGCTATTCAGGGTCTTTTGTGGTTCCATACAAACTAGGATTGTGTGATCTAGCTCTGCATAGAATGCTGGTGGTATTTTGTTAAGGATAGCATGAATGTGTAGGATGATTTGGGTAGTCGTTTTCAAATTGATTTGGGTGGTAGTGTTCAGAGTATATACCTCTTTAGTTAGGTGTATTCCTAAGAATAATATGTTTTCTGGTGCAATTGTAAATGGGATTGATTCCTAGATTTATTTTTCTGTTGTTTTGTTACATTGTATAGAATTGCAACAAATTTCTGCACATTGATTTTATTTCTTGCAACTTTGCTGAATTTATGGATTTGTTCTAGAAATTTTTTGGTGGAGATCTTTTGTGTTTTGAACATAGAGTAGCATGTCATTCACACATAATGGAGTTTTGACTTCTTCCTTGCCAATTTGTATGACCCTTATTTCTTCTTGTTGTCTGATTGCTGAGGTTAAGACTTCTACTACATATTAATTAGGAATGGTGAGAGTGGGCATCCTTATCTTGTTCCTGACCATAGGGGAAAAGCTCTGGGTTTTTCCTCAATGAAAGTGAAATTAGCTGAGGGTCTTTCATTTATGGTCTTTGTGATGTTGAGGGATTTTTCATCTACCCCTACTTTGTTGTTGTTGTTGTTGTTGTTGTTGTTGTTTTTAATCAGGAATGGATGCCGTACTTTGTCAAATGCTTTTTCTGCATCTATTGACAGGATAATATCATTTTATTCTTTCTTTTATTACTGTGGTTCTATCACCTTCATTGATTTGCAAATATTGAACCAGCCCTGCAGTCCAGGAATAAATCCCTGATCATCGTGAATAATTCTTTTAATGTACTCTTGAATTCAATTTTCTAGTATCTTGTTGAGAATATTTCCATACATGTTTATCAGGGATATTGGCCTGTAATTCTTTTTAATGGGGCCTTTGTCTGCCTTAGTAATCAAGATCATATTGGATTTATAGAATGAGTTTGAAAGTTTTCTTTCTGTTTCTATTTTTTATGAAAACCTTTTTTTTAATATAAAATTTATTGTTAAATTGGTTTCTATACAACAGCCAGTGCTCATCCCAAAAGGTGCCCTCCTCAATACCCATCAATTACGTTTCTATTTTTATGGAATAGTTTGAGAAGGATAAGATTCTTTAAATATATGGCAGAGTTCCCCTGGGAATTGATCGGGCCCAGGACTCTTGTTTGTTGAGAAGTTTTTGATACTGATTCAATTTCCTTGCTGGTTGTGGGTTTAGTTAAATTTTTGATTCCTTACTGTTTCAGTTTGGAAGTTGGTAAGTATCTAGGAATTTGTTCATTTCTTCCACATTGCCCAGTTTTTTGGCATATTCTTTTTCAGAGCATACCCTTACGATTATAACAATTTTTTAAAAATTAACTTTAAACTTTATCCTTGTCATACCTGCATGTATGTTTCTGTGTCATACACCATCTGTTACTTCAGTGGTGACTTCTTTCCTGTAAACAACCAAAGAGGCTGCATATGCATGACTTGTACTCTAAGACATTCTGTAAATATCAAAATTGCAGAGAAAACTAAAAGATCAGGGGCACCTGGGTGGCGCAGTCGGTTAAGCGTCCGACTTCAGCCAGGTCACGATCTTGCGGTCCGTGAGTTCGAGCCCCGCGTCAGGCTCTGGGCTGATGGCTCGGAGCCTGGAGCCTGTTTCCGATTCTGTGTCTCCCTCTCTCTCTGCCCCTCCCCCATTCATGCTCTGTCTCTCTCTGTCCCAAAAATAAATAAACACTGAAAAAAAAATTAAAAAAAAAAACTAAAAGATCAATGATTGCCCCATTTACAAGAAGAAACAGTGTTGAATATTTGGAATACAGGGGACTTTTAGGACAATGTGGACACTGTGTATGATTCCAAAATGGTGCATAAAAACAACTATCCATTTCTCCAAATCCACACAATGTGCAACACCAGAAGGGAACAATAATGTAAACTCTGGAATTTCGGTGATTATGATGTGCCAAAGTATGTTCATCAATTGTAACAGATTGTACTACTCCAGTAGAGGATGGGTACATGGAGGAGGCCATGCATGTGTGGAAACAGAGTATATCTGTAGCTTTATCTCAAATTTTCTGCAAAAAAAATAATTTGAAAATTTGAAATGTTTACAAAACTTAAAATTTACTACATAATCAAAGTGAAGAAAAGTCTGTTTGCACCACTTGCCACCTAATCATAAACAGTGCCACCAATGACAGTCTCAGAATTTTCTGGTTGCAAAGTTTAAAAAAAATCCACCATCTACAAAGGTAAGCGTAAGCTAAGAAAAAAAAAATAGAACTATTAATGAATTCAAGAGCAGGTTCTTTAAAAAGATTTTCAAAAATGATGAGTCAATTGGAAAATAGATAAAACTCAGAAATTGTGCTAGACTTCTCAAAAAAAAGAGAAGACAAATAAATGAAACCATAAATGAATGAGGAGAAATAAGAACCAACAACATATAACAAATGGAGAGAATTATAAGATGATATTATTAAAAATTATATGCAAACACATTGAACAATACGGAATAAACTGATAAATTATGAGAGACATACAATCTTCCAAACTGAATCAGGAAAAAATAGAACATTTGAACAGACCAATAATTTGTAATAAAATTGAATCATTAAACAAAAAAAATCTCCCGAAAAGCAAACTCAAGGGATTTCACTAGCTATAACGTCCATCACGTTTGCAAGCCTTCTGGTCCTAATAAATACAGAGCGAGGACCCTTACTCGGGTTCTTTTCTCCTCCTGGACATTAGATACTCTTGTATTCAATTGTGGGTCCGCTCTCTTGATTGACAGAAAACAATCTCCAGAATCCAAATCTGTGAAAAAGTAAGACCTCCCTATTCCTTGTTTACAACCCTGTCACACAGAAGGTGGCCCCCGACCCAAGTCAGGACAGATGATGATCAAATGCAAACAGAGCAGGTTACAAGCAGCACAGTGACACTTACGGGGACTGTCACTTTGACCGCACAACGGTGTGCGTCAGGTTCTGTTAGAATCTTTGTCTTGGATGTGCGAAACTGAAGCCAACAATGTGCTGCATTCTTGCTGATGACTCTTCATGGCCCCGCAGTCCAACTACCTAAGCAGAAGAATAGCATCTGTGACCCTGCGGTCAGCCAGATGGCTCAGGCCTTCCCCACAGTAGCAACCTCTCCTGGCAGCCTGGGAGCACGGATACCCCAAGGACCTCGAGCCCTGGGAACACAGTTGGTCTGGGGGACATAGTCACCCTGCAGACCTGAGCCTTGTCAGAGGGGAAACAGCACAGGAATGTACAGACTCTGCAAAGGAAGATGATACATGTGGGGATCCTGTTGGGTCACTGATGGAGTCACCTTGCAGGGCACATGACAGGGACCACAGGTCACCAGCTGAATTAGGAGAGGGGTGAGTGAATGAGGGAGTGAATGGGAGAGGCAGTGAGGAAGTGAATGTGGGAGGGTCAGGTCCACACAGCAGGAGACTTTATGTGTGTAATTCCCGGGCCCTGGAAATTGGCACAGGATGTGTCCTGCTCTCCTCCCATGGCTGACCCTCCTTCACATGGGAACTGCTGACATCCTGGATCATCTCCATCTCCTCAGGCAATGCTGAATGTTCCCAGAATCTGGGTACTAGGCAGAGGCCTGAACAGGGTCTTCAGGAGCCTGTTCCTTGGATAATCCAGTGACATCCTGCCATATGGCTTTTTTGTCCTCCAGGAACCAGGCAATGATATCACCTCATCTCTCAGAGATTCCAACAAGCAATCCATCAAGAAGACCAAGTTATGTCCTCTGGTCACAGATGGGTAAACTGAGGCTTAATAGCACAGCCTGGGGTCACTAGTAAGACAAGCTAGGTGAGGCTCCCCACTGCCTTGACTTTGGATTGTCCTAACCTCAGGCCTGCACCTCATCATTCTGGAACTCAGGTCCCTCCTCCTTGGGCACCCCATCCTCCTGCCATAAGGTCCCTCTGAACACAGGGGAGCAGAGCTAACCCATCTGCCTGGGACCTGACATGGTGGCTGGGGAAGGGAGGACCCTGGGCTCTGTAGGCTATCCGTGTACTGGACCACCTGGGCTCTGTGGTCTCTCCCAGCAACAGACCGGCTGGGGTCCATGGACTCTCCTGGTACTGGACAGCTGCTCCCTCAGGTCAGGACTTCTCACTGTGGATCTCCTGGGGCTTGGTTTCCTTATTTTGTCACCTGGGCTGCTGTCCCCAGACCATAAACCTGGCCATCTGAGGGTGACCAGCACTGCCCCCTTAGGGTTTCATTTTCCGGAAGTCCTGCCAGGAACATCCCACATCTCTGACAACTGCTCTCCATGGAGGTCGCCTCCCCTTGGACTTGCATGTATTTGCTCTTCATCCCAGGAACACCATGACTTTGGAGCATTTTGGGAACAGAGGCCTGTGAAACCTGTCTCTGGACTTGGGCTGTGAGGAATGATTTCCCCCCTGTGGTGTCCCTGCCCAGCTTCCTGCATTCCTCTCTTTCTGTTTTTGCCACAGGAGGAACAGCCATGTTCTGTCTGGCATCAGGCTGTGGTGTCACAGAAGGAACATGGGTCTCTACCCCAAGGTTATGACCATTTATACCAAAGGAGTCTCATTTTTTCACGTTTTTCCAATTTTTAATCCATTGTGGATTTCAATATCAAATGAGAAAAAATCTATTTCAAATATACACAAAATACAAAAGTTAATCTGTTCCATCTTAGAATGTGTGGGCAGAGACAAAGACATCTATTGCGAGGTTCCAGGTATAGGAAACATCCAGAGTAGGTAAGGAAAAGAGAGAGAATGGAGATTAGTGGTTCCCAGAGGCTGGGGGTGGGGGTGGGGGGCAATGGGGAATGAGGGCTCTGGGTACATGGTGTCCCTTGGGGACTGAGATATTCTGCAACAATATTGTGTGCTGTGGTTGCAGAGGGTTGTGAGTGTACTCAATGCCCAGGAATTGTACAATTTCAATCATGTAAACAACTTTTTAAATTAATAATAAAGACTATACAAAACACAAAATGATAAAATAATAGTTGAATTATAGCAGAAAGAAAGCACAAATGGGGAGTGGAAGAAGCATTCTGCTGGGGTGTTGGGCAGGGGCAAGGCAAGAACAGGACCAAGGGCAGGGGCAGGGGTAATGACACAAACGGGCAGGAGCAAGGCCAGGGGCAGGGACTGTGGGAGGGCTGGGGACAGGAACAGGGACAGGGGCAGAACAATGGCAGGGGTAGGAACAGGAAGAGGGGCAGAGGCAGTGGCAGGGGCAGGAGCTGGAATAGGAGCAGGAACAGTGGAAGCAGCAGAGGCAGGAGCAGGAAGAGTGTCAGGAGCAAAAACACTCTTCAGCAGCAGGGGCAGGATCAGGAACAGTGTCAGGAGCAGGAGCAGGAATAGGGGCAGGAGCAGAGGCAGGAGCAGAGGCAAAATATGGAGCACGAGCTGGTTCACTCTGCACGGTTGCTGGCTGTCCCTGCACAGGTGCCAGGTCATCTTCTGCCTCCTGGACTCCTGCAGGAGTCCCTCCAAAGAGCGCCCCTCCCTACAGAGCTGCTGATGCCAGAGATGGTGTTGCCTCAAGCTCTGGAGACACAGTGGCTTCTGCTCCTGCAGCTGACCCTTCAGAATAAAACAGAGTGACATTTGGAGAAAGTCCAAGTCCCCAGGTGAGAGATGAGAAAAATCATCCCCATGCCTGCCTCTCCAGGTCCCTTTGCAGGCACAGAACACACCCCTAAGCCTCCCAGAGAAGCTACAGCCAGGAACCCGCACCAGGACCTCTTTCCTCCTGCAATCCACAGCTGGGTACTCTGAGGTCAGTTTTTGCTCGTATCCCCCACCACGACCTGGGGGCTCTTCCCTGGGTGACCAATCTCTGACTGGCCCCATATACCACCATCACCCACCCTCAGCCTTCTCACCCTCTGGCTCTGCCTACGTGGACTCTAGCTCCTGGACCAGCATCTGGTGGACCATTGTCCTCTGCAGTGGTCTAGAAAGTGACCACTCCAGGCAATCTCCAGGCCCTGTTTCTGGAGACTTCCCATTGGTCACTTTCTCCGTGTGTCCAGGGTGGCCCTCCTGGTTGGACACATGGGCACCTCAACAGGTTAGACTGAGCGTGGGTCTGCCAGCCGCTTCCTCATCTCATCTCTAGTCTTCTGTAAAGGCTTTGAATAGCAGCTGGCCCAGAGGTATCACAGACCTGCTCGAACATCTTCAGGGTCCTTCTGCCTTCTCCCACTGCTGCTCCCAGATTGAACACTGACCTCTGCACAGCCCTGCACCCAGGATGCAGTGACCTACAACTTCAGGGCTCAGGATGAACTTTGGGGACAAGAGAAGGCCCTAGAACACCCTGTCCCTCTCAGCCAGCTTTGACCTGGGTTGTGAGCATGATGGCCCACTGGGCATCTGACCCCTCTTCAGACTGCACCTGCTCTGGTGGGCCCTCCACACATGACTCTTCCTTCCACACATACACATACACATGGGGAGGGGAAGTGGGGCCACACAGATCAGTAAAAGAGGTAACAGGTTTGCCTGGTCAGATCTGGGACTCCCTATGTTACCTTTGGGTCTTTCCAAGCTAGAATCCAGAGGCGCCCAGTGTGAGACATGACACACTGTCTCCAGGATCGGGAAACAGTGTCACTGTTGGCTCTCCTGAGCCAATAGCCTCGCATCATGGGCACACGGCAGGAGAGCATGTTGCTTATGTGCAGGTTTCCAAACAAATAAGCCCAGCAGGATACTGTCTCCAGAATGTGGGTGGCTGGTTACTGGGTTCTGAATTCTGTTGTGCTCTGCTCTCAGGGAAGTGAGGTCACTGCCTGGAGTCCCCTTGCTGGGCTTCCTCCTCATACAAGAGCCACTCACTCATGCTGCAGAAGGGCTCCACTCCACCCCATGCCCTGTCCATACAGTGACACCAACACACCTCGCTCAAAGCCCCCACTAGGCCTGGGTGCAGCCAGTACACCAGCTTTGAGGATACAGTGCTGGCTTGAGGCCAGGCTCCTTCCCCCAAGCAGAAGTGTGACCCTGCACAAATTCCGTCCTCATGGCCTCCCCAGTCTCACTATCTCCACTGTGGGGTCATTCTGGCATCTACTTCTAGGGACACCATCAGGGGATCTGCCTATAGAGATGCCCCGTACCTGCTATCACATGAGGCACATGCCCACACTTAGCCATGGAAAGGTGAGAAAGAGGTGAACACAGCATGGAACACACTCAAAAGGGCCTGGGTCTGCTCTGGGGCCCAGATACAGCCATCCTTTCCTGCCTGGTTTCCAGGCCCGGTTGGAAAGTTGAAATGAACTCATTCAGGTCTTGTCCCCACCAGACACACACTTACAGGGTCTCTCCCACGATATTTGGGCTCAAGTCCCAGTGCCTCCTCTGGGCCAATGTTATGGGCAGTCCCTATAGTGTCTCCCAGCATTCCTGAATCCTGGTCACACATTCCTGTCATGCCCTCCCCTCCTGGGTGGGTGGCCCATGTGACTTTGTTCTAAGGGATAGAAGAGAATGGTGGGGTGTCATTTCCAAATTGCTTTATGCGGGTCTGTGGTTTTTCCTGGTTTCCTCTCTCCTGGGTCCATGCTTTATCTCTGCCTCAGACTGTCTCTGCGTCTCCACATGAACAGGGCTTGTGGGATTCAGGTTCCATGTGAGAATTCTCAGAATCCTCCCTGGTGCCCTGTCTCCCACCCCTGTCCTGGTGTTTAGGTTACTCATGAGGTATACTCCTGCATTCAGCACTGCCTTGGAAACACTTCCTAAGGAGGAGGTGAGACTCCAGCAAGGAGGCTCGTGACCTTGGTCCCCACACTGACATCTTCTGCTCTGCCACAATCTGCAAACCAAGGTCCTCAGTCCTCCAAGTCCCAGGTTGTCCTCTGCTCATGACTTTTAGGGAGTAGAAAGCATTTTCATAGGATGGGATATATGCACTATATTCTCTAGATCCATCCTGTTATTGCAAATGGCAAGATTTCCTTCTTCTTTAAACAGTATAATGCTAAGAAAAATAACCCACAAAAGGCAAATTCCGTTTTATTTCACTCATATGCAGAATTTAAGAAACAAGCAAATTAATAAAAGGAGGAAAGGAGAAACAGTCCAACAAACAGGCTTTTAACTCTCGGAAACAAACTGTTGGGACACCAGAAAAGAGGTGGGTGGGAGATTGGATAAAATCGGTGATGGGGATTAAGATTATATATATTTTGAACACTTTGGAATCTGAAATATTTTGTAATTAATGTTGAAAATGTAAAAATGAAATGTATATTTCCTTCACTTCTAATTGCTTAGAGGAAAAAATTCTCTAGAAACAGCAAGTAAAGGATGATGGAAGTTTAATGTCAGAGAGCAGATATTTACAAACATGGCTACTGAAAGAGTATACTTATACTTATTTTCAAATGAGAATACCTTCTTATAATCTACGTAAGACTACTTCTTTTTCAGTGTAACTTAAATCTAAAAATCATTCACCATCATGTGTCTTGAACCTGTGAGGGTGTGAGAAGCCCAATTGAAATTTTTAAAGTTGTATTCAGTGAAAATTTCCTTTTATATAGTAACATAATACCATTTAAACAAACAAACAACAAAATAGTGACAAATGACACAAACATATGGGAAGTTATACGATCCTCATGAATGGAAGAATTAATATTGATAAAATATATATATATGACCAGAATAACCTAGAGATATAATGGACTCTGTATCAAAATGCTAATAGCGTTTTTTCACAAAAGTAGAATAAAGAATACTAATATTTGAATGGAACTACAAACAAATCCAAATAGAAAGCAATTTCGGAAAAAAAAAAAGAAGAAAGCTGGCGGCATCGCAATCTCAGATTGCAAGGTACACTACAATGATAAAAAACACAAAACATCATGGTATTGGCACAGTTACATAGATCAATGAAACTGAATAGAGACCCACACTTGTATGGTCAATATATTTACACCATTAGAAAATTGAACAGATACATGCAAAAGAAAAGACCTTCGTTATTTCTTAATTATGTATAAAATAACATCAAAATATACTTAAGACCTAAATGTGAGACCTGAAAACCATTTATATATTTTTTTAATTTTTATTTAAATTCCAGTTAGTTTACATATAGGGAAATATAGTTTCATACATACCATATAGTGACTCAAAATTTCCATACATCACACAGTGATCATTATGAGTTCACTTCTTAATCCCCATCACCTATTCACTCCATTCCCCACTGACCTCCCTCTTGGTAACCATCAGTTTGTTGTCAATACTTAAGGGTCTGTGTTTGGATTTGCCTCTTTCTCTTTTTCGTCATTTTCCTAATTGGTTTTCTTTCTTGAATTCCACATATGAGTGAAATCACATGGTGTTTGTCTTTGGCTTCTTTCGCTTAGCCTCATACCCTCTAGCTCAGTCATATGATCTTGCTAATAGCAAGAATCCATTGTTGTTGTTTGTTTTCTTTTTATGGTGTAGTAATATTCCATTGTATATGATACCCATATATGCATTTCTTTGTCCATGCATTGGTCAATGGACACTTAAGTTATTTGCAAATTTGGCTATTATAGGTAATGCAGCTATAAACATCTGGGTGCCCATATTCCTCTGGAATACTATTTTTGTGTTTCTTGGGTAAATACCTAGTAATGCAATCGCTGAGTCACAGGGTACTTATATTTTTAAATTTTTTTGAAGAAACTCCATACTGTTTCCCAGAGTGGAGGCACCAGTTTGCATTCCCACCAACAGTATAAGAGGGTTCCTCCTTCTCTACATCCACACTAACACATGTCATTTCCTGTGTTGTTGATTTTAGCCTTTCTGACAGGGGTGAGGTGATATCTCATTGTAGTTTGAATTTGGATTTCCCTGATGATCATCATATTGAGAATTTTTTAAAGGGTCTCTTGGCCATCTGTATGTCTTCTTTGAAAAAATGTCTTTCCACACCTTCTGCCCATTTTTAATTATGTTAATCAATTTTTGAGTATTGAGTTTTATAAGTTCTTTATATATGTTGGATATTAACACTTACCAGATATGTTATTTGAAACTATCTTCTCCCATTCTGTAAGTCACCTTTTAGTTTATTTGATCGTTTCCTTCACTGTGCAGAAGCTTTTCCTTTTGATGAAGTCCCAAAAATTTATTTTTTACTTTTGATGCCCTTGCTTCAAGACACATATCAACAAAGAAGTTGCTACAGCTAAACTCAAAGACATTGCCTGTGTTATTTTCTAGGATTTTTATGGTTTCAGGTCTCAGATTTACATTTTTAATCAATTTTGATTTTAATTTTGTGTATGGTGTAAGAAAGTGGTAGTTTCATTCTATCAGATGTCGCTAGCCACTTTCCCAGCAGTATTTTTGTGAAGAGACTGTCTTCTGCATAGGATATTCTTTCCTTTTTTGTCAAGGATTATTTGACTTATGTGTGGGTTCATTCCTGGGTTTTCTATTCTGTTCTACTGGTCTGTGTGTCAATTTTCATACCAGTAGTGTACTGTTTGATTACTCCAGCTTTTATTTATTATTTATTTATTTATTTATTTATTTATTTTAAATTTACTTTTTTCATTCAAGTTAGTTAACATACAGTGGAGTATGGACATCAGAAGTAGAACTCAGTGATTCGTCACTTGCATATAACACCCAGAGATCAACCTATCAAGTGTCCTTCTCAATGCCTACTACTATTTAGCCCATCGTACTATCCCACTATCCACCTCCTATTGGTTCTCTGTATTTAATAGTCTTTTATGGTTTCCTTGTTCTCTGTTTTTATTGTATTTTTCCTTCCCTTCCCCATTTCATCTGTTGTGCTTCTTAAATTCCACATATGAGTGAAATCATATGATACCTGTTCGTCTCTGGCTGACGTATTTGGCTTAGCTTAATACATTCTATTTCCATACACATTCTTCATATAGCAAGATTTCATTCCTTTTCCTTGCCAAGGAATATATGCCACATTTTCTTTATCCATTCATCAGTTGATGGGCATGTAGGCTCTTTCTCTAATTTGTCTGTTTCTAATACTGCTGCTGTAAATATTGTGGGTGCATGTGGCCTTCAAATCAGCATGTTTGCATCCTTTGTATAAATACCTAGTAGTGCAATTGCTAGCTCATAGCATAGTTCTATTTTTAATTACTTCTGAAACCTCTGTACTGTTTTCCAGAGTGGCTGCACCAAGAAGACCTAACAATTATAAATATTTATCATCCCAGCATAGGAACGCCCAAATATATATCAATTAATCACAACCACAAAGAAATTTACTGAAAACAATGTTGTAATAGTAGGTGACTTTAATACCCCACTTACAACATTGGGTCACTCCACCTTTGTAATATAACTTGAAGACTGGTATTGTGATACTTCCAGCTTTGCTTTGCTTTTTCAAGGTTGCTTTGGCTATTCAGTGTCTTTGGTGTTTTCATATTAATTTTAGGATTGTTTAATCTCTCTGTGTCAAAAATGGTGTTGGTATTTTGAGAGGGATTGCATTGAATGTGTAGACTGTTTTGGATAGTATAGCCTTTTTAACAATATATGCTCTTTCATCCACGAACATGGGATATTTTCCCATTTCTCTGTGTCATCTTCCATTACTTTTATCAGAGTTTTATAGTTTTCAGAGTACAGGTCTTTCACCTCTGTCCTTTTTAAATTTTGGTTTATTTTAAAATATCTGGTGCAATTGCAAATGGAATTGATTGCTTATTTTCTCTTCCGGCTGCTTCATTACCATTGTTTAGAAATGTAATGGATTTCTGTACAATTGATTTTGTGTTCTGCAAGGTTAATGAATTGGTGTGTCAGTTCTAGCAGTGTTTTGGAGAGTCTTTTAGGTTTAGTACAGATATTATCCTGTTATTTGCAAAAAGAGTACCCGGTATTTTTCCGTGCAATTTGGATTTTTTTAATTTGTATTTAATTTTAGTTTTTATTTTTTTCTGATTTCTGTGGGTATGACTTCCCATACTACATTAAATAACAGTGGTGAGAACTCACATCCCTACTTCTTCGTGAACACAGAGGAAAAGCTCTCAGTTTTTTCCCATTGAGGATAATATTAGCTGTGGGTTTCTCATAGATGGCTTTTATTATGTTGAGGTATGATCCCTCTACACATGCTTTAATCAGGGCTTTTAAAATAAATGAATGTTTGTCAATTATTTTTTGTGTGTCTATTGAATTGATTAGATTGTTCTTATCATTTTTCTTATTGATAGGATGTATCATGTTGATTGATTTGTAATATTGAACCACCCTTGCAGCCCAGGAGTAAATCTCACTTGATCATGGTGAATCAGTTTTTAAATGTATTGTTAGATTACTACTATTTCCTTGAGAATTTTGCATCTCTTCTCATCAAGAATATTGGTCTGTAGTTCTTCATCTTAGTGGAGTACTGTTCTGGTTTTGATATCTGTGTAATGCTGGACTCATAGAGTGAATTTGCAAATGTTCCTTCCTTTTCTATATTTTAGGAAAATTTTAGAAGGATGGGTATTAATTCTTGCCAAAATGTGTGATAGAATGTTTCCGTGAAGACATCTGGCCCTAGATTTGTGTTTTCGGGAGGTTTTTCATTACTTACTCACTTTCTCTGCTGGGCACGGTCTGTTAACCTTTTCTACTACTTCCTCTTTCAGTTTTTGTAGTGTATATATTTCTAGGAATTTATCCATTTCTCCAGTTGTCCAATTTGTTGGCATATCATTTTTCTTTATATTATCATAAAATTGGTGGCAGTTTTGTGGTGTTGGCTGTTATTCATCCTCTCTTTTTGGTGGTTTTATTTATTTTCGTCATTTCTATATTCTTTGTGATGTTATGACTAGAAGTTTATCAGTATTATTATTATTATTGTTTTTTAATTTTTTTTCAACGTTTATTTATTTTTGGGACAGAGAGAGACAGAGCATGAACGGGGGAGGGGCAGAGAGAGAAGGAGACACAGAATCGGAAACAGGCTCCAGGCTCTGAGCCATCAGCCCAGAGCCCGACGCAGGGCTCGAACTCACCGACCGTGAGATCGTGACCTGGCTGAAGTCAGACGCTTAACCGACTGCGCCACCCAGGCGCCCCAGTATTATTATTTTTTCAACAAAACTAGCTCCAGGTTTCATCGATCTGTTCTCTTTTTTGTTTGCTTGTTTGTTTTTTAGTTTCTATATTGTTTATTTCTGCTCTCCTCTATATAATGTCCTTCCTTTGGCTGGTTTCATTTGTTGTTTGCTTTCTAGCTCTTTTAGGTGTAAAGTGGGGTTGTTTATTTGAGCTTTTTCTAGCTTCTTGAGGTAGATCTGTATTGCTATATGCTTCTCTCTTATGCCCACTCTTCTTGGATACCAAAGGTTTGCACCATTGTATTTTACTTTTAATTTGCTTCCATGCATTTCTAAAATCCCTACTTTGATTTCCTGGTTCACTCATTATTGTTTAGTATCATGTTTTTTACCTCCATGTACTTATAGACTTTAGAATTATTTTCTAGTGATTGACTTCTAGTTTCTTAGTGTTGTTGTCAGAAAGTATGCATAGTACGATTTCCATCTTTTGTATATGTTGAGGCATGTTTTGTTACTAGTATATAATGTATTCTGAAGAATGTTCCATGTGTGCACTTTATAAGAATGTGTAACATGCTTACATGAGCATGCTCATTTAAGATGAAATGTTCTGAATGTATCTGTTATCCAGTGTATCATTCAAATCCATTGTTTCCTTGTTGAGTTTCTGTTCAGATGATCTTTCCATTGAAGTAAGTGGGGTTTTAAAATTCCTAAACTTATTTTAGTACAATGGATTAGTTACTTTATGTTTGCTATTAATAATTTTATATATTTGTGTGTTACCATGTTGGCTGCATAAACATTTACAATTACACTGTCTTCTTCTTGCATTGACACTTTTATTATTTTGTACTGCCATTCTTCATGTCTTGTTTTAATGTCTTTGTTTTAATGTCCAGTTTCTCTATGTAAACTTTGATACTCTAGCTTTCTTTTGACATTCATTTACATGATTCACCCTTCTGTATCCCCTCACTTTCAATATGCAGGTGACTTTAGGTCGAAAATACATCTCTTCTAGGCCTCTTTCAGGTGGATCTTGTATCCTTATCCACTCTGAAACCCTTTACCTTTTGACTGGAGCATTAAACCCATTTTAATTCAAGCAAATTATTGATAGTTATTTGTTGATAGTTTATATTTGTTGATAGATATTTATTGATAGTTATTGTTTCTGGAGTTTTTCGCTGATACTTTCTTGTCATTGTCACTTCGATCTCTTTTGTTGTCTCAAACAGTCCCTTCTATTATGTCTTTCAGGACTGGCGTAGTGGTCAGAAACTCAGTTTTCTTTTGTCTGGGAAACTCTTTATCTCTCCTTCTACTCTGAATGATACCCATTCTGTATAGTGATACTTGGCAGCAGATTTTTCCCAATGAGCACTTTGAATATATCATACCACTCAGTTCTGACTTGTCAAGATTTTTTTGAGAAATCTACAGCTAGCCTATAGACTTTACCTTGTAAGTCAATGACTTCTTTTGTCTTCCTGCTTTTAAGATGTTGTTTTTCTCAGTGTAATTTGTAAATCTATTGACCACACATCTTGATTTGTATCTGCTGTTGTTGATTAAGTTTGGGCCTATCTGTGCCTCTTCCGTCTGGTATCTGTTTACCTTTCCAAATTAGAAATTTTTTCAGCTATCATTTCTTAAGGTAAATTTTCCACTTATTTCCACTTCTCTTCAGTCACTCCTATAATACATGTTATTATGTTGAATGGAGTCACTGAGGTCCCTAAGTCTATTGCCATTTTGCATAATTCTTTTCCCTTTTTGTTCAGCTTGATTACCTTCCAGAACTGTGTCTTCTAGGTCATTAATTCATTCGTCTGTTTCTTCCATCCTACTTTTACTCCTTCAAGCATTTTTCTCATTAAGTTAAGTTTCAAAACTTAAATTTTAGGGATTCTCTCAGAAGAGACTTCTGCTGCTTCTTGGGGGAGGGTCTGGCCATGCTTTTGCTGGACTTTGCAAAACAAACAAATGAATAAACAAAGGAAACCAAACAATTGCATGACTAAGCGGCTGTTCAGTTTCACACATAACAGAGCAGAAAGCAGGCACCCCTGCTTGTAGCTCTCAGCTGGAGCAAGTGCCCTCTCTTATGCCTCGAAATAGCACAGCACATTGGCATGATCTATCTTTCTTGTGACCCAAGGTATCCTCAGACCACACTGTCACTCCTGGGATTCCATCGTGCTTCACCTCTTGAGCCCCTTAACCATGCACTTCCCCCACTGTGACAAACTGCTGAAGGTTGAGATGTTGCACTATGTTCCTTACACTACTTTGCTGTAGATTCTGTAAGCAGGCTCCCTCCTGGTGGCTAGACTCAGAACAATATGTCCCCAGGGGAACTCTCTGCATCTCTTACCTTCCAAATGTTGGTCCCTTTTCTACGTGAAGTCTTGAGTATTTGTTCATTTCAGACTCTGATTGATTTCTTTGTCATTCAGAATTATTTGATAACTATCTAGCTGTGTTCAAAGCATGAGACAAGCTTAAGGTCTCCTACTTCTAAACCATTGTAACTCCTGCCCCCATCGCCATACATAGTTATATTTTCTGTGTGTGTGATGAGAATTGTTAAAAGGTACCTCTAGCAACGTTCAAGTATGCAATACAATATTATTAACTGTATCAAATATCCTTATGACACTATTTTATAACTGGGCATTAGTATCTTTTTTCCCCATTAACCCCTTTTGATCATTTTTATACCCCCACCTCTGGCAACCACCAGTCTATTCTCTGTATTTATGAGCTCTATTTTTTTTTAAGATTCCACATATAAGTATTTCATGTGGTATTTGTATTTCTCTGTCTTATTTATTTCACATAGAATATTGCCCATAAGACCCATCTATGCATGCTGTTCTAAAAGGCAAGATTGCTTTTTGACTGAATAATAGTCCCTTCATACTTACACTACATTTTCTTTGTCCATGTATCTATTTGAGGGACACAAGTTGTTTTCATATTTTGGCTACAGTAAATAATGCTGCAATGCACATGAAGATGTGTGTATATTTATTAGTGTTTATACTATTTCTCAATATATACTCAGAAGTGAAATTGCTGGATCATGTCTTAGTTCTATTTTTAATTTTTTAAAGAAACCTTTATACTGTTTCCCATAGTGGCTGCATGAATTTACATTCCCACCAATAGTACTCAAGTGTTCCCTTTTCTTTTTTCTATAAACACACCAACTCTTTTTTATTTCTTGGTTTTTGACAATAGCCATTCTATTTGGCATAAGGTAATGGCTCCTTATTTTCATTTTCATTTATTGGATAATTCCTGGTCAAAGCCGCAGTCCTTTGGAAGTAAGGGGCTGGGGAAAACAGTTGCATCTGAGACAAAACTCGGCAGAGAGGTACTGCCTGGGGCCTGGTCACGGAGAGTGAAAACATGGGGAGTGGAGGAAAGCTGAAGACAGAGGACAGGTGCATGATTGCTGATCCAGGAGAACAGGCTCGATAGCTGGATGGAGCCATTTTCACTGCTCCCGCACATGCGCATAAGCACCCATGAGCTCTGCAAAACTCCACCCCAGTAGGCTAGCAGCGCCATCTAGTGGACAATGGAGCCCTTACACTGAGCCCCACCCAACTCGGCCAACTTCATTCCCAAGAACACAAGTCTTACTGCCAGCTTAGTGTATGGACTCTAACGCACTACATAGACTGACTTCCAGGGGAGAATCAAGTAATTTCAATCATACTTCAATCTGTTAGCAGGTCCATCAATTCAGTTTTCTTTTTTTCTTGTTTTTCTCATTTACACTTCTTTTCTTTTTCTTGAATACTGAAAGAGGAAAAAAAACTTATTTATATTTTCAATTTTTATTAAAAATAGTTTTCTTTAATTTTTATTACTATATATTTATCTTTACTTTTGAGTAAATTTTTTCAAATTATTTTTTACTTCCATCATTTTATTTTAGTCTACTTCAGTGTATTCACCATTCTAAATTTTCAAACAATTTCCTTTTTATTTCTTTTTCTTTTTTTATTTTTTCATTTGTTATCTTTCTCTTGAATTCAGAAAGAGAAAAATTTTATTTTTACTTTCAATTTGTATTAAATGTTTTCTTTAATTTTTTACTATATTTTTTGCCTTTATGTATTTTTTTTCTATTTACTTCCATCATTTTATTTTGGTCTACTACAGTGTATCCACGTTTTATAATTTTCAAACTATTTCCTTTTTCCTTCTTTCTTTTTAAAATATTTTTAAAATCTTTTTTTCTCTTATTCTTGCCTTTTCTTTTCCTTGAATACAGGAAAAGAAAAGATTCAAATTTATGTTTCATTTTTATTAATTTTCTTTAATTTTTTTTACTTTATTCTTTACATTTGTGTAGATTTTTTCAAATTCGATTTTACTACCATCATCTCATTTTAGTCTACTTCCATGTATTCATTTTTTCCAATTCTCAAATGATTTCCCTTTTTGGTATCCCCCTCTTTTTGCTGTAATCTGTCAAACCACTTTCTTTCTTTTTTTTTTTTTTTTTAATTTTTTTTCAACGTTTATTTATTTTTGGGACAGAGAGAGACAGAGCATGAACGGGGAAGGGGCAGAGAGAGAGGGAGACACAGAATCGGAAACAGGCTCCAGGCTCTGAGCCATCAGCCCAGAGCCTGACGCGGGGCTCGAACTCCCGGACCGCAAGATCGTGACCTGGCTGAAGTCGGACGCTTAACCGACTGTGCCACCCAGGCGCTCCATGTCAAACCGCTTTCAACACCCACACCAAACACACAGAATTTAGCATCATTTATTCAATTTTTGTGTGTGTATGTGTTTTTTTAATTTTAGTATTTTTAAATTTTATTTTTTTCAATCTTAATTTTCTACCTCATTCATTCCTTTCCTTCCTTCAAAATGATGAAACGAAGGAATTCACCCCAAAAGAAAGAGCATGAAGAAACAACAGCCAGGGATTTAACCAACACAGATACAAGCAAGATTTCTGAACCAGAATTTAGAATCGCGACAATAAGAATACTATCTGGAGTCGAAAATAGAGAATCCCTTTCTGCAGAGATAAACGAAGTAAAAAATAGAATGAAATTAAAAATGCTATAAATGAGCTGCCCTCATGATGGATGCAGAGGTGGCAAGGATGGATGAGGCAGAACAGAGAATCAGTGATATATAGGACAAACTTATAGAGAATAACAAAGCAGAAAAAAAAGAGAGATTAAGGCAAAAGAGCAGGATATAAGAATTGGAGAAATCAGTGACTCATTAAAAAGGAACAATGTCAGAATCATAGGGGTCCCAGAAGAGCAAGAGAGAGACGTAGGGGTAGAAGGGTTATGTGAGCAAATCCTAGCAGAAAACTTTCCTCTTCTGTGGAAAGACACAGGCATAAAAATTCAGGAAGCATAGAGGACCTCCATTAAGTTCAACAAAAACCGACCATCAACAAGACATATCACAGTCAAACTCACAAAATACTCAGGCAAGGAGAGAATCATGAAAGCAGCAAGGGAAAAAAAAGTCCCTAACCTACAAGGGAAGACAGATCAGGTTTTCAGCAGACCTATCAACAGAAACTTGGCAGGCCAGAAAAGAGTGGCAAGATATATTCAGTGTGCTGAATCAGAAAACAAAATATGCAGCCAAGAATTCTTTATCCAGCTAGGCTGTCATCCAAAATAGAAGGACAGATAAAAAGTTTCCCAGACACACAAAAATGGAAGGAATTTGTGACCACTAAACCAGCCCTGCAAGAAATTGTAAGGAGGTCTCTCTGAGGGGAGAAAAGATGAAAAATATATGGTATTTTTGGTATATATACCAAAAGCACCAAAGATTAGAAAGTACCAGAGAACACCACCAGAAACTCCAACTCTACAAGCATCATAATGGCAATGAATTCATATCTTTCAGTACTCACTCTAAAGGTCAATGGACTCCATGCTCTAATCAAAAGACATAGGGTAGGGGCACCTGGGTGGCTCAGTTGGTTGAGTGTCCAACTTGAGCTCAGGTCATGATCTCACGGTCTATGAGTTTGAGCCCCATGTTGGGCTCTGTGCTGACAGCTTGGACCCTGCTTCGGATTCTGTGTCTCCTTCTCTCTCTGCCCCTTGCCAATTCATGCTCTGTCTCTCTAAGTCTCAAAGATAAAAAAACAAAACAAAACACTAAAACAATAAAAAAAGACGTTGGGTAACACAATGGATAAGAAATCAAGATCCATATATATGCTGTTTACAAGATACCCACTTTAGACCTAAAGACATCTTCAGATTGAAAGTAAGGGATGGAGAACCATCTATCATGCTAATGGTCAACAAAAGAAAGCTGGAGTAACCATACTTATGTCAGACAATCTAGAATTTGAAATAAAGACTGTATCATGAGATGCAGAAGGGCATTATATCATAAACAAGGGGTCATCCACCAAGAAGACCTAACAATTGTAAGCATTTATGTGCCAAATGTGACAGAACCCAAGTATATAAATCAGTTAATCACTAACATAAAGAAACTCACTGATAGTAATACCGTAATAGTAGGAGACATCAACACCCCGCTCACAATGGACAGATTACCTACTCCAAAAATCAACAAGGAAACAATGGCTTTGAGTGACATGCTGAGCCAGATGGACTTAACAGATACATTCAGAACATTTCATCCTAAATCAGCAGAATATACCTTCTTCTCCAGTGCACATGGAATGGTCTCCAGGATAGACCATATACTGGACAACAAATCCGCCCTAAGTGAGAACAAAAATTGAGATCATACCATGCATATTTTCAGACCACTACATTATGAAACTCGAAACTAACCACAAGAAAAAAATTTGGAAAAGTAACAAATACTTGGAGACTGAAGAACATCCTACTAAAGAATGAATGGGATAACCAAGCAGTTAAGAGGAAATTAAAAAGTATATGGAAGTCAATAAAAATGATAACACCACAACCCCAAACCTCTGAAACCCAGCAAAGGCGGTAATAAATGGAAAGTATATAGCAATCCAGACCTTCCTACAGAAGGAGGAAAGTTCTGAGATACACAACCTAACCTTACACCTTAAGGCGCTAGAAAAAGAACAGCAAATAGAACCCAAAACCAGCAGAAGATAGGAAATAACAAAGACTAGTGCAGAAATTAATGCTATTGAAACCAAAAACAAAACAAAAACAAAAACAAAACAGTAGAATAGATCAATGAGACCAGATGCTGGTTCTTTGAAAGAATTAACAAAATTGATACACCACTAGCCAGTTTGACCAAAAAGAAAAAGGACACAATAAAAAAATAAAGAATGAAAGAGGAGAGATCACAACCAACACGGCAGAAATAAAAACAATAATAAGAGAATATTATGAGCAATTACATGCCAATAAAATGGACAATCTGTAAGAAATGGACAACTTCCTAGAAACATATACACTCCCAAACCTGAAACAGGAAGAAATAGAAAATTTGAACAGACCCATAACTAGTAAGGAAATAGAATAGTAATCAAAAATCTGCCAAAAACCAAGAGTCCAGGGTCAGATGGCTTCCCAGGGTAAGTCTACCAAACATTTAAGGAAGAGTTAACATCTATTCTCTTGAACATGTTCCAGAAAATAGAAATGGAAGGAAAACTTCCAAACTCTTTCTATGAAGTCAGCATTACCTTGATTCCAAAACTGGACAGATACCCAACTAAAAAGGAGAACTATAGACCAATTTCCCTGATGAACATGTATGCAAAAATCCTCAACAGGATATCAGCCAACCGGATCCAACAATACATTAAAAAAATATTCACCATGACCAAGTGGGATTTATACCTGGGATGCAGGGTTGGTTCAATATCCCCAAAACAATTAATGTGATTCATCACATCGGAAAAAGAAAAGACAAGAACCATATTATCCTCTCAATAGATGCAGAGAATGCATTTGACAAACTACAGCATCTTTCTTGAAAAAAACCCTCAAGAAAGTAGGGATAGAAGGAGCATACCTCCAGATCATGAAAGCCATATATGGCTTTCACCCAACACTAATATCATGGTCAACGGGGAAAAACTGAGAACTTTCCCCTAAGGTCAGGAATAAGACAGAGATGTTCACTCTCGCCACTGTTATTCAACATAATATTAGAAGTCTTAGCCTCTGCAATCAGAAAACACAAAGAAATAAAAGGCATCCAAATCAGCCAGGAGGTCAAACTTTCACTCTTCGCAGATGACATGGTACCCTATATGGAAAACCCAAAATATTCTAAAAAACTTCTAGACTTGATTCATGAATTGAGCAAAGTTGCAGGGCATAAAATCAACACACATAAATCAGTTGCATTTCTATACACCAACAATGAAGCGACAGAAAGAGAAATCAGTGAATCGATCCCTTTTGCAGTTGCACCAAAAACCATAAAATACCTAGGAATAAATCCAACCAAAGAGGTGAAAAACCTATACACTGAAAGTATAGAAAGCTCATGGAAGAAACTGAAGAAGACACAAAAAAATAGAAAAAGATTCCATGCTCCTGGATAGGAAGAACAAATATTGTAAAAATGTCAATACTACCCAAAGCAATCTACATGTTCAATGCAAACCCTATCAAAGTAACATCAGCATTTTTCACAGAGCTAGAATAAATAATCCTAAAATTTGTATGGAACCAGAAAAGACCCCAAATAGCCAAAGTGATCTTGAAAAAGAAAACGAAAGCAGGGGGCATCACAATTACTTACTTCAAACTATACTGCAAAGCTGTAATCATCAAGACAATATGGTACTGGCACAAGAACAGACACTCAGATCAATGGAACAGAATAGAGAACCCAGAAAAGGACCCACAAGTGTACGGCCAACTAATCTTTGACAAAGCAGGAAAGCATACCCAATGGAATAAAAGTCTCTTCAGCAAGTGGTGCTGGGAAAACTGGACAGCGACATGCAGAAAAATGAAACTGGATCACTTTCTTACATCATACACAAAAATTAACTCAGAATGGATGAAAGACCTCATACATTGAGGTATGTATGTATGTACATACAGTGTATGACAGGAAGCCATCAAAATCCTCGAGGAGAAAGCAGGCAAAAACCTCTTTGATCTTGCCTGCAGCAACTTCTTACTGAACACGTCTCTGGAGGCAAGGGATACAAAAGCAAAAATGAATTACTGGGACCTCACCAAAATAAAAAGATTCTGCACAGCAAAGGAAACAATCAGCAAAACTAAAAGGCAACCGACAGAATGGGAGAAGATATTGGCAAATGACATATCAGATAAAGAGTTAGCATCCAAAATCTACAAAGAACTTATCAAACTCAACACCAGAAAAAAACAAAACAAAACAAAGACGAAAACAAAAACAAAAACAAATAATCCAGTGAAGAAATGGGCAGAAGTCATGAATAGACACTTCTCCAAAGAAGACATCCAGATAAATTCTCCACATCACTCATCATCAGGAAAATATAAATCAAAACCACAATGAGATCCCACCTGACACCTGTCAGAATGGCTAACATTAACAACTTAGGCACCAACAGATGTTGGCAAGGATGTGGAGAAAAAATATCTCTTTTGGATTATTGGTGGGAATGCAAGCTGGTGCAGCCACTCTGGGAAATAATATGGAGGTTCCTCAAGAAACTAAAAATAGATCTACCCTACAACCCAGCAATTGCATTACTAGGTATTTATCCAAGGGATACAGGTGTGCTGTGCTGCTTCGAAGGGACACATGCACCCCCACGTTTATAGCAGCCCTATCAACAATAGCCAAAGTATGGAAAGAGCCCAAAAGTCCATCGATGGATAAATGGATAAGAAGTGTCGTATATATACTCTACAATGGAGTATTACTCAGCAATCAAAAAGAATGAAATCTTGTAATTTGCAACTATGTGGATGGAACTGGAGGGTATTATGCTAAGTGAAATTAGTCAGAGAAAGACAAAAATCATATGACTTCACTCATGAGGACTTTAAGAGACATAACATATGAACATAAGGGAAGGGAAACAAAAATAATATAAAAACAGGGAAGGGGACAAAACAGAAGAGACTTACAAATATGGAGAACAAACTGAGGGTTACTTGAGGGGTTGTGGGAGGGGGAATGGGTCAAATGGGTAAGGGGCACTAAGGAATCTACTCCTGAAATCATTGTTGCACTATATGCTAACCAATTAGGATGTAAATTTTAAAAAAACATAAAAAAATTAAATTAACAAAATAAAATAAAATAAAATAATATTTCATATATACACTTATTAAGTAATTATACATGTATATTAGTGTCCATCACCCAAATGTGGCTTTACTGACACTGGAATATAATGCCTACAATTTGGATATCATTGTGCCTTTAAGGCAGTGTAGCCTAATAGACAAGTTCTAGTCTCTAGGGCCTAATAGGACAGCATAACCCAAGTGCTCTGTGGTACAGATATATATTTGTGGCAACTGTTAGTTTTTTGTTTCTGACTTTTTGATAAATTTCTCACATAATTATTTGGTAACATAGTTACATCCATTTAATCAAATGCATAATTACTGCATTATAAAATCCCATATATCAGGTGATTATAAAGCAATTTTTTACCCCAGCAATTTATAGAGCAAGTGATATTCTGAATTTCAGCCAAGAGCATTCACTCTCAAAATTCCTTCACTGAAAACAAAGGTGAGTACTCTCTCATTTCAGTAGAAGAATAAATGAAATATGTATACAGCTAAATATTCTTATCACATTAATTGAGTAAAATAATTATGCCTACATATAGGGAAAATACCATGATAAGATAATTGCAAAAGCGTTCAATGACATTTTACAAAGTATTCTGATATTGGAAATATCCTGAAGAGACATGAGGATGAGCATATATTCATATATGTGTGTGTGTGTGTGTGTGTGTGTGTGTGTGTGTATGTATACACACACACACACATATATATATATGTATATATATATACACATATATATGTGTATATATATGTATATATACATATATATGTATATATATACACATATATATGTATATATATGTATATATATGTGTATATATATATGTATATATGTATATACATATATATACACATATATGTATACATATATATGTATATATGTGTATATATATGTGTATATATATATATATGTGTGTGTATACACACACACATATATGTATATATATATATATACACATATATATATATCCAATATGTCCAATTATACAAATCAATTTTACAAATGATTATTTATTTTGAGAGAGTGTGTGAGAGGGGTCAAGGGGAGAGAGAGGGGAGAGAGAATCCCAAGTAGGCTCTGAGCTGTCAGTGCAGAGGCTTACATCAGTCACTACCCTGAGATCATGACCACACCCAAAATCAACAGTCAGACCCTAACTGACTGAGCCACTCAGGTGCCCCTATTGGAGATTTTTTAATGGCACGAGAGGCTATCCTTTTATTAAATGAAGTTCCCTGCAAAGATCTCCATAAAAATATTTTAAGACAATTTTGTGGACATCATAAAGTGGATATTAGTTGTTTGTCCTCTTGAAAATTGAGAGCTGGACTTCAGCAATTCCCTACTGATATAAAAAGAGATTATAAAATGAATCACTGTGATGAAAATAAAGGGGAGTGTGCCAGGTTCAATGTGAATAAATTTTGTTAATAGGATTTGTAATAAAATAGTTATTTCCATCCTCTCGTATGTTTATATGCAAACCTTCATATCCCTGATATGAATCATTAGGTTGTATGACAATGAGAATTAAGGTTTTTGTTGAAAGATGATTAATAATTATCTAATTTTAAGGGGAGATTGTGCTGAGTTAAGAGGATAGACCAAACGCGATCATGATGGTCTCTAAGTTTGGAAGGAGGAAGAAGAGAAAGTGTCACAGTATTTGATGGAAGACTTGCCTGGGCATAATTTTCCCCCCAATTGTTTCTTTCGTAATTCTTTTCCCATTAGTGTAAAATGTGCAACAGTTGAACTATACAAACATCTATGCAAACTTTAATGGCTATTAGGATTCTTGATGCTGAATATGAGACAGGAAAATGCAGAACAGGAAAGCAAACTTTTAAACAAAGAAATGAATATACTGTATGGGGAGTATGGGGAATAGGGACATCATCCTGGCATTAATATGGATATGAGATCTCTCTTTCTCTATGTCTCTCTCCTTCCTCTCTTTCCTTCTCTCCTTCCCAATTTAGATGACACATATACAGATAGAGAGATAGATATAGAAAGATAACATATAGATATGTATGTACATAATATACACACAGTCAAATGGTGTACAAATAATTTTGAGACCCTATTTCTAAGACTTTATACAACATAGACTTAATGATTAATTGAGTAAAACAAAAAATGATCTGTGGTGATGATTTTGACAGAGGAAAAATGACATTGATAACGTGAGGTCTAATGTTTCAGATAGACAAAATATGTTTTTTCTTTGTCACTGTGATGATGATATCGTCCATTATATTTGTATGAAGATAGGCCAGTTTTTACAAGTTCGTATTGGAATTTTTGCCAACACCTTCCTGCTTCTCTTCCACATCTTCATGCTACTTCTGGATCACAGACCTAAGCCAACTGTCCTGATCATCTATCACTTGGCCTTTGTCCACATAATGAAACTCTGCACTGTTTTTTAATGTCTACAGACCTGTTTGAAGTACTGAACATTCTAAATGATTTCAAATGCATGGCTTTATTCTGCATGATCAGGGTGACACGGGGTCTCTCCTTGAGCACCACCTGCCTTCTCAGCATGTTCAAGGCCATCATGATCAGCCCTAGCACCTCCTGGTTGGCCAGCTTTAAACATACGTGCAAAAAGTACATCTTCCATTCTTTTATCATCTTATGGTTTCTCAGTTTGTCTCTCATTAGTGACTGCATCTTGTATACTGCTGCTCCTTCTAATGTGACCCAGAGCAATCTACTGTGTGTCAGTAAACACTGCTCACTTTCCCGCCTAAACTCCATCATCAGGGGACTGTCTTTCACGTTTTCAATATCCAGGGATGTTTTCTTTGTTGGAGGCATGCTGCTCTCAAATGTGTACATTGTGATTCTCTTGTCCAGGCTTCAGAGGCAGTTCCAGCACCTTCCCAGCATCAGCCTCTCCTCAAGAGTCTCCCCAGAGAGAAGGGCTAACCAAACCATCCTGCTGTTGGCAAGTTTCTTTGTGGTCATGTACTAGGTGGGCGTCATTATCTCCTTCTCCTCCACTCTCTTATGGGCATATGACACAGTCATTCTGGATTTCCAGAAGCTTGTGCCCAATGTCTATGCCACTGTCAGTGCATTGGTGCTAATAAGTTCTGATAAAAAGATAGAAAATGTGTTTTGAATGTGTGGGAAAATTACAATCAAGTTATAGGTACATATTGTGAAAATCATTATCTAGAACTGATCATTTTGATTTCATTCAAATTATACAGTGTTTATTTATATATAACATTTAAATGTAATTTTAATTTGTATGTAATTGAAAGGTTTACTGTGTATAAATGATAAATATTTTTGAAACCTCTGGTAACAATTACCCACCAGCTTCTTTTGAGTTTAGTATCAAGTAAGATTCAATATTACCATGTGTTGAAAATTCCTTTATCTTTCATTTTATTTCTCAAGCACTCTTAAGGAAAATTTTCTCTATAAAAGTAAAATACACTCTAAAGCATGACTATTGTACTCTATTACAATGCATTACCTATTGGTAATGCAACATTTGAAAATTCTGTTTACTCTTTTTACTTCAAGATATTTACCTGTGCCTCTAATTTTAACTGAGCAACACTTTTCTCAGCACTATTTATATATATTTCTATGAGTTCTGGCTTCTATTAGGGATGTAGAGAGTGTACTCTCGCCTCTGTATGTTTTCTAATTTATCATTCTCTTCTTTTAAAGGTTGTAAACTTTGTCTCACAAATATATATATTTGTATATATATATATATATATGTATATATATATATATATATATATATACACAACATATATATTTTTTAATTTCTTTTATTTACACAGTTTGATTAATATTTCTGGTGAGTATTTTCTTTATCTGCTTTTGTTACAATTAATTTCTTATTTGTAACTTCATGCCTAGTTTTGAAATTAGAAATTTATATCGTCATTTTTTTAGTTTTGTTTTTTAACTTGTATGCAGTAGTGAAACATTTAAATGATTCTTATTTCTTCCCATTCTGATCTTCATATAATATAGTGACAATTCTATTCTCTATAAATGTTCTCTCTTGAATGGATTTGGCTTCAACATTTTTGTTCAGTATTCTAGTTTATTATTTCTTTCATCAACTCAGACTAATATAATATTTAACTAAATTATTGTGTACTAAATTGAGTTATTTAATTTTCAAGATTTAATTGTATTAGGACTCTTCTTCACAATATATCTTACAAGTGTATAGTCTATTTGTCTTTCAAGATTATTTTTATTTCCTATTTTTCCTGTCTTTACTTAAATATTTTATATGTTGTAGATGAAATTTATTATCAAATTGGTTTCCATACAACACCCCGTACTCATCCCAACAGGTGCCCTCCTCAATAACTATCAAATAATTTAAACATATTGCTGATATATTTATTTTGTGACATGTAATTTCTTCTACCCTATACCCAAACTAATTTAATTGTGTTTCACCATTAATAATTTCATTGTGAACTTTGGGACATATCGCAGTGCAGGTATCTCTAGTCTCTTTGTACCAATTACCCTGAGGACGAGTTGGAGTACCACACAGGTTTGAGCTCCTTGTAGTCAGTCAAGATCTGGATGGCGAGACAGTCTCTGATTTTGATTGCTTCTTTAGATCCTTAACTTGAATTACTTAGCTTTCTGGGATGTTCTTATATTTTATTATTATATTTGCTATAAATTATAAGGATTAGTTTACTTTTGTATTTTATATATTTTTTTCTATTTAAATTAAAATTAGTTAACTTGTAGTGTAGTATTGTTGTAAGGAGTACAACCCAGTGATACATCCCTTTCAATAATGACCAGGGCTTATCTGAACAAGTGCCTTCTTAATCCCCGTCACACAATTACCCCATCCCTACAGCAAACACCACTCCAGCAACCCTCAGTTCGTTCTCTGTATTTAAGAGTCTCTTATGGTTTTCCTCTCTCCATTTTTATCTCATTTTTCCCTCCCTTCCCATATGTTCATCTATTGTGTTTCTTAAATTCCGCATATGAGTTAAATCATATATTGGTTTTTCTCTGACTCATTTCCCTAAGCATAATACTCTAGTTCCATCCACATGTTTGAAAATGGCAAGATTTCATTCTTTTTGATTGTTGAATACTATCCCATTATGTAATATATTTTTCCATTCGTCAGTCAATGGACCTTTTGACTCATTACATACTCTGGCTATTGTTAATAGTGCTGCTATAAACATTGTGGTGCATGTGTCCCTTTGAATTAGCATTTTTGTATCCTTTGGGTATATACCTACTGGTGCAATTGCTGGGTCATACAGTAGGTCTATTTTTAATTTTTTTTTTCATTTTAGTCTGTGTTTATTTTTTTTCAATATATGAAGTTTATTGTCAAATTGGTTTCCATACAACACCCAGTGCTCATCCCAAAAGGTGCCCTCCTCAATACCCATCACCCACCCTCCCTTCCCTCCCCTCACTCCCACCCCCATCAACCCTCAGTTTGTTCTCAGTTTTTAACAGTCTCTTATGCTTTGGCTCTCTCCCACTCTAACCTCTTTTTTTTTTTCCTTCCCCTCCCCATGGGTTTCTGTTAAGTTTCTCAGGATCCACATAAGAGTGAAACCATATGGTATCTGTCTTTCTCTGTATGGCTTATTTCACTTAGCATCACACTCTCCAGTTCCATCCACGTTGCTACAAGGGGCCATATTTCATTCTTTCTCATTGCCACGTAGTATTCCATTGTGTATATAAACCACAATTTCTTTATCCATCACCTGATGGACATTTAAGCTCTTTCCATAATTTGGCTATTGTTGAGATTGCTGCTATAAACATTGGGGTACAAGTGCCCCTATGCATCAGTACTCCTGTATCCCTTGGGTAAATTCCTAGCAGTGCTATTGCTGGGTCATAGGGTAGGTCTATTTTTACTTTTCTGAGGAACCTCCACACTGCTTTCCAGAGCGGCTGCACCAATTTGCATTCCCACCAAAAGTGCAAGAGGGTTCCCGTTTCTCCACATCCTCTCCAGCATCTATAGTCTCCTGATTTGTTCATTTTGGCCACTCTGACTGGCGTGAGGTGATATCTGAGTGTGGTTTTGATTTGTATTTCCCTGATAAGGAGCGACGTTTAACATCTTTTCATGTGCCTGTTGGCCATCCGGATGTCTTCTTTAGAGAAGTGTCTATTCATGTTTTCTGCCCATTTCTTCACTGGGTTATTTGTTTTTCGGGTGTGGAGTTTGGTGAGCTCTTTATAGATTTTGGATACTAGCCCTTTGTCCGATATGTCATTTGCAAATATCTTTTCCCATTCCGTTGGTTGCCTTTTAGTTTTGTTGGTTGTTTCCTTTGCAGTGCAGAAGCTTTTTATCTTCCTAAGGTCCCAGTAATTCATTTTTGCTTTTAATTCCCTTGCCTTTGGGGATGAGTCGAGTAAGAGATTGCTACGGCTGAGGTCAGAGAGGTCTTTTCCTGCTTTCTCCTCTAGGGTTTTGATGGTTTCCTGTCTCACATTCAGGTCCTTTATCCATTTTGAGTTTGTTTTTGTGAATGGTGTGAGAAAGTGGTCTAGTTTCAACCTTCTGCATGTTGCTGTCCAGTTCTCCCAGTGCCATTTGTTAAAGAGACTGTCTTTTTTCCATTGGATGTTCTTTCCTGCTTTGTCAAAGATGAGCTGGCCATACGTTTGTGGGTTTAGTTCTGGGGTTTCTATTGTATTCCATTGGTCTATGTGTCTGTTTTTGTGCCAATACCATGCTGTCTTGATGATTACAGCTTTGTAGTAGAGGCTAAAGTCTGGGATTGTGATGCCTCCTGCTTTGGTCTTCTTCCTCAAAATTACTTTGGCTATTCGGGGCCTTTTGTGGTTCCATATGAATTTTAGGATTGCTTGTTCTAGTTTCGAGAAGAATGCCGGTGCAATTTTGATTGGGATTGCATTGAATGAGTAGATAGCTTTGGGTAGTATTGACATTTTGACAATATTTATTCTTCCAATCCATGAGCAGGGAATGCCTTTCCATTTCTTTATATCTTCTTCAATTACCTTCATAAGCTTTCTATAGTTTTCAGCAGACAGATCTTTTATATCTTTGGTTAGATTTATTCCTAGGTATTTGATGCTTCTTGGTGCAATTGTGAATGGGATCAGTTTCTTTATTTGTCTTTCTGTTGCTTCATTGTTAGTGTATAAGAATGCAACTGATTTCTGTACATTGATTTTGTATCCTGCAACTTTGCTGAATTCATGTATCAGTTCTAGCAAACTTTTGGTGGAGTCTATCGGATTTTCCGTGTATAGTATCATGTCATCTGCAACAAGCAAAAGCTTGACTTCATCTTTGCCAATTTTAATGCCTTTGATTTCCTTTTGTTGTCTGATTGCTGATGCTAGAACTTCCAACACTATATTAAACAACAGCGGTGAGACTGGGCATCCCTGTCGTGTTCCTGATCTCAGGGAAAAAGCTCTCAGTTTTTCCCCATTGAGGATGATGTTAGCTGTGGGCTTTTCATAAATGGCTTTTATGATCTTTAAGTATGTTCCTTCTATCCCGACTTTCTCAAGGGTTTTTATTAAGAAAGAGTGCTGGATTTTGTCAAAGGCCTTTTCTGCATCGATTGACAGGATCATACGTTTCTTCTTCTTCTTTTTTTTTTTAATGTGATGTATCATGTTGATTGATTTGTGAATGTTGAACCAGCCCTGCATCCCAGGAATGAATCCCACTTGATCATGGTGAATAATTCTTTTTATATGCTGTTGAATTGGATTTGTTAGTATCTTATTGAGAATTTTTGCATCCATATTCATCAGGGATATTGGCCTGTAGTTCTCTTTTTTTACGGGGTCTCTGTCTGGTTTAGGAATCAAAGTATTCCTGGCTTCATAAAATGAGTATGGAGTTTTCCTTCCCTTTCTATTTCTTGGAATAGCTTGAGAAGGATAGGTATTATCTCTGCTTAAACGTCTGGTAGAACTCCCCTGGGAAGCCATCTGGTCCTTGACTCTTATTTGTTGGGAGATTTTTGATAACCGATTCAATTTCTTCGCTGGTTATGGGTCTGTTCAAGCTTTCTATTTCCTCCTGATTGAGTTTTGGAAGAGTGTGGGTTTTAGGAATTTGTCCATTTCTTCCAGGTTGTCCAATTTGTTGTCATATAGTTTTTCATAGTATTCCCTGATAATTGTTTGTATCTCTGAGGGATTGGTTATAATAATTCCATTTTCATTCATGATTTTATCCATTTGGGTCATCTCCCTTTTTCTTTTTGAGAAGCCTGGCTAGAGGTTTGTCAATTTTGTTTATTTTTTCAAAAAACCAACTCTTGGTTTCGTTGATCTGCTCTACCGTTTTTTTAGATTCTATATTGTTTATTTCTGCTCTGATCTTTATTATTTCTCTTCTTCTGCTGGGTTTAGGCTGCCTTTGCTGTTCTGCTTCTAGTTCCTTTAGGTGTGCTGTTAAATTATGTATTTGGGACTTTTCTTGTTTCTTGAGATAAGCCTGGATTGCGATGTATTTTCCTCTCAGGACTGCCTTCGCTGCATCCCAAAGCATTTGGATTGTTGTATTTGCATTTTCGTTTGTTTCCATATATTTTTTAATTTCTTCTCTAATTGCCTGGTTGACCCACTCATTCTTTAGTAGGGTGTTCTTTAACCTCCATGCTTTTGGAGGTTTTCCAGACTTTTTCCTGTGGTTGATTTCAAGCTTCATAGCATTGTGGTCTGAAAGTATGCATGGTATAATTTCAATTCTTGTAAACTTATGAAGGGCTGTTTTGTGACCCAGTATATGATCTATCTTGGAGAAGGTTCCATGTGCACTCGAGAAGAAAGTATATTCTGTTGCTTTGGGATGCAGAGTTGTAAATATATCTGTCAAGTCCATCAGATCCAATGCATCATTCAGGGACCTTGTTTCTTTATTGACCGTGTGTCTAGATGATCTATCCATTTCTGTAAGCGGAGTGTTAAAGTCCCCTGCAATTACCACATTCTTATCAATAATGTTGCTTATGTTTATGAGTAATTGTTTTATATATTTTGGGGCTCCCATATTCGGCGCATAGACATTTATAATTGTTAGCTCTTCCTGATGGATAGGCCCTGTAATTCTTATATAATGCCCTTCTTCATCTCTTGTTACAGCCTTTAATTGAAAGTCTATTTTGTCTGATATAAGTATGGCTACTCCAGCTTTCTTTTGACTTCCAGTAGCATGATAAATAGTTCTCCATCCCCTCACTCTCAATCTAAAGGTGTCCTCAGATCTAAAATGAGTCTCTTGTAGACAGCAAATAGATGGGTCTTGTTTTTTTATCCATTCTGATACCCTGTGTCTTTTGGTTGGTGCATTTAATCCATTTACATTCAGTGTTATTATAGAAAGATACGGGTTTAGAGTCATTGTGATGTCTGTATGTTTTATGCTTGTAGCGATGTCTCTGGTACTTTGTCTCACAGGGTCCCCCTTAGGATCTCTTGTAGGGCTGGTTTAGTGGTGACGAATTCCTTCAGTTTTTGTTTGTTTGGGAAGACCTTTATCTCTCCTTCTATTCTAAATGACAGACTTGCTGGATAAAGGATTCTCGGCTGCATATTTTTTTCTGTTTAGCACACTGAAGATCTGGTGCCAATCCTTTCTGGCCTGCCAAGTTTCAAAAGAGAGATCAGTCACGAGTCTTATAGGTCTCCCTTTATATGTGAGGGCACATTTATCCCTTGCTGCTTTCAGAATTTTCTCTTTATCCTTGTATTTTGCCAGTATCACTATGATATGTCGTGCAGAAGATTGATTCAAGTTATGTCTGAAGGGAGTTCTCTGTGCCTCTTGGATTTCAATCCTTTTTCTTTCCCCAGTTCAGGGAAGTTCTCAGCTATTATTTCTTCAAGTACCCCTTCAGCACCTTTTCCTCTCTCTTCCTCCTCTGGGATACCAATTATGCGTATATTATTTCTTTTTAATGTATCACTTAGTTCTCTAATTTTCCCCTCATACTCCTGGATTTTTTTTATCTCTCTTTTTTCTCAGCTTCCTCTTTTTCCATAAATTTATCTTCTAGTTCACCTATTCTCTCCTCTACCTCTTCAATCCGAGCCGTCGTCGTTTCCATTTTGTTTTGCATTTTGTTAAAGCATTTTTCAGCTCCTCGTGACTGTTCCTTAGTCCCTTGATCTCTGTAGCAAGAGATTCTCTGCTGTCCTCTATACTGTTTTCAAGCCCAGCAATTAATTTTATGACTATTATTCTAAATTCACTTTCTGTTATATTATTTAAATCCTTTTTGATCAGTTCATTAGCTGTTGTTATTTCCTGGAGATTCTTCTGAGGGGAATTCTTCTGTTTGGTCATTTTGGATAGTCCCTGGATGGTGGGGACCTGCAGGGCACTTCCCCTGTGCTGTGGTGTATAACTGGAGTTGGTGGGCAGGGCCGCAGTCAGACCTGATGTCTGCCCCCAGCCCACCGCTGGGGCCACAGTCAGACTGGTGTGTGCCTTCTCTTCCTCTCTCCTAGGGGCGGGATTCACTGTGGGGTGGCATGGCCCATCTGGGCTACTTGCACACTGTCAGCCTTGTGGTGCTGGGGATCTGCCGTATTAGCTGGGGTGGGTAGGCAAGGTGCACGGGGGCAGGAGGGGCAGGCTTAGTTCGCTTCTCCTTAGCTGATCCACTTCAGGAGGGGCCCTGTGGCAGCGGGAGGGAGTCAGATCCGCTGCTGGAGGTTTGGCTCCACAGAAGCACAGAGTTGGGTGTTTGCACGGAGGAGCTAGCAAGTTCCCTCGCTAGAACTGGTTCCCTTTGGGATTTTGGCTGGGGGATGGGCGAGGGAGATGGCACTGGCGAGCGCCTTTGTTCCCGCCAAACTGAGCTCTCTCATCCGGGAGCTCAGCAGCTCTCCCTCCCTTTGTCCTCCAGCCTTCCCGCTTTCCGAGCAGAGCTGTTAACTTATGACCTCCCAGACGCTAAGTCGCGCTTGCTGTCCGAACACTCTCCATCCGGCCCCTCCGCTTTTGCCAGCCAGACTTGGGGGCTCTGCTTGGCCGGCAGGCTGCCCCTCCGCCCGGCTCCCTCCCGCCAGTCCATGGAGAGCACACTGCCTCGCCGTCCTTCCTACCCTCTTCCGTGGGCCTCTCGTCTGCGCTTGGCTCCGGACACTTCGTTCTGCTAATCCTCTGGCGGTTTTCTGGGTTATTTAGGCAGGTGTAGGTGGAATCTAAGTGATCAGCAGGATGCGCGGTGAGCCCAGTGTCCTCCTATGCCGCCATCTTCCAACCTAGTCTCTCTATTTTTAATTTTTTGAAGAACCTCCATGCTGTTTTCAGAGTGACTGCATCAGTTTGTATCTCCACCAAAAGTGTAAAAGGGTTCTCCTAATTCCACATCCTCACCAAAATCTGTTGTTTCCTCTCTTGTTTTTTCAGCCATTCTAATAGGTGTGAGGTGGTATCTCATTGTGATTTTGATTTGTATCAAATTTGTATCAAATTTGTATGAGTGATGTTGAGCATCTTTTCTGTGTCCGTTGGTCCTCTGGGTGTGTTCTTTGGAAATTTTGCGTTAATGCCTTCTGCCCATTTCTTCACTGGATTATTTGTATTTTGGTTGTTGTGTTTAATAAGTACCTATTTTGGATACTGACCCTTTATCTGATATCTAATCTACAAATTTCTTCTACCATTCCATCGGCTGTCATTTAGTTTTGTTGTTTGTTTCCTTTGATGTGCAGATTTTTTATCTTGATAGGGTCCTAATAGTTCATTTTTCCTTTAGTTTCCGTTTCTCCTGGAGGTATGTCTAGTAAGAATTTGCTGTTGCAGAGTTCAAAGAGGCTACTGTCTGTTTCCTATTCTGGGGTTTTGACGGATTCCTGCTTCATATTTAGGGATTTCATATATTTTGAGTTTAGTTTTGTTTATAGTATAAGAAAGTGATCCAGCTTCATTTTTCTGCATTTCACTATCCAGATTTCTCAGCGCCATTTGCGAAAGAGACTGTTTTTTCTTCCACTGGATATTCTTTCCTGTCTTGTCAAGGATTAGTTGGTCACACGTTGTGGGTCCATTTCTGGATTCTCTGTTCTGTTCCACTGAACTATGTGTCTTTTTTTGTGCCAATACCATACTGTCTTGATGATGAGAGCTTTGTAATATAGTTTGATGTCCACAATGTCATGCCTCCGTATTTTCTCCTTTTCAACATTACTTCAGCTACTTGGGGATGTTTCTCTTTCCAAAAAAATTTCAGAATTGTTTTTTCAAACTCTGTGATGAATGCGGGTGTTATTTTAATAAGGATTCCATTGAATGTCTAGATTGTTTTCGGTAGTATAAGCATTTTAACAATATTTGTTCCTCCAATCTACAAGCATGGAATGTTTATGCTTTTTTGTGTCTTTTTAAAATTTTTAAGTGTTTATTAATTTTTGAGAGACAGAGACAAAGTGTGAGTGGGGGCTGAGGACACAAAATCCGAAGCAGGCTCCAGGTCCTGAGCTGTCAGCATAGAGCTCAACACAGGGCTCTAAATCACACTCTCAGAGATTATCACCTGAGCCAAAGTCAAATTCTTAACTGACTCAGCCACCCAGGTGCCCCACTTTGTGTGTTCAATTTCTTTCATAAGCTTTCTATATTTTTCACTATATAGGTCTTTGGCCTCTTTGGTTAGGTTTATTTTTTGGTATTTTACATCATTTGGTGTAATTGTAAATGGGATTGATTCCTTGGTTCCTGTTCCTGCTGTTTCACTATTGGTGTAAAGAAATGCAACCAGTTTCAGTATGTTGATTTTATACCTTGCAGCTTTCTGAATACATGAATCAGTTCTAGCAGTTTTTGGTGTCTTTGGGGTTTTAGCATAGAATATCATGTCATCTGTGAAGAGTGAAAATTTGACTTTTTCCTTGCCAATTTGTATGTCTTTTATTTCTTTCTTTTGTGTGATTGCTGAGGCTAGGACTTCCAGTAATATACTGAACAGCAGCTGTGAGAATGGACATCTGTGTCGTGTTCCTGACATTAGGGGGGAAACTCTCAGCTTTTGCCATTGAGGATGATATTCGGTGTGGGTCTTTCCTATATGGCCTTTATAATGTTGAGGATTGTTCCTTCTATCATTATTTTCTTGAGGTTTTTTATCAAGAAAGAGTTCTGTATTTTGTCAAATGCATGTTCTGTATCTATTTAGGGTATCATGATTCTTATCTTTTCTTTTATTAATGCGGTATATCACGTTGACTTATTTGCAAATATTTATATCAGCCCTGCAGCCCAGGTATAAATACCACTTGATCTCTGTGCATAGTTCTTTTAATGTAATGTTGAATTCTATTTGCTAGTACTTGTTGAGATTTTTGCATCCAGATTAATCAGGGATATTGGCCGATAAGTCTCCTTTGTTTGTTTGTTTGTTTGTTTGTTTGTTGTGTGTGTGTGTGTGTTTGGCATCTTTGTCTGGTTTTGGATCCAAGGTAATGATGGTGTCCTGGAATCAGTTTGCCAGCCTTCCTCCCATTTATATTTTTGGGGAAAACTTTGAGAAAAGTAGGTATTAACTCTTCTTTAAATGCCTGGTAGAAATTTCCTGGGAAGCCATTTGGTCCAGGATCTTATAATTGTTTATATTTCTTTGACATACATTGTGGTCTTCCCTCTTTTATTTGTGTTTTTTTTCGATTTCAGTATTCTTTATTTTCTTCTTGATAAGTCTGACTAGGGATGTTATCAGTTTTTTTTTCTTTGAAAGAAACTACATTTACTTTTAGTTATCTATTGTACTGTTTTGTTTGTTGGTTTCAAATATTGTTCATATCTTCTCTAAAGTTTATCATTCCCCTTCTTCTGCTGGCTTTTGGCTTTATTTGCTGCACATTTTCTAGTTTCTTTAGGTGTAACGTTAGATGTGCATTTGGGACCTATCTTGCTTCTTGAGATAGACTTTTATGTATATTACTGTTAAGATGCTCTTTGCTGAATCACATAGTGTTTGGACAGTCGTGTTTTCAGGTTCATTTGCTTCCATGTATATGTTTTTAAATTATTTGCTGGTTTCCTGGTTAACCTATTCATTCGTTTTTTATATATTAAATACAACTTACTGTCAGATTGGTTTCCATGCAACACTTAGTGTTCATGCCAACAGGTGCCTTCCTCACTGCCCATCACCCACTTTCCCATCTCCCCCACCTCCCATCAACCCGCATTTTTTCCTCAGCATTTAAGTTTCTTACAGTTTGCCTCCCTCCCTCCCTCTCTGTTATTTCCCCCTTTCCCCTCCCCCATGTTTTTCTGTTAAGTTTCTCAAGATCCACATAAGCGTGAAAACATTAGTAATTGTCTTTATCTGTCTGACTTATTTCACTTAGCATGATACCCTCCAGTTCATTCATGCATTCACATTGCTACAAATGGCTGGATTTCATTCTGTCCCATTGCCAAGTATATATGATATATATATATATATATATATATATATATATATATATATATACACACACACATACACACACACACACACACACACACACATACATATACATATATGCCATATCTTCTTTATCCATTCGTCAGTTGCTGGACTTTTAGGCGCTTTCCATAATTTGTCTATTGGTAAAAGTGCTGCTGTAAACAATGGGGTACAAGTGACCCTATGCATCAGCACTCCTGTATCCCTTGGGTAAATTCCTAGCAGTGTTATGGCTGGGTCATAGGTAGATCTATTTTTATTTATTTATTTATTTTTAATTTTTTTCAACGTTTTTTATTTATTTTTGGGACAGAGAGAGACAGAGCATGAACGGGGGAGGGGCAGAGAGAGAGGGAGACACAGAATCGGAAACAGGCTCCAGGCTCTGAGCCATCAGCCCAGAGCCTGACGTGGGGCTCGAACTCACGGACCGCGAGATCGTGACCTGGCTGAAGTCGGACGCTTAACCGACTGCCACCCAGGCGCCCCAGGGTAGATCTATTTTTAATTTTTTTGATATGAAATTGTCAAATTGGTTTCCATACAACACTCAGTGCTCATCCCAACAGGTGCCCTCCTCACTGCCCATCACCCACTTTCATCTCCTTCCCACATCCCATCAACCCTTAGTTTATTCTCAGTTTTTAAGAGTTTTCATGGTTTGGCTCCCTCCCTCTAACATTTTTCCCTTCCCCTCCCCCATGGTCTTGTGTTAAGTTTCTCAGGATCCACATACGAGTGAAAACATATGGTATCTGTCTTTCTCTATATGACTTATTTCACTTAGTTTAACACTGTCCAGCTCCATCAACGTTGCTACAAAAGGCAATATTTAATTTTTTCTCATTGCCAAGTAGTATTCCATTGTATATATAAACCCCAATTTCTTTACCCATTCATCAGTTGATGGACATTTAGGCTCTTTCCATAATTTAGCTATTGTTGAGAGTGCTGCTATAAACATTGGGGTACAAGTGCCCCTATGCATCAGTACTCCTGTATCCCTTGGGTAAATTCCTAGCAGTGCTACTGCTGGGTCATAGGGTAGGTCTATTTTTAAATTTTTGAGGAATCTCCACACTGTTTTCCTGAGCGGCCGCACCAATTTGCATTCCCACCAACAGTGCAAGAGGGTTCCCGTTTCTCCACATCCTCTCCAGCATCGATAGTCTCCTGTTTTGTTCATTTTAGACACTCTTACTGGCGTGAGGTGATATCTGAGTGTGGTTTTGATTTGTATTTCCCTGATGAGGAGCAACGTTGAGCATCTTTTCATATGCCTGTTGGCCATCTGGATGTCTTCTTTAGAGAAGTGTCTATTCATGTTTTCTGCCCTTTTCTTCACTGGATTATTTGTTTTTTGGATGTGGAGTTTGGTGAGCTCTTTATAGATTTTGGATACTAGCCCATTGTCCGATATGTCATTTGCAAATAACTTCTCCCATTCCATTGTCTGCCTTTTAGTTCTGTTGATTGTTTCCTTTGCTGTGCAGAAGCTTTTTATCTTTATCTTTATCTTCATGAGGTCCCAATTAAAAGTTTTGCTTTTAATTCCCTTGCCTTTGGGGATGTATCAAGTAAGAAATTGCTGCGGCTGATGTCAGAGTGGTTTTTCCCTGCTTTCTCCTCTAGGGTTTTGATGGTTTCCTGTCTCACATTCAGGTCCTTTATCCATTTTGAGTTTGTTTTGATGAATGGTGTAAAAAAGTGGTCTAGTTTCATCCTTCTGCATGTTGCTGTCCAGTTCTCCCAGCACCATTTGTTAAAGAGACTGGTTTTTTTCTATTGGATACTCTTTCCTGCTTTGTCAAAGATGAGTTGGCCATACTTTTGTGGGTCCAATTCTGGAGTCTCTATTCTACTCCATTGGTCTATGTGTCTGTTTTTGTACCAATACCAGGCTGCCTTGATGATTACAGCTTTGTAGTAGAGGCTAAAGTCTGGGATTGTGATGCCTCCTGCTTTGGTCTTCTTCTTCAATGTTACTTTGACTCTTCGGGATCTTTTGTGGTTCGATACAAATTTTAGGATTGCTTGTTCTAGCTTCCAGAAGAATTCTGGTATAATTTTGATTTAATTTGCATCGAATGTGTAGATTGCTTTGGGTAGTATTGACATTTTAACAATATTTATTCTTCCAACCCATGAGCACAGACTGTTTTTCCATTTCTTTATATCTTCTTCAATTTCCTTCATAATCTTTCTATAGTTTTCAGCATACAGATCTTGTACATCTTTGGTTAGATTTATTCCTAGGTATTTTATGCTTCTTGGTGCAATTGTGAATGGGATCAGTTTCTTTTATTTGTCTTTCTTTTACTTCATTAATAGTGTATAAGAATGCAACTGATTTCTCTACATTGATTTTGTATCCTGCGACTTTGCTGAATTCCTGTGTCCGTTCTAGTAGACATTTGGTGGAGTCTATCGGGTTTTCCATGTATAATATCATGTCAACTCTTGGGGCGCCTGGGTGGCGCAGTCGGTTAAGCCTCCAACTTCAGCCAGGTCACGATCTCGCGGTCCGTGAGTTTGAGCCCCGCATCGGGCTCTGGGCTGATGGTTCAGAGCCTGGAGCCTGTTTCCGATTCTGTGTCTCCCTCTCTCTCTGCCCCTCCCCCGTCCATGCTCGTCTCTCTTTGTCTCAAAAATAAATAAACGTTGAAAAAAAATTTTAATATCATGTCAACTCTAAAAAGTGAAAGCATGACTTCATCTTTGCCAATTTTGACACCTTTGATTTCCTTTTGTTGTCTGATTGCTGATGCCAGAACTTCCAACACTATGTTAAACAACAGCGGTGAGAGGGGACATCCCTGTCGTGTTCTGATCTCAGGGAGAAAGCTCTCAGTTCTTTCCGATTGAGGATATTAGCTGTGGGCTTATCATAAATGGCTTTTATGATGTTTCAGTATATTCCTTCTATCCCGACTTTCTAGAGGGTTTTTATTAAGAAAGGATGTGCTGAATTTTGTCAAATGCTTTTTCTGCATCGATTGACAGGATCATATGGTTCTTATCTTTTCTTTTATTAATGTGATGTATCACGTTGATTGATTTGTGAATGTTGAACCAGCCCTGCACCCCAGGAATGAATCCCACTTGATCATGGTGAATAATTCTTTTTATATGTTGTTGAATTGGATTTGCTAGTATCTTATTGAGAATTTTTGCATCCATATTCATCAGGAATATTGGCCTGTAGTTGTCTGTTTTTTTCTGGGTCTCTGTCTGGTTTAGGAATCAAAGTATTCCTGGCTTCATAAAATGAGTATGGAAGTTTTCCTTCCCTTTCTATTTCTTGGAATAGCTTGAGAAGGATAGGTATTATCTCTGCTTTAAATGCCTGGTAGAATTCCCCAGGGAAGTCATCTGGTCCTGGACTCTTATTTATTGGGAGATTTTTGATGACTGATTCCATTTCTTCGCTGGTTATGGGTCTGTTTCCTCCTGTTTGAGTTTTGGAAGTGTTTGGGTGTTTAGGAATATTTCCATTTCTTCCAGGTTATCCCGTTTGGTGGCATATAATTTTTCATAGTATTCCCTGATAATTGCTTGTATCTCTGAGGGATTGGTTGTAATAATTCTATTTTCATTCATGATTTTATCCATTTGGGTCATCTCCCTTTTTCTTTTTGAGAAGCCTGGCTAGAGGTTTGTCAATTTTGTTTATTTTTTCAAAAAACCAACTCTTGGTTTCGTTGATCTGCTCTACCGTTTTTTTAGATTCTATATTGTTTATTTCTGCTCTGATCTTTATTATTTCTCTTCTTCTGCTGGGTTTAGGCTGCCTTTGCTGTTCTGCTTCTAGTTCCTTTAGGTGTGCTGTTAAATTATGTATTTGGGACTTTTCTTGTTTCTTGAGATAAGCCTGGATTGCGATGTATTTTCCTCTCAGGACTGCCTTCGCTGCATCCCAAAGCGTTTGGATTGTTGTATTTGCATTTTCGTTTGTTTCCATATATTTTTTAATTTCTTCTCTAATTGCCTGGTTGACCCACTCATTCTTTAGTAGGGTGTTCTTTAACCTCCATGCTTTTGGAGGTTTTCCAGACTTTTTCCTGTGGTTGATTTCAAGCTTCATAGCATTGTGGTCTGAAAGTATGCATGGTATAATTTCAATTCTTGTAAATTTATGAAGGGCTGTTTTGTGACCCAGTATATGATCTATCTTGGAGAAGGTTCCATGTGCACTCGAGAAGAAAGTATATTCTGTTGCTTTGGGATGCAGAGTTGTAAATATATCTGTCAAGTCCATCTGACCCAATGTATCATTCAGGGTCCTTGTTTCTTTATTGACCATGTGTCTTGATGATCTGTCCATTGCTGTGAGTGGGGTGTTAAAGTCCCCTGCAATTACCACATTCTTATCAATAAGGTTGCTTATGTTTGTGAGTAATTGTTTTATATATTTGGGGGCCCCCGTATTCAGTGCATAGACATTTATAATTGTTAGTTCTTCTTGATAGATAGACCCTGTAATTATTGTATAATGCCCTTCTTCATCTCTTGTTACAGCCTTTAATTGAAAGTCTATTTTGTCTGATATAAGTATGGCTACTCCAGCTTTCTTTTCACTTCCAGTAGCATGATAAATAGTTCTTCATCCCCTCACTTTCAATCTGAAGGTGTCCTCTGGTCTAAAATGAGTCTCTTGTAGACAGCAAATAGATGGGTCTTGTTTTTTTATCCATTCTGACACCCTATGTCTCTTGGTTAGTGCATTTAGTCCATTTACGTTCAGTGTTATTATAGAAAGATATGGGTTTAGAGTCATTGTAACGTCTGTAAGTTTCATGATTGTAGCAATGTCTCTGTTACTTTGTCTCACAGGATCCCCCTAGGATCTCTTGTAGGGCTGGTTTAGTGGTGTCGAATTCCTTCAGTTTTTGTTTGTTTGGGAAGACCTTTATCTCTCCTTGTATCTAAATGACAGACTTGCTGGATAAAGTATTCTCGGCTGCATATTTTTTCTGTTCATCATGTTGATGATTTCCTGCCATTCCTTTCTGGCCTGCCAAGTTTCAGTAGAGAGATCGGTCACGAGTCTTATAGGTCTCCCTTTATATGTTAGAGCACGTTTATCCCTAGCTGCTTTCAGAATTTTCTCTTTATCCTTGTATTTTGCCAGTTTCACTATGATATGTTGTGCAGAAGATTGATTCAAGTTATGTCTGAAGGGAATTCTCTGTGCCTCTTAGATTTCAATGCCTTTTTCTTCCCCAGATCAGGGAAGTTCTCAGCTATTATTTCTTCAAGTACCCCTTCAGCACCTTTCCCTCTCTCTTCCTCCTCTGGAATACCAATTATACGTAGATTATTTCTCTTTAGTGTATCACTTAGTTCTCTAATTTTCCCCTCATCCTCCTGGATTTTTTTTATCTCTCTCTTTTCTCAGCTTCTTTTTTTTCCATAAATTTATCTTCTAGTTCACCTATTCTCTCCTCTGCCTCTTCAGTCTGAGCTGTGATCGTCTCCATTTTATTTTGCAGCTCATTAATAGCATTTTTTCGTTCCTCCTGGCTGTTCCTTAGTCCCTTGATATCTGTAGCAATAGATTTTCTGCTGTCCTTTATACTGTTTTCAAGCCCAGCGATTAATTTTATGACTATTATTCTAAATTCACTGTCTGTATATTGTTTAAATAGTTTTTGATTAGTTCGTTAGCTGTCGTTATTTCCTGGAGGTTTTTTTGAGGGGAATTCTTTCGTTTCGTTATTTTGGATAGTTCCTGGAATGGTGCGGAACTCCAGGGCGCTTCCCCTGTGCTGTCTTGAATAACTTGCATTGGTGGGCGGTGCCGCAGTCAGACCTGATGTCTGTCCCCAGCCCACCGCTGGGGCCACAGTCAGACTGGTGTGTACTTTCTCTTCCCCTCTCCTAGGTGTGGGATTCACTGTGGGGTGGCATGGCCCTTCTGGGCTACTTGCACATTGCCAGGCTTGTGGTGTTGGGGATCTGGCATATAAGCTGGGGTGGATCGGCAAGGTGCACGGGGGCGGGAGGGGTAGGCTCAGCTTGCTTATCCTTTGGTGATCCGCTTTGGGAGGGGCCTTGTGGCACCAGGAGGTCGTCAGACCCACCAGAGGGATGGATCCACAGAAGCACAGCGTTCGGTGTTTGCGTGGTGCAAGCCAGTTCCCTGGCAGGAACCAGTTCCCTTTGGGATTTTGGCTGGGAGATGGGCGAGGGAGATGGCGCTGGGGAGCACCTTTGTTCCCCGCTAAGCTGCGCTCTGTCATCTGGGGCTCAACAACTCTCCCTCCCGTTGTCCTCCAGCCCTCGTGCTCTCCGAGCAGAGCAGTTAACTTATAACCTTCCAGATGTTAAGTCCCACTTGCTGTCCAAACACACTCGGTCCGGCTCCTGTGCTCTTACAAACCAGACTCAGGGCCTCTGCTTTGCTGGGGGGATGCCTCTCTGCCAAGGCTCCCTCTCTCCAGTCCGTGTAGCACGCACTTCCCCTCTGCCCTTCCTACCGTCTTCTGTGGACCTCTCATCTACGGTTGGCTCTGGAGAATTCATTCTGCTAGTCTTCTGGTGATTTTCTGGGTTATTTAGGCAGGTGTGGGTGGAATCTAAGTGATCCACAGGATGCGGTGAGTTCAGCGTCCTCCTACGCCGCCATCTTCCTAAATAAAACTCAGATCTCACATTTAGGTCTTTAGTACAGTTTGATGGTATTTTATATATCATTAAGAAATGATCCAGGTTCTTTCTTTTCATAAACCTGTACAATTTCTAATGGTATAAACATATTGACCATTCAAGTGTGGGTGTCTATTCAGTTTCATTGATCTATGTAACTATGTTTGTGCCAATACCATGATGTTTTGTGTTTTTTATCATTGCAGTGTATCTTGAAATCAGAGATTGTGATGCCACCAGCTTTGTTTTGTTTTGTTTTTTCAAAATTGCTTTCTATGTGGGTTTGTTTGTGGTTCCATTCAAACATTAGGATTCTTTATTCTACTTTTGTGAAAAAAACGCTATTAACATTTTGATAGGGAATCCATTGTATTTCTAGGTTACTCTGGTAGTATATATATTTTATCAATATTCTTCCCATTCATGAGGATTGTATATCTTCCCATATGTTTGTCATTTTTCATTATTTTGTTGTCTTTTGTTTGTTTGTTTGTTTAAATGGTATTTTGTTACTATCTAAAAGGAAATTTTCATTGAACACAATTTTAAAAATTTCAGTTGGGCTTCTCACACCGTCACAGGTTCAAGACACATGATGGTGAATGATTTTTACAGTTAAGTTACACTGAAAAAAATAATTTTAGGGAGATTATAGGAAGGTATTCTCATTTGAAAATAAATATAAATATACAATTTCAGTCACTGTGTTTGTAAATCTCTGCTCTCCAATATTAAGCTTCTATCATCCATTATTTGCTGTTTCTAGACATTTTTTTCTCTATGCAATTAGAAGTGAAGGAAATATACATTTTATTTTTACATTTTCAACATTAATTACAAAATATTTCAGATTCCCAAAGTGTTCAAGATACATATAGTCTTAATCCCCATCACCCATTTCACCCAATCTCCCACCCAGCTCTTCTCTCTGGTGCCCAACAGTGTTTCCAAGAGTTAAGTCTGTTTGTTGGACTGTTTCTCTGTTCCTCCTTTTATTGATTTGCTTAGTTTCTTAAATTGTGCATATGAGTGAAATAAAATAGATTTTGGGTTTTCTGGGTTATTTCTCTTAGCATTATATGGTTTAAAGATTAAGGAAATGTTTCCATTTGCAATAACAGGATAGATCTAGAGAATATAGTGCATATATCCCATCCTAGGAAAATGCTTTCTACTCCCTCTAGGTCTTGAGCAGAGGACAACCCGGGACTTGGAGGACTGAGGACCTTGGTTTGCAGATTGCAGCAGAGCAGTGCATGTCAGTGTGGGGACCAAGGTCAGGAGCCTCCTTGCTGGAGTCTCAGGTCCTCCTTAGGAACTGGTTCCAGAGGCACTCCTGGATGTGGGAGGATGCCTCGTGAGTGACATGAACACCAGGACAAGGGTTGGAGACAGTGCACCAGGGAGGATTCTGAGGATTCTCACCTAGAACATGAATTCCACAAGCTCTGTTCATGTGGAGACACAGAGACAGACTGAGGCAGAGACAGAGCATGGACCCAGGAGAGAGGAAACCAGGAAAAACCACAGACTTGCATAAAGCAGCTTGGAAATGACACCCCATCATTCCTTCTATCCCTTAGAGCAAAGTCACATGGGCCACCCACCCAGGAAGGGAGGGCATAACAGGGATGTGTGACCAGGATTCAGGAACACTGGGAGACACTATGGGGACTGCCCCATAGCATCATCAGCCCAGAGGATGCACTGGGACCTGAGCCCAAATATCATGGAAGACCATGTAAGTGTGTGTCAGGTGGGGACAAGATCTGAATGAGTTCATTTCCACTTTCCCACTGGGCCTGGGAACCAGGCAGGAAGGGGTGGCTGTGCCTGGACCCAAGGCAGACCCAGGCCCTTTTGAGTGTGTTGTATGCCATGACAACCCATTTCTCACCTTTCCATGGCTAAATGTGTGCGTGAGCCTCATGTGATAGCAGGTGTGGGGCATTTCTACAGGCTGCTCCCTGTATGGTGTCCCTAGAACCAGATGCCAGAATGACCGACGGGACGTCTGCAGATGGGGAGACTGGGGAGGCCCTGAGAGGCCCAGGATTTGTGCAGGGTCACACTCCTGATCAGGATCAGGAGCGTGGCCTCAACCCAGCTCTGTGTCCTCAAAGCTGTGGCACTGGCTGCACCCACACCTCCTGGGGGCTTTGGGTGAGGTGTGTTGGTTTCCTTGTATGGACAGGGTATGGGGTAGAGTGGAGCCCTTCTGCACCATGAGTGAGTGGCTCTTGTATGAGGAGGAAGCCCAGCAAGGGGACTCCAGGCAGTGACCTCACTTCCTTGACAACAGAGCACAACAGAATTCAGAACCCAGTAACCAGGCACCCACATTCTGGAGACAGCGTCTTGCTGGGCTTATTTGTTTGGAAACCTGCACATAAGCAATATGCTCTCTTGCTGTGTGCCCATGTCACGAGGCTATTGGCTCAGTAGAGCCAACAGTGACACTGTTTCCCGATCCTGGAGACAGTATGTCATGTCTCACACTGGGCGCCTCTGGATTCTAGCTTGGAAAGACCCAAAGGTAACATAGATAGTCCCAGATCTAACCAGTCAATCCCGATACCTCTCCTACTGACCTGTGCACCACCACATCCCCTCCCCATGTGTATGTGTCTATGTGTGGAAGGAAGGGTCATGTGTGGAGGACCCACCTGGGCAGGTGCAGTCTGAAGAGGGGTCAGATGCCCGGTGGGCCGTCATGCTCACAACCCAGGTCAAGGCTGGCTGAGAGGGACAGGATGTTCTGGGTCTTCCCTCTTGTACCCAAGGTTCATCCTGAGACCTGAAGGTGTATGTCACTGTGTCCTGAGTGCAGGGCTGTAGACAGGTTAGTTTCCAATCTGGGAGCAGCAGGGGGAGAAGGCAGAAGGACCCTGAGGATGTTCAGGCAGGGCTGTGATACCTCTGGGCCAGCTGTTATTCAGTGCCTTTACAGAAGACTACAGATGAGATCGGGGAGTTGTTGGCAGACCCATGTTCTGTTTACCCTGTTGAGGTGGCCATGTGTCCAAACACCCCGGAGGGCCTCCCTGGGCAGATGGAGAAAGTGGCCAAAGGGAACTCTCGAGAAGCAGTGCCTGGAGATTGCCTGGGGAGGTCACAGTCCAGACTACTGCACAGGACAGTGGTCCACTAGTTGCTGGTCCAGGATCTAGAGCCCACGGAGGCAGAGTCAGTGGGTGATAAGGTTGAGGGTGGGCGATGTGGGTGTATGGGACCAGTCAGTTATTAGTTACCCAGGGAGGAGCCCCCAGGGCGTGTGGGGATAGGAGTAAAGACTGGCCTCAGAGTACTCAGCTGTGGATTGCAGAAGGGAAGAGGTCCTGGTATGGGTTCCTGGCTGTAGCTTCTCTGGGAGGTTCAGGGGTGTGTTCTGTTCCTGCAAAGTCACCTGGAGAGTCAGGCATCTGGGCGACCTTTATCCTCTCACTGCTGAGGACTTAGACTTTCTCCAAATATCACTCTGTTGTACTCTGAAGTGTCAGGTGCAGGAGCAGAGGCCACTGTGTCTCTAGAACTTGAGGCAACACCATCACTGGCATCAGCTGGTCTGTAGGGAGGGGTGCTGTCTGGCTATTTTTTACTTATTTTATCTCTGCAAAAAGGGATTCAAATATATTTTCAACTCCAGCTAATATTCTTGTTATCGTGATTCTAAATTCTGGTTTAGACATCTTGCTTGTATCTGTGTTGGTTAAATCCCTGACTGTCATTTCTTCATGCTCTTTCTTTTGGGATGAATTTCCTCATTTTTTTCATTTTGAAGGGATAAAAGGAAGTAATGAAGAAAAATTGAATTAAAAAAATTTTAAAATATTAAAATTAAAAATTAAAACCACACACAAAAATTGAATACATGATGCTGGATCCTAGCTGTGTTTTGGTCTGGGTGTTGAAAGTTGTTTGGCAGGTTAGAGAGACGAAAAAGAAAAGGGGGGGGGACAGGGGAAAAGAAGGAAATCATTTGAGAATTTGAAAATACGAATACCATAAAGTAGACTAAAATGAGATGATGTGGGTAAAATAGAATTTGAAAAAAATATACACAAAATTACAGAATATAGTAGAAAAAATTAAAGAAAAATATTTTTAGTAAAAAATAAAAAGAAATATGAATTTTTTCATTTTCTGTATTTAAGAAAAAAGAAAAGAAATGAAAAAGAAAAAAGATAAAAAAAAGAAAAGAAAAAAAGAAGTCATTTGAAAACTTGAAAAAAGTGAATATATTATAGTAGACTGAAATAAAATAATGGGAGTAAGATAGAATTTAAAAAAGAATTTTACATAAAAGCAAAAAATATAGTAAAAATTAAATAAAAATATTCTAAAAGAAATTGAAAGTAAAAATGAAGTTTTTCTCTTTCTGCATTCAAGTAAAGAAAAGAAATGAAAAAGAAAAAAAGAAAGAAAAAAAGGACTTTGTTTGAAAATTTGAAAAGATGAGTACACTGAGATAGACGAAAATAAAATGATGGAAGTAAAGTAGAATTTGAAAAAATTTACACAAAAGTAAAAAACATAGTAATACAAATTAAAGACAGGTATTTTTAATAAGAATTGAGAAATAAAAATGATTTTTTTCTCTTTCTGTATTCAAGAAAAAGAACTGTAAATGAGAAAAAGGAAAAGAGAAAAAGAAGACAAAAAATTGAATACACGAAGCTGCTAACAGATTGAAGTAGGACTGGAATTGCTTCGTTTTCCCCTAGAAGTCAGTCCATGTAGCTCTTCATAGTCCATAAATTTAGCAGGAGGTGAGGTCTGTGTTCTTGAAGAGCAAAGATGTCCCAGTGGGGCGGGGCTCGGTGTAACAGCTCCGCTCTCCACTGGATGGCACTGCTAGCCTACTGGAGTGGATTGTTGTGGCGCTGGGAAGTGCACATGTGCATGCGCTGGAGCAGGGACCAGTCCGTTCTCCTGGATCAGCAATTGTGCACCAGTCCTCTGTCTTCAGCTCTCATCTACTCCCCGCTTTTCCACTCTCTGTGACCAGGCCCAGGCAGTACCTCTCTCCCATTTTTTGTTTCAGATGCGGCTGTTTTCCCCTGCCCCTTACTTCGGAAGGACTGCGGCTTTGACCCTTTCTTCCCCTTTGCTGGAGGGTCTCACCTAGCAATGGCCGAATGAGCAATGGCTGAATGTTGGCTGCACCCAGGAATGCCCGCTGGACCCTGCTATTGCCGGTGCCCTGAGACTGTGGCCAGGTGCCAGCCCGCCCCCCAAAAAAGATCATGAGACAGTGTAGCATCAGCGTTTCAGGGATTATGGAAAATTGCAACACACATCTGGCACCAGGCTTCACACTCAAAGACCTTGCCCCAGCACCGGCGAATGTAGCTGCTTTCCGGGGTCTGCCGAGACCAGATGGCTTCAACAGTCTCTACCAAATGCCCTTCCAGCAGTGGAACCGCTTTTTCCCATGTGGCCCGAGAACCTCCCGGACCCCAGTCTGTTCCTAGGGATTCACCTTTCCCACCAAAGCACGACCAAGTCTTGAGCTGGGGAGTTGCAGCCTTTGGGCTCCCCTTGTTTACAGTCTTAAAGGAATTTAAACCCTCTCCTTTCTCCTTTCTCCCTTTTTAGTTTAGTCCCTGCAGCTGTTTCCAATTTTCCACTTTCTCCCCAGCTGCATTTGGGAAAGGGTGCTTTTTCTGTATGCTTCCCTCCCCCCCAGTCTCTATCCTCTCTCTGCCAGCAAAATGGGTTCCCTCCCTTTCGTGGCTTCTTCCTCCCCAAGTTCAGCTCTTCGTGTTGCGTACCTGCTGAATTCTGTGGTTCAGGTTGTGCAGATTGTTGTGTGAATCTTCCAATCAGTTTTCTAGGTGTGTAGGATGGTTTAGTGTTGGTCTGGATGTATTTCATGGATGCAAGACACACAAAAATCTTCCATGCAATTCCGCCATCATGGCTCCTCCTCCGCATCACCCCATCATTCCAAAAGGTATAGTTTTTCATTTCACATATCCTAATATCAGCTGTAGAAATTCCATTGATTCTCCTTTATGGTTTCTCTTTCTCCCCACATTACATATATGTTTTGCTTTAATTCCTGAGCATATTTTTAATGTCTCTTTCACATTATCAACTGTCATCCGGTGGTCTTTTGCTGTGGACTGATTTTTTCCTAGTTATGAGACCCAGTTCCCTGCTTTGCATATTGCATAGTTTTCATAAGAGGCTGGTCATGAGACTATGTGTTGAAAGTCTTGGTTTTGGTATGCCCCTCTTATGAATGCTGAATGTCATTTTGGAAAGCAGTTAATAACTTGTGAGTCAGCTTCGTTTTCTCCAGGCTTAATGTTTTTGTTGTGTTAAGATGTATTTACCATTGTCTAGAAATATTTTTAAGCCCTGATGGACAAGTTGTGATTAGCATTTGCTCTAGAGCCTTGTTGTTAGTTGTACCACTGACGTGTGACCTTTGATGGGATTTCATGACCTATGTATTGATTCATATTGGTGTGTTATAGTGAGTGGTGACTCTGAGTGACACATTTGGCTTTGTTCCAGTTGACTCTTTCAGTACCATCATGACTGTACTATAGATATATCCCAAATATTAATTTTCCATCTTGAAGAAAAGTTAACATGTTTTCTTTTAAAACATGGTGTCCAGGCAATGATGTCAGGAGGGCTAATGAGAAAGCCATCTGTGATTGGCCAGCTGAGCTGCCAGGTGATTGGTCACATGATCAAGGCCAACCTGAGAGAAACCTGATGATTGGCCAGATATGGTTTTGACATCACAAAAAAGCAATGTGATGAACCAGGGCTGTTAATAAAGGCAGGCAACAACTCAGGCCATACCGAGGAAAGAGATGGCAATTCCACCACAGCTCTTCCTGCTGTTCCTCACATTATCTGCCCTGTTCCCTGCCATTGCTAATGGCAAGAAGTGTGCTCACTCTTGCCTGAGGCCTCTTGTTGACATTCTGTACTCCACATTCATGTCTGTGCTTACCTTTCTGCCCCTCTGTAGTTCTGAGGGTCTGCATACCCACACCTGGTAACTCCAGGACCCACTTCCCACTGTAAGGTTTGCTGGGCCAGTCACCTATGCATTTCCATTTGGAAAGTGGGTTGGAGCACTAGTTATGATAGTACAGTGGATTCTCAGCCAGATGGGGAGATCCCCTCCCAAACCTCTGTGATCACAACCAGGGTCAGCACAGGAAACGCAAGGCCATGTCCTGAGGGAACCCTGAACACCCTGCTCCCCCTGGGGTCCTCCAACTCAGCTCAGCATAGGACACATAAATGCTCTGCACATAAGGCTGACCCAGATGTCCACAATGTGGACAATGCCCACAGACACCTGGCAAAGAGGGGAGTTGTTGACACAAGTAAGTACTGGGAGGAGTCACCACAAGACTGGACACAGTGGGGGTCTTTGGAACACAGAACATGAGCTGTCTGATCCAGCTCAGTGGTGGAAAAACAAATCCCCAAGACACTGGAGTGACCAGAAGCCAACAGAGCACAACCATTCCAACCCAGAATAACACAGTACAATTGAGTCCCCAGAACACTGGGTTTGTGGGGAGCCACTCTCCGATGAGCCCTGCATACCAGCTCACTATTGGGCAACAGAGTCACCTGGAAACCGATCTGACAAGAGGCCACTGAACTATGAGAACTTCAACCCAGGAGAGGGGGCAATTGCATGGCCAGGACACTAGACTTTCCAGGTGCTTTCAGAAAACAAGCATTCCAATTGAGAAGAGAAGACTGCAATCAATTCTCCAGAATACTGGTCTTGCCAAGACCCAGCAGACCATGATTACTCCAACCCAGCTATATACTAGACCAAGGAGTCATCTGGACAGTGAGCTCACCACATGTCATGGTACTTGGAGCCCAAAAAGCCATCTCTGCACTAGGCTGCGTACTCACCTGGACAGTGAGCTCACCAAGTGCCCTTGGGCCTGGAGCCCTCCAACAGAGCATAGTACTGGACAATCATGTCTCCAGAATACCAGGCTTTCCAGGAGCCTTCAGACTATGAGCCATCCAATTCAGCTCTGCATGAAGCCAAGTTGTGACCTGGACAGTGGACTCACTACTTTCCCTGGGACCTGGAGGGCTCCAAAGCATCTCAATACTAGGCCAAGTACTGTCTTAGACAGTGGGATCACCACATGCCTTTGGATCTGGAGCCATACAATTGAGCAGAGCACAGGAAAATCAATTCTCCAGAACACCAGGCTTTCCAAGAGCAATCAGACCATGATTCCTATAACCCAGCTCTGAACTAGGCCAAGGAGTCACCTGGACAACGTGGTCAACACATGCCCTGGAACATGCAGCCTTAAAACCTAGTTCTGCACTAGGCCATGGAGTCATCTGGTCAGTGAGCTCACCATGTGCCCTTGGAACACGAGCCTTCCAAATGGACTGCCAGGGCAATCAAGGCTTCAAAACACTGGGCTTGCCAGGAGACTTCAGACCATCAGCCATCCAACCTAGCTCTCCACTAGGCCAAGCAGTGACCTGGACATTGCGCTCACTCTTTCCTGTAGACTTGGAGGCCTCCAAACAGGTCAGGACTAGGCCAAGGTGTATCATGGTCAGTTGGCTTATCATGTGCCCTTGGATCTGGAGCACTCCAAAAGAGCAAAGCACAAGACAATCAAATCTCCAGAACACTGGGTTTGCGAAACCTTGACTACATGCCATCCAAATCAGCTCTGCTCTTCCCAAGGAGTCATGTGAACAGCAGGCTCACCATGTGACCTTGTAGCTGGAGCCATCCACCAATGCTCTACACAACATCATGTAGTCACTGGGAGAGTGGGCTCACTATGTGCCCTTGGACATGGGGCTCTACAAGAGAACATAGAACTGTTCTAATCAATAAGATCTCAGGGCAACTGAACACAGGGCTGGCCAAGTGGCTTCATTCTATGAGACCTCCATACCCAGCTCAGCACTGGAGCCACATGTTCACTGGACCTGTGGCCAAACGGGAACCTTCAAATCATAAGCCTTCCATCTCTTCTTAGCATTGGTCAAAAAAAGTCACTGGAACACTGGCCTGACACAACCCGGTCTGACTGGGAGCCCTCCAACACAGCAGAGGAGTGGGAAATTGAGTTCCCAGGACATCAGTCCCACTGGGAGCCCTGCCACCCCAAGCCCTCTATTCTAGCTTGAAACTTGACCAATGATTACCCTGGACACTGAGCTAACTGGGGACCTTCAACCAAAATCTCCACATCCTAGCAAAGCACAGGAAAACTGAATCCCTTATCACCTGGGAATGACTTCAACCTTAAGTCCTTGTGGCCTTTAACCTGTGCAGCCTTCCTCTTTTGGGGGAGTCCTCCTCTTCAGAAGAAACCAACGCCATGCAATAAAAGAAGAGACAGACCATTTGCTTGAAGATTTTGTACTGAAACTCATGGAAGAACATGAGCAGGGGAACTGGGAGGAAGTTTTAGAGGAGACCCAGGCCCTGAATCCAGATTAGTCATTGAAAGAAATCCTCCAGATAAAGTAAAGTTGCTCCCACCTGGAGAGATGGAGGCCATAGAAGAACAGGCTCAGTGGTGGGGAGGGGGACAGGTTCAGCTCCATGAGGTAGAGAGATTCTTTGTGCTCATGGAGGACTTACTGGATGCTTTTGACTTCCAAGCAATATTCAAGGAGTGAAGTCCCCCACCCACAAAGATGGAATAAAAGGAGAGCTTGGAAAAGTGGTCATCTCCAGGAGTGGGGGCATGGCATAAGTGTATAATTTAAATGAATTTTAAATAAATAATTTATGATGATATTATAAGAAAAATTATGAGAAATAATCCCTGGGTGATTGTGATGTGCAGACTGGCTCAGTCAATACTGTGCTTTATGACTCATAACATCGTTATGATGGTGGGCAGTATCTACATGGCTCTGAGAAAGTGTAAGTGAACTACAGGGAGATGACCTTGATATCAACTTGCCTGTCCCCATGAGCACTTTCGCACACTCTGACTTCTCGAACCCAAGGTCAGTTGATCAAATCAGCTCTATTCTGTTAGAAAGAATAAGAGAAGCAATATGTCTGCACACAGGTATTTATGCATAAAGCATTTCTGTCCTGAGATGTCCCAGCCAGGTTGTTGCTAAACTTGAGTTTGGACCCTGATGGTATGGCTTCAAACTCAGGCCATGGCAACAGGTGTATCTACACTTCAGTATCTTTTCTCATGCAGGCCTTTGAAGAGCTAATGTCACAAGGATACCAGGTAACCAGAGAGGAGGGAGGCCAGGGGCACTGGATCATTCCCTGCCTCTGCTTGAGGAGGTGCAGTAAGCAGAGAGTGGTGTGAGGGGCCATGATGGTGGGTTCTGTTCTGACAAAGGAAGCACTGCAGACTTGGGGGGACACATGTGGGATTCAAATTGGGTGCTTTAGATTCAGAGGTCTTGACAGAGTAAGGCAGTTTGTGAGAGAGGAGGAAACAGATGAACCTTGGCAATTATAGGGTGTGCATGAGCATGAAGGAAGTGGTCACTCTCAAGAGGGATAGCTAAGATTCCATGATGAATTGGGCACTGGGTTTAGAAGGGATTTCGAGGTCAAGGTTCCAGTCTCAAACCCTCCTTGGAAATGGTCCCTCTTAGTTGCAGGAATGTGGGGTGGAAGCTCAAGTGAGGTGCAGAACCAGTGTAGTGGGGCCCACCTGTGGCTCCACCTGAGATTCAAGGGAAGTTCCTAGTGCAGTTGGTTGTCAGCTCAGCTCAAGACATTGTTCTCCTAGCCACTGGGAGCCATGAGGAAACTAGCTGTGGGGGTGGAACACGACCTTCAGGAGGACGTAGGAAGTGGAGGATTCTGTCTTTAAGATGGATGGTGTCTGAGCTGACATGAGAGCTGCTGCTTTTAAGAGCCTGTGGGGAGGCTGGTGGAGTCCAGGTCTTAGATGTAAGGGGGATGTGTGTTGCTTATGTGATCCCAACACTTGGAACATCCTGTGCACGGCTGCTCAGACCCTGCTCATCACACCCTGGGTTTCCAGAAACATCAGACTCCTGGTTGAGCTGAGACCCCAGAGATTCTCACCCCCTGAATCCCCATTCCTTCATGTGTAGAATGTGTACAACTTGGGTAGGAGGTGATTGTATGAATAAGAGCCAGGAGAGGGCAAGTTTGTGGAGGGGATCCACAGAGCACAGGAAAGATGGTGTCCAATGGATGGAGGAAAAGTGGAAGGTCCACTTTGATCCTGGCTCTTTCTTCCTAATGGGAAAATTTCAACTCAGAGGAAAGCAGCCTGGGTTCTGCTTCTATCCGACACCTGGCCTACCCACATGTCTACCCACAATACACAGACACAGTATACAACTGTCATGACTCTTATGTTTTGATGATCTTCAGAAAGGGATTCTTCTGTGTCTTTCATGCCATTTCATGTGGTTCCTTACATATCTCGTCAATATCAACTTTGGTACTAGGCCTTGTTAGATTCAGTTGAATTGTGAATAGAAAATGCCTAATAATCACCAGTGTTCTGAAGCCCATTGTTCACAATGGACAATTGGTAATGTTAAGATACTCAACAAAATGGCTCTTTCATTTCAATCTGCAGTCATTCAGATAAAAGGGGTTTGCAACCATTTCCAAAATTTTGTTATAAGGGTTCCAATGTCTACATTCCCATAAAATTCAAATAACCGGTATCGTGTAAAGACATGCCAGCTTCTTTGCATATAATCCTATGTTGTTGTCAATGCTAGGTACCTGTAGATTGACATTTATGTTAACCACGATGAGGTTTTCCACCAAGGTCACCTATGTTATTTGTACATCCCTTCCTTTATTTAAACCTACCTCAGGAAAACAGTGTTTGCAGTTTTTGTTTGTTTGTTTTCTTTGTTTGTTTGTATGTTTTCATAGACGTCAGCCAAATATATTCAGTATACATGTTACAATAATGTTTCTGTTTCCAAATACTTTCTTCCAAGACTGAAGAAAAGGTGATATAATTTTACTCTGGATTTCAATTTAGCGTTCTTTGATTTTTGAACACTATAATTCTGGTGTGTGTGTGTGTGTGTGTGTGTGTGTGTGTGTGTGTGTGTGAGCAGCCTGGAGAAAACAGAAATGCCCTTCATTTTTTCTATGTTTGGAACACTTTGAGGTTTATGTAGCTAAGAGTGAGGATATTTAATGATAACAGCACTGGAAGGACTGGGTTTACACTGCAGTGATCCAAGCACTTGTCCATCCGAAACACTCTGTGCTCACGTACGCACAGGGAGGGGAGTTCTCATCCACTCACTGCCTACCACTCTGATTCCATATATTCCAGGCGCAGGCATGACAAAGGGAACCCTGAAGTGTGCTGTAGTCCAAAAATACACCACCCCACTGTGAGGACTTTAGTATAAACATGTTAAAATGGATTGAAAATCAGTGCTCCAATTCATCAGATGTGTGTAAATATCCTCTCTGTGGATGCCTTTTCCTTCCCTTTCTTTGTAACTTTACCCTATATCTGTGTTGCTAGCTGATCAAAGCATCTGACACAGGTGGTGTGTGTGAGTGTTGGTATTTATTCATTTCTATGATCATGGCTCCTAACTGAAAAACTGCTGTAGAAAAGTGTTTTATATATCTCTTTCATAAAAACATTAAATTATGTTTTTTTTAACGTCTATTTATTTTTAAGACAGAGAGAGACAGAGCATGAACAGGGGAGGGGCAGAGAGAGAGGGAGACACAGAATCTGAAACAGGCTCCAGGCTCTGAGCTGTCAGCACAGAGCCCAATGCGGGGCTTGAACTCACGGACCATGTGATCATGACCTGAGGCAAAGTTGGACGCTTAACCGACCAAGCCACCCAGGCGCCCCTAAATTATGTTTTACCAAAGAACCAGTTGTACCTAAAAAAGAAAACTGTCTCATTTCTTTGTTTATGGTGGTCAATAACAAGCCAAAAAGATCATTTTGGAAATTATTATTGTTAATTATGATAAATTACTGAATCTTGCTGAAAGCCACAAATTGATATTTTGTACCTGCCTGCTTCTTTTTGCAGACTTGAACTTATACATAAGACACCTCCAAGAAGGTAAATTCAATTGAAAAGTCACAAATTACGCTCTTCAATTGCCAGCTACTTTTAATTAGAATCCAAAATTATTTATTTATTTGAGATAGAGAGATAGAGCAGGGGAGCGACAGAGAGAGGGAAGGAGCAAGAGAATCCAAGCAGGCTCCACACTGTCAGAGCATATCCCGATATGGGGCTCAAACACAGGGAATGTGAGATCATGACCTGAGCCAAAAGAAAATGCTAGACGCTTAACTGACTGAGCAACCAAGGCGCCCCTTGCAGTGCATATTTTCAGTACTGAGAGAAGTAAATTGGGCATTTAGACACACGTGTCACAAGTTTTGTGTGGGACTTCCCACCTGATGTGTTCTGCGTTTTAGTGTGTGTAATGATGTAGTGTTAGTGCACATTAGTGTATATGCCAGCATGTGTACTTACGTCTGCTGTTTTGTGTGCTAATGTGTCCTGGGTGTGCCAGTGAGCCTACAGCCAGTGCTAGCGTGGAAACTTGTGTATACTAGCATGTGTACTTGTGCCTGCTAGTGTGTGTGATAGTATGCGTCCTAGGTGTGACAGTGAGTGTACAACTACTGCTTGTGTGTGCTCAGGTGTATACTAGCATGTGTACTTGCATATGATAGTGTGTGTGCTCATAGGTGTACTCGTGTGAACTAATATATGGGAACTAGTATGTGTACTAGTGTGTGTTAGTGTGTATTAGATGTGCTAATGTATGCTAGTATGTACTAGTGTGTATTCTAGTCGGTGCCAGTGTGTTCACTAGTGTGCACTAGTACTAGCATATGTGCTAATGTGTGATAGCTTTGCAAGTCTGTGTGCTAGCATTCGTGCTAGGTTGAGTATAACATGTGTGCTATTGTGTATTAATGTGTAGTAGTATTTACTGAACATACTACTATGTGTACTGACATACACCAGTTGTATACTATTGTGTACTAGTGCATGTACTAGGTGTGTACTTGTATTTGTCCTAATATGAGTACTAGCTTGTGTGCTTTTGTGTGCTAGTGAGTAGTAGAGTGTGCTAGACATGCTAATGTGATCTAGTGTGTATAATGAGTAGTAAATTACACCAATGTTTATACTAGCATGTGCCAGTTTGTGTGCTAGTGTGTGCTCATGGACACTCATTAGAATAAAGGAGGATTGCACCACAAATACCATCATGGCAGCATCCCAGGAGGATGTCCAGGGCACATATGATGTCATAGAAGACCAGCCAATCAGAATTCCCCCAACCTGGGGCTCTCAGGTGGGCAATGATCCTTGGGAGTGAGGACAGAGTTTGAAGCATGAGACCCTCCACCCCAGAGTTCCCATGGTCACAGGCTCAGGACTCTCCCCACAGCCGGGATGTTGGCATAGCTACTTTGGTTCTACCACTTGAATCCCTCCCTCCCACCTCCCTGCATGGATCCTGCCAGCTGAGTTTGCAGTTACCTTCTTCAGGTATATTCCTTTTTAGGGAATGCCCATAACTTGTGCTCTGAATTAGTTTTACTTGAAATACCTGGGATTGAATCTTTGCCCTACCACTTGCTGTTTTAGGAAAATTTCTTAATTTTAGTAAGCCTGAGTTTCATTCTCTATAAAATGACATCATGTGCATATCTTGTTAGGGTTGTGTGTGGTTTAATGAGATCATGCATATGAAACCCTGTGCACAGTGTCTATCCTTAGAATGTGCCCAGTCAGGATCACCATTATTATTACCTTTAATGTCACTAAATATTCATGTTCTCACAATGTATCTTCTTACACATTACATAGTAGTTTTGTTTGTTTGTTTTTTTGAGATATAACAGTATTTGTTTGTTTTTGAGATATAACAGTATTAGGCACACAACATAATGATTTGATATTTGTATATAGTGTGAAAATATCAACAGAACATGTACTTAATATTCATTGCCATGCATATTTACATTTTTTCTTCTAGTGAAAATCAACTCTCTTAATATCTTTCAAATAGACAAGATCATTAGCTATAGTCACCATGCTGCACGTTAGTTATATGCCCAGAATTTGTGTGTCTTGTAACTGGAAGTTTATACTTTTGGCCCACTTTCACCAATTTTACCCACCTTCTGACCCCACTTCAGGAACTACCAATCTCTTCTTTGTATCTAGGAGTTTTATTGTTGTTTTTTTTTTTGATTCCATGTATAAATGATCATGTGTATTTGTTTCTGACTTATTTCAGTTAGCACAATGCACTCAAGGTCAATCCATGTTGACACAAATGGTCAGATTTAATTATTTTTATGGCTAAATAATACTTCAGTGTGTGTGTGTGTGTGTGTGTGTGTGTGTGTGTGTGTGTGATATTTCCTGTACCCATACATCCATCTATGGTCATATAGGCTGTTTCCAGATGTTGGCTATTGTAAATAATACCACAGAGATTGTGGGTGTGGGTATATATTTTAGGATTAGTGTTTTTTGTTTCCTTCAGATTAATACCCAGAAGCGAATTTCTGGAATATATGGTAGTTTCAGTTTTAATTTTTGAGGAAACTCCATGCTGTTATCCAGAGGGACTGTACCCAGTTACATTCCCACCAACTGTGCACAGGATTCCCTATTCTCCACAGTATGCCAACACTTGTTAGTTCTTGTCTGTTTAGTGAAAGCCATTGGGATAGGTGTGAGGTGATAGCGCTTAGTGATTTTGATTATGATTTTCCTACTGGTCAGCACTTTCCATGTTTTCATAGGATGAATGGTTGTTTTGCTATTGAGTTGTAGGAATTATTTTATTTTTATATTATAGATATTAGACCCTTTTTCAGATTACAATTTGACAGTATTTTACAAATTCGTTAGGTTGCCTTTTCATTTTTATTGATGGTTTCTTTCAATGTGCAGAACTCTTTAATCTGATGTAGTCCCACTTGTTTATTTTTACATTTATTTACTTGTGGTGTGAAATCCCTCCAAAAAATTCATCACAAACACTGATGTCACGATGCTTACCACTTACATTCTCTTCTAGAAGTTTTATGGTTTCAGGTCTTATGTTTCACTCTTTAACATATTTTGAAGAGACTTTTGGTTGTGGTTGAAGATAGGGGTCTAGGTTCATGTGTCTGCATGTGGCTTTCTATTCTCCCAGTACCATTAATTGAAGAGACTGTCCTTTCACCATTGTGTGTCCTTGGCTTCTTTGTTGTAAATTCATGAACTCTATGGGATCATTTCTGTTCTCTCCATTCTGTTCCATTGATCCATGTGTTTATTTTTATGCCAGTACCTTGATGTTTTGTGTACTATCTCTGTAATTGGAGCTGCTTTTGTGATTTTTATAGGAGTTATTTTATGAGCATAAGGTCAAATTTAGTAAGTGGCACAGGGGCAGATTGTCTCCTTAGTGAATCCTTTGTCTGGCTCACAAATGGGAGATAGTCTCACGGAAGAAGAGCCATTCCTGTGTACAAAGAGTCACTTCTAACTGCACCCACCTTCCCCACATCCTAAATCCTGGTCATGTGGGTTTTATGCTGTGTATAAAAACATATTTGAGCATGAATACAGTTTAAAAATGAATGTGTGGTTCAGGCTGCATGGGCAAAAAGCATTTTCTGGTGGAGTGTACATTCATAAAGTTTGAGATAACTGATTTAAAGCCCAGAGGGATCTGTTCTGTCTAGGAGGAAGATGGGGTACATTTTGGGTGTGCTAAGCCATAAAGAAAAGGGGTGGGAGGGATTTAGAGTGGAATCTAGCTTTGAGGTGAGGTGGCTCTCACTCATGAGTGTTTGATGAAAGATTGGCCCTGTAAAGTCATGGCCAAAGCTACCATGACTTAAAAACCTTTAATGGCTATGTGTTGTTCTGAGATAAGGTCAAAAGGTAGTCTCCTTGGCTCTCTGTGTTCCACTCTCTGCTCCAGACCCAATCCCTCCTCCTCTGGCCAATGAGAGTTTTTTTTCCCCTTTGGGCTACCAAGCACCTCCCCCAACTTGTGTATCACTCCCACTGTAGACATGTCCCTGGTGCCCTTTGTAGCACTTACCAGTTAAACAGGCTCCATGAAGGCAGAGACCAAATATGTCTCCCCTGCTCCTGATGTATCTATACTATTAATACAATGGTAACAGATAGCAAGTTCTTGATGCGTGTTTGCCAAACAGAGAAGGAGCCAGTTGTGTGTCAGGCTCTGTCTTTGGTACTGACAATACAGAGAAACTAGTGTCTGTCTTCTAGGAGCTCCTGACAGAAGAGTGGAAGAAACAGATAGCTGACAGGCAGTTGCTGTGCTGTGGAATAAGTGTTCTGGCAGAAGAGAACCCAGGGTACTCTCAGAACACACGTGGGCCTGGCTGTCAAAGACAACTTCCCAGAAAACAGGAAACTCAAAAGGGCATTTGGACATAGCCAGAGCAAAGGGAGGGGAAAGATATTACCTGTAGACTCCCTCTGCTGGTGGGTAATCATCCACCCAGGCTTTTCTAAAGAGTTACCTTCATGGCCACATTCTCATTTCTTGTCTCCTTACCTGTGGTCTCTTTAAGCCTCTATTCTACTCCCTCCAGTGGCTTATGGCACCTGCTTGCAAGCTTTTCATTTCTGTTAGTTCACTGTCCCCTGTGGATCTGGTCTCTAATAATAATAATAATAAAATATATAAGCCAAAGAAAAAGGCGGTGCATCCATACAATTGGGTAGAGTTCCACAATGAAAAGAGATAATATCTCACATGGCACATATGAACCTCAAAAGTACATCACATTAAATGAAATAAACCATATAGAAAAGACCATATAATGTATGATTTCCCTGACAAAAGTTATACATTAAAATAATCCTTCAAAAAAGAATGTAGGTTTGTCCAGTGATGTAGGTCAAAATATTCTAAGTTTATAATCTTACTTCTATGAGTCACTACACATTTCAAAAGCATTGAATTGTGTTTTTAATATCTGTGATTGTATTTAAATTATGGATTAATAAATCTAATAAAATGAATCTATAAATACACTTAAAGCATTGAACTTTTTATGTTATGCTTTTTTTTAGATTCAGTTTATTTTGAAATGAATTGTTAACCTTAAACGGATCCTCTTAACATAGTTTTATGTGTACAATGTATTATTGTTGAATATAAGTACAATGTTGTACAGCAGCTTTCTAGAACTTAGTATCTTGCTTAAATGAAATTTTGTGTTTACATGCTCTTGGTGTCATATATGAAATATTTTCCAAGGATAAAATCAAGAAGTTTTTCCTCTATGTTTTTTTTCTAGTAGCTTTACATTTTTAGGGGTTTCATGTAAGTCTTAATCAGCATATAGTTGTATTTCTGTATAGTAAAAGGAAATAGTGGGATTTAATTCATTTACATGTCATTATTAAATTTCCAAAAATATATTTGTTGTGGAGCTTTTGCTTGGCCATGATATGCTCTTTAACCTACTGTCAAAGATCAATTGTCTCTATAGGTGTGGATTAATTTCAGAATCCTCTTTGGTCTATCGTGTATGTCTATATGCCAGTGCTACACTTTAGCCTGTAATATATATTGAAAAGAGGAAGTGTTATTCCCCCAATTTGTTTTTCTTTTTTCAAGACTTATTTTCATTTTGATTGTAATTTATGGTTCCAAAAAACTTTTAAGTGTATTTTTTATGTCTGTAAAAAACAGTCATTGGGATATTGATAGGGTCTCTGCTGAATGTGTAATTTACAGTGTTAGTATGGACATTTTGACAATATTGATTCATCCAATTTATAAACCCAGAATATATTTCTAACTATTTCTGTCTTTTTCAAATTTTGCAATGTTTTATACTTTTCAGGGTACATACAATTATTTTCCTCCCTGAATAGGCATATTTACAATTATTTTACTCTTGTTGATGCTGTTGAAAATGGAATTGTTTTTGTGATCTACTTTTCAGATATTTCATAGGTAGTATAAAGGTTTTAAAGTGTTGACCTTGAATCCAGAAAACTTACTAAGTTTGTTTATTGATTCTAATTGTGGTTTAAGCCAGCTGCAAACAAATATTTTAAAATTTCCTTTCAGACTTGGATGCCTTTTATTTTTTTGACACAATTAATTTGACTAGCAATAACCACATGATATTGAATAGGAGGAATGAGAATGGGTAATTTCTTTCCTTATTAAAATTATACAGGAAAAATAAAACTTCAGTTTTTCACCATTGAGCAGGAGGAAGATGTGAGGTTTAGTTACATGGCATGTATTGTGTTGTGATAACTTACTCCTCTAAATTATTTGTTGAGAATTTTTATCATGAAAGGGTGCTGAATTTTGTCAAATGTTTTGTCTGCATCCATTGAGATAGTCCTGTAATCTTAATCCATATTTTTTAAGGTTATTCATTTATTTATTTTGAGAAATAGCAACAAAATGAGTGGGTGGAGGGGCAGAAAGAGAGGAGAGAGAGACAATCCCAACCAGGTTCCACACTGCCACCACAGAATGAGATAGGACTCAAATTCATAAAGCTGGGAGATTATAACCTAAGCTGGTATCCAGAGACAGTGGCTTAACCAACCAAGCCATCCAGGTCACCCCTCCATAATTTCCTAATGTGGCTTATCACACTGACTGATTTATATATGTTGTGTATTAGGAAGATATTCTGCTGAAAATGACATATGAGTATTTTTATGTGATGTTTGATTTGTCTTCCTCTATTTTGTTAAGAATTTCTGCATTTAGGGGTTCCTGGATGGTATAGTTGGTTAAGCATCTAACTTCAGCTCAGGTCATGATCTCAGGGTTCATGGGTTTGAGACCTATATACGGCTTTGTGCTGACAGCTCAGAGCTTGGAGCCTTCTTCAGATTCTGTGTCTCTCTTTCTCTATGGCATTTCCCAAGTTGTGTTCTCTCTCTCTCAAAAATAAATTAAGAAAAAAAAACATAAAGAAAAAGAATATCTGCATCTATGTTCATCAGGGTATTGACATGTAGCTTTCCTATTTTGTAGTGTAATTTTCTTGCTTTGGTATCAGTGTAATAAGGCCACATAAAATGAGCTCAGAAATGTTTCCTCTTTATCATCTTGGAAGAGTTGAGAAAGAGTCAATGTTAAGTGTTGCAGGGAGTATAGCTGGAGTTTCAAAAAATGAGTCCGCAAACAATATGCAGTTAAGTGAAGGTCCTCATACTGGAGTCAGAATGAGGCCCTGACTCCAGAATGGAGTTTCTTTTTATTAGGATAATTGCTACAGACTACGTGAATAAAGTCAGCTAAGCAAGTGTGTTAATCAGTCTAGCGGTTTAGCTTTTGAAGGTTGAATTTTGAGTTAATTGGTTTCTATAACACTAGGAAGGGTCAGGTGAGAAGGAGGATCTGGCCCTGGAGGATGTTAATGTCTCTAGGCACTCCTTAGGAGCCACAGCCAAGTTCAGCTATGTAAACATGTCCTGAGGCCTTGCACCTTCTCCAGCCCTTCCCTTTTGAAGTCGTTTCCTTTGATGCTTCTCTCCTGCATCTCCCACAATTAAGTATTTTTAAAATTATTTAATAGAATTATCCTGGAATATATCTAGTTTTGGGTTTGGTTTATTGAAAGATATTTGATATTATTTCATTGATTATTATTGGGTTTTTCAAACTTTCAACTTCCTTTCAATTTAATCTTGGTAGATTTTGTGTTTATATGAATTATTATCTTTATCTAAGTTGTATACATTTTTGACATGTAGTTATAATAATCTCTTATTATATCTCTCCTTTCTTCCCTTCCTCCTTCCATTTATTCTTTCTTTCACTCTCTGTCTCACTCCAGGAAACAAAACAAAACAAAACAAAACTGAAGCTGCTTATATTTCCAAGAAAAAAACAGATCTCTTAATTGGATTGATTTTACGTTTTAAATTTGTCATTCTCTATTTGATATTTATGATACGCACCATGTTAATGCCTTCTGCCAACTTTGACTTCAGTTTCCTCTTTTTCAAATGTTGTGAGATATAGGCATCTTATTTATTAAAATTTTTTTTAATGTAGGCGTTTTCCATCTTTACTACTTTTTTATGTTGAATCTCATAGGCTTTAGTATGTTGTGTTTTAACTTTTTTTTTTTTTTTCATGGTCTGGAGACAAATTTTCTTCTGTTATTTTATTTTACCCTCGTGTTTGTTCAATAGTGTGCTGCTTAATTTTCATATAATTTTGAATTTTCTCTTTTCCTTAAGTTATTGCTATCATTTTTCATTTTTTTTTCCATAAAATATCTTTGGGATAACCACATTCCCTTTAAATCACTTTATATTTGCTTTGTGACCTGGTATGTGATCCAATTTAGGCAATGTTTTATTTAAGTGTGCTTGATAGGAAGATGTATTTTGCTGTTGTTGGGTAGAATGTTCTGTATGGAATTGATTCACACATTTGGTTTATATCTTTTTCAAGTCTGGTTTTTAAAACGATTATTATATATAGTCTCTCTGGATGACATACCAATTATAACAAGTGGGTTCTTGAAGTCTATTATATATGATGTTGCTGTCTATTTCTCCCTGCAGATGTATCAATATTGGCTTTAAATATTCAGGTGTTGGGGACACATGTATCCATAACTATTGTATCATGCTATTGATTCAAACCTTTAGTCATTATGTAATGAACTTGTTTTCTCTTGTGGCAAATATTGACTTCATGTGTATTTTAAGCATAGCCGACTCCCCCTGTTTTTTACTACCCCTGTTGTCAACATTTGCATAAAATATCTATTTCTGTACCTTCACTTTCAGATTTATGTGTTTATAAATCAAAGATGTTTCCTGCAAATAACATATTTTTTAGTTTGCTTTTGTTTCTTTTTCATTGAACAATCTACATGTCTGCATTGATTGGCATAATTCTCCATTTACATTTAAAGAAACTACTCAAATGTAAGAACTTATTATTTCCATTTTATTAACAATTTTCTTTATATTTTGTAGTTCTCTTGTTCCTAACTATTTTCCTCCTGTCTTTCTTAGTGGTTTGATCATCTTTGGTGATACAATTTGATTTTTTTCTCTTTAACCTTTGTGTATCTGCTATTACTGTGTTGAAATACAATATAAAACTATGATAGACATAAATGTGTCTTTAATATGGTAACAAGATAACATCAATGTCATTAAAATGCTGTGCACTACTATTAATCCACATTATTTAAGTTCTGATACCAGAATTTATTTCTTATGTTGTGTATATATTAAAGAGTTTGTAGTTATTATTATTCCCAATACAGTTGCTCATTTTCTCGTGTACTAGTATTATAATTGATTTACCCACCACCGTATAACTATTCCAATATTCTATTTATCTATGTATTTATTATAATCAGTGATATTTTTACTTTAATAAGATCTTTTTTTTTCTCTGTCCATTTATTTCAATTAAAACTATTGCTTTTATCCCATCTTTAAACCTAGTGGTGATACATTGCATCAAATTTTGTTTAACGAGGGCAATTGTGATATCTCCTTGTTTAAAGGACAATTTTGTCCTATTTTTGATGGACAATTATTCTGGTAATAATATTCTTGTTTGGTAGTTTTCTTTCTCCTAGGATTTTCCACTTATTATTCCATTCCCCTCTTGCATTAAAGTTTCTAATGTAAAATCTGCTGTCTCACTTCTAAGGGATTGTTGGATGGTAATTTTATTATTATTATTGAATTACATTACATACAATGCTTTATTAGTTTCAGGTTCACAACAAATTGATTTAAAAATTCTTTTCATTGTTTTATTCTCACTAATATAAATGTAGTCAACATCTTTAATCATACAGTTTTATTACAATATCATTAATTATATTCCCTATGCTGTACTTTTTAAATCCCTGTGACATTTATAGTATAACTTGAAGTTTGTATCTCTTAATCCCCTTTGTCTCCTTCACAAATCCTACCATCACCACTTATGTGGCAGCCACCATTTTGTTCTGTCTATTTATAAGTCTGTTTGGTTTAATTTTTTTTTAATTTTTTTAAGTTCATTTACTTTTGAAAGAGAGAGACAGAGCATGAGCAGTGGAGGAGCAGAGAGAGGAGACATAGAATCTGAAGCAGGCCCCAGGCTCTGAGCTGTCAGCACAGAGCCGGATGCAGGGCTCCAACCCATGAGCAACAAGATCATGACCTGAGCCTAAGTCAGACATTCAACCGACGGAGCCACCCAGGTGCCCCTATTTGGTTAATTATTTTCTGTTCAATTTTTGTTTGTACGTTTTGTGTTAAATTTAATGTAATTAACTAATATGGTATTTGTCTTTCTCTGATGTATTTCCCAATACATGATACCCTGAAGGTCCATTCATGTTGTTGCAAATGGCAGGATATCATTATTTTTTATAGCTGACTAATATTCCACTGTACATATACCACATTTTTAATTCATTCATATTTGGATGGGCACTTGGTTTCCTTCCATGTCTTGGCTACTATAAATAATTATGTAATAAACAAAATATTCACATATATTAGAATTAGGTTATTCTAGAATTAGAAATACTCATGGTGGAATGACTAGATCACTTTGTATTTCTACTCTTCTTTTTTTGAAAACTCCATACTGTTTTTTATTGTGGTGGAACCAATTTACATTGCTGCCAACAGTGTATGATAATTTATACACTTTTTTCCATATCCTTGTCAATATTTATTACTTCTTACAATTATTTTAGTCATTAAAACAGGCCTGAGGTGATATCTCATTGTGCTTTTCACTTGCATTTTCTGGACAAACACTCATGCTGAGCAATTTTTCATTTCATTTCTTTTCATTTCATTTCTTTTCATTTCTTTTCATTTCATTTCATTTCATTTCAAACTTTTCATTTTATTTTTTGGTTGTGGATGTCTTCTTTGTAAAATATTCAGGTCATCTGCCCATTGTTTAAATCACTGTGTGTGTGTGTGTGTGTGTGTGTGTGTGTGTGTGTGTGTATGTGTGTGTGTGTGTGTTAGAGTTGAGTTGTATAAGATCTTTCTATATTTTGATTATTAACCTGTGTTTTTGAAATAATTTTTGCCAATATCTTCTCCCATTTGGATGTGGTCCTTTTGTTAAATTGCTGGGTTTGTGTGTGTGTGTGTGTGTGTGTGTGTGTGTGTGTGAACGTGTGCATGTGGTTTTAGTTGTGCACAATGTTTATTTTGATACAGTCACAATTGTTTATCTTTGTTTTTATTTTCATTGCATCCCAAGAGTCATTTATTAATTGTTAATGTCAATGTCTAGTTTACTCCTGTTCTTTATTTATTTTAGGAGACTTATAATTTCATTTTATTCTATTTTTTATATTTTTATTAAAACGTATTGTCAATTTAGCTAACATACAATGTATTCAGTGTGCTCCTAGTTTTGGGGATATATTCCTGTGACTCACTGCTTACATACAATACCAAATGCTCATCCCAATAAGTCCCCTCCTCAATGCCAATCACATATTTTCCTCTCTCCCTGACTCTCTTCCCCATCAAGGGGAGTCCCCATCAAGGGAACTCTCCTCCCCATCAAGCCTCAGTTTTTACTCTATATTTAAGAGTCTCTTATGGTTTGCTTCCCTCTCTGTTTGAAACTATATGTTCCCCTTCCCTTGTCCCATGGTCTTCTGTTAAATTTCTCAAATTCCACATATGAGTGAAAACATATGATGTCTGTCTTTGTCTGCTTGACTTATTTCACTTAGCATAATGCCCTCTAATGTCATCCACATTGTTGCAAATGGCAGGATTTCATTCTTTCTCATTGCCAAGTAGTATTCTATCGTTTATACAAACCACTTTTTCTTTATCCATTCATCAGTTGGTAGTCATTTGGGCTATTTCCATAATTTGACTATTGTTGAAAGTGCTGCTATAAACATTGGGGTACATTTCCCTTGAATCAGCACTCCTGTATCCTTTGTATAAATTCCTAGCAGTGCTATTGCTGGGTCATAGGTAGTTCTGTTTTTAATTTTTTGAGGACCCTCCACACTGTTTTCCAGAGCAGCTACACCAGTTTGCATTCCCACGAACAGTGCAAGAGGGCTCCTATTTCTCCACATCCTCACCAACATCTGTTTTTTCCTAAGTTGTTAATTTTAGCCACTCTGGCTGGTGTGAGATTGTGGTTCAGTGTGGTTTTGATTTGTATGTCTCTGATGATAACTGATGTTGAGCATCTCTTCATGTGTCTGTAGGCCATCTGGATGTCTTCCTTTGAAAAGTTCCTAGTTGTGAATTCTGCCCATCTCTTCACTGGATTATTTGGTTTTGGGTGTTGAGTTTGGTAAGTTCTGTATAGATTTTGGATACTAACCTATTGTCTAATATGTCATTTGCAAATATCTTCTCCCATTCCATCGGTTGCCTTTTAGTTTTGTTGATTGTTTCCTTTGCAGTGAAGAAGCTTTTTATCTGGATGAGGTCCCAATAGTTCATTTCTGCTTTTATTTCCCTTGCCTTCAGAGACATGTCAAGTAAGAAGTTTCTTTGACCGACATCAGAGAGGTTGTTGCCTGTTTTCTACTCTACAGTTGTGATGGTTTCCTACCTCCCTTTTAGGTCTTTCATTCATTTTGAGTTTATTTTTGTATATGGTGTAAGAAATTGGTCCAGTTTCATTCTGCATGTTGCTACCTAGCTCTCCTAGCACCATTTGCTAAAGAGACTGTCTTTTATCTATTGGACACTGTTTCCTACTTTGTCAAAGATTACTTGGCCATACATTTGTGGGTCCAATTCTAGATTATCTATCCTATTCCATTGGTTTATGTGTCTGTTTCTGTGCCAGTACATACTGTCGTGTTGATTACAGCTGTTAGTAGAAGCTCAAGTCCAGAATTGTGATGTCTCATGCTTTGGTTTTCTTTTTCAATGTTACTTTGGCTATTTGGATTCATGTGTAGTGCCATACAAATTTTAGCATTGTTCTAGCTTTGAGAAGAATTCTGGTGCAATTTTAATTAGGATTGCATTGAATTTATAGATTGCTTTGAGTAGTATTGATATTTAACAATATTTGTTCTTCCATCCATGAGCATGGAATTTTTTTTTTTATTTCTTTGGATCTTCTTCAATTTCCTTCATAAGTTTTCTATTGTTTTCAGCACACAGGTCGTTACATCTTTGTTACATTTATTCTTAGGTCCTTTATGTTTCTTGGTGCAGTTGTAAATGGGATCAATTTCTTGAGTTCTCTTTCTGTTGTTTCATAATTGGTGTATTGAAATGCAACCGATTGCTGTACAATGATTTTGTACCCTGCCACTTAGCTGAATTCATGTATTAGTTCTAGAAGCTTTTTGTTGGAGTCATTCAGGTTTTCTATGTAGAGTATCATGTCATCTAAGAAAAATGAAAGTTTGACCTCTTCTTTGCCAATTTGGATGTCTTTTATTTCATTTTGTTGTCTGATTGCTGAGGGAGCCTAGGACTACCTACACTATGTTAAACAACAGTGGTGAGAGTGGACATCCCTGTAGTGTTCCTGATCTCAGGGGGAAAGCTCTCACTGTTCCCCTATTGAGGATCATATTAGCTGTGGGCTTTTCATATATGGGTTTTGTCATGTTAAGGTATGTTCCTTCTATCTTGAATTTCTTGAGGATTTTTGTTAAAAAATGATGCTAAGTGAAATAAGTCAGTCAGAGAAAGACAGATACCATATGTTTTCACTCCTATGTGGATCTGAGAAACTTAACAGAAGACCATGGGGGAGGGGAATGGGGAAAATTATAAACAGAGAGAGAAGGAGGCAAACCTTAAGAGACTCTTAAATACAAAGAACAAACTGAGGGTTTATGCACGGGTGGGGAGAGGGAAAGTGGGTGATGGGCATTGAGGAGGGCACCTGTTGGGATGAGCAGTGGGTGTTGAAAGGAAACCAATTTGACAATAAAGTATATTAAAAATAAAATTTTAAAAATTAAAAATTAAAAAAAATCAAGGATGCTGTATTCTGACAAATGCCATTTGTGCATCTATTGACAGAGTCATATGGTTCTTATCTTTTCTTCTATTAATGTGTTGTTTCACTTGATTAATTCTGTAATTTTGAAGCAGTCCTACAGCCTAGGAATGAATGCCACTTGATAACGGTGAATAATTTTTGTGTACTATTGATATCGATTTGATATTATCCTCTTGAGAATTTTTGCATCCATGTTCATCATGGATATTGGTCTGTAATTCTCCTTTTTTGTGAGGTCTCTGTCTGGTTTAAGAATCAAGGTAATGCTCACTTTATAGAATGAGTCCAGAAGGTTTCCTTCCATTTCTACTTTTTTGGATCCTATCCTTCTCAAAGAAGCAATATTAAATCTGCTTTAAATGTCTGCTAGAATTCCCCTGGTAAGCCAACTGGACCAGGACTCTTACTTTTTTAGGAGATTTTTTATAATTGATTCAATTTATTTGCTAGTGATGGGTCTGTAAAAATTTTCTATTACTTCCCATTTTGAGTTGTTGTAGGGTGTGGGTGTCTAAGATTTTGTCCATTTCCTCTAGGTTGTCCAGACTGTTGGCATATCATTTTTCATACTATTGTATAATAATTGATTATATTTCTGTGGTATTGATTGTGGTCTGTTATTTTTCATTTGACATTTCATCTATTTGGGACCACTCTATTCTTTTTGAGAAGTCGAGCTATACCATTATCAATTTTTTTTTTCATAAAGAAAAAAGGCTCTTCGATTCATTGATCTGTTCTACTGAGTTTTCTTGTTCCTTGAGATAGGAGTGGATTGCAGTGTATTTTCTTCTTAGGACTAACTTTGCTGCATCTCAAAGGAAAAGAAAAAAAGGAAAGGAAAGTAATTGAAAGGAAAGGAAGGGAAGGGAAGAGAAGGGAACGGAAGGGAAGGGAAGGGAAGGGAAGAGGAAAGGGAAAAGGAAAGGAAAGGAAAAAAAGAAAAGGAAAGGAAAAGGAAAGAAAAGAAAAGAAAAGAAAAGAAAAGAAAAGAAAAGAAAAGAAGAGGGGCGCCTGGGTGGCGCAGTCGGTTAAGCGTCCGACTTCAGCCAGGTCACGATCTCGCGGTCCGTGAGTTCGAGCCCCGCATCAGGCTCTGGGCTGATGGCTCAGAGCCTGGAGCCTGTTTCCGATTCTGTGTCTCCCTCTCTCTCTGCCCCTCCCCCATTCATGCTCTGTGTCTCTCTGTTCCACAAATAAATAAACGTTGAAAAAAAAATTTAAAAAAAGAAAAGAAAAGAAGAAAAGAAAAAAAAGAAAAAAAAAGAAAAACGCTGGTGCTATTTTCACCACACTAGAGCTGATAATTTGGAGCACTTTGTGATCGGAAGACTTGGTGCATCCATGACAGGAAGGACTGTGTTGGTTCCCTGGGGGTAATGTCTGCTGGCAGAACTGTCCTGGTAAAGAGATCCCACACCGCATGGGGGTGGTGGGTGAGTAGAAGGTGGCTGATATAAGCAGCCCCAGCCTCCACTAGGGGTGTTGCATTGCTCTCTGAATTCTGACCTTGCAAGTGGGCAGTGGGTGAAGAGTGAAGATGGCATCACCCTGCTCTTCGGTCCCAGGTGGGAGATCTCACACCCACTGTTGTTCAGGGATCCCTAACAGAAAAGCAATCTCCTCTTCTATGCCTCAGGTTTCCATCATATCTCTGCCTTCAACTCATCTCTGCCCTCAACTCATCTCTGCCTGGGACATTGACATGCCTGGCATCGCAACTCTCCTGTGTTTTATCTCTGGTGCATGGCTGGTATTAACAACTCCAAATCTTACGGGACTCAGCAAGCTGTGGACCCAATCCCCTCCTCTGGAGGGGAGCCTCTCACCACTACACATGGTGCCCTTCTGTGCCGGAAAAACAATTGCATGCCCGAGCAAGGGCCTGGAGTTTATGGTAAAGCACAGGGAAATCTGTGACCAGGTTATGTACCCACTGTGGGGGACTCTGTCCTTGCTGTTGAACAGTTGCTCAAAGGTACCAGGGGGTCTTTTGTTCTTGAGAGACTATAAACCCTCTTCCAAATGTACTCCAGGAAGGGGAACATTCTCTGCCAGTGCAAACCAGGATTTCCCCACCCACGGCATGCTTTCTGCTCTGGGCCTCTGCCCCAACCCCAGGAGCATTACATCCCACCAGGTTTGATTCTGGAAAATGACACACACTTATGAAATCTCATAATTTGAGCTCCAATGTTTGCAAAAATTTGCAATATTAAATTCCTCCCAATTCCCAAGTTAAATTATTTGGGAGGAGTGCTTTGATTAAGTGAACCCAATGCAGTACTGTCTCTCCCTCTCTGTCTTTCTCCTCTCTGCAAAAAGAGTTCTATCCCTTCTTTGACACTGAGGCTTTTCTCACCCCCAATTTATGTCTCCACACAGAATGCCTGCCACGTCTCTCGCTCAAATTATGTACATTGTTTTCTTAATTCTCAGATCTATTTCCTAGATGTTCAAAATGATTTGTAGTTGATGTAGCTGTGTACTGTGTACAAGGGAGAAGACAAGTCCAGGGTCCCCCTACTACTCTGCCATTTTGACTACTTTTGCTATTTAATATCTTATGAGTTAATATTTCTGTATGTGGCCAAAGAAAGAGGTCCATTCTTGGGGCATCTGGGAGGCTCAGTTGGTTAAGCATCTGGCTTCAGCTCAGGTCACGATCTTGCAGTACATGAGTTTGAGCCCAAGGTCAGGCACTGTGTTGCCAGCTGAGAGCTTGGAGACTGCTTCAGATTCTGTGTGCCCCTCTCTCTCTTTCACTCTTCCCCACTTGCACTCTGTCTCTCTTCAATGAATAAACAAAATCCTTATGTATATAGATATAGATATAGATATAGATATAGATATAGATATAGATATATAGGTATATTGATATATAGATATATACATACAGGAGGATCCAGGCGCTGAACCCACAGCAGGGCAGTGGTCTCCCCGAGGGCTCAGTTGAGGGCACAAGGGAGGGTGCCGGTCAGGATCAGTCTTTGGCTGCCAAGGCCACACAAGTCGATGGGACCCTGGTCGGTGAGGCCTCAGGAATCCACTCAGGCAGCTGCAGCCGGGCCTGGGAAACGACATGCTGAGCTTCCAGGTTCCATACCGGGTAAGCCTGCACTGCTTCTGGACCCCAGGCGCATGGTGTTGTCAGATTTTGGGATTGGGTCCCCATGGGGAGAGAGTCTTAGCAAAGGTTAGGGTTCAGTCCAGGGACGTCGCCAGGGCCAAAGCGGCTCAGGTCTCGTGATCTCCCTCGAGGGCTGAAGTGAGGGCCCATGCGATGGGGCGGCTCAAGTGGAGGGTTAGTGCTCGAGACTGGCTTAGATTTTGGTGGAGTGTTCTAGTTCGGGGTAGGGTTAGGGTTAGGATCAGGTCCCAGGAGGCTCCAAGCGCCGAACCTACAGGAGGGCAGTGGTGTCCCTGAAGGGCTGAATTGAGGGCACAAGGAGGTTCCAGTCAGGATCAGTCTTTGGCTGCCAAGGCCGCACAAGTCAATTAGCCCCTGGTAAGGGAGGCCTCAGGTATCCTATCGGGCAGCTGCAGCCTGGCCTAGGAAACGACATGGTGAGCTTCCAGGTTCCCTGCCGAGTGATCCTGCACCGCTTCTGGACTCCAGGTGCGTGGTGTTGTCAGAATTTGCTATTGGGTCCCCATGGGGAGAGAGCCTTAGCTAGGTTTAGGGTTTGGTCCATGGAGTTCGCCAGGGCCAAAGCGACTCCGGACTCGTGATCTCCCTCAAAGGCTGAAGTGACGGCCCATGCGATGGGATAGGGATAGGGATAGGGTTTGAGGGTGGCTTAGGTTTCGGTGGAGGGTTCTGGTATTGTGGTTGGGTTAGGGTTAGGGTTAGGGGTTAGGGTTAGGGGTTAGGGGTTAGGGTTAGGGGTTAGGGTTAGGGTTAGGGTTAGACATGGGTCTGGGGTCCCTGAGATTTGAGCTGGCAGGGGCAGATGCAGCCAGGTAAGGTCCATTCTGTGGGTGTCTCCCTGCTCCTTCAGGGGCAGAGAGTGGTGTCAGAGGGCTGCTGAGGAGGCCTGACCCCTCCCACCAGCAGGCTGGGGCTAAGGTAGGGCCAACTTCAGGTCTCAATCAAGACACCTTGGCTCAAGGTCTCAACCAAGAGAAAATGAGGGCTTTACTCCAAGCCTGTGCCCCATTGCAGGAAGTGGGCCCACAGACCTCTCAGGTGTACCCTGAGCCCACAACAGCTTCTTGTAAAGCAACCCTACATGGGTGCCCATCTGCGTCTCTGCTGATTGCCCCCTTATCTCAAGGAAGAGAACCACAATCAAGTCCCGGCTTGCTGACTCCCTACCCTGAAGCCTGCCCTGCCAAGGCTGAGTCAAGGTCTGGCCCAATCTACCTTCCAGGCTATAGCATTATCTCTAATAACCCGGCACCTATACCTCCAGGAGTAACTTTCTGTATACATATAAAAATATACAGCTCTGAACAATAAGCTTCTCAAAGCAGAGGCTATTTTTAGAGCTATGCTTACTGAAGCAGCATCCAGCATTTCCCTGCTTGTCAGCAGCTCCTGGCGGGATGGACAGGCGCCACAGGGATATGTAGGGAGCGCTTAGGAATGGTGGGGTCTTCTCGGACCTCTCAAGCATAGTAGGAAAGGGGCCATTTGCAGGATGCCCAAGCTGGCGGGGGCGTGGCGGTGGCAGCCAGCTCTTGCTTCTTGCCCTCTGATCTTGAGCGCCCTGCACAGTTCTGCAAGGTCTGCCTCCATCCTAATGTGGTGACAACATGAGTGACAGGGAGAATCTCCAAATCCAGCTTCCCTGAGTCTCAATTTCCCACTTGTCTGGGGTGGGGGGAAGGCCACCACTTCGAGGCCATGTGATGGAGTCAGGTGAATGGCGCCCTGGCAAGGAGCCCTGCAGACAGCCAATACCCTGCCTAATTAGAGGGAATTATCCATGAGGGGCCTCGGCAGCGCCCTTCCTCAGCTGGGACTTGTTCTCGTCAGCACACAGCCAGAGGGAAGAAAAAAGTCTTCTGTCCTGTGAAGCCAGTGCACGCAGCCAGGCCCTCACCCTGTCCTGTCAACATGTTTTCCAAGGTCATCTTTCTGGCCCTGGGGAAGTGGTGGCTCCAGTCTCCCCAGCCCAGGCCTCACTCCTAAACATAAAGAACATCTGTCTCCAGCCTGCTGGAGATGGGCTGGACTGTCCCAGTCCTCTGCTTGTGAGTCAGTCCCATTAAAATAACCCGGAGGACCAGAACAGGCTTTGGAGATGGGAATTCAGGGTCCTGGAGACAGGGTCGGGTGGGAGAGCAGCCCTCAGAACCTGCAATCAGATATCCCTTGAATGTTTATGATCCTGGGGGCTCCCATCGGGATGAGGGTCTTGATTGTTCATAAACACTGAGCCCAATGCAAGGCCAGGGGAGGCCCCGCATGGTGCATGGGTGCCTGCCCAGGGGGTCCCATGGAGCTCAGAGCATGGCAAATGTGGGGGGGAAAGGGGTCACCCAGGCAGGAGGGAAGGAAAAGGGGTTCTAGATCTACAAGTGCCACCTCCACTGTCTCGGTCATGTCGAGCTCTTGGGTCTCTTCATAGCACACCTCACTATCTTTTTTCCATTCATTTGTTCTGTAAGTCTGTCTCTTGCTGTGAGAAAGCTGACTCCAGAAGGGTGGAGGTGTGGCTGCCTGTGCTGCTTCTGTTTCTGGATCAGGCATCCCCAGTGCCGTGAACAGGGCTTAGCACAAGCAGGTGCTCAGTTAGTATTTGTGGATGGATGGATGCTACTGGTGACTAAGGAGCCCACACGAACCTGGAAGGCAGCATCACTCATCTGTCCATTCAACAAACACAGAGAGCTTTATGCCAGGTGCACCCTCCCACAACCGCGCCTCGTCTGACCTTCTCCCCTGGACCAAGAGACGCAGGACCAAACCCCTCTCATTTCCTTCTAAGACCCTTGGGCGGCATCCCCTTATCACACTGTCCCCTGGCATTTCAGCTGGGCCCCCTTGTTCACTCCCTGTGAACCCGGGGCAGGGCTCACTCCCCTCTGGTTTGCAAGCAGGGGCACCGAGGCCTGGAGGGGAGCGAGGCTTAGCTGGGTCACTGACACACTGCACAGCCGAGACAGGGCTCACTCCCTCACCCTGCAGCTGGGCCTCAGAAATATTAAACGGCTGCAGAATGTTTCTCCGAGATACAGATATGTGGTATGCACCCAGAACACTGCTCTCCACGCCCTGAGTCACAGGGGGACAGGGACCTCATGCGGTCCCACCCCTTGGGGACCCCTGGCTCAGTTCTCCTGGGCCTACCTCTGCCCTGTGCCCATCTCCCACAATCCTGGGAAGGCTGTGAGGCCAGGCCGGCTCTGGCAGGGTCTCAGACAGGAAGCAGAAACAGAGTCTCACTCCACAAGTTGGTGAACGCGCACTTTTACTTAGGCTGAAAGCCAGCTGGCAGAGGGCAGCCATGAAACTCTGCATGAGGGCAGGCGCCTGGGGCCGACACAAACACCCTGCAGTCAAGTCCAGCCAGGGCCTCTGCTCGGTGAGGGGCCAGTCCTAGTGGCATCTCCATTAGTCCCAGAGCAGTTGGTTTTCAACCTGCCTGGGATCTCATCCTACATCCTGGAGTCCGGAGCATTAAGCTGGGGATAGGCCTAAACCAGGAGAATAATCAGGCTTCAACACCAGTCCTGCAGTCAAGCCCAGGATGGGCAGCCTTTCCACAGAGAGGCTGTGAAAAAGCCCTTTATTCTCCCCAGTGCTATCTGGGCCAGGCCAAGGCAGGGTGAGGCCCATCTGGGACCCTGAGCCTTGCCCCCGGGGCAAGGCTGGGTGGGAGGCCTGATGCCCCCCTCCCCCATACAGACACTGTAGACCTCACAGAGCTCCCTGAGAGCCAGAGGGTCTCTCTGCTCATGGCTCATGGGGTCTCAACACAGAGTTTCAGGTCAGCAGCCCTGGGCCTAAAGAGTATTTAAAAAAGAAACAAACAAAAAACCCTCCAAAGCTATAATAAATCACCACACTTGACACCTAGAAGGTATTTTTTCTCCTTTAAATGCAAATCCAGGCTTCTGAATTTTCTTGGGGAGAGAAATGGTTGAGGATCTGGCCATATTGGGCCCAGGGTCCTGCCTGATGACAGACAGAGCAGGGGTAGCCACACCCAGATGGGGCATGCTCTTCCTCCGCCCTAGTCCTCACTGCTCCCTATTGCTCTCCATACTCAGCCTGCTCCTCCCCCATTGGTCACCTTCTTGCCTGCTGCCATGCTTACAGAGGATCCATCTCAAAGAGCAGCAGTCTGATCTGCAGACCCGGGCTCAGCCATTCCCAGGGAACCTGATTTAGAACACCAAGTCCCGAGGGGCAGGATCCAAGACTTCCCACAGCTCTGCACGGCTAGTGGAAATGTCAGGGCCTTCTGCTCTGCTGCATCCTGTATTTAACTTTTACAAGACCTTACCAATGTAATGCCACCACACTGGTTCTGATCCAAAACCACGTGACCATCATAGCCACCAAGCCTCAATTTCCCAGATGCCCTCATTTCTCAGTTCCATATGGTCAAGATATCATTTGAAAAGCCCTCTGATGGGGCACCTGGGTGGCTCAGTTGGTTAAGCGTCCGACTTCAGCTCAGGTCATGATCCCACGGTCCGTGGATTCGAGCCCCGTGTCTGGCTCTGTGCTGACAGCTCGGAGCCTGGAGCCTGCTTCAGATTCTGTGTCTCCCTCTCTCTCTCTGTCCCTCCCCCATTCATGCTCTGTCTCTCACTGTCTCAAAAATAAATAAACATTAAAAAAAGAAAAGGAAAGGAAAGGAAAGGAAAGGAAAGGAAAGGAAAGGAAAGAAAAGAAAAGAAAAGAAAAGAAAAAAGAAAAGAAAAGAAAAGCCCTGTGATAACCTGGTGTCTATTCTCAAACTGGACTCTCAGGTGGTCTCCTGGGGTTGGAAACTCAGCTCTGCCCACCCTCGGTCGCCTCCTCTGCCTGTCTCTGTATTTGGAACAATGCCCTCATGGCTCCAGAAGCACCCACAGAGAGTATGGGGAAGTTCAGTGAGATCAGACCATGTTGATTCCCACTTCCAGGCCTAGTGACCTGGGGCAAGTTACCTCACCTCTCTGGGCTTCTGGTTGTCTCATCTTTGCAGTGGGGATCATTCCTGCCCTTCTTGCCCAACAGAAATGTGGGAATCAAGAGGGGACACACTTTGCCAGCTACAAACCCCTGTGTAGGCATGTGGGGCTGTCTCTGCTGTGCTCCCACTGCTGATCAGAGAAGAAGGGCTCAGTAGAGAGTCTTTTGCTGGGATTGTCAAGGCCTAAAAGAGGGATTCAGGATAAGTGTCCTCTAGCCAAGCACCAAACTAAGCACTTCCTGCTTGGGAAACCAGAAATGTCTCTTGTGGATCTGTATAGAGCTTTATACTTTCAGAAGCCCCTTTCCCTGCATCCTTCCCACTGCTTACCTGGTCTCAAGCAATAAAGTTTACAAAACAGCTTCCCTGACTATGATCTCATCTGTGTATGGCATTGCCCTCTTCCTTTTCTATATATATACCTATTTTCTATATACTCTGCCAGACCCTCACCCCCAGCTAAGCCAGGGTAGTCCTTGTTGGTTTTGACTTTTTACTGCATAAAGACGACCAGAGCTTCCAACCCCTGGGGCTCACTCGGAAAGATTTTTCAGAATACACACACACACACACACACAGAGCCAAAAATCTTCCTGGCTGAGCCAAATTAAATACAGAGGCCTCTAGTTATTTCCATACGTGCAAAATGGACTCAAATAAAGCAGTTCTCTGTGGCAGGCTCCAACAGACAGGGCTGGGCCAGGCCCCAGGGACGCCCCGGGAGTGCCGGGCAGGAGGCACAGGCTGGGGAGGCTGGCGGTGGGACAGAGTGTGGGCAGAGAGGAGGAAGATGCCCACTGTGTAGGCCTTGCTGCCTCCGGTCCACCTTGCTGGCCAGGGCCAGGCGTGTGGCCGTCTGGGAGCCTGGGACAGCCTCGGTCCCAGCTCTCCAGTCCCACCCAGACTGGCACCCATACTAAGCTTGTCTACCCTCAACAGCCAGAAAAGCACTTTCTAAAATGCAAATCGCTCAAGTCTTTTCGGGCATAAAATCTTTGTCATGGTCCAGGCATCTCAATGGGGCACTTCTTTTGCCCTCCCACAGTCTCCCAACCCACCTCCCGGCCTGCTGCCCCTCCCGCTGACCCCACCTCACTCCCAGGCTGCAGCTCTGCAGTGCTGTGACTCCCGGCCTGGCCCTGGATGTGCCACCATGGAGGGAGCAGAGCCCACGAGAGCCCACGGGACTGCTCTGCCCAGCTGTGAGCTGACCCCAGGAGGCGGCGCATTTCATGTGTCTGGGTCCGCGGTGATGAAAACCCACATATAAAATGCGTAAATGAGTAAATAAATGAACGGACGATGGCGCGAAAAATACTACACTGACAACAACAGATGCTCGCACAGAAATAACTCGTAGCGTCCTGTCACAATGTTTGAAAACAGATTTTCATTTTTTAAAGCAGTTTTAGGTTCCCAGAAACACTGAGCAGAAAGTAGAGATATCCCATATTCTCCATCACCCCCCCGCCCCACGCATAACCTCCCCCGCTCTCACCTCCCCAGCCCTCTCTGTGCTGCATTTGCTAATCCATGGACCTGCACTGACATGAGGTTTTCACCCCAAGTCCACAGTTTACAGGAGGCTTCATTCTTGGTGGTGCGGACAACCACTACTGGAGACGGATGCAGCATCATCTCCCCATTTCATGGATGGAGAAACTGACGTGCAGTGGGGCGATGTGACTTAGCACAGCCCACACAACCCCCACGCAGGTGACTGAGGCACCGGGCCAAGCACTTCACACCCCCCACCTTCCGCATGGTCTTCCCTCTCCTGGGAAAGGCTCCCCGTCACCCGCCGCCCCCCATCTGCCCACATCTGGGGGAAAGATGGAGGCTCAGGGTAGGGAGCACCCACCCCTCAACCTCCTGCATCTGTAGCTTTGGCACACGGCCCTTCCCTGTAGACTGCCTGTCTGGCACCTGGCAGAAAGGGGCTGTGGGACCTTGGGTAAGTGACTTGGCTTCTCTGTGCCTCCATCTGTTGGCCGTAAAATGTGGGTACTGTCTATCTCACAGGCAAATGATAATGCAGACACAAATCCTCAGCCTGGGGCCTGTCACCCAGAGTGCTCAGGGTAGCTGCTGTTATTATAATGATACAGGATTATTACTCCCCACGGTGCACGGGGGCCATGGGGACTAAGGGAGGGACTCTAAGGCTGTGAGTGTGCAACAATGGGAAGAAGCCTTAAGCACACCCTTTGTTCACAAGTAGGTGTTGGACCATGTGACCCAACCCCAGCACGTGCACCTGAGGAGAGTGAGGGGTGAGCTGACAGGGCATGGCCACTGCTGAGAGCAGAACAGGGGTGGGAGTCAGCCCCACGGTTTGTTTTTTTAACTAAACTGGGTTGAGGGCCCGCTGGGTGCCAAGCACTGTAAGGTGCAAGGGGTAATATATGTTCCTAAAAATATATCAGAATATTATTGAAACTAATACAGGAATTGCAACTAAAATTTGCCAAGCACCTGTTATGTGCCAGGCTCCAAAAGCAGCACCATTAGAAGCAGCAGGGTGGAAGAGACCACGTGGTGAGAAGGGAAGGGGACCTGGCAGAAGCCTAGGGAAGCCCGGGAATGACACAGTGTGGTGGGAGGAAGCCGGGAAAGCCTGGTCGCTTAGGCCAGGGAAGAGCGCTCAGAGTGTCCAGAGGCCAAGCAAGGCGAGGGGCCAACCTGTCTCGGGGCACAGGCAGGTGCCACTGCCCAACTCTGCCAGCAGGCAAGGGGCAAGGAGGGCAGCAGGCAGGGCCTGTGGAGCCACTCAGCAGAGTCCCAGTCCTGCCTGGGGAGCCGAGGCATGACAGCAAGAGCCTTGGGCACTCCTGACCTGATGCGAGCCCAGGAAAGTCCTCGCCTGATGGGGACGCACGAGCCTGGCCTCCCCTAGCCACCTGTAGACACAGCGCCTTTGACACAGACTTCTCTGAATGGGGCAGGCATCGCTTGGTCTTCAAGTCTGGGAAACTGGCCCGGCCTCCAGCTTCCCCAGTTGGGTCAACGCGGCCAAGGGCCGTTTAGGGAACTCTACGCTTTGTCCTGGGAACCCACCCCAACAAACTGGACATCTCCGCCTCCACATGACAGGTCCTTGACTAAAACCATCAAAATGTCTGGGATGTGCTTTGAAATAATCTGGGGGCAATGAAATACAATTGTCCATAGGGGTCATCGTAACATTCTCTCTAGTTCTGTGTATGTTTAAAATATTCCATAAGGAAAAGTTCAAAATAGTGCTAAGAATCTGCTATCCACATCAAGGCCTTCCTTCTCCGGGCCATTTCACCAATTTTTACTAAGTAGGAAAACAAAAACAAAATCCCAGTTCCTGCCTATTTAAGTTATGGCTCTTAGAAAAGTCAGTGGCCCAAAGAAACAGAGAGAAGTTTGCATGGCTGCACCTCCCCCGCTCCTTCCTCCTCTGGTAACAGCAGAGGAAAGAGCTGCTTCCCCAAACACTTCCTTTCCAACCACCCCCCCCACCCCTGCACGGGACTAATTGCACTTCGGGGTCCAGTCCAGGGCCTGTACGGGGAAATCACGGCAGGAATAACAACTGTGGTCGATACCAATTAATAAGAACCGTAGGAACGACTGGCATTTAGTGAACACCTACTACAAGTCTGGCACCGTTCTAGCCCCCCCTTTCTTGTAATCTCCGTGGAGAGTCATCCCAGGGAATGTGGAAGACAGTTCTTACACCCAGATGACCTCCTGGGGCCGGCAAACACTGCTGCTGGGGTTCAAGGCCACTTGCCAGGGCTTCCAAGGTTCCTCTGTCAACTCTGCAAAATGACAGTGCACCTCTGTGACCATCTGAGTGCCAGGGCCCAGTGGGGTCCTGCCAGTGCCCTCCCTCTCCTCTGCCCACCATTCTAAGGCCCAGACTCCCCCCACCTAGTGATGTCAGGGAGCAGGAAGGATACATTAACCAGAATGCCAAATGACCTTCTGCAAAGCTTGGGCATTATTTTGATTTTTGTCTTGGTTTGCTTATCCGTAAAGTGGGAACGCCACCAGCTACATCCTAAGGGCCCGGGAAGGTTCAAATAAGGTAAGTGTGTAAAATTCAAAGGCCACCTAAATGTCAGATACTATCATTTTTATTCTGTGGCCTGTTCCGGCTCCGGTCTCAAACCTCTGCCAACTCCAGACCCACCAACAACAGTTGTGGCTTTGCTCAAAGCCAGCTGAACCCTTTCCCTTTCATACCAGCAGGTTCTAGGCACTGTTGTATATGCCACCCACAACCACCTCACATGATCCCCACTCACAGAGGTGGCCACCTTGCCCTGGCCATTCATTCACAGAGGAGCAGAATTGGGACTCATGTCAACTTTCTCCAGCCCAAATGTCACCTTCTTCCCGCTGCGGCCAGCTGCCTCACTGCCTGGCGGCTGGACCAGGCTGGGGAGGGCAGGACAGCACAGTGAAGGACCCAAGGCCAGGCTCTGGAGCTCTTAGCCGCATTCAGCACCAGGAGCAACCCCAGGTAGACCAGATGCCACACTTGCCCTAAGTACCAGATCTCAGCACAGGCATCCGGCCGAGAACTCCGGAGGCCACTATGCCCCACCTCAGGGGCACGGGGCTGAGGCATCAGCCTCAATGTCCCCACTCCTGAAGTGTCCCCAGGGGGCCTCTCCATCACCCATGGTGCAGACCATTTCCCTGTCCTGTCTAAGAAACCTTCACTCTAGCTGAGAGCCAAGCCACCTTATTTTGCAATTTTTCCAACCCATAGGCAAAGCGATTCCCAAAATGCTTTGGACCGTCCTCTCTTGGCAGGCTACAAGCACATGCACAAGCCTATAGGCTTTCACCGCCTGTCACCAAGGCTGCGACTGTCTCGCTCGTGAGCAGCACCACGACCCTCGCGTGGCTCCCCTCAACTCGCACCCCTCTTCTTCCTTCTCACTCTTACCCCTGGCTTTGTCTGTGGCCAAAAGGAGAGAAGATGCATTCCTGTCTAACAACACATCTCCCCTGAATGAGTACCATGGTCCAATTTCAGCACAGTTGGACCTGGAAGCCCTGATGTCACAGCTAAAAGCTAGCACCTCTCGGGTGTTAACTGTGTGGCATTTAAGCACTTTGCGTGGATTAATTTGTTTAATCCTCACAGAAACTCCCTTGGTTCCTACTGTCACCTACGTTTTACAAATGGGGAAACCAAGGCACAGGAAGCCTGAGGACCACGCCTAAGATCACAGAGAGTGTGCAAGCAGAGCTGGGGTTAGGGCTATGGGCGGGCTGGCCACAGAATCTGCTCCCCTAACACTGGGTCAAACGTCCTTTCTCATCGAATGACCACAAGAGTCACGAACCCCACCCCTCTTCACAGAGACCAGAAAGGGGATGGGAAGAGGTGACGGGCACCAGAGCTTCTAGGGAGGCTGAATGCCAACAGCCAGTTGGAGCCAGCTCTGCCCAGGCCTCTGGAGGGAGAGAACCTTCCAAGCTTAGCAAGAATCAGGATGGATAGTAACAACCACAATGATTATAATTAACATTTATTGAGCACTTACTGTGTATAATACGATAAGGCACGGTTTTAAGTGTTTCACGTGTACTGACTCGTTTAATTCTTGTGCCACCTAGCCTCCCTGCCAGAAAAAGGAAAAGCAAACACCAGTTGCTTCCATCTTTTAAAACAGCCACCGGGGACAAAGTATTCATGGTGGTGGACAGACCTGGACTGGGCTTGGGCAACAGGTGATTTTGGGGAACCTGAATGTGGAGGCTGTCTCCTAGCTGGGGATTCTTCCAAACTTTCCAGTTTATTAACGGTCCTTCTCCTCTCTCGTGGGAGCGAGTTCAGCAGCCCACATGCATGTGTGTCTCCTAATGACGTCAAAGGCCCTGGCCTTGGGTTTCCTCACCATGCAGAAGCTGGTTGTGTTTGCTCTGGTCCTGCAGAGAGTCAGGGGACAGCTGGCTTTTGTCCCCAAGAGCCCGGTCTGTGCTGAGGCTGGCCTGGGACGAGTGTGCTCCCTTCAGACTGCACAAGTGCTCGGGACCAAAGGGCTCGGTCTCAGATTCTGGTTGGAGCATCTGGAGGAGCAGCTCTTGGGGTCTGAGGGGTCTGGCGAGACACCAGGGGGGGCCCAGAGGGTTGTCATCAAACCAGCCTGAAGCTGGGACATTTGGGAACATTTTGGAAATGATGACACCAGGGGTTACCAGACACACATGTTCCACGGCTTGGGAAAGATGCAAAAGACTCCATTGTGATGTGACATATTTTGTTAAAGGTTATTTAATCCCAGAGGAGGCACGGGCTGGCTAATGAAGAACACAGACCCCAAAGTCAGGCGGACTGAGTGCAAAATCCCAGCTCTAAGACCTGCTGGCCAGTGACCCTGGGCAAGTCACATAACCTTTCCCCCACTGTTCCCCAAATGGGGACGGAATGCTATTATTATTATTACTACACTGACCTTTGAGCAAAGAGGAAAAAACAAATGTGGTCATAGTTTCCCCGTCCAGACAAACAAGGAGGGACTCTTGCTATGCTTCTGCATCTGGGCCTTCAGTTCAGATTAGACTGTCACCATGTGAGGAAAGTGGCAAACCAAGGAAAGAAAACGGAAAGAATGACCCTCTCCATCAAGAAGCAGGGAAGCCATGGCTACGTTCAAATAAAGCATAAAAGGACATTAAAGTCAGAGCAGCTAGGACCATGCCTTACCCTCAAGGACGGGGGTTGCACAAAAAGCCACGCAGTTCCAGAAGCCACTGAAAAAGAAAACCGCGAGGAGCCGCTTTAATTCAGTAGCTCTCCAAAGAGAAGCGGAAGTGATGATGCTGATGTTGACAGCTGTCACTTGTTGGGGCATCTAATAGGTAAAAGTCACCTAGCCAAGCTTCATATCCCCTCCGGGGAGCCCCATTTCATGGATGGGAGAATCAAGGCTCAGACAGGGGAGGCAACATCACCGAAGCCACACAGCTGGGAAGAGGCAGAGTTGGTTTTGTGCCCCCCCGAGGCCTGTGTTCTGTGGCTCCGGCTTCTCTCTTAGCATAACGTTTCCAAGGGCTGCTCTGTGCTGTGACACAGGGCACCACTTAATTTCTCTTCGCGGCTGCATGGCACTCCGTCGTGTGGACAGACCCCATTTCCTTTGTCTGCTCATCAGCCAGTGCGCAGCTGGGACAGGCCTTTCCTCACCACCCAGGTCACGTGCCCTCTCCATTCCCCTCACTCGATAAGCCTTCCTGGTTTTATCCTTTTCCTTTAATCCCTGGCCGAAGGCACCTTCATCCTTTTGCTCTGTTTACTGTTTCTGTCCACCCCCCTCAACCCCCGCCCCGAATGTTCGGCTCCATGAGGCCTAGGCCGCCGCCTTACTCCTTGCCATATTCCCAGGGCTCTGGCACGGGCCTGATGCAGAGCAGGGGCCCAGCAAATATTTACTCCCTGGCCGAACGAAGCCTTTTTCCAGCGAGATGACCAATCTCCCTGCCCGGCTCAGAGGACATGTGCGGCCTTCACCAAGTGACCCAGCATGGGGATCAGTAACCCGAGGCTCTGGAGCCCCAGGTTCCTCCTCTGTCCAGTGGGATAGTGGCCTTCATGGGTAGACCTTAGCTGGCTGGATGGGAGGCTGTACATGAGCATCCGACACAGTGCCAGGGACAGAGTAGGTGTTCAACCCCACACAAAGATAGGAAGTGGGGGATGGGGAGGGGCGGGGGCGGGGGGAGGACAGGGCTGAGGCAGTAAGTCCCATGTATGAAAGGGTAAAGCAGCTGCCAGAAGGATCCATGTGTGCTTAGGGAGGTGGCAGTCCTGCCCAGGAGCTCCTGCCCCGTCCCATACTCAGCCCCGGACTCTGCTCAGGGAGGGACAGGGATCCTCTGGGCCTGTCCAGAAGGGGAAGGAGGTGGGGAGGGGACTGGAGACCCCATCCGCAGCCTCAGGGAATCCTGGCCACTGCAGGCTCTCCTGGGAAGGCAAAGCGGATGGGTTGGGGGCCCTGAGAGTAGGGCCCTGCCCTCCTGGTGTGTGTGGGTGTGTGTGTGCGGGTGTGGGGGGGGTGCATCATCGGAAGACGGGTGTCAGCTCCAAGTGGGAAAGTATTTCCTTGTATCAGAGCTGCCCAGGCATGGTCCAGGCTGGGAGGCGGTGAGCTCTGTGTCCGGAGGGGCATCAGATGGCTAATTGTCAGGGAAGCGCCCTGGAAGCTTCCAGAGACCCGCTACCAGCTGCTCCCAGGCCCTCCTCCTCAGACACACCACAGTGGGGGAGGGGTGGGGGCGGGGCTTGCTCAGCAGAGCCCCCTGCCTGCCCCACCCCCCACCGGCACCCCAAGCGGGCTGCCTCTGCCCACCAGGCAGCTCAAATGTCCCATGGGCCCTCAAGGCACAAAAAGATCTCTCTTTCCCAAATGCATCACCAGATGCAAAAGTGATTTTCCAGCCTGGCCCCGGAGGTTTAGGATTACCAATACCACAGTCTAAGGCTTCCAACAGACAGGGCCCTGGAGGTGGGTGCTCAGAGACAAGGCCACCACGCGGCACCGACCCTTCCCTGGCAGGCCTACAGGCCCGACTCCTTTCATCCCAGAACAGCCCTAAAAGTCACTTACACATTAGAAAGCGACTGTGCCGGGTTTCGAACCCAGGCAGGCCTGACTGCCAAGCCCCTGTCCTCCCTACTCCATCATTCCGCCTCTTCAACACTGACGCTGAGAGGGAAGAAGGGAGCGGGCATCACAGGGAGACGCTCCGCCGGGTGCTGGGCCAACAGAACCCATCTGTGAGTTTCCCAAGGAGCACCTAGCTAGCACCGTTCTCCTCTCATTACCCACTGCCCAAGGAAACGGGCCCAGAGGGGTCTAGCAACTCGCCCCAAAACGTACCTCATACAACCTACCGTTGCGCTCTGGGCCCCAGTGTTCCCAGCTCCTAGCTATGGTGTCCTCTCTAGGAGGCATGGGGCTGAAGTCCCAGAGACCCCATCCCCGGCTTCTGGGCTGCAGTTGCTGAACCCCTGGGCAAGGGGCCAGGGCTGGCCGGCCAGCAGCCCGCTCCCTGCACACACCTCTTGCTTTTCCAGATGTGAGCGGGTCTGGGCCAGGGGCGACAGACCCAGGCGGAGGGGAATCTGAAGACGCAAGTGGAAAACTATGTGTTGTCTGATCTCAACCCTCCAATTTGTCACTGTGGCTGCTGCCAGCCCCGCCTCAGGCGGCAGACCTGCTGACTCAGGTCTTCCCTGGCAGCTGAGGGGGCTGGGATCCCGCCGAGGGCCTGCTCTGTCCGTCGGTCTGTTTGTCTGACTCAGGGAGCAGCCTCCACCCTCTCGGGGGCCTCCTAACAAAATGGGGTGGGGGGGTCCGGAGAGCAGAGCAAGTCTCCCGGAGCCCCCTAAGGGCCGTCCTCCCCAGCTAACCATGGAGGTGCTCTGTACTTACAGGTGCTAAGTGCGGGTTTGGGGGCCAACCTGGTGCCAATTACGATGTCTGCACCCACCCAGAGCTGCCTTCCAGCCCTGTGATGCTGTCGGGCCACTAGGCCAAAAAACACTCTTGGAGGACTTACCACGAGCCACGCGAGGCTCTACCCCACAGCCCTGACTGGTAGTTAGCCCCTGTGCCTTTACCCCTGTGCTGTACATGTGGCAACTGAGGCACGGAGAGGCTGGTCTACCGGGCTCTGTGAGGCTGCGCAACTCCTCCTGAGCGCGGGAGAGCCCCTGGCAGAGCACGGCTGGGCCTTCCAGTGCTGGGCCCCCTGCATCCTGTAAACAGCCCTCAAGGTTTCCATACTGCCAGTCCCCGGAAACCACAGGAGAGAATGAGACACAGGGAAATCCAGCTGAGGTTGTAGGGAAAGGCACACAGTGCTCTTGCCAGAGCCCGGGGACTCACCCCCTGCCTGGCCTGACCTCTAAGGTCCCCACCCAAGGAGGCCTATTCCAGGGTCTAAGGAGGGACAGGTGACCGCTGACTCACCCCTGGGGTGAGCTCTCCTCTCTCTACTCCCATAGTCAGCCACATCCCCATCCAAGAGAATGCCTCCACCCTCTCTGTCTGCCCTGTTCTCCTAAAACCAGGCCCCAGGCCTATCTCTGCAATGTCTCTCACCTTCCCCCACACACCTGTTCAGGCCAAAGGCCCAAGGTCCCAGACATTCTCACTCAGTAGCAAAGGCAACTATGGCCATTGTAATGATGATGTCCTATCCCAGTGAGTGTGGGCTGAGGGGCTAGGTTTCCCCTTTCTCTTTGGCTGCCAGGAAGCTCAGTAATGTTTAGCTCAACAGAATGACCTCAGGACCCTGTTTATCTCTGTTCCATTCTATTTTTTTCCCGTAGGTCACGGCATCCTATTCTATATTGTGCTTACCCTGTTCCGGATATTTTATTTTATTTATTGTCGGTATTTCCTATAAGTGATCACAAATATTTTGGAGAGGAAAGAAGGAAGGAAGGAAAGGAGAGTTAATATAGTTTATATACCAGGTGATGAGGGCGGGAAGAAAGAGGGAGCATCTTCCGATCCCTTCCCCTTTGTAAAACCTCCCCTTGAAGTAACAAATATGCCCTTAGCTAGTATCTAAATAGATGTCTTCTTTCCAGCCCTTCCAAGCAGCTGCCTCTAAGCCCCGCCCATAAAAATCCTGGCCCCACCTAATCCCCCTTTACAGATGAGCCCCAGCCTTGCCTGAGATCACAGGGGATCCAGCTTCCTGCTCCCTGGTCTGGACCCCTCCGGCAGGTGCAGAGGCGGGAGTCAACCCAGAGACGTGCACCCTCCCTCCCCGGGGGGCAAAGAGCCTTGCGCCCCCTCCCCCACCCCATCTCCCCTGACAAGCACAGGGGCTCTGTTCCAGGCACTCCTCCCCATCCATCTGGCTGAGGGGTGGGGGAGGTACCGAACGACAGCAGCGGTAATCACACCTAATGTTTACCCCTCGCTGGCAGTGCACCTGGCCCTGTTCTTTGCACACCATCTCATTTCATCCTCATGCTAATCCTGTAAGGACCTGCAGGTGGGAAGCTGTGGCCACAGAGATGAGGCCCCTTCACGCCGGCGCTAACGCCAAAGCCAGGTATGAACTTGGGCAGCACGGTGCCGGAGTCGGGGCCGAATTCTCCGCCACTCGGCGACTGCCATTGACAGTCACACGAAATCGTCGTCTGAAGGGATGAGCGTGAGCCCCCATTTCACTGATGGGGAGCAGGCTCTGAGAGGCTAGGGGACGGGGCCAAGGTCACCGGCTGTGCTCAGTGCCGGCGTGTAACGTAACACACGCCCGTTTCCGTGCTCACTTGGGACAGACACACTACCTGCCAGACACACTACCTGCCCCTGGCATCCTCCAGTGGGCACTCCGGGTCCCGGCCAGATGCCCGCACACTCCCTATTGTTCCACTGTCCTCCCTCCCTCCCCGCTAGAGACTCTGAGTTTCTCCGGAGGGCACCAGGCATGACCTTTCCTGCCCTCCATCCCTGCTCCCCCCCAGGCTGGAGCTGTCCTGGACCTCGAAGTCAATGCAAACCGGCCGGCCTGGTGCCCAGGCCTCCCCTCCCACCAGGCGATGGCCAGGCACAGCTGCGTCCAGACACACGTCCCCTGGTACCTGAGGGTCCTCACGGAGATGCAGTATTTCCACATAAGGCTCCACACGGTACTGCCACCGCCCTTCATGCCTGGCTAGTTGGGAGAGCCGGCGGCTGACGGACCCACAGCCACAGCCCTCCAACCCTGGTCTCCTCCCGGCCAGGGGCTGGCTGTCTTTGCTGGCTCTCAGGTCACTTCCTTCTTCATGGTGGGAAGAAGAAAGACAAGGCCTAAAAGCCAGGAGAGGGGGGAGGCGCCGGCTCCCACTGGCCACTGTAAGTCTCAGCCACCGGCCTTGCTGTCCCCAGGCCAGCCTCTGCGAGCTGGCCTGTCTGGCTGCTCCAGACCCTCCTGGCTGAGCAGCCCTCTCGCACCAGACCCCGTGGCTTCTGCACAACCTTGTGCCTGCCTCCTGCCAGGAGACAGCGGTGGCTGTGGGCTAGGGGAGCAGTGAGTCACTCGGGGCGGGACGGGTGAGGGGCGTCTGCCCGGTGAGGGAGAGTGCTGGTCCTGTGTCCAGAGGCTGGCCTCAGACTGCAGAGGCTGGGCCCCAGAGGGAGGGAGGTGGGCGGGGAGGCGAGGGCGGGCCCACATCCTCCCCCATCTCCCCAGAGGCTTAAACCCAACACCCACCCCACAGCTTGGCCCACCCCAAGCAGGGGCCAGGATCCAGTCAGGAAGGGGAAAGGGGCTGTTCTGCCTGCTTGGCTCCTGGCGGGGAGCTCGGGGTGCATGGGAGACAAAGGAAGGACAAAGTCAGGGCTGCTTCCTGGGAGAGTAGCTGGCCTATGAGGGTCTCTGTCTGCTAGGAGAGACAAAGTTCCCAGGCTTGGCCAGACCAATTCCTCGCCGTGTGATGGATGATGCTGTGTGTGGCTGGCCCCTGTGACCTTCATTCCTCCCTGACCACCTCGGGCTCAGGGAGTCCTGGGCAGTGGTGTCAGCTCTCCACGGGTCCAGAACCAACATGTCCAGTTCTCCCAACGGCCTTATGATTTTATCATCAGCTCCATTTCCCATGTGAGGCAACTGAGGCACAGATGGGGGAAGTCACGAACCCCAGGTCACAGCCCTAAGAAGCGGTGAATGTGGGATCTGTGCACTGGCGGTCTGGCTCTGGGAGCAGCGAGCGCACGCCAGCTCTTCTGGGTGGGAGTGGGGGTGGTGGGGGTGGGCTGGAGGGCTTCAGCCCCTCTGAGCGGCCGTGGGGCCTGGGCCCGAGCTGGGTCTGGGGCATTTCCAGACCGGGGTCTCAGCTGGAGCCCCCGCCCCTGCTCTCCACCCCCTACCAGCTGTTCCTAGGCCCAGCCCAGGGCAGGCAGCTGGGGTTTCCCAGGCAGAGCCCCCAGGGACAATGACTCACAGCTCAAGGTCTGCATTCACAGAACCTACTTCTATCTACCCACAGCCCCCAGGAAGTCCCCCAGGGTCAGGTGGGTCCAGATCTCGGCACCCTGCAAGGCCCTGGGCATCAGGCGTAGCAGCCAGTGTCATCACGTCCAGTGGCCACCAGGGCCCCCATTCCACCTAGAAGGAAACTGAGGCTCAGAGGTGGGCCTGAGCCTGGGTCTCCAGGTCGAAGCCTTGCTCTGTGCCCGGGCCCCCTGCCCTGGCCTGGGCGGGATGTCTCGGATTCCAGCCTGATTCCCACAGCGAAGACCAGCAGCTGCATGCTTGTCTGTCCCTCAAGCCCGGAAAGAACTTTCTATCCAAAAGCAAGACTGGCTTCTACAAAGGTTGTGGCCTCCCTGGGGGAGCTCAGGAACCCCAATTCTCTTTCCCTGTTGCCAGAAGCTACCGCAACAGCCCAGTGCCTGCCTTAGGAGCTCCTCCACGGCACCTTGGGGAACCGGCTGCCCAGCCTCGGTTTGAACACCCCGAGTGATGGGAAGCTCATTACCTCTCGAGGCTGCCGTTGCATCATGAGCCTCTGCTGACCTAAGGAAATTCTCCCTGGGGCAGAGCCTCACTTCCGTGTGCCACACAGCCTAAGACCTCCATTCAAGAGTTTGTCTGGTCTGTGCTGCTGGTGAAAGTTTTGTCAACATCTATTGTGGGTGGAGGCAGCCTGTTTACATATCTCCACCGGCCACCACTATATTCACATCATCCACGGACTCACTCACCCACTCAGACATCCATGTGCATCCCCCCCCAGCCCTCAACCTCTTCCTTTCCAATCATCCGCCCATCTGTCCTCTCTTCTCCCTTCCATCTGTACCCTCACTCACTCCCCTTATGGCCCCGGCTGGCCCCTTATCCCCACAGGGTGAAGAGGTATGATAGGTGATAGCAGAGACCCCCTTCTCTTCCGGAGGCATCTTCCAGAACCCTCGTCTCAGCCTCCCTACCAGCCCGTTGCCTCTCACCTGGTCCCCCAGGATTCCACCCATGGCCTGTCACATGCCTGGCAAACCTGACCCTTCTCACTTTCTGCCCCATGCCCCCCAGGCTCTGGGTTCCCATGTCTCTTGGGCCCTATGGCCTCAGGCTCTGTCTGGGGCAGATCACCCCCCCCCCACCGCCCCCCTGCTAGGCCTGGGCTTAGCACCAGAGCCACTCATCACTCAGAGGGGAGGAGTATTTGTCACGTGCACCTCCCATGCCTGCTCTGTGCGGGACACCGGTCATGGCAGGTACCTCTCCACCCGGAGAGGGGCAAAGTGGCACTTTGGGCCCTGGAGGTGATCTCAGAGAGAGGTGTCATTTTCAGACAGGAGGCCGAGGCCCTTGTGGGGGGCCCCTTCCAAGTCCCTGTGTCCTGGAACACGCCACTGCCACCAAAGCGCCTGGAGGGCCCAGGCCTCACTTCCGTGTTCTTCCCCTTGGCTGCATCCACCTGTGTCCACCTGGCCAACAGCATCGCCCTCGGGTTTCTCGCCCCCATTTTACAGATGGGGAAACTAAAGCACTGGGAAAGGATGGGTGCGGCTTTCCCCAGCTGCCAGGGCATCGCCTGCTTCTCAGAAGACTGCTGCCTTGGCTTGATGGGGAGGGAGGGGGAGCCGATGGAGGGTTAGGACAGCTTCAGGGAAGCGCTGAGGGCGTGGCCACCCAGCAGGGGCCAAGCCCTGAGCCATCTCCCACACTCCCTTGTGGGTGGCCCTCGAGGATCTGCTTTCAGAAGGCTCGGGCAGTCTCCACACCTTGGCGGCCAACCTGGTCCCCGACTTCGCAGGGTGCTGATGGTGCAGTCGTTGTCAAAGAGTGGGGTGGCAGCAGGGGTGGCCTGGGGGTGTGCTGCCTCCCTTCGTGATGGTCGCTCTTAACATGTCCTCTCAACAGCCCTGAGGGGTGGCTGTCATTATCCCCATTTTACAGGTGAGGAACGCGAGGCTCCAAGTGCTCTGAGGTTTCCTGAACGTGCTCTTACCATACACTCCGTCTGTCCTCATCACTGAGGGCGGCCTGTCCCCGGGAACGGGGGCGGGCTCCTTATTCACCTCTGACTCCCTTGTCCCTAACACCAGTCATCTCATCGCTCTGAGTCTCAGTGTTCCTCTGCCAAGTGGGAATAAGCATGCCTACCCTCCCGGCTGTGGGGAGGAAAAAAAGGACTGTGTGGCCCTGGGTGTGAGACAGCCTCTCAGGGGCATCTTCCTATCAATGGTCATTTCAAAAGCCCCTGGCACTGTGGGGCTTGTGTTAGGTGACTGGTGACGTTGCCCTTCCCTCTCGGGTGGGACCCAGGGGGCCACAGCAGGAAGAGAGAGAAGTGAGGTAGGTCTGCATGGAAACATTCACACCCTCAGCTACTCCCTCTCCCCAGCCACACAGCCAAAGACAGGCTCTGCGGAGAGCTGGCCAGCCCTCCACCCTCAGGGCAGTGACTCACACGGCTCACTGGGGATGAAGTCACTGCCGCCCAGGCAAAGAAAAGGATACATTTGTTCCCTGGGAGATGCCGATGCCATGGTGAACTTGGCCTGTGAGGGCAGGACATGGCTCAGGGCCTGTGCTCACTGGAGGGACCCAACCGCACCAGTGGGGAGGGCAGTGGGTGGAGACACTGTTCAGGGAGATGGAGACTGGGGGGTGGGGTGCACCCCTCCTCTGCAGGCCAAGGGAGGGTCTAGCCTCCAGCCCCAGCTGGGTTTGCCCCTTCTACTTATCTGTGAGCAGGGCCTGTGGGCTCAGGGCTCTAAAGCCCCCCAGATTCTGCCTCTGACTTAAAAGGCAGGTTATCGCTCCTCGTCTGCCTGTCTCCTCCACAAAATGGTCACACTCTGCCCCACTCCCGAGCACCGGGCTTGACATGATGGTGGGGTTTATGAGGCCAGACGTCGGCCCCCTCCCCACTCTCTGGATCTCCGTGCAGCCTCCCCAGTGCTCTGCTTGCCTTCGGCCCGCCTCCCACTGTCCATCATCAGGTTCCTTCTAACACCCGACATCCTCCCTGCCGCTGGCTGTGGCCTCCTCCTGGCCAAACCACAGCTGGGCAGGCAAGACCCCTTGCCATCTGCCACCCACATGGAGCTTGCTGATCCCCACAAGTGGTCCAGCCACACCCCAGCCCTCCTGGCTCCAAGCCTACCCACTCTGGACAGGAGCTCTGCATACCTGGGCCCGCTCTTCTCCAAATGCCCTGCAGATGGGACTGTCTACTTTGCTCTGGGCCCATGGATTGAATCACCAGGCTCCCATGCCCTCTGTTACCTGTTGGCTGTGGCCAATGGGAGACCCTGGCAGGAGGGCAGGAGGCAGAGGAGCGGGGGTGTGGTCAGGGCACTCACTGCCCCTCTGAGGCCACAGTGCCTGGCAGGTGGCCCTTTCCACACAGCTCTCTCTCTCTCTCTCTCTCTCTCTCTTTCCCCTGCTGCACGTAACTACTCTCTCTCCCCACCCTCAGGGCCTGGGTTGTAAGGCCTCCCCACCATTGCACGCGGCCCCACTGTGGCCGGCATTGCACACACACACTTCTGGTGAACCCTCCATACACGTTGGAAGGTGCCCCTTCCAAGGCCATCACCTCTAGGTGTTCCTTCATCCAGTCAACACGTCTTGACTGCCTCATTGTGCGGGATGCCACTTGAGGACCCGGCGAGGAAGACCATGAAGCCAAGCAGGGCTGACGTCTGGTGTGGGAGGAACAACCAGCACGAAGCACGTAAATGAACCCGATAAGCCTTCCGGGGCTCCCGCCTCTTCCGTCCCACATCCTCTCCAGTCCCTGAGCCTGGGCTACAGCCAGTCTTTACCTTGCATGGACATCGCCTGTGTCTGCATCCCTTTCCCTCCCTGCTCTGGGAGCCCGTGGGAGGCGGGGCAAATACCCACAGAGTTTAGCTCTTTGCACACCTCCCCACACCCTGAGTAATGGCACTCATTATCATCTGCCTCTTTACAAATTAACACACCGAGGTTCAGATGCCTTCTCCAGAGTCAGCTCTGCCCATCCAATTCTGAAGCCAGAGTTCTTTCTCCTGCCTCAAGCTGAAAGCAAAATGAATCACCCATCATGTATATTGAGAGACTTCCCGTGGTGCACAGAGCAGGGCCAGGCGTGAGGCAGGCACTCAACGCATGCCAAGGTGGCTGAATGTTGAAACCCTTAAACTTCCTGCCTCTTAAGCGGTGTTTGTCTTACGAAGAGGATGCACAGGGATGCCCCTATTTTTCAGATGGGAAAATGGAGGCCCGAGGTGGTTAAGAGCCTTGGCTCACGGGTGATCATTGCTGGGCTCCCAAGCCCCTGGGCATCTGGCCAACCTGACTCCTGCCACCTTGTCTCAGGCTCAGGAGGCCACTAATGGCTGAGGGTGCAGGCAGAGCAGGCCACCGACTCAGGTCAGGTGTTGAGGAAGAAGCCAGAGAAAGAGCTTTGCCCCACCCATCTTGGGGAGCACGAGGCACATTGTGTCCAAGGTCCCCGACTGGGTGCGCAGGGTCCCACTTGGCTTGTGGTGCAGACGGGAGACTCTGGGGGGCAATGACAGAAGCAAGGATCAGGGAGCAGCTGGTGCCTGGACCCGGGGGGTGGCCCAGATGGTGGGGACAAGTGACTGAAACGTTCTCAAAGCAGAGAGCCAGTAGGGATTGCTGATGGATACAATAAGGGGTGAGACAGAAAGTCCAGCCAGAGATGATGCCTGGGTTTCTGGCCTGAGCAACTGGGCTATTAGAGGTTCCACGGACGGTGATGGGGACATGGGGACGGCTTGTGGGAAGAGGTGGGGAGGATGGTCAGGTGGGACGGAGGGGTGGGAACCACGCAGTCTAAACAGACAACTGTTGCTCTGTAGGAATGAGAGCTCTGTTTTCTCAGAAGTCAGAAATCCAGATTTTTCCCTTAAAAGCTCTCAGTTTTTACACGTCTGCAATAAATTCAAACTTAAAATGCCCTGTTAGGGCTAATTCCATGCAGGCCAAATAAAGTCCATTTGTGGGTGTCTGGCTCGTGGGTCACTGCCTCTTGAACTCTCAAGAGCTCCTCCTCACCCGCCAAAGCTCTCTGAGCTGACATGTCCTACCGGAAGCTGCCATGACTGGTCCAGCTCCAGAGATGCCTGTGGCTCCTCACAGCCCTGACGCCAGGGAAAAAGCCAGACTGGGAGTGGCCCGAAGGTGGACATGGGATTTGCTCATCAGTGTCTCAGGCCCTGGCAGACAATTTGGCCCCGACAAGGAGTTCATAAAAGAGTATGTGCTGAATGAAGGAATAGCTCTTTCACTTGATCTGTCTGCCTTTTTACTTTGTAACAATGTAAGTGAGGAAACTGAGGCCCAGAGAAAGGATACGGCCTGCCTTGGGTGAGGTCTGGGGCCAGGACCTGCTCACCATCCAGCCTCTGTGTGTCACCTGCCCCTGAGACTAGGTGGGGGCAGGAAGTACAAAGACGGCACCACGAGCATATCGAGTTTTGCCAGTGGAGGGAAAGCCAGGACCCTGGGAAGCTCCTAAGTGTCGGGGTGGGTTGGGGGAGACTGTTCCAGGGACGTGCCTGGTATGGTGGATGCCCGCTGGGATCTGGGCAGAGCCAGATCTCAGGGCTAGGACTGGATACGGCTGCAGGCAGCCTGGCTGCAGGGGACAGGTGGAGCCCCAAGGGGCGGGGTCTGACATCAGCCATCATTCACACCGACAGCCAGTCCTCCTGGCTTCTCTCTTCTGTGACTTCTGACTCCGTTCTCTCTGGGCCCTGGCGAAGGCAGATAGTACCGGGGCCTTCAGGGTTGGTGCCCTGATATGCCACATAGGGAAATCAGACAGTTGAAACGATGGAGGTCCAACTCCCATTCCCTAATGTTGGAGATGGAGAAACGGAGTCACGGAGGGGTTAAGTGACTTACTTAAGATCACACAGCCGGGGAGCAGAAGATCTGGGACTCTCAACAGGGGTCCTGACTAAGACCTGTATCCTCTCCACACCACTGAGTTGCACTGGCCGGGGGGTGGGGGTCTTTTTAAACCATTCCTGATACCCTCCCGGCCCCCAATGCCTCAGTGTCTTCATCTGCAAAACGGGGACAGAACAAAACCTGCCTCGGGGGTGTTTTGTGAATAGCAAGTGCATCCAAGGAGCCGATGCTGTGTGATCATGCTTTGAGAAGTTCACGAAGGATCATGAATGGAAAGCAATGCTCCCTGGAGCTTCTGGTCTCTCAAGTCGCTGGGTGTGGCAACCACCAAAACCTCCAGGGAGAGACATCTCACTGTCATCTAATAACAATAACACTGGCAGTTATCGAGTGCTTACAGTAGCCAGTGCCCTACATGTGACTACCTCACTGAATCCTTAAGGCCGTCCTTGAGGTAGGTACCGTTATTACCTCGTCTATAGAGTGGAGAAACTAAGGCACCGAGAGGCTGACCAGCATGCCCGGGGTTACACAAATAGGAAATGTCAGGGCAAGGATTTGGGCCCAAGCACTTTTGCTCCAAAACACACATTATAGCCACCAGGCAACAAAACTTTCCTCCTCCGGTATGGAAGTCCTCCCCTATGCCTAACCTAAATCCCACTTGCTGCTGGCTGAGCCCAGCCCCTAGCTCCTTCTCGGGCAAAGGAGAAAAGCTGTTCCCTTGGATGCCCATCATGTGCTGAAAGGCCTAACATCTGTGGCCCCTGGCTCCTAGCTTCCTGGATCTTGGCATGCAGGTCAAGAGACTCCAAATAGGAAATCTCCCCTTGACTGTGCCCACACATGAAGCTCCTTCAAAGAGAACTGATGAGGACTGCACCACCCTGGGCCAGGACCCCCCCTCCTCAGTGGCCTCCCTGCCTCAGGGCTGTTCCCAATACCGCAGCCCTACCCTGTCCGGGTCAGCCCCCTGGCTGAGTCCCCTCCATTTCCTTCCTCTGTTCACAGGCAGTTCCCAGCTCCACTGTCACCCCACCCTTATGCTGCAGACTCTCTCTGTGGACATGCTGATAGTTCATTTAATGCATGAATGAATTATGCTCAGGTCATGATCTCGTGGTCTGTGGGTTCGAGCCCGGCATCGGGCTCTGTGCTGACAGCTCAGAGCCTGAAGCCTGCTTTGGAGTCTGTGTCTCCCTCTCTCTCTGCCCCTAACCCACTCACATTCTGTCTGCCTCTCTCAAAAATAAATAAATGTTAAAAAAAAAAGTTTAAAAACAATGCACGAAAAAAACAAACTAACTGGCTTTCACTACTGAATACATTTATTTTAAAAGGAAACTTTATGTCACTCCCCCAAATGGAAAACTCATATCACTTGCTGAAGTAGAGGTTACCATGAAAACAAGACAATGTTATTCAATTTCAGGCAGATACTGTTTCCTGCCGAAGGCACTGGGCTTAAAATCTGTCCCATCTTTGTTCTGAAGAAGCCAGGGGAGAGAAGTGAACCCACTCTCCTTGTGGGCCCACTGTCTGGGGACAGTGTCCTGACAGGTCAGGTGCACGAAACACATTGTCTTCTGCTCTTTCCCCCTTCGGGGACAGAACAGTGAGGGGCCCGGCAATCCCGGCAGCAGAGAGGATCTCAGCTGGGGGACACTGAGACGGTGCAGCAGCCTGCGGCTTTCTGCATCACACAGTCCAAAAGCTTTAGAGCTGGGGTCAAGATGAAGAAATGGAAGGCCAGAGTCGGGTGGGACACTGCCCAAGGTCACTTGGCAAGTCTGAGGGGGAAACCAGGAAGGACAAGACTCGGGGTTTTTGACCTGCAGCCCTACTGTGTGCCAGGCACAGAGGATGGAGGGGGGCATGGGGCAGGGACAAGACAGAGTTCCATAGAGCTGACATTTGGAGGGAGGGAGCAGAAGAGACAACTGTTAGGCAAATGGTACGATAATTTCTGATGCTGGTGAGGGTGATCAAACAAAACTGGTGGACGTGAAAGATGACAAGTAGGACAGGGTGGTGCTGTGCCAGACAAGTGCCTGACACTATTTTTAAAAGTATCTTGAGTTAATTTCAGCCTTACAGGAAAGTTGGGGGAAGAGTACAAAGAACCCTTTGTATCCTTCACCCAGATTCCCCACACGTTCACACTGTACCCAATTTGCTTTATCATATTGTCTTTCTTTCTTCCCCCCCCCGCCCCACACTTCCACACGTACAAGCACACCCACACCCACTCAGACACATGTACTTTTTTTTCCCCAGAATTCTTTGAGAGTAAGTTGCCCACCTCAAGCCCCCGCTACTCCAGAGTGTCTGCCCTAAAACAAGGATGTTCTCTGACACAATCACAGTACGGTTTTCAAAGTCAGGACATCAACATTGATTCAATACTATTATCTAATCCTTGAATCTTATTCAGACTTGCCAACTGACCTAACGATGTCTTCTATGGAGAAACAATCCCTAATTCTTTTTTTTTTTTAATGTTTATTTATTTTTGAAAGGGAGAGCATGAGCAGGGCAGGGGCGGAGAGAGAGGGGGACAGAGGATCCGGAGCAGGCTCCACGCTGGCAGCAGTGAGCCCGATGTGGGGTTGGAACCCATGAACTGTGAGATCATGACTTGAGCTAAAGTCAGACACTCAACTGACTGAGCCACCCAGGCGCCCCTCCAATCCCTCATTCTGAAGCCTCCTTTACACATATCCAGAGGGAAACGCAGTCTCGGGATGGCCTTCCGAGGAGAACACCCTGCCTGACCCTTTAAAGTGGACAACGCAGCATGTGGACAGCTGGCTCAGGGCCAGCTACAGCACAGGGCAGAGCCACATCAGAGCCCCCTGTGAAGGGAAAAATGTGCACCCTTACATACACTTACCCAAAGAACATGCTGTATCTTGAACAAAGTGAAAAGGTTGATAAGGGTTTAAAATAATAATAATAATAATAAAAGAACATATACAGAGCCTCAGGATTCTCTGTCTATTTGCACATCACTGCCAACCCTCACAAACCTAGCCTGTGGGGGACACTGGGCTGCAGCTCCTGTAGAAATGACCGTTCCCGTGGCTCAGTGATGCAGCACCGTAAATCAAACAGCAGCCTGTCTTTGGGTACGATTTTGACATTTTATTTGCTTGATTGCTGAGGGTTGTCTGGTCCCTGCTTCCACCCTGTGCCCATGGGGAGGGCCTCACTGGCCTCACCCCATTGTGCATGGCAGTCTCATGGTAAGCCTGGGGAGGAGCCCTTGGGCCCACTTCACAGATGAAAACAGAGAGGTTCGCTATAACAAAGCATCAGGGACTAGAGAGCTTAAACAACAGAAATGATTTTTTTTTTTTTTTTTTTTTTTTTGCTGTTCTGGAGGCTAGAGGTCTGAGATCTAGGTGTCCACAGGGTTGGGTTGGTTTCCTCTGAGGCCTCTCTCCTTGGTGGATAGATGGCCTCTTCTCCCTGTGTCCTCACGCCGTGAATCATTCAGGATCATCCAGAGGAAGAGAACAAATGGGATGTATGTGTCTGTGTACACGCACACATACACGCACACATTTATTTATCATAAACGATTAGGAAGGCCGGCAAGTCCCGAGGTCGGCAGCTGGCAAGCTGGAGACCCAGAATGCTGATGGCAAGTTTCAGTCCAAATGCTGGGAGGCTCGGGACCCAGGAAGAGCCGAGGTGTTGGCGGGAGTCTAGAGCCAGGGCTCAAGGGCAGGCAGGCACGAGGAGTTTGTGCTCTACTCAGGCCTTCAACTGATTGGACGAGGCCCACCCACGCTGGGGAGGGCAATCTGCTTTGCTCAGTCTATTGATTCAAAGTTCATCTCATCCAGAAACACTGTCACAGATACATTCAGAAGGATGTTTAGCCAAAGATGTGGACACCCCTCACCCTGTCAAGGTGACACACAAAGTTAATCATCAGACATGGTTTTCCTTCTGTGTATGTCTGTGCCCTAATCTATTTCTTTCTAATGTTTATTTTTGAGAAAGAGAGAGAGAGAGAGAGAGAGAGAGAGAATGAGCAGGGGAGGGGCAGAGAGAGAGGGAAACGCAGAATCCCAAGCAGGCTCCAGGCTCTGAGCTGTCAGCACAGAACCTGATGGGGGCTCAAACCCATGAACTGTGAAATCATGACTGGAGCTGAAGTCGGATGCTCAACCAACCGAGCCACCCAGGCACCCCTTCTTTTTTTTTAAGTTTTGTTTATTTAAGTAATCTCTACACATGGGGCTCAAACTCACTACCCTGAGATTAAGAGTTGCACCCTCCTCCAAATGAGCCAGCCAGGCACCCCTGCCCTAATATCTTCTTAAAAGGACACAAGTAATATTGGATGAGGGCCATCTTAATGATTTCATTTTAACTTAATGGCCCTTTTAAAGACTGTATCTCCAATGCAGTCCCATTCTGAGTTACTGGGGTTAGGACTTCAACATATAAACTCGGGGTGGGGGGCACAACTGACCCCATAACAGGCCCTGACTGGAGAAGGGACCCAGCTTATAAGCTTTGGGGCCCAGCTCTTTCCACCTGTGAGTTGCCTGGGCATCTGGGGCCCCTCATGTTGGCATGCCCTTCCCCAGGCAGGCTGACCCATCCATCCAATGGCTGCCAAGACAGGGCTGAGGTGCAGACAATCACTCAGTCTGGATAATCTCACGTGCAAAGTCCAGCAATTGCCGAGACAAAAGTGGTTGTTGGGGAGAGCCAGTATTTTCTCCCCCGCCCTCTGGCCACCAGAGGGATCTTACTAAGACACAAGGCTGCCAGGAGACCTCAAGCATGAAAGACTGGAGCCCTGAAGCCTGCTTCCAGCGCCCTCTAGATGCACCTGGTGAGGACAGGTGGATGGAGGCAGGCGGCCTCATCGCATTCTCTCTGAACTTGAGCTAGGTTCAGCTCTGGCTCCCGGATCCTCAAGCCTTCCCTGACTATTCCGCTGAAGCCCAGCTTCTCCAGGCCCCTGACATTTTGGTGACACTGAGCCTCTGGTGTATATGTCACCATGCCTCGCTCTGGTCCAGCAGTGCCTGAACGGGGAGGCCACGCTCACGGGGAATACGGGCCATTTCGCACCCCACGACTCCTTCCTAACAGCTCTCCCATATAGCCCAGGGCCAGGCCTCTCCCACACAGAGTGTAGTGCTGGTGGGGGTTGGGGCCAAGGGGTCCCTGGAGGCTCCTTCCTACAGATACTCCCCCCCGCCTCAGCACAGTGAGGGGCAGGAAATGGCCCGCGCTGGACCCGTCAGACTTGTGCCCCAGACTTTACTTCCTGAGTGGAGACACAGGGCTGTGGGCTCCATGGATGCAGGCAGCCTTCTTCACAGCTGGGCGGCTCTCCAGGGGGCAGAGCGGTCCTGCTCGGGGGCCCAGCCCACTCCCCCAGCTTCCTCTGATCCTCTCAACCCCCCCAGGAGCGGCACCAAGGTTCCCTTTCGCTCCCACAGGTTGGCCACGGGCGATTTCTGTGGCTCGCCACCGGAGACCAGCGGATCCAATGCTTATGCACCACCTCGCTCACATCCTTTCCACACCTGTCTGCCGCGGGCACTGACCACCTCGTGGCAATGGGAAAATCCTCCTTGTCCCCCAAGACCTGTCTCAGCTGCACAAGAACCTTCCCAGCTTTTCCCAGCTGACGTGATCACTCCCCCTCTCGAATAATAACGACACATTCTTCAAACTTACTTCATTACTGAAAACAAGATCTGTGATGTGTCAAGTGCCAACTGCATCCCAGGTGTTCTGTCTAAGCCCGTTTCGGCTCAGGAAAGAAGTATCTTGGACAGTCACCGGGGCGGACACTACCTCCCAGGATGGCCCCATAGCTGGGCCAGACCTTGCAACTCCTGGTCAAGATATGGGGTGTAAGTCGCACCCCCCTTGGCTGTGGGAAAGACTCTGTGATGCCCCAGGGAACGGACCGCAACGGAAGTGATGCCGCATGCCTTCTGAGGTCATGAAAGGTGACACATCTCCCACGTGGCTCTCTCTAGGAAAGCTAACTCTGGGGGCGTAGCCACCATGGTGTGAGGAGCCCAGGGCACACGCGGGGGCCCGTAAGGGTGTTTCAGCCAACAGCCAGCAGCAACTGCCAGGTGAGGGACGGGGTGAGTGGGCGGGTGGGCAGGGCTCCTGAGAAGTCCCGCCTCCAGTCTTCAAGAAACACCGTCTGATGGGCGTAGAACAGGGCCCACCCAAAGAGCAGACCCACGGGAAGGACAAATACGGTCACTGTTTCAAGTCCTTACGTTCTGGGGTAATTTGCTAGGCAGCCACAACTAGTGGAACAGTTGCAAGGAGGCAGGAGGCTGTAAACAACGCAGAGAGTGAGTGGGGCAGGGCAGCCTCGTGGGGTCCATCGTTTGGGTTGGACTGCCCACATTCTGTCACCTTAGGTAGGGCACGTAGCCTCTTGTTATCAGACATATGGGGAAAATAACAGTTATCTATGTCATAAGGCTGTTGGGAGGACGAATGGAGACAGGGCATGAAAAGCATTTAGCACCTATAAATGCTCAGTGAAAGTAAGGAATAATAGTAATAATTATTCTCAAAGGGACCAGCCAGATCAGATTCCCGGTCAGCTTGACATCAGAGCCTGCTCTGTCCCCTCCAGTCACAGAGCATCCAGGGTCTCACTGCCAAGTTTCTCCTCAACAGCCCGAACCTCACCAGCCACGGGCTGAGGCCTGGGACTTGGGTGTGCGGTGGGGGCACCCCGTGCCCTCTGAGCGGCCCCAGAAGTTCTGCCTGTCCAGTTCCCGGGGCTTCATGCTTGAAGCTGTCAGCCCGCTAAGTCCACTCACTGTGGCCAAGGCTTAGGGAGCTCTCTCCAAAGTCAGTTTCTTCACGCTGTGGTTTTGGCACACCTGGCCTTTGGTTATTTCCAACAGAGGTGGTCAGTGAAACCTGCCCATCAGGAAACAAGTTGATAAATGGTATCATCTGAACTAGTCCTACATTTGTTTGTTGTTGAAAGATTTCTTCAACGTTTATTATTTTCGTGAAAAAGAGAGAGAGAGCGCATGAGTGGGGAGGGGGAGAGAGAGAGACAGAGACAGAGACAGAGACAGAGACAGAAGATCCCAAGCAGATCTCCACGCTGTCAGTGCAGAGCCCGATGCGGGGCTCAAACACAAACACCGTGAGATCATGACCTGAGCTGAACTTGGACAGTTAACCGAGCCACCCAGGCGCTCCATCCTGGTGCTACATTTGTAACCGAACAGTCACACTCTGCTCAGAGGTGAGGTTACAGAGTCAGTCCGGGGGCAAGTGAACATGCAGAGTTACAATTACTCTGGAAAATTCCTTACTATGGGGGACCTGGGACTACACAGATCGAGGCAGCCAGTCATGCGTGTCTCACCCTCCCCTTCAGGACGTCCCACACCATGTACATGGCTCTCCCCTTCTCTCTGTCTCCTTCTCTCCTTTTGACACCAAAAATAACATTTGGCTTTTAATACCGAGTGAAGGCAAGCATGTGGAGACACGGGGACTCTCACCCACTGCCCGCTGTGAAACCACCTTGGAAAGCACTTTCACAAAGCTCAGTGAGGCTTAAGGCACTCACGTACTGCCCTGGTTACAAACCCTACAGAAACTCTGCAAACGAGAGCAAGGAGTTACGCACAAGAGTGTTCACCACAGCCCTGCCTGTAACATCAAAACACAGGAAACCACCTGAATACCTTAAAACAACAGAACAGATCATTGCACAAGGCATATTTGTACAACAGAATACCACACATCAGTGAAAACGAGTGAATGAGAATTATACATAACAGCATGGATGAATCTCACCAACAAACATTGAGTGAAAACAGCGAGTCGCATCTTGAAGAGATACCTGTACACCCACGTGCATAATCCTATTACTCACAGTAGCCAAAAGGTGGAAGGAACCCAAGTGTCCACTGAGGAATGGACAAAGTGTGGTCAATCCATACAGTGGAGTCTTATCCAGCCTTAAAAAGGAAAGAAATTCTGAGACGTGCTACAACGTGGATGAACCTCGAGGATACTGTGCTAAGTGAAATAAGCCGGTCACAAAAGGACAAACGTTGTATGATACCACGTACATGAGGCCCCGGAGTGGTCAAATTCAGAGACAGAAAGTAGGATGGGGTTTCCGGGGGCTGAGGGAGGAGGGAACGGGGGGCTCGTGTTTAGCGGGGACAGTTTTGGGAGGGGCTGCAAGATGAAAAGAATCCTGGAGATGGATGGTGGTGATGTGTGTGCAGCAAAATGTGAATGTACTTCATGCCACTGAACTGGACACTTAAAAATGGCTAAGGTGGGGCGCCTGGTCATGATCTCGCGGTCCGTGAGTTCAAGCCCCGCGTCAGGCTCGGTGCTGACAGCTCAGAGCCTGGAGCCTGTTTCGGATTCTGTGTCTCCCTCTCTCTGACCCTCCCCCGTTCATGCTCTGTCTCCCTCTGTCTCAAAAATAAATAAACGTTAAAAAAATAAAAAAAAAACAGCTAAGGTGGTCAATTTTAAGTTATGTGTACTTTACTACAATTAAAAAAAATTTTAAAGCGAGGTGCAGATTGCATCATGTATCTGGGGCTTAAAAACATGTACAACAGCCTTTTGTGTGGACAAAGTTACAAGAACGTGCATGGGAAATGTACAGATGAAATGGGGGGGGTGTTGCTCTGCTTAGATTTAGCTCCAGGGGGAGCGGGGGTGGGATGGGATTTGAGGGAGGTCCACAGGGGCCACATTGGTGAGAGTTTGTCTCTGAAGGCAGGAGGTGGGTATACTACTCTCTATATTCTCTGCACCTATTTCATTAATAAGAAAGAGTGCCCTGAGGTCTGCTGGGCTCTGGTGACTGGGGAGAGGGCTGTGTCCTCCCACCATGGCCGCTTGGCAAGCTGAAGGGTCCGCGGGGTCCCCATCCACCCAGGCGGCATGCAGAAGTCCCTAGGAACATTCTTTCATTCTCTGGTTGAAATACGCAGCTCCACCCCTCCCCCAGCCCCAGCCTCTGGCAGAGCTCCAGGATTATTTTACATTAATTTAAGATCCCTAATGAAGAATAATTAACAGCTTCAAGGGAGCCTGGCACACCCTGTGTTTAGAAGTGTTTAATTATGCATTGTCTGCAAAACATCCTTTTCATACTCTTAAGTTTTGGGTCACTGTTTTAAACAATGGAATATGGCATCAGGAAAAAAGCCAAGTGGTTCCATTTGCAAAGCCTTCCTGGGGCAAGGACAGCCCCCATTTCCCACGCCCCTACTAAGCGCGGTGTGGTAAGCGTTTTCCCGGAGTTGACCCCGTCAGCCCCTCCACGGGCAGTGAGAGGTGGGCTGGCATGCGTCCCACCTTGCACAGGGGCAGGCTTGCAGGGAAAGGGACTCTCTGAGCCCTCTGCTGGGATGAGGCCAGACCATAAAGCCAAGTTCGTATCTACCTGACTGACCTTTATTTATGGTTACTGATAGAAAGGAGACTGACCCGGCCCTGAGCTTCTCATTTGCTGGGGTGCATAGTTGGGACTCCTCAGCTGGCAGTGGGTGGCCTCCACAGCTGGGCCACCTGGTGAAATCCTGATGGTCCCACTGACAGGCCGTGTGACTCTGGGGAAACTACTTCTCCTTCCTGTGCCTCAGTTTCCCTTAGCGGGAAAATGGGATAATCGTGTCCCCCTCTTCATTGGGTTGCTGCAGAGTCGGGGCTTAGAACCGGGCCTCACATGTAGCCGGTACTCAGTGAGTGTCAGTATTATGGTCACCTACTCTGCCTTCCTTTTTAGGCTCATTCCCTTATATGTATCCTACCCTTCAGCCTCTCCTTTGGCCATTTCTGAACCATGCCAGGCTCGGTCCTACCTCCTTATGTTTAAACTGTGCTCTCTGCCCTTCCCTGTCTGGGAAAATCCCACTTCTACGATCAGCTCAGATGCCACCTTCTGCAGGAAGCCTTCCTTGATTTCTCCCAGATAGCCTCCCTCATGCTCCTAGTATCTTTGCACCACCTCGATCTCCCATCCTTAATTTTCACGGCTTGTTTAGTGGGTCTGTTTCCCCCTTGGAGGCTGGGAGCTCCTTGAGGACCATGTCCCAATTGTCTCTGGGCTGTAGTAGGGGCTTGGGAAAAGAGCCCCAACTCTATATCTATTCCTCCCATGGCGGGCAGGAGCCAAGAGGTCTTCCACCAGCTCTCCCTGGAGGCTGAGCCATGCCCCTCACAAAGAGCATGCGACCCCCAGAGGTGACTCTCAATGTGTCACTCCTTCCCTACACTCGTCATGGGGTCCTCACTGTGTGCAGCACAGAGCCCACCCCCTGGTCCTGGACTCCAATCCTAGGGACCCTCTCCTAGCTCCATGGTCTTTTGCTGCCACCTGAAGACATCTGCCCTTTGAAAAGTTCTGGGTTTTTTTCCACGTGCTTTTCCCTCTGCCTTCAACACCAACCTTCTCCTTCTCGGCCCTGCCAGCTTCTCCAGACACTTCCCTGCCCGCTCAGCTGTCACCTCCTCTGTGGAGCCCCCACACTCTGGTCCTCTGTCCATGACAACTCCTGCCTCGTCCAGCTGAGCCCCTGTGGGCCGGGGCTGTGCCTCAGTCATCCCTCTCACTCTAAGACCCCGGTGTGCTGCAAGGCCTCAAGCCGTGAGCACTCCGGAGAGATCGTCTTGGGACAAGAGAGACCTTAGTTCCAAATACTGTGGCCCCACTGACTTGGCTACCTGCCCTTCATTCTCCCTCGGCTCACCTGCTCAAAGCGGGGGCTTAATGCCTCTTTTGCAGAAAGGGTGAGGGTTTAAGGATCAGGTAAAGTGCCCCGCCCTCAGCAGTCAATAACCAACAGCCAGAATACGCCAGGTGCCCCAAGGCTCTAACAACAAACTCCCCAAAGTGGGGGGTGAAGACTCATCCACCTGCACAGCGTGCACATCCCACCTGGTGTGGCCTTCCGCTCAGATGTGGCCGTGCTAATCAGATGCAGGACAGGCCTCTGTCGCTGGCACCCGCCCAAGAGTAGGGACTTCCTTTCTGAGGCTGCCGTGAGACCCTCAGTGCCCGCCCCTTTTGCAGAAAGCCCCTGGAAGAGAAAAGAAAAGCTCCCACACTTTCCCAGAACTGCTCACATGCTAATGCCCATGGAATTCACAGAGTGTGAAATCAGGAAAAACTAATTCCCTCAGAATAGCTGGTATTCTGATTCCCTCCTCCCAGATCTTTCAAGGCGACCACGGGGATGGCTCCACGATGCCCCTCCTGATGGCCTAGGCACCGGCGTTTCTCGGCCAAGGGGTGCGAGCGGACAGAACACACGTGCAGACCATATTGTCAGGTTTGTTAACATTTGAACGCATGGTGTTGGCAGCCTGCATCATTTCAGGGAGCAGTCCCCAAATGCCGCTGTTATCAGTTCCGAATACCTAAAGATGGGGAAACTGGGGCTCGGCAAGGGAAAGCATCCTGCCCAAAGTCACACAGCAAGGGAAGGGACTTGAACTCTGGTCTCCTGACCTCCAGAACAGGGACCCCCCATTCAGCCTCCCCAAACAGGTCTCAAATCCCTGCTTGGTATCCAGGTAGTCATGCCTGTTAATCAGATGAGCCACCCATTAGGCTGGAGGGAATGTGCCCTGGCAGGGCCAGGCTGCCCTCCTGTGGGGCCACACCTGCCCAGGATCAAGTCCACTCCAGGGAGGACCCCAACAGCAAGAAACAATGAAAGCAGCATTTGGCCACAAAACACTCTGGGGTGACCACTTCCCTGCAGAAAGCCTACCGGTTTCAGGGCCGGAGGGAGAGGAGGGGACAATCACGCCAAGTTGCAAAGTGACCCACAGCACAGGCCGCCGCCGTTCTTGGGCAGTGGCAAGGACCCTGGGCCGACCTGGGAAGGCCCTCCAGTGGGCAGGCCAGGGTGTGGGGGGGACTTTACCTCACAGCCCCCTGCCCTATGGCAGAGGTCCTCCCAAGACCATCCACATTCCTTTTATAGACTCCATGCAGCGGCTGCAGGCACAGGAACTGCCAGTAATCCAGGCAAAAGGCCTTGAACTTGAGCATTTTCACCTTTCAGTCTCCAGCCAGACCACTGTGGCTCCTCCACCGGGGTTGGAGAGGGTTTGGGGGTGGTTGGGGGACTGGCCACGCAGGCCCACCCTGGTCCCACCGCGGCCCCCACTCACACGGCCCGGCCCTGCCCAGCCCACTCCTAGAACACACACCTCCAATACAAAGAGCAGCGCGCACAAAAGCCTAGCAACTTGTTGGTGCGGCTCACCCGGCCAGTCTTAGACTGCTGCTGTCTTTGGCGGCTGGTTCTTCTTGGGGCTCCTCTGTGGGTCCCCAGGGTACGCCGAGGCAGCCCTGGCTGTGCCCAGCTGCAGGGGCCCCTGGACTGTCATCCTGGGGGGCCTGGATGCTCGGGGCTCCTGATGGCCGTTCCCCAAGCCCCTTCTTCCAGCCAGGCCCCGGACACTTGGCGGCCGTGCCTGCACCTGGCCGGGCAGTCGGCCACCCGCCTGCCTGGCCCAGAGTGGCTCAGGCCCCAAAGACCCGGACGTGAGGCAAGGAGGGGGCGAAATGACAGACAAACGCTGACCTTGACACCCAGATCAATAACGTTTGGTGGAATCTTGGTCCGGCCCGAGTGAGCGAGAACTCACCACATAGCCACATGGTGTGGGTGGGAGCAGCTTGGCTCTGAAAGGCAGCCGGAGAAAGACTGACAGGGCCACCAGGAGCGGTTGCCCGGGCGACAGGGACACATTGATAAAATCTAAAATGGAACCTCCATGACAGCTGCTCACTGGCTGCCAGGAGGGGAACTCCTGTAGCTAGTGAGGGAGGGAGGGAGAAGAGCTGCCGGGCTGGGCTGAGGGGCCAAGGCCAGCCAGGGGCTGTTGGGCAGGAATGGGGTGGGGGGATGGGTGGGGACAGGCAGAGTGGGTGGCTCGGTGGCCTCAGGACCTGGCAGTCACAGGCAATGGAGCAGAACCACCAGCCGGGCCTCTCTCTCCATCCCTGCCCGTGGGTCCTGATTCTGCTCTGACCGCCCTAGGGACCATTCCCTATACACCAGCCACAGGGACCTTCGTGTCATTTGGCCACACCCTCATGTGGCCCCACACTGCTCTCAGAATAAAGGCCAAACTCCCGACTGGTGACCGGCTCCTGCTGATGGACCGACAGACCATACCACCTGACCTCTCTGAGGCTCCCGACTCCCAGACACCTGGCCCCCTTCGCACCCCCTGACCCACCACCCCCTTCAGGTCTTCTGTGCAGGGCTTTCTGCTGGGGGTGCCCCCTCCCCCAGGGCAGAGACTCATCATCCAACAGATATCACCTCCAACACCTCCTCAGAGCCTTCTCTGACCATCCGAGCCTCCTTCACCCTACACCCTGTCTCATTCTCTCCCCTGGACACACCATCCTCTGAAACGATCCCGTTTATTCACTCGTTTTCTGCCTCTCTGCCATGGCTGCAGCACGAGCATCTTCTGGGCATATCCCGGGCAGGGCCCACGCCCCTCCTTTCACAGCCCATCTCACGGGCCAGCCTCACGCCTCGCCCACCGCTGGCCCCCTGTCATCATTAGTTGAAGGAACAAAGGGTCTTGGGTAGCAGAATGGAAGGGTCTGGACCCACAAAGCACAGCACGCTCACACCTCCGCTCCTTCAGGTCCCCGGTTTGCTCAACATCATTTACAAAGCGGTGGTCCCTCGGCATCCTTACACCCCTCCCCTGTTGGAAGATGGGGAAGCTGAGGCTCAGAAAAGACTATATGCCCATGGGTGAGGGGTGACATCCAGGAGACATCGGCCTGAGATGGGAGTCGGCGTGAGCAAGCCCGCCAGGCTTCAGGGGCCTGACCCCAGCCCCGTGCTCTGGCAAAGCCCAAGAACAAGGTCAACGGGCTCAGGAGGGCAGTTTTCTGTCTGCTGTTGGCAAACATGCTGAGCAGAGCTTCTCACTCAGCAGCTGTTAAGGCACCATCCCCCTCGCCACCAGGGGACACTTGGCAATGTCTGGAGAAGTCTGGGGTGGCCACAACCGGGAAGGAGTGTGCTACTGGCATCTAGTGGCATTTCGATGCTGCTGAACATCCCCCAGGGCTCAGGAGAGCCCCCACACCAGAGAATGATCCCTCCCCTGCTTCGGAGAGTAGCTCTCTCAGAAATGTCCCATCGTGGACAGTCAGAACTGGAAGGGCATTTAAAATGGCTCAGTCCAAGCCTCCTCTTGTGTAAACAAGGAGAGGGAGGCCCAGTGAGGGAAAGGGCACACCCAGCACCAACAGGATGGGTCCAAGCTGGACCCAGGAAGCCCCACGCTGTTCTGGGGCTGGGGAGAGATGAGCCACTGGATAACCGGGCTGCTAACTGCGGGGTAGATGGGGACGGAGGGTGACAGTGGCCATCTGCCAAGGGTGATGAGCCTGTTGGCCTGTTTGCCAAGGTAGCACAGGCCCCGTGGAGTGCTGCCCCACCCCTCTCCCCCGGACAAGGACATCAGCTTCCCTCTCACGCCTGTGGCAGAGGAAGCCGGCTGTGCCTTTGAAAGGAGGCAATTACTGGCTGGGACCTTTGTTTCTGAATTCCTAAGCCGTGAATGGGGCCTCCAGGACCTCCAATGGCACCTCCTCCCCTCCACTGGGGCCTGAGGGCCAGGTTTCCCAGAGGCTCCCACAGCAAACCTGGTGACCCTGCTGCACGAAAAGGGCACAGAGGCCAGGTGGTGGTAGGGGTAGGTGAGGGCCCTGGGTCCCAGGCCTGGATCTGGCACCACTATTCCTCTGGTCTCTGCATCTCAAGTTTTCCTCATCTGTGAAATGCGAACGTCGAGCCTGGCTCTGCCTGTGTCCCGAGGCTGCTGTGAGGGTCAGAAGTCAGGACGCGTGGGACCGCAGGATCACAGGAATGGGGGCGGATCCTGTTTAGCGCCTGCCTGTTTTCTGTTCCTCAAATGGGCCAAGCATGCTCCACCTCAGGACCTTTGCACTGGCCATCTCCACCGCCTGGATGCTCTTCCTCCAGTCATGGGACTCACCCCCACGTTCCTTCTGGTCTCCGGTTAAACGGCACTTCCTCACAGACCTTCCCTGGCCACCCTCCGATCCCCTCTATCCCCTTCACCCTGATTTCTTTTCCTTCATAGCATTTGCCACCCGACACAGTATATTAAAACCTGATTCCTTTGTTCCTTTGCTGCCTGAGCCCCTGCCTGACACAGGAGCCCAGCAAAGGCAGCACTGTTGACCATGGTGTAGCAAGCACCTGACACCTGAAATAAGGGCTGGGGGGAGGAGGGGACAGGGCAGAGCTGAGGGTGGTCCTGCTGTCTGCTCTGACCCCTAGCTTGGTCCTCTAGGACTGTGAAGGCACTGGGTCAAGTGCGGCCAGCCTCAGGGGGGTGATTACTATGGCCGCTCCCTGACCACGGCCGCCTGCCAGGCCTGGCGAGAGCTGGGTCTGGGTTAAACCTGAGGGGAAAGGGGGACACGTGACAGTCCCCACCCAACCCCCAGACACTCTGGGACAAAAGCCTCACCCCCTGCCCCCCTTCGTTCCAGAGCCTTCTCCGGCCCGGCCCCTAGCAGAGTGCTGACTAGCTGGCTGGCGGGGGTAGAAAAAGCGGGTGGAGCCACACGGCCATCTGACATGTTGGTGGCTTTCAGAGAAGCCAGTGGCTCAGCTGATTTACAGGAGTTTCGTGAGCCTCTCACCCTGGGCTCAGCCCGTTCTGCCACAGACACCCATACACGTGCCCAGCACCCCAGGCTGGCCAGGCAGGTGCGTCCAGCTGTGAGCCTGTGAAAGCAGAGCGTGGCCAGGGGTGTGGGGGGGTGAGCCCACGCACAGGAGGGATGGAGTGAGGGTCTGCCTGTGTGAGGAACGGAGGGTGCCGATGCTCTGCACGCGGTGCGTGTGAGACTGTGCAAAGCGCTCTGCCAAGAGCTGAGGGTATGAGGTGTGTCCACGGGGGCAAGGAGTGTATTGTGGCCTTGGGCAGCGTTCACAGCAGGAACTTGGTTTAAGTCCAGCTCTGCTGGCCAGCTGAGAATCCTGAACCAGCGACTTCTGTGAAACGGGCTAACACCAACCCGTTCCGAGTGCTCGTGAGGAAGTAGGACACCGTCAGCTTTCGCGGCACCCACACACGCCTGTTAGCGTCACGTGTGGCTGTGGCCATGGAGCGTCCCCCTACAGGGTTATCGGAGTGTGCCAGCAGCTGCCAGCCCCACACTGGATCAGGAAAGCACCCCTCTGCCCTTCTCACTGCCTCAGGCAGCTTTAGGGTCTCAGACCTGGTGGCCATGACCGTCTCGTCCCAGGGGAGCAACTACTAGACCCGCCCCCTGCACAGGGGGCCCAGGCCCGGTCGTGTCGCCAGTGCAGGGGGCTCACGACCACTGGGCCTGCTTTCAGCCGTTCGGGCCCCTTGGTGCGACTCAGCTCCGCCGGGCCCTCTGCCTCACCCTCCCCGGCTGGGCACGTCCGGCCACATCCAACCCTGTGGCTCCTCACCGGGTATATGCCCTTTCCTGGCAGTGGCGCATCTCCCACCCACGGAGAGGGATGCGCCTATTTCCAGTCGGCGTGGCCCAGTCCGCCCCTCCCCGATGCGCGCCGCTACACTGGACGTGGCTCCCCATGCCAACACCGCGCCGGGGCCAGCTAGCTGCCCCTTCCTGGTCTTTTGTGGCCCCAGCCTGTGAGCAGAGATCGGCTGACCTCTGATCCAGGGGACCTTCCTGTGTGCCTCAGTCTCTGGCCCCTTCTTGTAACATTAAACAATGCCTCCTTCTGAAGACATCTCGTAGAAACAACAAGATCCAAAAGCCATGTGAAGGCAGAGGTCCTCAGACACCCCGGCTTCCAGGAACCGTGATCGGGAAACCAACTGGAAGCGTCAGCTTGGCCCCTGGGCTGCAGCCTGGGCGTCATGGGAACGGGCGGCTGTGGGCTGGCCCTCAGAGGGACCACCAGCCTTGGTTCTCAGAGGAACCCTTAGCGGAGACCCTGAGGGACCATTCCTAGCTGGACTAGTCCTCAGGGGATGTGTCAGCAGTACTGCTGGTCCCTGGGGGAGTTTGAGGGCCCAATGGGGGGACTAATTTCCCTTGATGCCTCCTGGGCCCCCCCCCCGTGGTGCCGATGGGAACAGTGGGCCCAGAGTGGAGGGAGCGACGGTACCCGTAGTGGTCAGTGGACAGGCTGCTTCTGGTCTCCAGGGAACTCCTGAGGGTGACAGAAGTGAGACAGGGTTACCGGTGACCCCCGACACACAACAAATGCTCCCGGGGGCCGTGCCGGCTCAGGCCACACTGGGTGGTCCCAGGACAGGTCCTGGGGTGGGTGAGCAGCCCCGGGAAGGGTTTGGCGCCCACATGCAAGAAACCATGTGCTTTCTCGCCCTCTGTCTCTCTCCCACACCCCCGCTCAGAGAGCTCAGTTACAAAGCATCTTTAGCAGTATCAAGTCCAGCTGCTCTCTGTTCGCTGGGGAAGCCAAGGTCCGAGGTCCCCCAGGGAGTCTCCCAGGCCGAGGCTCTTTGTAGTCAGAGACCCAACTGGGGCCTTGGCCTGCTAGTGTGCAGCTCTGCTCATGGGCCCCCCCCCCACCCCCGCCACTGACAAACCCTTGCCACGCAGGAGCTGGCCCCTGCGTCTGCACCCTCATCTCATCCTACCCCATTTTACAGAAGTCGCTTGTTCAGGATTCTCAGCCGGCGAGCAGAGCCAGATTTGACCCCAGGTCCTGCTGTGAACACTCCCCAAGGCCACAATACACTCCTTGCCCACGTGGACACACCTCCAACCAACCTGCTGCCTTGCTTGTTCCTGCAACATGTTCGTGCCCCAGGGCCTTTGCACTTGTTCCCTTTACTTAGGATGCTCAGTCCCCATCACTCACTGGCCAGAGAGGCCTTTCCTTGGTGTCTATAGCGGCCCCAGCGCCTTATGGTATCCACTCATCACTCAGTTTTATTTCTTTCAGAGCCCTATGTGAAAAGGGCTAAGCCGTTTATCTGTGTGCTTGTTCACTGCCTTTCGGGTGTCCCTCCCCAAAGGCAGGGCCTTGTGTGTCCTGGACATTTTTGGCTCCACTAAGGGCAGGTGGGTGCAGTCAGATGAGAGGAGGGGGCCCTGCCCGAGGTCCCACAGCAACCTGCGAGGCAGCCTCTTAGCCCCCATTGTGGGTGAGGAAACTGAGGTTCAGAGGGGTTAGCACCATGCGCAGAGTCTAACAGCTCTGAGAGGCTGGGCTGGGATTGGGACTCAGGTCTGTCCGGCCTGGGACCACCGTGTTCTGTCCCCAAAGAGGCCTCCCGGCCGAGTCCTTGCAGACCACAGGCCAGGCCTACGATCTCCATGCCCAGAGCCCCGAGGCCCGGCAAAGAGACTTGATGTCCAGCTTTGGATCTGGCCCCAAAGACAGCCCAACCTGAGGTCAGGGCCCGTTCCACCCTTGACTCACCATGGATTTGGTACAAGTCCCTTCGCCCCTCTGTGCCTCAGTTTCCACATTTGTAAAAGGATGGTAAGTAACAGTAAGTCACTCACAGGGGGAAATAATGGATGTGAAATGACTGTGGAGAAAGAAACAGGAGCCTCTGTTTGCTACGCACGGTGGCATGGCCAGTGTCTGAGGCCTTTGGGGTCTTAGGGTGTGCCTGTCACTACTCGGTGGCCTGGCTCCCCCTGCCCTGTCCCTGCCTTTCCAGGCAGCGGCTGCTATGACAGCCGACACAGCCGTGGAGGCACTGTCCCTGGACTCCACCTCTCCTCCCACGCCAGGCTGCCTTTCCTCATGGGACACCACCTCTCCCCACTGGGGTCCCCTGCACACCTCTCCCCCACCCAATGTCTCAGAAGCCCAGGGCCCCTGCTTCCCGTGGGCCTGTGCTTGGCGCTTGGGCTTTGCCATTCTGAGCCAATGCTGGGTGCTTACCACGGGTCATCTGAGCTTCGGCCTCGGTTTACCTACTTGTCCTTACCACACAGCCTTCATGGAAACTCTCCCTGCTGGAGGCTGACCCCCCGCCCCTTCCACATCCCCACTTCCGGTCCAACGAAAGCATCGCTGGTTTTCTGGGTCCCGTATTCAGCAGATTAGCTTCCCCAGAACCAAGCCCTGCCCCAGGCGCCCCCTCCTTCTCCAGCCCCGGCTGAAGAGGCCAAGGACAAGCTTCCCTCCCCCCGGAGCCAGAGCTGCCCCAGGGCTCAACAGCGCCTTGCCAGAGCCCAACGAGAAAAGGGGACATAAAGAACGGTGTCAGGATGCCACCCCGTCACTATCCCAGACTGTTTGCTGTCCTGCACCTGCCCCAGTGACCTATGGCTTTTTTGGGAGGGAGAGAGGGCGGGGCTGGCGAGGCAGGCCTCACCTCCCTGCCGTGCCAGAACCCTCACTGGCAGAGGCGAGCGATTCCTGCCTTTGGGAAGCCCCTAGTCCAGACAAGGGGACCCAGCCCTCAACATCTGTCGCCCAGTGACTGGCCTCTCCAGTCAAGTGAGGAGATACCAGGACGAGAGCCCCCTAGTGCCAGGTGCTTTTCTCATCTAACCCTTGCATAAACCTCATGAGGCACAATGAATTTACAAAGGCTACCAGTGCAGCTCAGAGGCACTCTATAGCCGGAACACCACTCCATCCCCTGCCTCTTTATCCCGCAGCAAACTCCTATTCACCCTGCAAAACTGTGCTCAAATGTCAACTCCTTGGTGTAGCCTTCTTTGCCTACCCTGACCCCCCACGCAGACTACTGTCTCCCTTCCTTCCTCCTTTCCCCTCTCTCTCCTTCCCTCCCTTCCTTCTCTCTCCCACTCCCCCAATGACCATGAGTATATTTTGAGCAGTTCCTATGTGCTACAAGGGAGGCATTGCTGTTAGCACTTTATGGCGATCAACTCATTCAGTCTTCGCCAGAGCCCAGGAGGGAGGTACAGTGACACTCTGCTATGTTGTGACACACGGGTCCAAGATGTTGAAGGGTACATGAGATTTTCCAATCAGATAGTACTGTCACTGAAGTATGCATGTGAAGATGGGGACTGTCTGTTGAGCACCACCTGCCCCCACTGGACGGAGGGGCCCTAATAGCCATGCAGGGCTGACCTGGCCTGCCGTGGCCCAACCCTAAACCCTGTGGTGGGTGGTGACCTCTGCTTGGGCTCTCCACTCCTCCCCACCCTTTCTGCCTATCCCTGGGGTCCCCTCGGTGGACTGAGCCCCTTGGCGGTCCCCTTGCTGCTGTCTCCCTGACCCTCCATCAGCCCAGTGAGGACTAGCTATAAGAGGAGAACCAGCCTCTGCCACGCACCCTGCTGGGTCCATGCAGCTTTGGAGTCACAGATGGAGGCCCGTTCCGCTCACCACTGTCTGCTGCTCAGCCCAGCGGTCAACAGGAAAGGTTCGGGCCCGCGCAGGACAGGCCTAGGTTGAGGGTGCTCGGAGAACACGAGAGACCGCCTGGCTGAGCATACCTGGCTTTGGAACCAACCACCTGAGCTCACACCCCAGTCCAACCTTGGGGGTGACAGAAACTCGAAGCCTCGACCTCCTCCTCCGGTGATAATAAGAGCTCCACCTCACACGGATGATGCGAGATGAGGTGGTCAGCACAGAGCCCGATGCAGGGCTTGAACCTATGAACCGCGAGATCATGACCTGAGCCGAATCTGGATGCTTAACTGACCGAGCCACCCAGCCACCCTGTTGGTTTATACATTTAAAGCACTTAAGACAATGCCAGATACAGAATCAGCATTCCACAAATGCCAGCTATCATTAGTATAGATAGGATTCAAAAGATTTGCATATTACTCAATGTATCTTATGTTATGTAACATACGATATAGAATATATTAATGCCTAACACCAACAGTATAGAAGTGAAATATTAATGTGTTACATTAACATTGATTCTGCATTAGTAGATATTTGTGTTATTCACATATATAAAATCCTCATTTTATATGCAGGGAAACTGAGAGGTGGTTTCTTCAATGCCACCAGTCCTACATGAGGACTGGTGCTGCTGTACCTCCCCCTGCTCAGGGGTCCCAGGATCTTTGGGGGACCCTGGACCAGGTTCATGGACACAGGCTCTCAGTCAGCCAGGCAGGGCTCCAGCTCCTCTTCTGGTCTCCAGTTCTAGCTCAGGGCATAAATAGCCCATTCCGGCCACCCTGGACAAGGAAGACCGCCCCGGGACAGTCCTTCCTCTGAATCCCCCACCCCCAGCCCTCCTTTATGGGGCTCCTGGGGAGGCCACTTCCTTTTCCTTCAGAATAAACTGGGTGCTCCAGTCTCCCTTGGCACAGCTTCTAAACAGCACCCAACTATTTACACAAAGTTCAGGAACAGGAAAAACTACTCTGTGTGCTGTAAGAAGTCAGGGCAGGGCTCCCCTGGGGGATGGGCCAAGACTGGCAGGGCCCCAGGGGGGCCCCAGGGGGCTTGATCATGAGTGGGGTTCTAGAGGGTGCCTGGGTCATCTTGGTTTTGGGGCCTTGGTGCTGATTACATGAGTGTGCTGTTTGTGACAATGCAATAAGCTGTACACTGTATTTTAATAAAAGTTTACGTGAAAACAAACTGCCTGGTTCAGTCCCAGCCCGGAGCAGCAGGAAAAACCTTGGGCCGCTTACAGCTGGATGCCATCCCCTTCAGTCACCCTGCAGCAGCTCTGTGGCCCTGGGAAAACCCCTTCCCCTCTCTGGCCTCAGTTTCCCTCTGCTGAATGAGGAAGTGGTCAGTGTGTCTATTCCTGGCCGTACAGCAGGAACGGGGCCTCTGAGAAACACTGATGTACGGATGCCTGGGCCCTAAGACGGACCAATTAAGTCATATAGCCTCTGGGGGTGTGTTTCTGCACCTTTGCTTTGTTCTAATTCTTTCCTTTGAAAAAACCATAGCTGTAAAATACAACATCCTGGGAGGTCCCATGAACCCCCATCCCCAGCCTCCTCCAGCCATAACCCCTTGTGCAACTGCAGACACCATCCAGACCAGGAAACTGACATAGGTAAATCCGCCGAGGTTATTCTGACTTCACCAGACGAGCACATGCGTGTGCGTGCATGTGGGTCTCCATGTAATTTTACACCCGGGTCGCTTGCGGTAGTTCCCCGCCCGCCGTGATCAATCACACAACTGTTCCATCACCAGGCTCTCGGTGCTACCCCCCATAGCCACGCCCACCTGTCCTCCGCAGTCCCTCCCCGCCAACAGCCACCAATCTGTCCCCAGGCTCCACCATTTTGCCCTTTCAGGAATGTTATACAAATGAAATCATAGACTTTCACTCAGTGTCCCTGGAAGTTCATCATTACTTCCTTCCTCTTGACGGCTGCGGAATACGTGCTCCATGGCACAGATGCACCAGTTTAGTATCCATTCGCCCCCTGAAGGGCATCTGGGCACCTTCCAGTTTGGGGGCTGTTCTGAATAGAACCACGATGACCATTCTGATACAGGATGTTGTGTGACCATAAGTCTTCATTTCTCTGGAATAAATGCCCAAGAGTGCAATAGCTAGGTCATACGAGAAGCGTGCATTTACTCTGAAAGGAAACCGCCAAAATGTCTTCCGGAGCAGCTGGACCGTTTTACCTTCCCAACAGCGAGGCAGCAGTGGTCTGGTTTCTCCGCATCCCTGCCAGCGTCTCATGCTGCTACTATTTTTTTTTTTTACATCAGCCACTCTAATAGCTATGGGGCGAGAGCTCACTGTGGTTTTGGGGTGCATCTCACTGATGGCCCATGTTGTTGACCATTATTGTTACATGTGCTTACCTGCCAGCCGCGTATCTTCTTTGGTGAAATGTCTGTTCGCATGCACCTTCATTTTTAAAAGCTCTCCGGATGGGTTTGATGTGCGACCAGCTAATCCCCTAGGAGCTTCTGAACTTGGGAAGTTCTGTCAGTTTTAAAAAGAACATGGTCGCTGCTGTAAGAATTCTGGGCAGCCTGCGCTTTCTGGAAGGGCTACCTGCAGAGTTCTGTGGTGGGGTCCAGGCTTCTACAGGTGGCTTGGAGTTACTGTGTCTCAGGCCAGAGGGGGAAGTTTGTCTGTTCCTGAGAAGGAATGGGGAGAAAACAGAGAGCAGAGACAGAGGGGAGAAGGAGGCTCTGGAAGCCACGTGGCATAGGAAGGGACCCCTCCCTCCCACGGGAGCCTCTACAGGTATTACTGTCTCGTAAAGAGCAGTGAGTGGCTAAGTCCAAGTCTAGGGCGAGGGCATGACCCAGGAGGGAACTTGAGGCAAACCAGCTCCAGACTGTCGCAGGCCCTGGAATGGACCTATTTGTGGAGTTTACGTCAGTCTCCAAAGGGGTGGGGAAGGCCATACCCCTCCCAGTTACAGGGCCCCCTCCCTCTCATTAAATAAGCAATAAATGCCCACTGCACCAACTGTAGAAATAACAGCAGAGCACAACAAGGAAATAAAATCATCTGCCGTCCCAGCTCTCTAGGGACTAACCAGTGTAACTATTTGAGGGTACTTTCTGGCTGGGCCTTTCTCTAAATGTGTGCCTGTGACTGGGCGTATATATGTTTTTTGGTTACACAGAAATACATTCTGTTCTATAAAATACATCCACCCCGTCACCCCACACTTGTCTCAAGCATGTTTTTAGGTCTTCAAACATCCCTCCACGTCACCCCTTTGGAAGCTGCCTGGAACCCCTGTGGGTTCCTCATCGCCCCAGGTGGGCGCTGGGCTTAGGTCCATCTCTCCTCTCCTGGTAAACAAAGCTGCGGGACCGTCCCATCAATGCAGCCTCTGTGCACAGGTTGGGATGTTCTTCTAGGACCCATTCCTGGAATTTCTGGGTCACAGGGTGGGAGTGTTTTGATGTCTCTGGGTACACACAGACGCTGACCCAAGAGGTTGGGCCAACACACTCCTGGTGGCAGTGATGGTGAGTGTTTGGCTATCTCGGGGCTCCAGAAGTTTCTCTGTTGGGGCAGAGATGAGCGCAAGGGAGAAGGTGCTGGGTGGCACTGTGCCCCACACAGAATGCCCTTACTCGACGCCAGGTCCACAGGAATCAGCTGTGAGACATGCCGCAGAGGCTGTGTGAGCAACGGTGCACCAGGTCTGTGCTTCTGACCCCTCAACCGGCTGTCGGGGAGAAAGTGGCTAACAGCCAGGGCCAGGTCTGGGGCTCACCCCTCACCACTGGCCTCCAGAGTCAGTAAGCAGGGTGCCTCTCTGGGGGCATGGAAGCAGAAACACAGAGAAGTTGTCCTTATCCCTCAGGCATGAGGCTTTTTGCCCAACAGCTGGGGTTCCCAGTTCTGATCTCACAAGCGAAATGACCCTGCCCCAATCTCTGCTTCCTCATCTGTGAAACAGGGCTGAACTTCCCGCCTCAGAGGCCGTTAATGAGGCTCTGGGAGCTTACAGACTGGAGATGCCTTGTAAACAGACGGATGTGAAGCATTGCCATGCTGGCTCATGCCCGGGCTGTCCCGCCCAGTCCCCCAAACCCCACCTGGGGCCTCCCTCTGAAAAGGCCACAGAGGGCTCCTGCCTGCCCACCCTCTGCCTTCCTGTCCTGGCTCTGGGCCCCAGACAGCCCTGCCTGCCAGCCTGAGGCCCCACCGCCCAGCGGCACAGTGAGACGATTTGATGCCTTCCTCTCCCTCCCCGCCCCCTTCCCCCCCCCCCCCGCCCCAGCCTCAGGCTGACCCTCATTGGACACTCTGCTCCATGAGCTGCCTTGGCCTCCCCCTCGGACCACCTCTGGCACTTCCCATAATGCCTGCCCCACCCAGCCCAGGCCTGGCATGGGAGCACCCTCTGGACAGCGCTTTCTGGGTGAAAGAAAGAGAGACAGACAACAAACTTCAGGCTGAAGGAGACAACGTGGGACATCCTTCTCTCACCTGACAAACACCGAGAGCTGTTCTGCGTCAGGCTCTGGCCTGTCACTAAGGCCTGGCTCAAGTGCCACCTCCTGGGCATAGCTCCCCAGGGTCTCTGGTCCCTCAGTCAGTACAGAGATAGTTGCAGAACACAAAAAGGAGGGGGGTGTGGCTGGAGGGATCAAGTAGGGGGAGGCTGGAAGGCTCCTGAGGGCCTGGCCCGGGGATCCTATGACCTGATATGTGTGCAATGTCAGTGAGACAGATGTGGCCCTAAGAGAGGGCGTGAGCAACCCTGCTGTCCCCAAGCCAGAGTCCACACCCTGGCTTTCCACTGATGGGCTAGGTGACCCTGGGGGAGAGCTCCGTCCTGTCAGGTCTCATGTCCCTGTCTGGGGCTGCCTGGTAGGGAAACCTATCTGAGGCCTGAGGACAGGCTAAGTGTGTGTCTACAGAGGCAAAGCCATATGCACAGCGTGGCTGGGGAAGGCTGCTGGAGGGGAGGATGCCCTGCATGTCTGCCCTCCACCCTGCCTGTGGAGCTCTGGGGTTGGCAGATCCTCACCCCTAGGCTCCAGAAGGAAGCAGCAGCCCTGAGAACAGGAAGGGGAACCCTCATGTGGTCCAGGGAACACATCAGCTGAGTGCAGGACCCAGACCCGGACCTGGACTACCCAGGCCCGAATCCCCTTCAGCCCACAGGGCCCTTGAGGCTAGCTACGTGCCTCCTGGAGCCTCGAGCTCTTCTTCTAAGGAAGAGCCTCCAGACCCTGCTCTGCCTCTCTGGTGGCTCTGAACCTCATAGGTACCTCCTAGTGAGCGCTCTCTAACCTGGGAAATGCCATGGACAAATCTCGGGCCCTGTACATTCCGGCTGCAGAAGCCCAGGCCATCTGAGGGCCTCACCCTTGCTGAGAAATTGCTCTCCCCTGAGAACCCTTTTGTGCTGACAGAAGTCATCTCTATGAGTCCTCACTCTGGCCTCAGGGGCCCGGGAATGGCCCATTTACAGATGCGGGGCAGGCCTGCCCCACAGCCCTCACTCAGCCTGTCCCCCAGGCTGCTCCCCTCCAGGGAGACAAGGCGCAGACAGGATTTCCCCCTCCCTGAGGTGCTGGTTAAAAAGGATGTGAGGTCGATCTGAAACACAATTTTTTTTTTTTTGGAAATATACGGTGCCCCAGGTAGCTTAAAAAAAAAGTGTGTTGTTTTTTTTTTTTCTTTAAATACATACTACTGGGAAAAAGAGCAAAGATGAAATGGTAAGAAAAATGATTTCTTGTTTATAGGTCCCAGCTTGGCTAAGAAGGATGGGGGTGCGGCAGCCTGGGGTGGGAGGTCAGCTGGTCCCAGGCATCGAGCATGGGGGTGGGGGGCGGTCCTGAGGATTTATGTAGATACACCCAGGGGTAAACCCTGTCCTCCCATCCGTAGAGCCCCTGGCACTCAGGGTCAGTGAGTCTAGGCTCTGTGCTGGGGCCAGAGGCCGGCCGCCTGGGTGAAGGGGGGCATCCTTGTGCGTACCTGTGGCTTTGGCAGCTGTGTGCATATGCCCACTACCCAGCTGAGGCCGCCAGCTTGGCCTGTGTTGCCCTCTGCTTCCAAATATACTCAGTGGGCTGTCTGTAGCCTTGGTTTACTGCCCCGCCCCCACAAACACACACAAGTGAATCCTTCCCCTACATGGTCAGGTGGGGCTGACCCCACCTGCCCAGCTCCAGAGGCAGCCAAGTGACAGAAGCTAGCTGACTGGCATACAGCCTTCCCTGGGCCATGGAGGTGGTTTCGGGAGTGGCCATGAGCCCCAGGGCTGACCAGTGAGATGGGAGACCAGAGCTCCCACAGGGGAACATGACCCCAGGGGCAGACAAACAGGGTCACAGAGTATTAGAGCCCCTGGAACCAGCCACAATTAAGCAGACCCCTGGGCTGTGCCCGGATAGTAACCATTCAAATCTCTTCTGACTCGAGTTTCTGTTCTTTGCCACCCAAGGGCTCCTGGGTTAAGTACGCTCCCCAGCCCCGGCCTGGCTTCCTTCCCTTCCCAGATGTCCATGTTTCTTAAGCACCAGTGTGTCCCAAAGCTTCTCTCTGTGTGGTGAGAATCCAGGGAAGGCAGGGGACGAGAACAGTATTTTAGGTCACAGATCCACCATGTGCTTTATTACCTCACTGAATCCCGACGGCTACCCTGCAAAGCTGGAATTATTGGCCCCACTTGACGGAAAAGGAAACTGAGCTTCAGAGAGGTTAAGCCATCTGTCCCAAGCCCCACTGCCACCGGGTGGCAGATACGGGGCTCCATCTGAGCAACTTCTTGGAGGGTGGCTGGGCCCTGTGGCAGGGGGTGATATTGGAAAAGCCCTCGAGAATGCCAACACGGTGCCTCCTCCCAGCTCCGCTGTCCCCCCCCCACCCCGCCCCAGTCTCAGGGAGCTCCTCTGAGGCAGCCTGATCACCCAGCAGCCCTGGAGATTGTCGGGGACTGAAGCCGACCCAGGATGGGGGATTGAGGGACTTGGAAGGTGCCTGCAGCCATCTGGGTGACAACGGAGTGAAGCCGGGCGTTTCTGTCTTGTTCGATAATGAGAGCAAATGTGAGGAAGGCTCTCTGTGTTATCGCAGGGCCCAGCAAGTGTGGCGAGACACAGGCTGTGATTTTCAGTGAGGGCTGTGGTGATTAAAAATGCATCACTTCCCTTATTAACCATTCCAAACAGATGCCGGGACCGTCTTGACGAGGAATGGAACCGCCGAAGCCAATAAAACATCTTGCAATTAGCCACACTCAGATGGGCTGCCCGCTAAGCTTCGAGGCTGCTCCAGTGGGACCCTGTCACAATTGGATGATTTGTTGCTCTGAGGACAGGCCAATGCACCAGTGTCCAACAAGGTCAGGCGTGACCGGAGACTGGGAGACTCGGGGCATCTCCAGCCCAGGCCTCGTGTCCCCAGCTCATCCCCAGAAGGTCAGGTGGACGAGAGTGGGAGGCCAGAGTCCTCCATCTGGGGTCTGTCCAGGGAGCCCAGCCCCCGAGATCCCAGGTGGATCGGGCCCTGGGCCCACACCACACTCGGTCTGGCTTCAGCCCCGCCATCCCCAGCCTCACTGGCCTTGTCCTGGCTCTCCCTCAACCCGTGACAAGTCAATTTGCCAAAATCCCATTCACTGAATAGTCAATTTGCAGGACGATAGGTTCATCAAAAACACTCGATTCCCTTAACCTTTTTGTTTTAGTTGGCTGGGTTACATTTTTGCTTTCAAATGGCATTTGAACGAAGGTTTGATTTGTGTCTCCCTGAGAATGGGCACAGAGGGACAGAGGGGACAGAGGAAGAATGAGGTGGCTGTATTATCACCCACACAGGTGGCACTGGGCGGAGGCTGAGCAGGAGGGAGTGGACGGTCCACAGGCACAGGGGAGCAGACAGGCCCACTTGGGGGAGACTCTAGGTGGTGCCGGGCCCAGGCTTTGGGAGGGTGGGTGCGTTGGGGCTAGGGTCTCTAGGGAGAGCTCCAGACTCTCAACCTTCTTGCCAGGGCTGACCAGGCACCGGCTGGCAGCAAAAGGGGCTTATGTTGTCTTTCTGGGGTAGGGAAGGAAGCAGGTCCCCGTGCCCCTGGCTGGGGAGAGGTCAAGGGGTCTCACCTGTCAGGGAAGGGAGGGCGACAGAGGTCAGTGACCACACAGCCTTCTCCTGGAAGGACCAAGACAGGGGGTTGCTGGTCTTCCTGTCTCGTAGTAGCCCATCAGACCCAGCACCGGTCCTCAGCCCTTTGAAAAAGTTAAACCTGTTATTTTGAGACCCCTGTAGATTCACTGGTAGTTGCTGACAGTAATAGAGAGAAATCCTATGTGTAGAGGACAATATCACCACCAGGATACTGACGTTGTACCGTCCATCATCCTAGATTTCCTGTTTTACTCCTACTCATGTGCATGCGTCTGCACATGTCTCTGGGGACACATGTGCCCTACTGCGGGCATGGGAAAAGGACAAATGAGAGCCCTGTCTGGCCTCCCCTCCAACTTCCCCCACAGTCCAGCCATGTAACCATGGCCACTACCCCTGATCAGGACCCTCCATGGCTCCCTCCCGGCCACTACCTGCAGAGAGAGTCTACTCCTGGCACTCCAGGTGACTTTGGCCTTGGGTCCTGCCCACATTTTCAGTGTCATCTCTGTCTTTCCCCTCATGCTTGGGGCTTGGACCAGACGTAGCTGCTTTCAGTAAAAGCCTTTAGTATACGCACAGCACCGGAGCTGGGCTTTAGGGGCTGGCTGTGCAGCCTCAAGCCCTGTGCTACCCCCTCACCGGGTGCCACCTGGGACAAGTTATCTGATAACTCAGTGGCATTGTGAGCACAATAGGGATAATAAGAGCCCCACCTCCCAGGGTCACTGTGAAGGTCAAATGAGCTTATGTCTGCAAAATTCTTGCGATTGTGGCCTAACATTTGTGTACCTGGAGTGCTCTTCCCTCCTTGACCACCTGGAAAATTCCCATTCACACTACATGCCTGCTGTAGGATGCAGTGACCCTCCCCATCGCCAGGTCATCTTCCTGTCCCAGCCCTTGGCACTGTGTATTGAGAGTGTCTGTTCATGTCTGTCTCGCCCACCGGCCTTCAGGCTCCCAGAAGGCAGAAACTATCTATTACTCAGCAATGTGCCCCACTGCTTAGGTCAGTGCCCACTGCAGATCCATAATTCATTCATTCAACAGAGATTTACTGAGCAGTTACTATATGCCTGTGCTTTTCTAGATGCTAGGGTAGCAGCAGCTAACGCACTGTCAACCTCTCTGCCCTGGTACGTTCTAGCAGGTGAACCAACCAACCAACGGCAGCGGGCAGATGGAGACAGCGCTGGGCAGAGAAGGAATAGAGGAATGTCAGGTGAGGGGTCATGGAAGTTCCAGCCAGAGTGAATGAACGAATGAGCAGGAGGCGCCCCACTTCAGCCCCCAACCCCCTAGAAGCTGTGAATTTCACACTCAGTGCGAACTCCCTGTAGCCCCAGCTTTCCGTGTTCAAGCAGCAGGATGTGACATGCCCGTAAGACGGTGGTTACCCTGTTAAGTGTAGTTACAGTCTGAAAGGGGCTCACCTTAATTAAGACAGTCAGTCATTAATTAAACCGTCAGTATGGTAATGATCTCAGTTGTTAGCAAATTTGATTATGGAGCTGATTCTGGAGGCCTCGCGATTTCCCCCCATTGCATTAATAAATCTCCCACTCGTGTCATATTGCCGTCCTTTATCTTCTTCACTCTGCCACTGCTGTAAGTGACTGAGCCCCCCCCCCCCGGCGGGTACCCACCCTCGGACAGAGCCCAAATGTCATAACACTCTCTTAGGGCCTGCTCCAGGGGACCCAGAGGATGGCTACCTGGACGAGCTCCTCTAAGCCACGGGACACCCTGATCCTGCCATGCACGGGGACCCCGGAGAGAGTCGGTCGAGTCTGGCACGTGACATACCAGGGGAGGGACCCCACTGTCGAGGATACAGCAGGAAACAGCCACGTGACCTCGGCCACACTCCTACCCTCCCTGAGCCTCAGTTTCCTCTTCTGTAAGATGAGATCAACAACACCCCCATTCTAGAACAGTTGGTGAGAACCAACAGGGCAACTGGGCGGAAAGGGCTCTGAAGCTAAATGGTACAGCAGTATGTCGGCCAGACGCTACCATGCTTGGGTTTCCAGCTGCCCTGAGAGTTAAACAGCTAGAGACATGCCGCTCCCCGTCCCCGTCCCCCCTACTGCATCAAAAGCGCTGGGAACAAGCGTCGAGCAGCAGGTGCTAGGAGAGCCCTGGTTCTGGGCCACGGTGAAGCGGGGAGCAAACACACAGGGCTCTGTGTCTGCTGTGCAGCCTTGTCAAGCAGGCCTGCTCTGGGTCCCAAGTCTTTCCCTAGAAACAATGGGGCAATGGCTCATCTCCAGTCGCCCCCTCCCCAGCCTCTTTGCCACCTCTGGTAGCCATAGGTTTGTGGCAGCACCTGGGTGCTGGATGTCACGGTACCAGGCTGTAGGAGCCTGAGAGCCGGAGGAGCATAAAAGGACCCACGCAAATGAGAGGCAGGGGGCACAGAGCCCCCCACCAGGCCCTCCCTCTGCACCGGCTCAGCCCCTCTCCCAGGCAAGCTGGGCAGGGCAGGGCGGGCTTCGTCTAGGAGACGAAACTGCCAGGAGCTTAAACTGCAGGTTCCAGGGCGCCTGGCGGACCGAACCAGTCTGTACTGGTATTGGGGCAAGTACGGGATGGCAACTGTGTCCCTGGCAAGACCGTGAGCAGATAGGCTTGGGCACCTCCTGGGCCCGGGCAAAGGTGTGGCAGGAAGAAGACAGCTGCCCGGGGAGGGCCCTCTTCCCAGCAACGGTGGCGGATGCAGCAACGGTGGGGAAGGATTTGCTATTTGTTTCCAAAAATACAGCTAGGGCCTTGTCACAGCGAGTGAGAGAGAACACTGGGGTGTCCTGCTCACATCAGCACCGCAACCTGTGGGCTTTTCCACTAAAAAAGCAGGTGAACATCACAGCAAACCGTAGACACAGGCCACCTTCACCACCACCCAGGGCTCCTGTCGGGGCCTGCTGGCGCATGGCAAGAAGTATGTTTATTTTCCTTCACGTTCCATTAGCGAGAGAGCTGTCCCTCCACGGAGGGGTGGGGGTGCTGCTTAAGTGGGAGCTCCACAGGTCCTTGTCATGGTATAGGGTCGTGAGGCCTTGGAGTGGCCCCCCAGATGTCCCCCTAAATAAGGCTCCAGGCTTCTCCTTTCTAGTCCTGGGGATGGAGCCCAGCCCAAGAGGCTCCAACTCTGTTCTCTAACCTTACAAGGTCTGAGGTCACTGAACAACCCCGGAAAGCTGAGGTGTGGGGCAAATTGCCAGGGGCAGGTGGAGATGTGGAGCTGTGTCCCATCCTACAGCTCCGAGCCCTAGAGGAAGGATCCTGCAAGGCCAGAGACCGAAGGTTCCTCGCCCCAGAACTGCACGGTGCAGAGCCCCGAGAGCCATGAGGCAAGCTGGCGTTCTAATCCGATGCCCCCCCCCCCGGGAAGCCTAGCTTAATGAGGCACGGACTTTGGTTTCCATAAATACCCGGACCCGTGATGTCCCCACCCCATGCAGAGTTTAACAGCTTCTGCCACTGGCTGTAGGCCCAGCAGACAAGTGGTCTGCCGCTAGTCTACAGAACACCTGCGTGGCCCAGAAGGACACCAACGCCCCTGCTCTCGATGGAAGGCCGGACCTTCACCTGTCCGTGGAGGACACGGCATCCTGTCCCCACCCCGACCTGCCTGCCAGCCTTCCATCAGGCACGGCAGAACTGCCGGTCATGGATGAGCTGGGCAGTAGAGGCTTCTTCCAAATAGTCATGCTGAGGGCTATACCAAAAGCCGAAATGGTAGTGGTGGCTTTGAAAACCCTGGATATGGATTTGGGGGGATTACTTGCCCTCAGCGATAGGGAATTTCACAGCCCAATGGAGACCTGCTGACTAACAGCCTTTTCCCCGTCTTCACCACCAACAAATACCTCCACTGCAGGGCACAAACGCTGACAACCTCTGCCCAGAGGCCATCTCCCTCTGCAAGACACCTGCACAGCAACCTCCCTCCCCCCACCAAGCCCCCACTCCAGCTCCAAGCTCAGCTGGGGCCCCTCTGTCTTCCGGCCGAGTTTCAGGTATAAACCTGCCACATATACTCACAACTAGCGTCTTCTGCAAGCCATCCTGTCGGGTGGGGGGGGGGCAATTTTCCCCTTCCCTCTCTCTCTCCAGCTGGGAAGGTTCCCCGTGGTTAGAGGAGGAGCAGGATGCTCAGCCTAGAAGTGGAAGGGAATAAAATTAAATAGAGGGGCGAGTCACATTCCCCGGGGGCAGGGGGCGGCAGGCTCCTCCGCTGGGGCGGGAGCAGGGGGTGGGGTGTGACAGCAGCAGGCTCCGAGGGGCCCCGGGCACAGCAGGGCTCACACCATGCCCAAGAGCCTGCCAAGTCGTCCAGTCCCCATGGTCGCCAGGTTGGGCGGGGGCGTCGGCCTCGCTGGTACCTGGGACCACCTCGGGTTTTTTTCCCTCCCGCACATCCGGGGTGGCTGAGCGCAGGGAGGATGGGGTGCTGGGGGGAATCTGCGCAGGCTTTGCTCTCGCAGCATCCGGAGGAGGGGCGGGTGCTCACGAGCCTCCCCCGCCCCACCACTTCTTGGCGCCAAGGAGCAACATAGTGCGGCCGCGCTGGACCATGACAACTGCAGCATCAGGCGCGGCCACCCGGCGGCGCCCTCGCGGCAAAGCCACCCGCCCGACGGAGAGCGCCCGCGCAGCGGGAGGGTGCCGCAAGCCTGCAGGGGCCCCTTCCTGGCTGGCTCTGGAAACCTGGAAATCTCCTTGCTAAAATGCACGACGCTGTCCAGAGCCTGCGATGCTGCTGCTTTCCAGGGTGGCTTTTCTGCCTTTGGCATGGAGTCGTGCAAGCCATGGAGCACAACAGGCTGGCGCCCTGGAGTCAGGCCCACCGGTTCCAAGGCTGGCTTTGACCCCTAAGGGCCTCGAGGCTGTGGAAAGGCGCTTCCCTTCTGGGAGCCTCGACTGATGCTATCGTGAAATGGGATCATAATGGCTACGTCACAGGGGTCCAGGAGGGCTTGTCACACACAGTAGATGCACAGATGCATAGCTGTTATGATGTGTGCTGGCCATGTCCTGGAGCTAGGGAGAATTTCTGCTGTAGCTGTGGAGCCCATTTGTTCCTTCACCACTCGCTCACTCATTTACTGTTTCAGGACTGGCAGCTCAGTGATGAATAAGGCGATGCTCTCATGGTGTTCACCTCTTAAGAGGGAAACAGGAAATCAACATGCAGTCAAATATATAATTTTACATGGTAAGGAGGAGGACAAAAAGTAAAGCCGAAGAGGTAGAAGGGAGGGGGACAGCAGGAAAGAAGGAGGAAGCCATCTATATCAGATGGGGTGCTCAGGGAAGGCCTAAGAGGGCACGTGTGGGCTGAATAAGGAAAGATCCCAGGAAGGAGCATTCCAGGCAGAGGGAAAAGCTAGTGTCAAGGCCCTGAGGCAGGAAGGAGCGGAGTGTGTTTGAGCAACACTGAGGAGGCCAGAGTGGCTGCAAGTGGTGAGCCACAAGGATGTGAGGGTGAGAAGGCCTACATCCACCCTCTCCCCTCCAGATTTTCTCTTTCACGTGCAGATCTCTCTCTTCTTGTCTGATGCTTCACTGATCAGAGTCTGTTTGCTCGTCTGTAAATCAGGAATCCAAAATCTATCTCGTATATGTACACACCTATAATTCTTATTTCCATTATAATCTTTACGACGTCAATGAGGTATAAGATTATCATCGTATTCTCCGGGGAGAAAACTAAAGCCAGAGGTTTAGCAGCTGGCCCAGAGCCACACAGCTGGTGAGTGGTATGGCAGGGGAGTCTGGCTCTGGAGTCCCGGCTCTTAAGTCCCTGCAAATCTTCCTCTTTGGGAAGATCACATGAGACAATGGCTGTGAAAAGCCCACCCACCCTGGGCAGCTGTGAAGGCCATTCCCTTTTTCCTACTCTCTCTGGATTCTCAGACTCACTGAAGTTAGGGGAAGGAGGGATCCTGCATCCTTAAGTTTTGTTCCTTCCTTTGGACAGTGGACAAAATGGAGCTCAGAGAGGGTGAGTGATGTGCCTGAAGTTGCACAGCACTGGGTGGCAGAAGTGGGACTGGGACCCAGTTCCTCTGGCTCCATGTCCCTTATGGGGCCAGGGTAGAGCGGAGCATCTGAGTGACTGGTAAATGGCATCAGAACAGTACGATGCTTCCTGATTCACCTCCTATAACAAATCTTTGAATGACCAAGCTTCCTACACAGGGGGCTTCCCTCCCTGAGAATAATGCACTCATGGACATAACTGGTATTTCTGTGGGCTTAACATGTTACAGATCCTCCCTCCCCTGTCTCCCTGGAGTTGGACAAGTTCTTTTGTTTTTTATTTTCAGACAAGACTTTAATAACAATACAAACATAGCAACAGCTACAACCACGAGGGCTTCAGGAGGACCATTTTGCTTCAGATCTGATCTGATGTTCAGTGAATTCGTAGAGGCACTGTACAAAGTAGGTTGATTTCCCCTCCTACGCAGAGAGGTCTCACCTCTACACAGCAGCAGAGCAGACTCGAAGCCACCTCTCTGTGACTCCCAAGCCTGGGCCCTAGCAACTCCCTGCACGGCCTCCTCCACATGGGGTTTATTTTATCACACCCATCTTCCAGAAGAGGAAACTGAGGCTCAGAGCCCAGGCAGGCCCTGATTGCAGCGCCGGCACCAGCATCCTTTTCCTGGGTTTCCTCTCCTGCCCCAGTGCCCCAGGGAGCCTCCCCGGGGGGCCAGGACACCCCTCTGCATATTAACTGCTCTTTGGCACTTTCTCCTTATAAACAAACTTGCATATCTGTTTCTTGTATGTTACGCCGTTATTTCGAAATAGGGCACATGGCAAAGACATGGCATTCAGAAGCAAATGCCAAGAGCGTAGGCACCTGGGCTGTGTTTACAGGACACCCGGGCTGTTTTTGATTTCTGATGGTGGGTGTCCACCACAGGGTCAGGCACCAGAGAATCCCCAAAACTCGTGGATCCAAGGCCCGGCAGGGAATTGGCGTTGGGACGGCTGCAGCCGCCACTCACTCTCCAGGCCCCTCTGGAAATGCCTGCACACACAACCCCCCCCCCCCAAACACACACCCACACCTGTCTGTACCTGTCTGTGGCCCCTGCAAGCAACCCAGACTAGAATGAGAAAGTGGCTGACAAAGAGCAGGTGGGGAAATCTTCCACACCCAGGACTCCCCTCCTGGACTGGAAAATTCCAACCTGCAGGCTGACAGGCAGATTCACACAGGGAATGTCTGGCTCCTGCACCCTGCCGCCCATGTGCCCCCATCTGTCCCCAGCACGAAAGGAGGCACAACGGCATTTGGAAAGAGGCAGGACAGAAAGGGCTGGAACACACAGTGCACAGATCCCCAGGCCACAGCTCCTTTCAGGCTGGCAGCCCGGGGGTCCCAGGGATTGAACCTCTTCCACGGGGGCAGTATGGAGCTCCAGTCCTGTCCTCAAGCCACCAACCGTTCCAGCCGTGGGAACACAGAACTGGCAACATTCGGACTCCTCAAAGCTCAGAATCACAAGTCCTTCGAATCCTGGATTTTTTTTTCCCCGTTTAGCGTAAGCTTCACATTGGAAAGAAACAGAACCTGAATTGCACAAATAATCTGAAAATGTCTTCTCTTTCAACACAGTGAAGTCCCCTTGACCGCACCCCTACATCTCACTCCCTTTGCCCACCTCCATAGAGGTAACTGCTGTCCTCTGTTTGGAGCACATGCTTCCAGAACTTTAGCGAAGTCTCTAGCTAGCTACATTTATATGCCTATAGAAAATATGAAGAATTACATGGACGGACCTTAAAAAATGGCATCACATTAAGTTATGAAAGTTTTAAAACTTTAAATACACCAAAAGTCATAAAGAGAGATACAGTGGGGCACCTGGGTGGCTCAGTCGGGTAAGCGTCGGACTTCAGCTCAGGTCATGATCTCACGGTTCATGAGTTCGAGCCCCCTTCGGGCTCTGTGCTGACGGCTCAGAGCCTGGAGCTGCTTCGGATTCTGTGTCTCCCTCTCTCTCTGCCCCTCCCCCGCTCATGCTCTACCTGTCTCTCTCTCAAAAGTAAAATGTTGAAAAGAGAGAGAGAGAGAGAGAGAGAGAGAGACAGTAGAAAATTCTGTTGTCCGCAGGGCCTCCTACAAGAATCAGACCATCACGAAGCTGATGGAAGCCGCGTCGCTGCCTCTCTTCTGCCTCCTCCCCAGCCCTTCCCTCCTCACATTTACACAGTGAGTTCACTGCAGAGTGAATCATTCCCATACAGCGTTCCTACTCAGACAGGTGCCCACAAAGGGCAGGGATGCTTGCACATGTTTTTAAACTTCCCACAAACAGAATCACACTGCACGTCGCTTTCTGCGATCCTCTTTCCCCAGTCAACATTCCACTCGGGGCACCGACTGACGGAATCTCTAAACCAGACTCTTCTTTGCTGAGTGGCCAAATCCTAGGCTTTTCTGATCACAGCCGTGGGCTGGGCTTTTGTTGCTGAGAGGGGCCTGGCAGGCTCGTGCACAGGCCTCATTTGGTTCTGAAACCGCCTCCCCCCACCCCCCGTCCCGCCCCTGCTCCTCACGTGCAGGCAGCGGAGGAAGGGAGGAGGCAGCTACTGCAAATATCTCTGGAAACGCGTGTGGACTCCTGGAAGCTTGGCAGACACCCTCTCTGCACTGCACCAAAATACCAAGGTGCCCTGTCCCCTGTACTTGGGGAGAAGACAAGACCCTGGCCCCTGGACGGCTGTAGGAGGGGGTCCCTGACATGCTGCTGGAATGCAATGGCTGCTGCTTCTCAGGGCCATTTGGAGCCCCGACCGATGGAGATTTGGAAGCCCACAGGGCTGGCATCAGTCTCTGCCCTCCCACTGCTGTGCCAGGCTTGCCAAGGACAGCCCTGGTCTCCGGAGCTGGCTGAGGCCCGTGAGAAGCGAGGGGGCTGTGGCCAGGAGGACGCTACCTTCAGAAGCTCCTGCTACATCTGGGCCGTGCTGGTGCAGGAAAGGGGGTGCGGGAGAGGGGTGCTGCTCCGTGTGTCTGCTTCTGCAGGGGCTGAGCCTCTGTGTCCCGCTCACCTGGAGGGCAAGAACTAGCAGGAGCAGAGGGTGCTGGGAACAGCCCCTGCCTTTCTGAGCCTCCACTCGTGAGCCTTCGAGAGCCCCCCAGCGTGATGGAGGGCTGGCGTGGCTGTGAACGAGAGGCACCACTGGTCAAGTGCAGGCGTCCTGAGGCCTGTGTAGGATGAACCAGCCACAGACCCTAAGCCAGAGCTGATGGGTCTGAGTGTGCCTTGGGGTGTAGGCTCCCTCCCTCTCCTAACATACTGCCTCTCCACTCTCCCCCACCCCAGAACCTGCACCTGCTCAGCAGGCAACGTAGCCTGGTAGTCCAGGCTGGGAGCCACCTCTGCCACCAGCCATGGGACTCTGGGCGGGTGACCCAATGTCAGCCTCTGCATCTATGCACTGAGGCTCACAGGGCATCTCCTTCTGCCTCCAGGCAAGGTCTAGACGAGTTACCGCAGGCAAAGCCCTTAGACCAGCGCCTGGTACTGCCTCCTTGCCCCAGAAGTGTCAGCCAGGCTGGTTATTGTTCTCGAGCTGGCCGGGCTGCTGGAAAGTTCACGGAACTGAAATTCGCAGGGAACTGGAGCTAGAGAAGATGGGGGTGACACCTCCCCACCACCCCAGCTGAAATGAGAGCCTGCGGTATACCCCAAACCAACCTCACAGCACCTCCCGTTTCTCACCCTCCTGACGAATTTGACTAATAGTTTTCTTAAATCTAAAAATAGTTTTTATTTAAAAGCAAAACTTCCTGTCACTGTGGTAAATCGTGTACTTGATGGGCTAGTTACACCACAAATAAATACTCAGATAAATAGGGTTATGAAAGAAAAATTGCTCGCCTGAAGCCCTCCCTTGGCCTCAGGGGTCTGAATGTCCCTGGCTGGAAAACCCCGGGCTGATGCTGGGGACACCAGGCAGGGGGGGCACAGGGCAGACGTCGGGGCGGGCAGCGGGGATGGCCCTGCTCGTAAGCTGGGTCAGAAAAGACCAGGGATACGTGTGGCAGTGTTGGGGAAGGTCACAGGGCTATCCGTGGTCACTGTGGGGGTGGCGACTCACTTTCCTCTCTAGGAATCCGTCTTGCTTGCCTCAGCTGCGGGGTTCTGTGTGCCTGTGTGTGTGTGTATCCGCCTGTGTGTGTGTGTGTGTGTGTGTCTATCTGTGTCTATTTTTGGTGATTGGCACCGTTCCTCGGAAACAGAGTGGAAAGGCCTCAGGCCCATATGAAGGGGACAGCAGTCCTCTATGGCCACCTTATGTCATTGCCACAGGCTGGTCTGCTGGGTGGTCTCCTCCTGGGTCTTCAAGGGAATCTGCGAAGTCATGCTGGGCTGTGTGTGTGGCTGGGGACCAGGAAGTGTGCCCAGCCCCCAGCTCATAGGGCCATGAGCATTTTCTGACCACAGAGCAGCACTAATTCCCTATTCACTTGTATCTTCATCCATAGAATGCCGACTACTTCTTGCTTTGGGCCTGGCCCAGTCTAGGCAGTGGGGGTACAAGGTGAGATAAAAAGCCATGTGTCCTGCCCGGAGGAAGGGAGCACATCTTGAGGCCTTGACAGCCAACACCTCTTCCTGCCCAGCTGCCTCCCCTCCTGGCAATCACCCCTGCATCGCTCCCAGTGTCTGGGGCTCAGGTGGGCCTGATTCTGCTCCCAAGAACAGGCATGGCACTCAAGCTGGGCCCAGGAGAGGCAGGCCCAGACTTCACTGACACTGTCACGAGAGAGAAGCTCTGAACTTGAATTCAAACTTAAATCTGAAAGTTATGAGCCAGCACTTTCCATCAGGCCCCTTGAGGAGTTAGCCAATGCAGGGGGAAGCTAGACTCAGAGCAGAAGAAGGACAGGTCCAGGGTCAGGACTGGAACTTCTGGATCTAGCCATGCCTGAAGCTTTGGGGATATGTGAGAATCTCATTTCATTTAGGCCAGTTTGAAGTGGGCACTCTGTCACTTGCAACCAAAAGTCCTAATACATGTACCTTCTAATAGTTATAATTCTGAATGAATATTTTAATATTGAGTGATTGTTTCAATAGAAGGGTACACAGAAAACTCTATGATATGAGGGAAGGAGGGGCAAGTTCTTTGAGAAAAGGGATATAGGAAGGAAAAACGGAAGTTTCCATTTCCAGGATGTTGAAGCTGAGTCTAAAAGGATGACTAGAAGCTTGTCAGGCAGACAGTGCATGGAAAGGCATTACATCCATATGGAACAGCATGTGTAAAGGCATGGAGGTGAGAAGCACAACAGCGAAAGTCAACTTACTGAAGGGCTTGGGCTTCTTCGGAAGGATGCTGAGGAGGGACATGAAACTAAATAAATCCCTTTGCGGAGTATGGGTTCAAGGGGGAGAGGTTAGAGGTAGGGGGACAGTGCCTCTGGAGAAAGGGAACGGCAGGTCTGGAGGCCTGTGGTGGACAGTCGGTACTTCTCTCTGCCCTGTATACAGCAAGGGGTGGGATGGGAGAGAAGAAATGTGTTGGGGAGACGTATGGGTGAGGTATGACGGCGACGCAGGGTCAAAGTCAACACCCAGGTTCCTAGCTTGGGCATTGGATGGATGGTAGTGCCATTTACCTACCTGGGGACCCAAGAAGAGGTACAGGGTGTAAGGAGAGACGACCCGGCCCCTTTTGGATGTGCTGGGTTACGGAGCCTCGGGGATGCTCAGGAGAAGCATCCAGGAGGCTGTAAGAATCTGGCTGGAGGCCCGGCTCCAGGAGGGAGAGGTGGGGAGAGAGTGGGTTGAAGAGGAAAGGCCGGGCAGAGCCCTGGGCATGTCGATGTTTATGGGCAGAAGCAAAGGCCAGCAAAGGAGAGGGAGAAGGAGCCGCTGGAGCAGTGGGAAGAGGCCTGGCGAGCTCCCTGCCCACAGCTGCAAGCTGCGTTCTGCAGCCCCTCCCCTGCAGGTCCTTCCTGGGGATCTGCCATCTGCCCTGTCCTGCCACAGTGAGTTAGGACCTGCTCCTGCCTCCCCAAGGACCTGAGATAAGAATGGCATTTCTTAGCAAAAAGGAATCCCAAATGAGCACCAAGCTTCATGTTCAAAGATGTTCATCACAGCATTATTTATAAGAACAATGAGCAGACCAAAACTCCAAACAAATATTAAGGTAAATGTCCAAATTGGGAGCTGCCTAAAAATGCATGGCTTTGCACGTGCTAGCAGGCAGCCTTTAAAGGACATGTTTACAAGCAATGCTGTTAACATTTGTTAGTCAAGCAAAAAGTAGGTTCTCGGGGCACCTGGGGGGCTCAGTCAGTTAAGCGCTGACTTCGGCTCAGGTCATGATCTCGCGGTTCGTGAGTCCCAGCTCCGTGTGGGGCTCTGTGCTGACCGCTCAGAGCCGGAAGCCTGCTTCGGATTCTGTGTCTCCCTCTTTCTCTGCCCGTCTCCTGCTCATGTTCTGTCTCTGTCTCTCAAAAAATAAATAAATGCTAAAAAAGGAATTAAAAAAAAAAAGTAGGTTCTCAAAGTATATATGGAGTATGAACCCTGTAATGTGAGCGTAACACACAGCTAGAAAAATGTCCAGGGGCGCCTGGGTGGCTCAGTCCATCAAGCGTCTGACTTCGGCTCAGGTCATGATCCCTCACAGTTTGTGGGTTCAAGCCCCACATCAGGCTCTGCGCTGACAGCTGGGAGCCTGGAGCTTGCTTCGGATTCTGTCTCCCTCTCTCTGCCGCTCTACTGTTCATGCTCTGTGTCTCTCAAAAGTAAACATTAAAAAAATTTTTTTTTAAAACAATTTTTTTTAACGTTTATTTATTTTTGAGACAGAGAGAACAGAGCATGAACGGGGGAGGGTCAGAGAGAGGGAGACACAGAATCGGAAACAGGCTCCAGGCTCTGAGCCATCAGCCCAGAGCCCGACGCGGGGCTCGAACTCCCGGACCGCGAGATCGTGACCTGGCTGAAGTCGGACGCTTAACCGACTGCGCCACCCAGGCGCCCCTAAAAAAATTTTTTTAAAGAAAAATAAAAATGACTGGAAGGACACATGCCAACGTGCCACCATTAATCGTTGCCACCTCTGAGTGTTGGAAGTACGGGCCAACTTTATTTCCCTTTTCGTTTTGTTTTCCACAATTTCTACAACATGCTTAAATATAATAAGGGAAAATACCGTTTTCTGCAGGGCCCAGCACATAGGTTCAGAGTCACATGTACGTTTGAATCCAGCTCCCTGCCCTGCCTCGGCGCTGGGCGCCTTCTAGCTCCTTCCAGTCTGGTTTTCCCTCCAAAGGTTCATCCCAGCCCCTCGCACAGGCCTACGTGGGTACCAGACGGGTGGATGTAGGCAGCGCACCAGGAAGAGGGGGTGCGCCAGACAGGTGTTGCACAAAGATGACCGGCATCCTCAGAGGTCACAAAATCAGGATGCTGTGAAGGCGACCCTTTGGGCACAATGTGTAACTGGCTGGGCGCTGGCCGCAGCCTGAGTGGGTCCTGCTGAACCGAGCGTCTGTGGTGCAGGGTCCTGGAAGCCTGGGAGCCAGACCCTGTGTTACTGATGGGGACTGAGGCTGGACATGAAGCCCTGAGGCCACGTCTGGAGCCTCCCTACGAAACTCGTTCCTAGGCTGAAGGGCGTGTGAGAGTCTGGGCCTAGAGTGAGGCTCCGCTGGGCTCCAGAAGGGGGAAGCGGCTGTCCTAGTTCTTTCTGTCGGGCCCCAGACCCGGAGGCCAGGCGGGAGGCTGACCCTGGGGAGCCCGGGCCCTGCGGTCTCCTCTCCCCATGTCTCCAGGTGGCTCTGGGCCTGAGTTTTCCTGTCTGTCACCCGCTTGTCCTTACCGTAGAGGGGATTTGGAAGGTGATTCTTCTCTGGGCTGGTTGGGGCTGATCTGGCCGGTGAGCTGGGCTGCCAGTGGGGCCCTTGTGGGAGGGCTGGGGTCCGGAGTCACCCCGCCCAGAGAGACATAGTCTGTCTGGTCTGATGAGCGCTGTTCCCAGGGCAGACTGGGCTGGGGCAGGCTGGGGACACAGCAGACACAGACTCTGTTCTCAGGCCTCAGTTCCTCAGTTCAGGTCTCCACCAACCACTTACCGGCTGTGTGACCTTGGGCAAGCGACTGCCCGTCTCTGTGCCTCAGTTCCTACCCTGGAAAATGGGAAAAGCAGACCCCCACTGGGAACAGACACAAGAAGGGTTACAGGAGATGTGCCTGCCACAGCACACACTAGGGGAAGCCTGGGCTCAGGGAGGGCATGCAAAATAGTAGTCGTCGGCCTTGAGAGGTCTGTCCCTGTCTCCATGCTGGTTCAGCCTCGGGAGAGGGGTCTGGAGGAAGCTAGATGCGCAGAGACACCCCCAGGAGTGAGAACCAGAGGGAATCTCTTCTGGGAGGGTCAGGATCTTTCTCTACCCTAGTCAGGGTTACTGCCAACTCAGACTGTGGCACATCATCTCTCACAAACACAAATCAGATCTGTCCTTCTCTAGCTTCCCATGGCCCTCAGAATAGAATCCACATGCCTGGCTTGGCATCACGGCTCTGCCAGGCTCATTCATCCCTTCGCCCGCTCTGTTCCATGCCAACCTGTTCTTGCCTCAGAGCCTTTGCACATGATATTCCCCTTGTCAGAACACCCTCCCCACTCCACCCCACCCCCCCACCAATCTCTGCACGGCTCACTTTTTAGGCCTCAGCTCAGAGATTACCTCTTTGGGAGGCATTTCCTGAGCACCCTTGGTGAAATGTTCCTCACCCCCTGCCCTGGGTCCATTTTATTTCATCCAAAGTATTTTAAATCAATCTGTTTAGTTGGTTTTTTTTTCTTCTTATTTTTCAACATCTGTCTGCCATCAAGAGAATGTTGGGTCCCCAGGGACAGAGTCACCACCTGTCTTGGTCATCACAACATCTCCCAGTGCACTGATGTTGCCCCGGCATACAGTAGGTGCCTAATAAATGTTCACCAGCTGAAAGCATAAATGGATGATCTCAAGCCACACTACCTGGCTCATCCCCACTGGATCCGAGGGAACATGGGTACCACCCCGTAGCTTCTCATTATTTCCACATGTCACAACCTCTGTGGGTTTGGTAAAAATCCCAGCCCAGATGAACGTTCTTCCCACAGTCTAAATCTGCACAGGGCAATTACTTGCGCATCCGCACTAATAATAGGTCTTATGATTATAGTTTATTTGCTGCGATTTTAGTTAATAGACCGGATGGACTATTTGCATGTGGAACGTTCCCTGGCTATTTCGGAGAGCTCCCAAATTCACCGCTCATGGGAGAAAAGGCTCTTGGTGCAGAAAGAGCCTCAAGTGCACGCGGGAGGCCCGGAGGCAAGCCCTTTACCTCCCTCAGTCTCCAGTTCCTCATCTGTAAATTGGGGTGATAACACCTACCTCTCCGGGAAGGAGTCCATGAGCCAATCTCAACCCTCTGCCACCATGAACACTGTGCCCTTTGCACCAGTATCCACGTAATGGCTCACTTTAAGCTGATTTTTTTTTTTAACTTGGATGTTTTTGTTTGTTTTAATTTTTTTTAACGTTTATTTATTTTTGAGACAGAGAGAGACAGAGCATGAACAGGGGAGGGGCAGAGAGAGAGGGAGACACAGAATCTGAAACAGGTTCCAGGCTCTGAGCGGTCAGCACAGAGCCCGACGCGGGGCTCGAACTCACGGACCATGAGATCATGATCTGAGGCCGAAGTCGGACGCTTAACCAACCGAGCCACCCAGGCGCCCCTGTTTGTTTGTTTTTTAAGTAGGCTCCACATCCAGCATGGAGCCCAGCATGGGGCTTGAACTCACGACCCTGGAGATCAAGACCTGAGCTGAGATCAAGAGTCGGACACTTGACTAACTAAGCCACCCAGCCGCCCCTTGAATGCATTTAAAAGGGAAACTTTGTTTCCCACCAGAGTCCCACCAACAGGGAGACTGAAGGGTCCAAAGGAGCTGGCCACCCATGCATATGTTCATTCCATGAGCACCTACTGTGTGCCGGCACCTACTAGGTGCTGGGATACAGCAGTAAACGAGACTATGTCTTTTCTGTTCCCCTCTCCTTCCTCATCTCCTCACCCGGCTCCTCCTTGTCTCTGTGTCCCTGGCCTCTTATTGTCTGCACTCACCCCCTGGTAGTCTCATCCAGACTCCTGGCTTTGTAAACCACCCAGACGCTGGCCACACCCATGTTTACACTTCCAACCTCTACCTCTCTGTTGATTCCAGACCCAAGGTCCAGGAAGCACTCCTAGGACACGGTAAGCTCAACGTGTCCGGCGAGGTACATCCCATCTCCCCGCAAACCCTGCTCCTCTTGCGATCTCGTTTTCTCGGCAAGGCAACCTTACCCTGTCATTTCCTCTCTCCTTCTCGTACCCCCCACCCCACACACCTGCTCTCGCTACTCCGCACCTCCATATCCCACCCTGGTCCCGGCCTCCCTCTGAGCTCCGGATGACCGTAAGCCTCCCTGTTCCCCGGGTTGGCTCTTAATAGCCTATCTACAGACAGCAGCCAGATTGTATTCTTGGGCTAAAAGTAAGCAAGGCACGTTGACTGCTCTGCTCAGCACCATCCAGGGCTCCCGGCCCACTCAGAGGAAAAGCCGAAGTCCTTGCAATGACCCACAAGGCCCTGAGTGATCCCCCTGACCTGTCTCCCACCCCTCTCCCCCTCATTCACTCTGCCCCAAGCGTAGGGTCTCTTCTTTCCTCCAGCCTGCCCAGCCCTCTCCTGCCCCAGGGCTTTTGCATGTGCTGTGGACTTCACCCAGGGGAATATTAAAACAAGGGCACTGACCCTGAGCACTCAGAAACACCTCCTGCTCTGCTAAGTACTAACTCTTTTGTTGCAAGTCCTGGGGATGTGTGAGGGGGCCACTAGTGGGGCTGGACAGCACAGCAGCAGCATGGGGACGTTCTAGGGGCTCAGGCATGGTCTTCAACTCACTGGCATGAAAGTATTTTAATATTTTACCAAAGGTATGTACCTGCTGAACATCAGCCCTGCCTTGGCCCGGCCGCTCCTCTCCCAACTATCTGCTTGTATCTTTGTCTCCTTTGGGCCTTTGCTCAGGGCCCCATCCTCAGTGAGGCCCTGCCGTATGCCCTCCCCAGTCCACACTGCCAGACCCCATCCTTGCCTTTTCTCCTTAGCGCTTGTCATCATCAAAACTCTCCCTAGCCCCAAAGTAGAAACAACTCAAACATCCATCAACAGGTGAATGGATAAAGAAACATGGCCTGTCCATGCGATGGAATATTATGTGGCCATAAAAAAGGAAGGGCTGACATGTTACAATGTGGATGAACCTTGAAAACATTGTGCTTAGGGAAAGAAGTCACAGAAGACCATGTATGCTTCTACTTATATGAAAGGTCTAGAATAAGTAAATCCATAGGGACAGAGTAGGTCAGTGACTGCCAGGAGCTTGGGGCCCGGGGAGGCTGAGGAGTGAGTTCATGGGTACAGGATTTCTGTTTGGGGTGATGAGGATGTTCTAAAATTGATTGTGGCGATGGTCGTGCAACTCAGTGATTATGGTATAAACCATTGAGGGGCGCCTGGGTGGCTCAGTCAGTTGAGTGTCCGACTTCAGCTCAGGTCTGATCTCACTGTTCGTGAGTTCGAGCTCCACGTCAGGCTCTGTGCTGTCAGCTCAGAGCCTGGAGCCTACTTCGGATTCTCTGTCTCCCTCTCGCTCTGCCCCTCCTCTGCTCACACTCTGTCTCTCTCTGTCTCTCTCTCAAAAATGAATAAACATTAAAAAAAAATTTAAACCACTGAATTGTACACCTTAACAAAATTCATGTATTTTTAGTTATGGATTCTAGTGTCTGGCCTGTCCCCTCCTCCCATTACTGTGTCAACTCCACGCAGATAAGGTTTCTATCTGTTTTGTTGACTGCTATATTCCCAGTGGTCGCGACACAGTAGATGCTCAACAAAACACTGAATGAGTGAGTGGATGAAATTTGAGCTCACGGCACGGCTCCATGGTGGTCCCACCATTCAGGCACATCCCCCATGTTGTCCCCCACATTGTCCCGCTCTGTGTTGGCATCTGCCTCCCCTGCTGGCTGTGAGCTCTCTCTGCAGGACACGCCCATGAGGCGTGGAGGGTGAGGACGCCACAGGCCTCTCGCAGGGTAGGTCCTGGCCCAGACCACAGGTCCTCCTCTGGCCCACACCCCCTCCCCATACCGCTGCAAGGGGCACCTTTGCTCAACACGCATCTCCTGGGCACCTGCTGGGCATTTGGCGATACAGGGCAGGACCTCACACCCAGAGACCAGGAGAGTCTCAATGGAGAGCTCGGATCTGGAACCCTGGGCCCACGAGGTTCACCTCCGCCCCTCCCCCTGCCACGCTTGCTTGGTTGATGACCCCCGGGGCAGAAGGGCTGGGACTATACCCACCATCCCCCTGGCTGCCTTGACCAAGAAGCCAGGCTGCAAGGGCAGCACGTGGACGACACTGTCCTTCCCCTTCTCACAGCCCAGGTTTCTATCTCCTGGGCCTGACGTCTACTGCCTTCCTCCCAGGTGGTTTTTATATAAGATTTAACTGAGGGGGTGTGGCAGGCCAATGATCTGCATCAAGGGAGTTCCCTCCTGGCTGAGTGAATGACCCAGACGAGGACGTCTGGCGGGGATGGGGTGGTGGGGGACCGCGGTCACCCACACCAGCCAGGAGCCAACTGCGTTTCTGGAATCAAGCTTCAGCTATCACTTCCAGGGACTGCTGAGGGCTGGTCTGGATGACTTGGTGCAGTTTGCTCACGTTATCTCTTTTCTTATTCTTTTTTTTTTGTTGTTGTTAAAAAGTTTTTTTTTTTAACATTTATTTGTTTTTGAGAGAGAGCGAGTGAGCACGAGTGGGGGAGGGGCAGAGAGAGGGACACAGAGGATCCGAAGCAGGCTCAGCACTGTGAGCGCAGAGCCCGACGCGGGGCTCGAACTCACGAACCAGGAGATCATGACCTGAGCCGAAACTGAGAGTCAGCCACTGGACCGACTGAGCCACCCAGGCGCCCCCACATTTGCTCTCCAAAACTGCACTTGCATGGTGTATTTGCAGGATTCAAAACCACAAGATATGAAAGGTTTATACTGAAAAGTCTGGTCCCCACCTCTCCTCCTCCCTTCTCAGCTCTGTGGCTCCTATTCATCAAGGCAACCACTTCTATTAAGTTTTCTGCACGCTTCCCGTGCAGGAAGTCGTTTTGTTTTCACAAACAAGCACATACGGGGCAAAGACTCTGAATGGACATTTCTCCAAAGAGAGGTCCGAACGGCCAAGAGGCGCACGAAAAGGTGCTCGGCTTCAGCCCTCGTTAGAAAAACGCAAATCTAAGCCACAATGAGAAACCAGTTCACGCCCACCAGGAGAGCTCAAACGAAAACTGGATGGCAACAAGCGTTGCCGAGGAGGTGGAGAAGCAGGAACCCTCGCACCCTGCTGGTGGGAACGTGCACGGTGCAGCCACTGTGGCAGGCGGTCTGGCAGTCCCTCAAAGTATGAAACATGGAACTGTCACCGGACCCGTGACTCCACCCCTAGTGCGCACAAGAAGCGGAGACGTGTGGACGGAGAAAGCTGTGCACGGATGTTCGCAGCAACGTTACCCAGAATCGCCCCAAAGTGGGAAAGACCCAAATGTCCACCGACTGATGAGTGGATCAACAAACTGTGTCACATACGTCCAATGGCACGTGACGTTGCCGCAAAAAGGAGTGAGGGGCTGACACATGTTACAAGGTGGACGAGCCTTGAAGACATGACGTTCAGCGAAAAGAAGCTGGTCACAGAAGGCCGCAGATTGTAAGACGCCGTTTACGTGAAATGTCCAGAAGAGGCCAATCCATAGAGACCGAGAGTAGATCGGTGGTTGCCGGGGGCTGAGGGGAGAGCGGGGTGAGGGAGACGGCTAGCGGATATGGGGTTTCTTTTTTAAAATAAATTTATTGTTGGGGTGCTCAGTTGGTTAAACGTCTGACTTCGGCTCAGGCCATGATCTCGCGGTTCATGAGATCGAGCCCCGCATCGGGCTCTGCGCTGACAGCTCGGAGCCTGGAGCCTGCTTTGGGTTCTGTGTCTCCCTCTCTCTCTGCCCCTTCCCTGTTCACGCTCTTTCTCTCTCAAAAGTAAAGAAACATTAAAATTTTTTAAAAAATTTATTATTGAAGTATAGTTGAGGTGCAATGTTCTATTTGTTTCAGGTGTGCAACACAGTGATTTGACACTTCTTGCATTACACGATGCTTGCCGTGATAAATGTAGTGACCATCTGTCGCCATACAACGTTAATTCAAGACTCGGACCATATCCCCAGTGCCGCACTTTTCATCCCTGTGACTTATTCTATAACCGGAAGCCTGTACCTCTTAATGTCCTATTTCACACCTCCCACCTCCTCCCCTCTGGCCACCACCAGTTTGTTCTTCGAACTTAACATTTTCTCTTCTCCAGCTTACTTTATTGCGAGAATACAGTATAAAGTTTGTATAACATACAAGATGTGTTAACTGCCTGTTTATGCTACCAGTAAGGCTTCTGGTCAACAGGAGGTGATTAGTAGTTAAGTGTTTGGGGAGTCAAGAGTTACATGTGGATTTCTGATGACACAGGGAGCCCTGGCCCTCAAGCTGTTCAAGGATCGACTGTGTACCTAGTACATTGTCCTGGATTTTCACTCGGCCCGTTCTTCTCAGCATGTAGGTGTCTTCTCACAGGGGCTTTTCCTGCCCACCTGTCCCCTGACATCATCCACCCCGTCACCCTCAAGCCACTATCTTAGGAGCACTTACCACTTTCTGAAAGCATCTCATTTGTTTGATGACTGTCTCCCTCATTCAGGTATAGACTCCGTAAAGGGGAGGGGATTCTGCTTGTTTTACTCACTGGTATAGACTCAAGCCTCGGGACCGCGCCTGGCACATAGTAGGCACGCCTCACAGGCAGTGTGGGTTTGGCTCCAGGCCATGACGATAAAGCCGGTGTCGCAATAAAATCAAACGAATGTTTTGGTTTGTGTGTATAACAGTGCATCTAAAAGTTACGTTTAGGGGCGCCTGGGTGGCGCAGTCGGTTAAGCGTCCGACTTCAGCCAGGTCACGATCTCACGGTCCGGGAGTTCGAGCCCTGCGTCAGGCTCTGGGCTGATGGCTCAGAGCCTGGAGCCTGTTTCCGATTCTGTGTCTCCCTCTCTCTCTGCCCCTCCCCCGTTCATGCTTGGTCTCTCTCTGTCCCAAAAATAAATAAACGTTGAAAAAAAAATTAAAAAAAAAAAAGTTACGTTTACACGCCACGGTTGACTCTCGAACAATGTGGGCGTTAGGGGCTCTGACCCCCATGCAGTTCAAAATCTGAGCCTACATTTTGACTCCCCCTAAACTTAACTGCTAATAGCCTCCTGCGGACCAGAGCCTTAGCGGTAACATAAACAGTCAGTTAACCCATACATTGTGTGTTGTATCTATTATGCACTGTATTCTTACAGCTATAGCTGTAAGCAGGCTATAGAAAAAAAACTTTATTAAGAAAATGATAAAGAGAACTAAACTAAAGCAAGCTATAGAAAAAAACTTTACTAAGAAAATGATAAAGAAGGGAAAATACATTTATAGTACTGTAAAAACTCCACACATACGTGGACCCACACAGTTCGAACACGTGTAGTTCAAGGATCAGTCACACTGTTGTCTTCGAGTGTGCGATTGCGTTGTGTCCAAAAAAGCAATATACATACCTTAGCTTAAAAATACTTTGGGGGCGCCTGGGTGGCTCAGTCGGTTAAGTGTCCGACTTCGGCTCAGGTCATGATCTCGCGGTTCATGGGTTGGAGCCTCGCATCGGGCTCTGTGCTGACAGCTCAGAGCCTGGAGCCTGCTTCGGATTCTGTGTCTCCCTCTCTCTCTCTCTCTGCCCCTCCCCTGCTCACACTCTCTCTCTCTCTCTCTCAAAAATAAAACATTAAGAAGAAAATTTTTAAAAAGTAGACAATAATGCATTGATTGACGCTTCCTTTCACAAGCCATTTCTCTGTAGCCTGCAATGCTGTTCGAGAGCATTTCACCCACAGGAGAACTTCGTTCAAAATTGAAATCAATCCTTGCAAACCTGGCCGCTGCTTTATCAATTAAGTTTATGTAATATTCTAAACCCTCAGTTGTCATTTCAACAATCTTCACGGCATCTCCACCAGGAGTTCATTCCATCTCAGGAAACCACTTTCTTGGCTCATCAGTCGGAAGCAACTTCTCATCTGTTCAAGATTGATCATGAGATTCCGATAATTCAGTCCCATCTTCAGGCTCCACTTCTAATTCTGGTTCTCTTGCTCTTTCCGCCACAGCTGCAGTGACATCCTCCCCTCAAGCCCTGAACCCTTAAAATCCTCTGTGAGGGTTGGACTCAACTTCTTCCAAATTCCTGTGAAGGTTGATATTTTTGCCCCTTCCCACGAATCACGAATGTTCTTAATGGCACCTAGAATGGCGAATCCTTTCCAGAAGGCTTTCCATTTACTTTGCCCAGTGCCATCAAAGGAATCAGGATCTATGGCAGCTATAGCCTTAGGAAATGTATTTCTTAAACAATAAGACTTGAAAGTTGAGGGGCGCCTGGGTGGCTGAGTTGGTTGAGTGTCCCAACTCTTGATTTTGGCTCAGGTCACAATCTCGCGGTTCGTGAGATTGAGCCCCACGTCAGGCTCTGCACTGACAGAGCAGAGACTACTTGGGATTCTCTCTCTTCCTCTCTCTCTGCCCCTCCCCAACTTGTGCGTGTGCTGTCTCTCTCTAACAGTAAATAAATTAATTTAAAAAATTTGTAAATGTTTATTTATTTTTGAGAAAGGGAGAGAGAGAGAGAGAGAGCGTGAGCAAGTGGGGGAGGGGCAGAGAGAGAGGGAGAACCAAAATCCGAAGCAGGCTCCAGACTCTGAGTGGTCAGCACAGAGCCCGATGTGGGGCTCGAACCCACAAACCGTGAGATCATGACCTGAGCTGAAGTTGGATGTTTAAATGACTGAGTCACCCAGGCACCCAAATAAATAAATAAATTAACATATATATACATATGTAGGGGTGCCTGGGTGGCTCGGTCAGTTGGGCATCCAACTTCAGCTCAGGTCATGATCTCATGGTTTGTGGGTTCGAGCCCCGTGTCAGGCTCTGTGCTGACCGCTCAGAGCCTGGAGCCTGCTTCGGATTCTGGTTCTCCCTCTCTCTCTCTGCCCTTCCCTGCTCACATTCTACCACACTCTCTCTCAAAAATCAATAAACATTACAAAAATATTTAAAAATATATAAAAGGAATCTTTTTGTCTGAGCAGCAGGTCTCAACAGTGGGCTTAAAATATTCAGCAATCCATGCTGTACACGGATGTGCTGTCATTCAGGCCTTGTTGTTGCACGTAGAGAGCATTGGCAGGGCAGATAAAGCGTAATTGTCAAGGGCCCCGGGATTTTCTGCATGGTAAGTGAGCACTGGCTTCGTCTTAAAGTCACCAGCTGCATTAGCCCCTAACAAGAGAGGCAGCCTGTCCTTTGAAGCTTTGAAGCCAGGCATTGACTTTTCTTCTCTCGTTATGAGAATCCTAGATGGCATCTTCTCCCAACAGAAGGCTGTTTCATCTACACTGGAAATCTGGTTAGTGACTCCACCTTCGTTCGTATCTCAGCCTGACCTTCTGGATAACTCGCTGCAGCTTCTCCATCAGCACTTGCTGCTTCACCTTGTCCTCGTATGTTGGGGAGACAGCTTCTCTCCTTAAACCTCATGAACCAATCTCCGCTAGCTTCAGACGTTTCTTCTGTGGCTTCCTCACCTCTCTCAGCCTTCACAGAATTGAAGAGAGTCAGGGCCTTGCTCTGGATTGGGCTTTGGCTTAAGAGAATGTTGCGGCTGGTTTGATCTCTTATCCAGACCACTAAAACCTTCTCCATATCTGCGTTCAGGCTGCGTGACTTTCTTAGCGTTTTTGTGTTCACTGGCGGAGCACTTTGGATTTCCTTCCAGAACTTTTCCTTCACATTCGCATCACAGCCACGTTCCTTGGCTATTTGTTGCACAAGGCCTGGCTTGGGGCCTTTCTCAGTTTTTGACACGCTTGCCTCACTAAGCGGAATCACTTCTACCTTTTCACGTAAAGTGAGAGACGTGGGAGTCCTCATTTCACTCGAACGCGTAGAGGCCACTGTAGGCCTCTTCACTGGCCTGATTTCAATATTATTGTGTCTCGGGGAACAGGGAGGCCCGAGGAGAGGAAGGGGGGAAGGGGAGGGGCTAGTCGCTGGAGCCGTCAGAACAGGCACATCTTTCGATTAAATTCCCCATCTTTTACGGACGCGGTTCGCGGCACCTCGAATCAGTTACAGCAGCAACATTCAACAATCTCTGAGCACGGATCGCCAGAACAAATAGATTAACAACGAAAAAATTTGAAATCCTGCGAGAATTACCAAGATGTGACACAGGGACGCGAAGCGAGCAAATGCTGCAGAAGAAAGGGCGCCGACCGACTTGCTTAAAGCAGGGTCACCACGAACCTTCGATTGGTAAAAAAAAAAAAAAAAAAAAAAAAAAAATGCAGTATCTGCAAAGCACAATAAGGTAAGGTGTGCTTTACTCAAAAAATATTTGAGGAACGAGCAAATGAACGAGTCTGCTTACATGATGACAGATAAAGCCGCTGGGCTTTTTACTCAAGTGATCGGTCCTCTTCCTTCACCACCAAGCCTGCCAACTTCCCCCTCCCCTCTCCTTTCTCCTTGGCCTCCCTGCGAATACCCTCCTTTGTGGCTCCTGCAGGAGCAGGAACTTGGGCGTGGAAGGTCCTGAGAGCCCCCTGTGGGACCTGCCCATGATGCTCCAGAGAAGTCCCAGCTCCCGGCTGTGCTGCGGCCTCACCCTGGCTGGTCTCTCTGAGCTGGCCACTCACCCCTTTGTCCATATCCAGCCATTCCTCAACTCCTGGCCCATTGTCAGCCTCCCTTTGGATCCAGGGACACTTAGCGTCTCTAGCATAGAAACAAAGACACAGGCACGTCTGAGAGATCTGCAGGGATTTTCCTGAGAAAGCCTTACCCTCCAGGGGAGGGGGGGTGCTCAGCTGTTCGGAGCTCCTGCCAGGTCTCTTTGGTCTGGAGCTCCCCCATGGAAGATGAGCAGGCATAAGGCAGCTTGTGTAGGGCTAGGGTGGGCAGGGCCTGGAGGAACCGGACAGCCCAGTCTGGAGCAGGGCAGCCTGGTGGAGGGAAGCTCAGCACCCCCAGGCTCTCCAGGCAGTCCTGAAACCCAGAGAGCAGAGATGACACCAGGAGGGAGCCAACTGCAACGCCTTCTGGGGCCAAGCTGATCCACGCTGTGCAGGGTTGAAGTTGACTGCAAAAAGGAGTGAGCTCCCCGTCTCCATGACTAAGAAAACAAGGGTCTGTCAGGGGCAGAAGAAGGCCTTGGGAGCCTCCGCCAGTCCTGAGGACTCTGGATCCCAGGGATGTCCCCATGAAGTTCTCAGGGAAGCCCTGGTGTTGCCCCAAGCCCAATGTCATGGGGTCTAATACTACGATGTCCCAGCAGAGGGCAGCATGTGGCTGCCACACAGTCCTGGAAAGAGTTGCTGGCAAAACCCCAAACCTCTGGGACTCAAGGAGGTCCAGAGAGGCCCAACAGACCTGGCTCCCTCCCCGGCCTGCGCATGAGACCACTCGCCACCTCCACACCCACGCCAGTCCCTAGCATCTTGTTTCTAGATTGGATCCTTTTGGCAACATCTCCGTGCGTGGGATTGTTTTAGCCCCACCCAGGTCCAAAGTCACCTCTCAGTGGCCTCACCCATGCACTAAGTCAGGCTTGAAGGTCCCACTCAGGTACTGTCACTTCTCAGTGACCCACCCTGGTCCTAAGTCACAAGGTGTCCCTCGGCAGTCTGCTCTGAGAGCCCGGGGAGGTGGGCCGGGCTGTGCCTGGTCAGCTGCCATATCCTACCTTGAGGACACTAATTTCGCATTTATCAATTTCCACTGTCCGTTTTTCTTATGTATTTTAACCCAAGGCATTTTGAGTCCTGCCTCCCACAGCCCTGTGAGGAGCTTATAGGCCTGGCCCTGCCCTGCCTGTGCTCAGGAAGATCTCACCCCGGCTCTGACACCAGGTTCAGGGTGAGCACAGCCCGCACACGGTCTCCCAGGAGGCCACGAGCCTCTAAAAGCAGCTTCCAGAGGAGGAGCGATGTCTCAGGGAGGGGACTGCACTGTGTGACCCTGGGGACTGCCTCACCCTGACCCTCAGGCTCCTCGTCTCTCAGGTTTGCCATAAGGAGGTGGTGGCAGAGAAGCAGCCACGTCCACTGATGGGGGGTTGAGCGTGAGTGGTCACAGCAGCCTCTTTCTTCTCCTCAGGCCCATAGTACAGAAGTAGAAACTGAGGACAGTGAAGCTCGGGGTCTGTCTCTGGCCACACGGCTGAGCAGAGGGGCCCAGGAGCCAAACCCAGGCCAACTGATTCCAGCAACCACATGTTCGCGAGGGCCTTCTCTCAGTGAGTCCTGCACCTGCTAAGCTGTGTGACCTGGGCTAGAGTGCCTGCCCTCTCTGGGCTTCTACTGGGAGACCCTCAGGGAGGGTGGGAGTTCAGTTCAATCCTTACCTCCCCGGAAAGCAGAGGGGCACATTCAGATTATTCACAAAGACTTCACTGATGTCAAATCAGACCCTAAGCGAGGTAGGTGTTCTGTACTTGGCGCACGGTAGGGGTTCAGAGGGGCCACTGCTGCTGTTTCACCATGGTAGTGACCATGGTCATCAGTGAGCTGGCACCAGTCAGATCTTGCTCTCTGAGCACCCTCCCTCTTCCTCACCTTGCTCTAGGCTTACTGCACAGGCGAATGAGCCAGAGACTGCCACCATCCCTGTCCCTGGGGTCCCCTGGGCTTCGTGTGACCCGGTCCAGATGGTCACTGCCTTCCCCAGAGGCGAGCCCAGCTGGGCAGGGTCTCGCCCTTCCTGAAGCCTCCTCATGATTCCCCTAACCAAAGCATCAAATGTCCACCCCAGGCTTCTTGAACCAGAACCCCGGGGCAGGTCCAGCCCTCGGGGTGTTAACAGCCTTCCCGCCGACATCCTTGCAGCCCCATTAGGGAGACGCTACCTCTCGAGAGGCAGGAACACAGGCTTTGGCGCCGATGGAGCAAAGGATATTGTAATGCATGCCCTGCACTTCCCAGAGGCCAAGCTCCCTTCCTGCTCCGTCACCCCTCCCTCCCCAGCCATCTGGCGCTTTTTCTGCCACTCCAAGGCTCCAGGTAGGCCCCAGTGGGGACGCTGAGGACACAATCACCAGCCTTTTAGGAACGCGTGTTTGTGAATGAAGCCTGGACGTCTGCTTGCAGAGAATGCTGAGTGAGCCTTTCGGGGCTGGCAATTTGCAGAGCAGTCCAGATGTGGCAGGACAATGGGGGTCTGATTGGCAGGGGAGCAGGAAGGGCCAGCAGCTGCAGAGCAAAGAAAGGTAGGGTGTAGGAGGGGGGCGGCGCGCAGGAAAATCTGCAGGGAGGTAGGAGTCCTGCAAAGGCATGGGGCGGGCCAGGTCTCATTCTACGGCCCCAAATAAAAGCGCTGACCCAGCTGTACCGGAGAAAGGCCTGGGCAGGAGGCAGAGGGACTGGCGTGAGAGAGGAAGGAGGCAGCAGGCTTCTCCTGAGAACTCTGTAATTCATTCATTTAGCTGTGTACTCATTAAGTCACTCATGCATGCATGAATGCCTTTGGAAGGCATCATCATGAAACGGCAACAGCTCTCAAGGGCCATTCAGACTCTGTGGTTTAAGTTCTGGCTCCTGCACATATCTGGGTCCTTCTGCCCCAGTACCCACATCTGCGCCATGAGCTTGGTATGACGCTAAAAAAAGGATCATACAGGTAAAAATGCTCAGCACCACCCTTGACTCGTAGTAGGTGCTTACTAAGCACGGGCTCAGCTTTCCCGTCTCCTCTTTTCCCTCTCGGTCATTCTGACATCTTTTGAGTAGCTAGTATGTATCAAGAACGGACCTGGCCAGTGGGAGACAGACATAGGCAAGACCCCTAGACCAGGCTCTGGCTCTTGAGAAGTTCACAGTCATGGAGGCAAAGGATGGCGAGGGACAGGCCTCTAAGTGACATCAGGGAAGGGGTAAATGGCCATTCATTTATTTGCTCATCCCTTTAGTTATTCATCCAATTAAAGGTATTATGTCACCGCCTATGAGGCGGCACAAAGCAAGGCCCTTCCCACAAGGGATTCACAATCTAGCAAGAATCCAGTATGTTTGGAACACAGAAGTCAAGCAACTGACAGTACTGGGAAGGCAGCACAGAGGAGGTGCCGTATGAGCTAGGTTTTGAAGGATGCGTAAGAGTTCCCTAGGGGAAGGAGACAAGAAAGCACACTCCCAGAAAAGAAACAGGACAAGCAAAAGCATAGCAGGCTTCTGGTACTTGGAAAGACTGTCCTAGCAGAGGGCAAACCTGCTTGGCTCTAGACTCAAAATACATCCTCATGCCCTCCGGAGACACGGAAGAAACACCAGCTGTGGTCTGTGACCAGTTCTGGGCCTTCAGAGATAGTTCTCATTTACTGAGCATCTATTCTCTGCCTAAAGTCTCCCAGGCCTTCGTATACGTGGCCTCCTTCCACGCTTGCAAACCTTTGAGAGTGGTCTGGTTTTCTCCTGGCTCAGGAGGAAGTTGAGGCTCCAAGACAGAAAGCGACTTACCCGCTAATACCACTGGTCGGGAGAAGAGCTGGGGTTTGAATCCAGATCTGCCTAACTCCAAAGCAATGGTCTTCCCCTGCCCTGCATTTGGACCTAGATCCGCTGTCCTCCGGTCACTAAGTCCTCCACATGGGATCTTCGTTCTGTCTGCTGGCACGTTATGCAAGCTCCGCACCCCCCCCCCCCCCCCCCCGCTCCTGGGCCTGGGCCTGGGGGCTCGAGCCTCTGGCCATGCTCCTGGGCTGGCATGAACCCTTCTGGATTTCACACCATCGCCCTTCACCTTTGAGGATCTGGCCTCAGCCCCTCCATCTGTGAAATGGGGCCTGGCCCCTCAACTCTGCCATTCCTGACACCCCTCTCCCCACCCTTTGCCTCCGCATCTGCAAAACCCTGATAAACCATCTTTGGGCCTTTAAGGGCTTTTTATTTCTCCAGCCACGCTTTTCTCTACATTTTAATAAGCTGCCTGCAAAATTGGTGATTGATGAGTAAGAATGAGGAGGATGTGGGGCTGAACATTTTTTTCCTAGGAATCGCTTCTGGCTGCGCACTCGACTTTAAATTGATTAATAACGTGCGGGTCCAACATTAATTATCAGCCATTTGTCACTGGGGAAGGCTGAGGCCTGAGCCCTGCTTGCAGACCTTGTCCTCATGGCCAGCTCCATGGCACTGTGGGAGATGCCCAGCTGCCCTTCGTGGGCACCGAAGGCCCTGGACACTTAAGGCCCTTGCTGAGCTCGGCCCCTGGAACCCTGAGCACTGTGGCGGCATCTAGGGGCCGAAACTGAGCATCCCAGGGTGATAGCGCTCCTGATGCGTGCCTGCCCCCAGGTGGCTCATGGCCTCACCAGACCCTAGGCTGGCTCTGAATAAGGTTAAAAGGATCCCAGAAGACCCTGGAATTTCTTCATTCAACCAACACAGAGCAGCTATTACATGCAGCCATTTTCGGGGGCACTGAGCAGTGAGCGAGACAAGGTCCCTGACTTTTGGGGAGGCTGATTTAATAGGGAAGTGCAGCAATGCCGGGGAGGGGGGGAAGCTAAGATCTCTGAAGAAAAGCAAAGCTGGTAAGGTTGGAAGGGCCAGGAAGAGGGCGAGAATTACCCATTTAAATAGGGGTTGGGGAAGCCCTTGCTGAGGAGGGGAGTGAAGGAAGGAGCCGCAGAGGTATCTGAGGAAGAACATTCACGGCAAAGGGAGCAGCAGTGCAAAGGCCCTGAGGTAGGGGGAAATGGATGATTAGAAATAACACTTTGCTCCATGAACGAAGTCGGTCACAAAAGACCACAGAGCGCATGGTCCCGTTTATAGGAATATTCAGGACAGGCGAGTCCACAGAGACAGGAAATGGGTAAGTGGTTGCCAGGGGCTTGGAAGAAGGGGGTAATAACGGGGAATGACTATTAATGGGTATAGGTTTATGGGTGATGCAAACATCACAAAAGTAGACAGTGGTGACGGTTGCACAACTCTGAATATACTAAAACCGTTGCCTTGCATGCTTTAAGCGGGTGAGCTTTATTACCTACCGGCGAAGCTGTTGCACAATGACTATGTCACATGTCAGGTAGCCAACAGTGCCCTGAAGGAGAAGGAACTGGGATAAGATGGGGAGAGGGGTTAGGAGGGGACACTTGAGCAGAGACCTGAGTGGAGTTTCAGGTCCAGGAATGGGTGCAGCTGGACTAGGCTGCCTGTGTCTGCCACCTGGGGAAGTTGATGCCAGAGTGGGGCACGTGGGCGTGTCAGACTCCGGCCTGGGGGTGCTGACAAGTACTCGGTGGGGTGGGAGGGGATGCCGCTTCAGGTGTGCTGGATGGCATTTCATGAGAATCTGACGTTTTAAAACCACTAAGACTTGCATCCTCTCAGAGCTAGTGGCTTTTCAGGCTCAGGTCCCTCGGGTGGTCACGGAGGTCACTACCGTCCTCTGTTCAGAAAGAGCGGAGGCGGCACCAGGTAGGGCTTACGGGTAGTGGCCATTCTGTGCCTGAGTGCTGGCCCAGGCATCCGTAGCCCTTAGAGGCCCCGCTTAAGTCACATCACTGGCAGAGCTCGATCTTTTGGGAAGCCAAAGTCAGTATTTACAGGAATGAAGCAGGCCAAGGAAAATGGGACTTCTCCCAGATCACCCTGGGGCTCCAGCTCTGGGAGGGCTTCTTGGCCCTAAGTTTTAGGAAAATAGCCATCAGTGTTCCCCAAAAGGTCTCCCTTGGGGCAGCTTTAGATACCAGGAAAGTCCCCTCAACCTCAAAGTGCTCCCTGTTCGTGCCCAATTCACCTTGTCTCCCTATAAAAGCAGAACCAGCAATGAAGGAGGTGGTTCTGGGCAGAGGGCTCAGCACGTGCAAAGGCCCTGAGTGAGGTAGGAGTGGGCCTGGTGTGTTCCAGGATCAGCGAGGAGGCCGCTGTGCTGGTGCAGAGGGAGTGATGGGGACAGTTGAGGAGGGGTGGTCAGAGGACTGGCTGGTGCAGGCTTTGGATGGCCTTGGCCTTTACTCTAAGGTGGGAGCTTTGGGAGGGCCCCTCTGGCTTTGTGCTGAGAACAGATAGCAGGGTGGCAAGGGCAGGAACAGGGAGGGCAGGGAGGAGGCTGGTACAAGGGGCCATGGGAGAAGACTTCCCCATGATCTTGAGTGAAGCTCCACCGACTCCTCCTTAGCATAGAGTGGTGGGGGAGATCCAATGAGGCAGATGAAGACCATAGTCCTCCTTCCAAAATGAGGTTTGGCTGGCTCTTTCCTCTTCTGTCTTTATACCAGGCTCTTCCTACATCTAGGCCTTTGCACACACTGTTCCCTCTGCCCAGGACACTCTTCCCTCTCTCCTCATCAGCCTGGTGAAACTTCATCCTCAAGTCCTAACCCCTTGGGTGTTGGGGTGGTTTCCTCTGCTGGGGTTGGCAGCCCAGGGTGAGGCATTTCCCCTCAACACACACAGAGGGCTTGGACTTTCAGTGCAGACCGGCCTCCAGGACATCCCCTTGAGGCCCGCCCTCCGAGCTGGGACAGAGCCAGGGGCTGAGGACACCAGCCCCTGAGGGTTACCTATCCTCAGGTCAGTGGTTTGGGACTGGTGGAGGGGGTGGCGGGCAGACCCAGCACAATGCCACCAAGTGCGGGTAAATCCAGCAAAGCCCAGAATTCCGGGCCAAGTCAGGTTGTGTCTCTGGCTGAATTTTTGCAGAACCTCACACTCTGTTCATTGATTAATTGTACAAATGTTTACCGAACCCCGGCCTAGGCCCTGGGGATTGGGCGGTAAGTAGGAAAGACAGTTCCTGCTACCATGGGGGTAGGGATAGACGGGAAGCTTGTGCACAGGTGCACACTCAATACTTGGAGAGGGCACTACGTGCCGTGAAGGTGTCTGGGGATGGTCCGGGAGTGTTTCCCAAGGAGGTGACCTGTGAGCTGAGACCTGGATAGTGACAAGGCACCAGTCATGCAAAGACCTGGGATACTAGTGGTTCAGACAGGGAGTGGCCAGTGCAAAGTCCCTGAGGCCAGAGAACACCCTGTGTACTTGAAGAGCTGCAAGGGGAACGGAGTGTCTGAAGGGGAGTGCCCCTTCAGGGGAGGTAGAGGGGGAGGCGGGGCAGGTGTGATGGGGAATATAGATGCAAAGCATCGTGTGTTCCAAACCAGCAACATGATGTGGTTTGTGCTTATAAAAGCGCCCCCTGCTGAGACAGTAGAAAGGAAACGGAGACCCAGGAGGCCCTTGGGTGGATGGGCAGTGTGATGCCTGAAGGGCCACTGGTGCTAAAAAGCCTGGAATTGGGGGGGAGGCGGTGGAGATATAGGCTGGAGATATAAACTTAGAGGCCATCTTTCAGTTTTATTGTTTCAGAGATAAACCCTTATAAAGCCCAGCGGTCAATAAGCAGACTAACACTGGCCATCTTCCCCACCCAAATCCTGAGAGAGCATTTCACGAGTAAGTGCTTTCAAAATGACTCTGGTCTAGGGAGGGAAGGAGGGGGTGCGGTGAGACAGGAGCCCAGGCACCAGCCGGAGCTTGATAAAGTCTGCCCACGCCTCAATGGCATCCACTCACCAGTGTGAACAGTCACCTGCCTACATTCTAGAGCAGCGCAGCCCAAGATGGGCCGGGGCTGGTGAGCCAGGCCCTGGGCCCAGCCCTGCTGTGATAGTGCGGGGACACCAAAGGAATACAGCCACGCCCGCTCCATGAGCTGTGGCAAAGCCCTGCACTGGGGGCTCGGTTTCCTAGCTGTGTGGCCTTCAGCCCTGGCCAAGCGTCTCTGAGCGTTACTTTGTTTATCTGCGTAGCGGGCATAAACTTACGTGTGTGCCGCAGGGACTCCGTGGAGAGGAATCGAGCAGATCCACATCACTGGTTCTCCGCAACGGGGCCGCAGTCCCCTGGGGGTGTGGGGATCTGAAATTTGGGGGGTGTTTGCGGATTGCCACGGTGATGTCTGTTCACATCACAGGCTACTGTTGCCAACTGCAGGCCACCGGGTCCTCCCCCCTCAAGGCTTCTGCACAGGCGTTCTCCCTGAAACTGTATCTGCTCATTGTGTGTCGCACCCACTAGAGTGTGAGCTCCAGGAGGGCTGAGACGTGGGCCAGGGTATTTACTACCGTGTACCCAGCACTGAGGACGGTATTTGTCACAACCCACTTAACCTGACAATAATACCAGGGGTCAGGAGTTTCCAGATGAGGAAACTGAGGCAGGATGGGAGCTCCTCTGACGAGGACCCCAAGCAGAAACGCAGCGGCTCCCCAGCTCTGAGCCAGAATCAGTACCCCAGGGCCCCACTAGGAGGCTGTGGGCACCTCCTCGGCCCTTCCCTGACCCATGTTCCCAGTGCACCTGGGGCCGATCAGCTCGGGGAAGGGGCCACATCGATTCCTGCCACCTGCCTGTGCCAGAGCTGTCTGCACGCTCAGAAACCATCGGCTTCCCATTAGGCAGATCAGTAGCTTCCACTGGTTTCCAATTTGTGTTTCCAGAAATTCATCTCCCAGCCACCTTTTTAATTAACCCCCCTCCACCACACCTGGGGCACAGATACACCATCCGCCCTGGGCCACCTCTGCAGACCACAGACCACGAGGCTCCGCGAGCCACAGGGGAGCTGCAGGTGTGTTTAAAGCTGACCAGCTGCTTCCCGGTCACCACAGGAGCTGACCCTGCTGGCTGGATGCCATCCACTCTGTCCCCTGCTCCTCGCTGAACCCCCGTCGAAGGGGCTGGGTCCTCCCTCACAGAAAGAAAGCAGGTGATGAGAGGCCACGGCAGTGTCCTGAGGTCCCCCAGCTGGCAAGAGCTAGGACAAGTGCACCTCTGAGGCAGGCAATTGGCAAAGCGCTCCCCAGATGCCACAGGACAATGGGGTCTGGCTGGAAGGTGACCAGGAGGGGCCAGCAGCTGTAGGTTCAGGGCAGGGAAAGGTGGAGGCAGTGTGATCCCCAGGAGGCTCTGCTTTCCCACACCTGGGGTCTCCTGGGTATTCCGCACTGCTCACCTGTCTACCCCTCCGGGGCCTAGCACCCCATCAGTGTCTCCATCACTGCTGCATCCCTGGTGCCTGGCACATAGTAGGTGCTCAGTAATGGCCGCTAAATGAGCAGTAAATACTTGCTGCACTTTGTCCTGGGCAGTGTTCCCAGAGCATCTCTAAATGACCTTATTTCAATTTCACAGCTGTCCTCGAGGCGGGCATCACTAGTGTATGCATTTTATAGGTGGGAAGACTGAGGCCCCGAGAGGTTAAGTGACTTCCCCAAGGTCACATGGCGAGTCAGCAGTAGAGCTGCGATCTGAACCTGACTCTGGAACTGCACTCCACGCTCCCTTACCTATTCCCGGTGGCCTCAGCTCTGAAGGGCAGGAACTGGGTCCTGTGCCCCATGGAACCTCCACCATATATACCATCATGTAAACGTGTTTGTTGAGTGAATAAATGAGTGAATTATGCACTCCTTGTCCTTTAAAACACAGTACAGTCAACCAGTCTGCTGGCACAAATCTGGAGTGTTGCTGGTCGGGGATGAAGGGGAGAGAGGAGTGAATCTCCTGGGGGACCCAGAGGTGACAAGCCTCTCAGTAGTTCCAACTCGGGGGCCATTACTAGGGACCCTCTGATCTCACCCCACCTCCTTGCTCACCAGTCTGTTATATTGGGGTTCTGTGTCATGTATACAGAGGGCACAGAGCCATGATTTGGTTTTATGTGGTGTCTTGAGACTTTCCAGTGAGATAAGTGGATTACTGTTGACCCAACATCTGGGCAAAAAGAGCCTGCTATGCGTGGTCATCCAAGTCAGCTTCTGGAGGTGGCCAAAGTGAGACATGAAGGGAAGGGGGCCATGATGGACCCTGCACCTGTGGCCAGTGAGAGCAGGTGAGTCCGGAGCCACGGCAGAAGGGAGGACGGGGACAGCAGGGGGGAGGGTGGGGTAGGGAGAGCTGGGACATCCACCGGCTGAGGTCTGGTCCCCAGTGGGTGCACAGGAAAGAGAGGGTGATATCCAGAGTGTTTCCACCCAGCTCATTCCTTCCCCACCAGGTGGGCAGTCCCTGGAAGGGGACCCGGGGCTCCCACTGCCCACACGCCATTGTGACCCACCCCCCGGGCTCCCGCTGCCCACACCCCATTGTGACCCACCCCCGGGTCCCCCGCTGCCCACACGCCATTATGACAAATAATGACAAATCTACTTCATCTCAACCGCCGCAACATATATGCTGGCAATCATCCTCCACGCTTATGGCCTGCCCAGATCCATCTAAAGGGTCTCATGGCTGAGGTTTCATTAAACGGCAAGAAATGGCATTTTCCTGGCCACAGCTAGCCCCTCAAGGTCCTGGAACCTTGAGTCCTAGAGTAAGTCTCCAAGGAATTCTGGCTCTCTCCCTAACCCGTCACGACGCCAGTGCTGCTCTCCCTGCTCATGGGACCTGTCCCCGTGCTTTAATAAAATCACCTTTTTGCACCAAAGACTTCTTCACGAATTCTTCCTTGGCCATCGGCTCCAGACCCACGAAGCCCCCATCACTCCAAAACTTCACCACCTCCACCTGTGCTTCCTACAACTCCAAATCCAGCAGGTCACTATCCCACCGACACTCCTCCAGCCTGTGAAGCTGTTCTGGATCTGGTCCCACCCGTCGCCCTGGCCAATCTCCTGTGCCATGTCCCCGGGCTTCCTGGAGCTCAGCATCGTTCCCTGCACTTAAAAAGCAGGGACGGGGCTCCTGGGTGGGCCTCAGTGGCTCAAGCATCCCACTCTTGGTCTTGCTCAGGTCACCATCTGTTTTGTGAGCTGGAGCCCCGCGTCGGGCTCCGAGCTGATAGCACAGAGTAGACTTGGGATTCTCTCTCTGTCCTTCCCCCACTCGCACTGTCCCTTCTGTTTCAAAACAAACATTTAAGTCCCTTTAAAGTTAAAAAACAAAATAAAATAAAGGCACGGACACGTGGCTCTCTTATGGCTCTCATTTATTTGCATTTTTTTGGGGTTCTATTTTATTGTTCTTTTTGAACAAATTTTTGAATTTATCAAGAGGTTTGAGAACCTGATTTTTTGGCTCTAGGGACATCCTCCCTGGCTGCCTGTATTCACTGCTGGTGTCGGAGTTTGTGGCTGGTGAGTTGCATCTGGGCCCACTAATCGTGGTCCCTATGCTGGTCCCTTCGGAGGTCAGACTACTCCGCTCTGAGGACAGGCCTGTGCTGGAACAGGTTGCCATGGAGCTCCAGCAGCGGACTGTGGTTGGTGTGCTGATCTTGGGCTGGATGGTTGTCAACGTGTACCACAGGTTTTCACTCTCCAGGGACATGAAAATCAAAGCACTGTGTTCCCTGTTTTCCATATTTCGTTCCGCTTCCCAGAAGACTTCCCCCTCAAACGGCTCAAACCCGGTGGCCAAGCAGTACCAAACCACCCCCAGGCTCCAAGCGTTTGCGGAAGGGGTGTCCTCCCTTTGCTGCAGGAAGAGTCGCGGGGCAGAATAAGGGGGGCTGTCCCAGAAAGTGTGGAGTTTGTAGCCAGCAAACCGGATGCTCAGTCCAACCCCCGTGTGTTTTACCTTCAGCTTCTTGTCAAAAAGCAGTGTCTCCAGCTTCCGATACCCGCCGATCATACCTTGTTGGTGGCAGTACTCCACAACCGATAACAGCTGGCAGAATTTGTCTGGAACCTCCTCCGTCACTTGGCCATGGTGCGTAAAATCGTCACACAGGTTGTCTCTGCTTACATATTTTGAAAGGAGGACTAACGTTTCCTTGGTGTTGATCACCTCGAGTGACTTGACAATACTTGGGTGACCTGAGGTCTTCATATTCTGGACTTCACGACAAAGTCCCTGGAGGCCAGCGGGGTCCTTCTGGGTTTTCCTGATGAACTTCACATCAGACTGCTTCCCGGTTGGGATGTGCGGGTTCAGCTTCATTGTGGGGACGCTGCCCTCACTGGTGGTCTCGGGGATCTTGTAAATACAGATGTCCTCCTCACCAGCGGTAATGGCCTTACGCCCCTGAAGGATGGTGACCTACTAACTATACTAATGCTAAATAATGCTAATTACACGGACTATGCTAACCAACAATACCAACCTACAAAATTTGCCAATACTAACAATACTATGCTTATGAACTATACTAACAATATGAACTATACTAACAATATGAACTACACTAACAATATGAACTATACTAACTGTACTAAAACGCTAACACAAATAAAACAAATGAAAAACACACACACGCGCACACACACACACTCACACACACACACACACACACACAAAGAAAATGAAGGAGGAAACGAAGAAAAATTGAGAAAAAGAAAAACTAAAAAAGGAGAAAAAAAGAAAAAAGTAAAACCAGAAAAAGGCAAAAAAAAAATTGGGAGAGAAAAGGAGTAGAGAAAGAAGAAAAATGAAAATAAAAAAATAAATAAACAAAATGAAAAAGAGAGAAGTCAAAAACAAACTAGCTAGGGTCAAAGGCCGACAGGTCACCAAAGCTTCCTGGGCTGTAAAGACCAAACACCCAGCCGAGCCAGGGTCTTATATAGACAGGTCTTGCCATGACTTCACAATGGGGCTTTGTGAGGGCACAGCAAGAAATGGGCCAATTATGCAATCATGGCTGGGGATGTCTGAGACCACAGTGGTTTCCTCACTTTTTATTCCCAAAACCCCTTTACTCAATAAAAAAAAAGACCCACAATGGGCTTTTTGTTTGTTTGTGTGGGCTTTTCAAGATTGATATTTACTTTGTTAGAAATAAAAATCTATAAGATGGTTCAGTGGCCTTTTCAATTCAAGTTTAGAATACTGTAATTTTGGCTTGTATAGACCTCGTAATGTCTACACTTAAAATACCCAGTTCCTGGTCTCAAAATGGTGCTACAACGTATAAGGAAATGTTGTGTTGTGTAAAACACGATAAGGCTCATTATTAACATCTATAAAGCTCAGAGGAAGATTGCTTCTCATCATATTTTCACTGATAAGGTTGTGAGGAGATTTCTCATCAGAAACCTTGGAGGCTAGAAGGCATGGGTTGATGTGTTTAAAGCATTGAAGGAAAAAAGCTGTCAACCAAGAATCCTACATTTGGGAAAACTGTCCTTCAAAAATGAGGAAGAAATGAAGACATTCCCAGATCAACCAAAGCTGAAAGCCTTGCCCTGATGACTAGGCTGGCCCTGCAGTGAAGGGGGTCCTTCAGGTTGAAATGAAAGGGCACTGAACAAGTAACTCGAAGCCTTCTGAAGAGATAATCTCCAGTAAAAGTAAACAGACAGACAATTATGAACGCTAGTACTGTTATGACTTTGGTCTGTAGCTCTACTTTTTGTTCTCTATGTTAAGAGACTGATATATTTAAAAACCTAATTATTCATCTATGCTTTTGGACACAAGATGCATAAAGATGTAATTTTGTGACATTAACAACTGACAGAAGGTGGGGTCAGGGCTGTAAAGTAGTTGAGTTTTCATGTGTTATTGAGGTTAAGCTGGTATAAATTGATACTACAATGTTGTAACTTTAGGATGTTAAAAGCAATCCCATGGTAACCACACACAACCACACACACACACACACACACACACACACGCCACAGAACATACACAAAAGGAAATGAGAAGGGAATTAAAATGTTTCACCTCAAAACAAAATCAACTAAATGCAAAAGAAGATAGTCATGCAGAAAATTTGAGACAGAAAGCAATTAAGGCATATAGAAAACAAAGAGCAAACCACAGAAGGAATTCCTTCCTTATCAGTAATGACTTTAAATGTAAGCAGATTAAACAGATTAGTGAAATGGATAAAAACATAGGATCCAACTATCTGTTACCTACAAGGGACTCAGATCCAAAGACACAAAAAAGTTGAACATGAAAGGAAGGAAAAAGATAATCCATGCAAATAGTAGCCAAAAGAAAGGGTGGAGTGGCTGTAATAATACCAGACAAAACAGACGTTAAATCAGAAAATGTTACAAGAGACAAAGAAGGACATTTTATATGAATTAAGAGGTTCAGTACAGCAAGAAGAAAAGATGATAAACATTTACACACATAATGAGAGGCCATTATCGACAGAACTGAAGGGAAAAATAGTTCTATAATAATCGTTGGAGCCTTCCATATCCCACTGTCAATAATGGACAGGACAACCAGACAGAAGGTAAGTAAGGACACAGAGGATTTGAAGAACACCATAGCCCAGCCAGATCTAACAGACGGGCACGGGACCCCACCCAACAATAACGGCACGCGGGACCTTCTCTGAGACAGTCTTTGCATTAGGTCACGAGTTAAGTCTCAGTAGATTTTACAAGATAGATATCATACAAAGTATCTTTTCCAACCACAAGAAGATGAAGTCAGAAATGGGTAACAGAAGGAAGAGTGGAAAATTTAAAAAGCTGTGAAAACTGAAAACACACTCTCAAAGAACCAATGTGTCGAAGAAGAAATCACAGTGGAATGCGAAAATACGTAGAGGTGAAGGGAAATGAAACACGACGCGTCAAAACTCCTGGAAAACAACAAAGCAGTGGCGAGGGGGAAATTTATAGCTGTAAACGCTCACAGTAAACATCAAGACAGATCTTAAATCAACACCATAGACGTGCAACTTAAGAAACTAGAAAAAGCCAAAGGTAGCAAAGGGAAGGAAATAATAAAGATTAGAGCGGAGATAAATGAAACTGAGGCTAGAAAAACGAAAATCAATGGACCCAAGAGCTGGTCCTTTGAAAACACCAAACTGCTAGCCGGATTGCCGGTGGAGGCAGAGAAGACTCAATGACTGCATTGCCACTGACTCCTTGCAGACGTAGAAAGGGTTAGAGTGCTATCAGCAAGTGTATTCCAGCTAATTGGAGAATCCAGATACAATGGACCAATTTCTAGACCTAGAAAACCTACCAAGACTAAATCACAAAGAAAGAGAAAATCGGAAGAGATTAGTACATAACTAGGGAGGAGATTGAGGCTGTAATCAAAGACCACTTGACAAAAATAAGCCCCGGATCTGACAGCCTCACTGGTGAATTCTACCAAACATTGGAAGAATTGACACCAATCTTCTCAAACTCTTCCAAAAAATTCAGAAGAAAGGACACTTCCTAACTAATTCTATCAGGCTGGCATTGCTTTGATGCACCCTAAATATCTCTGAGCCACCTTCCAGACAGTCACCAGAGGAGTTTTCTAAAATATCCAGCCAGATTAGTTATTTTCTCAGTGACAAAAGAGACCTTTCTCTTGTCTGTGGAAAGAGAGGACCAGTAGTGTCTCCAGAATCAGGCTGAACATCTATGGACCTCTTCTGAGAGCCTCCGTCCACAACGGATGGGCCACACCGCAGACTGGACACAGCTGAAGCGGGGCAGGGGGTGGGGTGGGGTGGGGAGGGGAGAATTCACGGAGGTAACCTGGGCTTCAATAGGTCTGTCAGCTGCTTTGACTGCTTTGGGCATCTTTGAATACAACAAGCCATGTCCTCGTTGGACACTGGGCAAGGACAATCTATCTGCACATCCAGCCTATGGGCTGGAGTCTCCCAAACGAGGCCATCTTTTTTTTTTTTTTTTTTTTTTTTTTGGCAACTCTGCTCCACCACAATATTCATCAGACTCCTGAGAAAGACAACCGATGAAGGGATCCATAAATGGTAAGACCATCTTGCACTTAGCTGTGTTTTGTAAAAGGGAGATATTAGGAAACTGGGCCTTTAAGGTTTTGCTTGCACCCTGTTTGTGTAATGGTATGTGTGTCTATGTATGTTGTAAATGTGAGATAGTTTCTCTACCTCTGGGTGGTGTTTGTGAAAATTAATTTGTAAAAGTGCTCTACTTAGCTGGTTTGAAGGCAAGTGCTTGTAAGAACTGGGTGTTCTAGGGGCGCCTGGGTGGCTCGGTCGGTTAAGCGTCTGACTTCCGCTCAGGTCATGCTCTTGTGGTCTGTGGGTTCGTGCCCCACGTAGGGCTCTGTGCTGAGGGCTCAGAGCCTGGAGCCTGCTTGAGATTCTGTGTCTCCCTCTCTCTGTAATCCTCCCCCATTCATGCTCTGTCCCTCTCTGTCTCTCTGTCTCTCTCTCAAAAGTAAATAAACATTAAAAATTTTAAAAGAAAAAAAAGAACTGGGAATTCTAAAATTCAGAAAGATAGAAACTAACCCCAGGTGTCTTTCAAGTTCAAGTGATCTTGGAAAATATTTGGTATGAAAGCTAATGTAACGTTGTTTGTTTAGTTAAAATGGACATAAGTCTTTAGAATTGCCAACATTAAATATGGTAGTTTCACTCTGCTTGTGTTTACTATAAGTCAAACCAGCTGTTGGCGTTGTGACTGTCACAAAATGTGATGGAAAAGAAAACAACGTTAGAGCCCTGTCCAATGGCTTCTGAAGCTTTATGGGCAAGCGAAGGACAGACAGACAGATGTAAATAATTTTAATAAATGTAATTAAGGCTACTTGAAAAAATAAGGGAAAAAATTCTGTATTTAATGAAAGTGTGACCGGTTATTCAAAGAGGGAAAACTTGGGGTACCTGGGTGGCTCAGTCTGTTGAGCATCCCACTCCTGACCTCTGCGCAAGTCATAATCCCAGAGTTGTGGGATTGAGCCCCGTGTCAGGCTCCAAGTGGAGCCTGCTTGAGATTCTCTCTCTGTGTGTCTCTCTCTATCCCCCTCTCCCACTTGTGCTCTCTCTCTCTCAAACAAAATTTAAAAAAAAATAAAGAGGGGAAAACGTAGGACAAAATCTGAAGGAATGCAAAAGGGAAAATTGCAGAAGGTTTGCGAGAAGGGAATCTGTCGAAAGAAATGCTATGCATGGTCGGGACCAAGATTCTGGAGTTTCGCATGTAAGAAACAAGTTTATGAGGGCAGGGATCGACCCCCGGGGAAGAGAAGGGGGAGGCAGAGAAAGATGTCAGGCAGAAGTTGAGCAGTGACACTTCAACAGAAGCCTTAGCCGACTCTCTGAGCAGTCCCGAAAGTTGGACTGCCCTTCGGAAGCATCCAAACTTAGGTGAAAGGGGCTGGCTCTTCGTAAGCGTCTTTGGATGTGACCACCTGGGCAGTGGGCAATTCCTTGGCAAGGCCGCTGTCTACAGTCAAGGTGATCCCTGATGATGTCTGAGCGTCGAAGGCTGTAGGCAGCATTGCTATGGCTGGGAGACCTTGGTTCCTGCCGGAGATTCTGGTCAGCACATCCCAACACCTGTCACAAGAACTCAGACCCATGCAGCCTCTGGATGTCCTTGTCCAAATAAGTATGTATCAACGTGGGAGGTGACACGAAGGAAGAAAGAAGGGACCGCATATCTTTTTAAAAATTCATCTTGTTGCAACGAATGAGTTTTAATATCCAAAGTATAGCGCTATAAGACTGGAATTTGGGTTTTCTCACTGTTAATGTGACAGAGGCTTCTTAGATGATGGGTCTAAATTATCAACAGAGGTTTTTATTTATCTTTAATCTGCCTAGAAAAACAAAGTTTCTATGTCTTGTCTTTGTTAGGTCTTTGCTTACTTAAGAAAGTTGAATCTGCTCAGTGTTAAGAGAGCTAAGGTTTGCTCACAGCTCCATTTACCTTGCTGTCTGCATTTACCTTGAGAATCTCTTCTTGCCATCCTGGCTAAATAAGTATCCTGTTTTGTAATGATCTGTAATCCTATTTAGGCACCTGTTTTGAAACCTGCTGGTATTTCACCAACTTCCAAAAACCCAGCTTGTGAATGGAAGTCTTTTTGACGAATTAGGCTTATTCCCTGGTGTGTCAAATGACATGGGAGGCATCATCAAATAAGTGATGAGGAACCTTCTTAGGCTTTGTTGTATGGGTGATTGCTTTAAGTGTCCTAGAGATTTTATAAGATTCCTAAGGTTTTGATATGTCCTGGTATAATGTCATCGCTTGTAATACTAACTACTGAAGTATCGTGTGTCACAGAATCTCCTTGCCAGCTGCACTGCATTGACAAATACAGCTCTCTGATCCCTTCAGGATCATAAAGCTAAGCTTAGTAAGAATTCCCAGAACTAATGGGGAAACTGCTTTCAAACAGACACTTGTGTAAACATTGCTGGTTCTCTAATGTTTGCTCTTCTAAACTTAAGTATGCCTATGACATTTGGTAGACGTTTGGTAAATAATTTCTTCATAAACAGATAGGAAACATTTATCCCTTTCTCCCTACCTGGTACCACCAGAATTCAAAACTCTCAGGGAGTATTCTTGTATTTTCACGGCAGTGTATTTATTTGCAGAAGTTCGATATGAATCCGTTCTCCTTGCAACAGGATGCCACTGGAAACATTGGTCATGTTGCCAAGGCTTTGACTGGAATGTCATAGTTGAGGGAGATATGCCTAGACTCAGCTACAATCAGAGAGCTTTAAGGAACTAATTAAGGTTGGCTTTGCCGAGCCAATGAAGCCCCTTGGAAAACTTGCCTGGTACCTTGCTTACAAAGTTCCCAGCAGCCCTACCAGGTGAATAAGGAAGGTTGTCACTTCCTGGCAGGTGCAGGAACCTCAGGGTATTTGGGGGATCTCGAGAAGAGAGGGAGCCACCCAAATCTATAGGTATGGCAGGCAAAGGCTGATGGCCAGTATTTGGCTTGGCTTCTTTAGCTTGGCAAGGCTATTAAAAGTTCAATCTGACATTCCTTACGAAAGTTCCAGCGAAGCAGATTGAAAAAAACAAACACCTATATGACCAATCACCATTGTGATGGCACTCGTGTAAACAGGCCCAGCTTCAACTGGACAATTTTACAAACAAATGTGTCCTAATGTGGCTATCTGTGGTGGAAATGAGGGTGGTTTCAGAGAGGGAGATTTTTCCAGTAACACACCTGTGAAAATGTAAGATCATAGTTCCGATGAACCGTCTTTGAGTGCTCGTTGGTTGTCTATTCACCTGGGCTGGGTCCTGAATTCTTCTGGTTTCCTTGAATATCTGACCCTGACTCTCCAAACTAAGGTTTCCACTTTTCTCCCACTGTGTTGACTGGAAGCACTGAGAACAAAAACTGCTTTTCCCTGAAGCCCCGCAAACCGAAGGCAGACCACCCGAGGTACATGTGAGAGAAAAGTAGCCCGGTGATCTAAGGGCCACTCAGAAAGATCACCAGAGACACACGGATAGCTGAACAAGCTGATCACAGCCTTCCCGACTGGACAAGCTGCCATCGGAGCATCCAGACGTGGACGTGTTCACGGATGGGGACAGTTTCACGGGTCAAAGACAAGGAAGAGCTGGGTGCAGTGGTGACCCATCAGCTATCGTCCTCTGCGGAAGACACCACAAAATGGACCGACTGCCCAAGGGAACCATGCTGGCAGCCCGTCGAAGACTCCAAGACCCTCTGGAAGAGCTTTAGTGCCAAAGATAGACTTAACTACATATCAACCCCAACGTCTCTTGGAGGACCAAAGAGGAGTTAAGTAAGGAGTGGGGGTTTGGACACCGTGCTGGCATTGACACCGGCTGGAAATAGAATGAATCCTTACCCTAGAGCATCTGATGAAAGAAATAATTAGCCACATTCTTCGAAGCACCCTTTATGGGAAAGATGCCACTCTCCAGTGGATCCAGAAGTATACTGCGGGCTCCGATTTTCAGCGAAATGCTACAAAAGGCAACGCTTGTGCTACAAACAATCCTAAGACTGGGTGCCCACAAGTTCTCAAGGGTATACAACTGAGAGGCCCCAAACCTGGGGAAGACCGGCAGGCAGCCTTTCCCGGAATGCAAAGAACAATGGGTAATTCTCGGGGTTTGCTTGTATCTGTAGACACCTTTATCAACAGGGTTGAGGTTCCTCCCTGCTGTTCAGAGAAGGCCTCAGGAGTTGTCAAAATACTTTTAAGCGAGATCATTTCTAGGTTTGGACTGCCACTAATAATTCAGAGTGACAATGGAGTGACAACCACAGTGTCCAAGGCCTTTGGTATTCAGTGGAAATCACATGCTTCCTGGAGACACTGAGAGAGTGGAAAAAGGGAAAAAAATGAACTTTGGCAAAGCTCTGCCAAGAAACCCACTTCACTTGGGAACAACCCGTGCCATCTGCCCTGCTTTGGGAAAGAGTGGTCCCTAGAAGAGGGCTTGGTTTAAGCCCCTGTGGAATGTTATATGGAAGACTTTCTATGTTCGTTTCGTGACCTAGGAGTTCCTGGCGGGGCTCCCACCAGCGATTTGGATACTATCAGGTACATCCAGGGCCTGAGTTTGCTTCCAGCAGGCTGATGTACCTCACAGATGTGTCTTCACGCTGCCTGAATCCCTTAGTGACATCAAAAGATGTCACTAAAGATGTCACTAAAGACCTGAAGAGCGGGAGACCAGAGGACCAGCTCCAGCCTCACTGGACAGGTCAGACCCTGCGAGGTGCCGTTGACCCCCCACTCCCCCGAGACGACAGGGAATTGAGCCATGGATTCACACTTGAATGACAAGAATCCACAGGTTCCCTACACCTGTCAGCAGGGAGGAGGTCGAAAGGGACCTGGCTCAGACCAGTGAGCCTCTGCCAGACCTGAACCTCCGACTCGGGGGAACTGGTCCAAGGGAATCAAGCCATGAGTACAACATGCTACCTGTTGTTCTCTAGTACCCCTAAAACCCTAGACACAACATGGTACAGGAACTATTGACCAAAGTACAAAAATCCCGGTAATGCAGAACATTCCTTTCCACCCCAAAGTTTCCACTTGTCTAACCCCAGTCTTCACCCCACCTCAGCAGGAAGTAACGGCCGCGGCCGGTCGTGGTCCCAATACCCACAAGAATGAGGACGGATCAAAAGACCCTGGCGACTGAAAAGGGTAACCAAAGGGTTAGCAGCCGCAACTTTGTACCCAGACCTTTTTCCTTTGCCGCTAAGTACCCCTGACTCTCCTCCTCTAGGGAGGTGGATGTGAGGCTCGCCCTCCTGCCTCCGGAATAAACTCTTGCTTTGCTTTATACTCCATGTCTCAGTGATGGTCTTTATGCGCATCAGGCAGATGAACTTGGGTCCACTACATACGGCAGGCACTCAGTAAAGACCGCTGAACCCACGTGGACTCTGACGCTTGGAGAGTTAAGTGTCTTGTCTGTGGTGACACAGGGTAGGACGAGGAGAAGGGTTTGATTTCAGAACTGTAGTGCCTCTACTCCCATCCACAGTGCTAAGAAGTTTCTGCCCTCCTCCCAAGGCCACCTGCTCAGCCCTCGGCACAGCACCTCCATGGCCCCAGCCCCCGTCCCTGCTTTGGAGCCAGCTCCCCATTCTGACCTGGAGGTGACAGACAGCTCAGCCCTGTTTACCCAGCTCCACCAACATCCCAGCCTCATCTGCCAACTTTGGCAATTTTCATACCACCTCGCACACAAAATAAATTGCACGCTCCCATTTTGGGTTTGGGGGGAGAAAAGGCCCAGTCAGTTAATTACAAAGGCTGCCTCACCTTGGCACGGAGTGGTGGGAGATGTTCACAGGAAAACGGATTAATTTGGACTCATTGCTTTCACTTCCACATCCTCGTGCCAATTAAGACAACACTTGTAACCAAGCCCTCCTTCTCCAGAAGCAGCCCCCACGCTCCCCAAACAAGCAGTCCTCAGGTTTCACTGGCTGGCTGCTCAGGGTCCCGAGAAGCTTGCTGGGACCTTTGGAAAATGCCAGTCAGGGTTTTAGGATTCTTCTGCCAGGGGTGGGGGTGGGGGGTGGGGGGTGGGGAGATCTACAGGAACTGCTTGGTTCGGTGTTTCTGAGCTCACACTGGTGAGCTGGGCACAGCTGAATACTGGACGCTGGCCTGCTTGGACAGAGGCTAGGTGTCCAGGTTGCCTGCTGGGATAATGTGGGAAGGGGGCAAAATTCAGAGTCTCGGGCCCTGCCCCCCTATCCTACCGAGTCAGACACGTCAAGGACAGGGCCTGGAAGTCTGTACCTTCCACAGGCACCAAGGACAGGACCTGGAAGTGCTTTGGGTGGGAAGTCTCAGATCTGCATTTGAAAGCCATGGGGCACACCATAACCCTCTTGAACGGGTGGGGTTGGTTGTACAGGTGCGGTGAGGCCCCGACCCATGGCGAACACTCATTACGTTGCACTGATTCCTATCAGTGAACATGACTGAGTTCGTTTCAAGGGGTCGATGAGAAGCAAAAGGTGATGCTTTGGTGCTGAGGAGAGTCCTTGTGCCTTAACTACAGCATCAGCACTGGCCCCGGGCCCTCCATGCAGCTAATCATTCCTTCAGACTCCACACTCTGCATCACTCTTCTTGTCCCACCTCCCCCCGCCACCCCCACCCCGAACCCCCTGAAACCAGTAAATCTATATCATTAGAAGGTTGAAAGTTGGGAGCCTCCACAGGCTCCTTCGGAATGGGATGAAAACCAGACACATGCCCCCCGGGAACAAGGGAGCCAAGTCCTAGGTCTGCAACATGGTCAAAACCGAGTCGTTTCGTTTGTGGAAAATGAATACATCTGAGTTTGCACCTGTCTCGCCCGGGGGAAAAGTAGCGCGCGCCATCGCAAACGGGCGTCTCCCGGCAAAACCCGTCCCCTGCTGCTCCGGGAGGCTCAGACTGCCAGAAAGGCTGCGGCCTTCAAAACCTGTTTCATGCGGTTTGTCCATTTTTGGGGTGTTTCAGCTGTCCCATTCTTTTGGAAGCCTGGGTTTGAACATCAAATGGGTTTTGTTTCTCCAGCAAATTTCAAGGAACGCCAGGGGATCCTGGAACTGGATCCCACATTACAAGCAGATGCTCCCTTCACACCTGAATCTCCTCCCCATGACCCCAGAAAGTGTGGGTCACCCCTCTGCTTTCTGAATACAAAAACGGGGAGGGGGTTGGAGCTCTTTTTAGAGATAAGAAAATGACACGTGTTTCTCTTGATGTCAACATTGCCGTGGCCAATGAACTTGCAGTGCAGGGATAACACTTGGAATGTCTAACCAGATGGGCCCTTTAGCACCTGTTGTGACCAGAGGGCTGTGGCAATGGAGGAAAGGCTGGGAGAGCCATCTTAGCTGGCCAGCAGCCTTGCAAAGGCCTCCCACTCTGTCCAGGCTGTTGCAAGCATGGATTCAGAACATGTACCCAGATAATGGAGCTGGAATTTGCAGGAAGCTAACTTCCTGTCAGTGTGAAATGTCTCAGGCAGTGACGAGCCCCCATCCCTGGAAAGGTGCAAGCAGGAGCTGATCCTCTAGCAGGGATGTAACAGGAGATGCTGAACTACATGGTGCGCTCTGTCTCTTCCATGTGGTACAGATCTCACGACCACGTGCTGGGAGTGAGAATCCCACTTCATGGACTCACAGACCCTTCTCCCTTCTGGAGTGCATTTCCACAGAAATGCCGTGCACAGACCTGCGGCACCTCCCTGCATCGTCCCCGTGGTCCTGGGTGGCTACCATCCACGCCAGGCCCGGCACACGCTGCCTCACTGCGGGGACTGGGCCACGCCTCACTCAGTCCGTGACATAACTGGCCGCTTCTGAGAAGGCGCTGTACCGAGTCACAAGGGTTAGCAAACTAGTTCAAGGTAATTTATGACTCTGGGATGCTCGGGTTTCTAAATACAACAGACCACTACAAACTGCAAAAGCTTCAAGCTCTCTCCCCAAGGGAGACGGCCCGGCCCAGCCCGGGGCAATGGTGCTGATGCCAGGTGGGCAGGACGAGCTGGCACACTCGCAGGCCTGGCTGGCTTAACTCACTATGAGCCCCAGGGAGGCACTCCTGGAGGCCTCGTGAAGACAGCACCCCCCCACCCCCCGCCATTCTTCCCTCCCTTGTCTCTGGTATGCATGAGAAGGTGATGAAGATTTTTCTCCTGCGCTGTGATGGCACCGAAACCACAGTGCATTCGGGGTTGCTACCTCCTAGTTGGCTTCTCTTTTTTAATGCTAATAATATTGATTTTGGGTACAGTGGATCTCAGGCAAGGGAAACTCCAGTAAACGAAAGCTGACTATAGCCAAACGTGGCTGATGTTTCTTTTTTCCTCAGGGTTGGCAGGCCCTGCCTGCCTTTCCATCTGCCCAGTGCTGGCCTTGAACACCCGGAGTGGCTTCTCTGCACGCTCTCCTGTGGGCTGCCTTCCTGCCTTGGTGCTGGCGCCCAGAGCTTGAGACCCATTTCTGTCTGCAAGAGGACTGTGGTCTCTGCCCTTGCTCCGCTGAGCTCTGACTGCCGCCTGCATCCAGCATCCATTCCCAGCAACCCCCATCCCGGCTCCAGGCCAAGCTCATCTGGGGCCTGCTACCAGGTACAGTGACCCTCCCCTTCCCTTGCAGACATCAACTGTGAGTCAGCACTGAATGCATGTCCCCAGTATACCCATACCTTGCCAGCCTCATCCTCAGTGCACACTCCCAGCTAGGAGTAGGGATTCGGGGTGAGTGAGACACAGCCCCGTCCTCAGGCCTTGGCCTTTCTGACTCAGGAGGCTGACACACACATGCACCAATGAGGGACACAAGTACACTGTCTTCTGTGACGGGGGTGGGGGGGGGGTGAGCCTGGGAGAGCCCAGAAGAAGCCTGGAGGGCTTTCTGGAAGAGGTGGTGCCAAAGGTGTGTGATGTTCCATATGATCTCTGCAGTCCTTGGGTGTAAGCATCCCAGAGAAAGACACCTCCATGGGGACTGTTGAGTCTATCGCTACTGGCTAGGTGGCATTTGGTGACAAAGTAACAAATGGTCCAAGCTTCCTCTGCCTAGTCCTGGATTGTTGGGGGTCTGGTTTCTTCAGGGTGACAGAGACATAGCCATGGGTGACTGTTCTGGGGCCCTGGCTCCTGCCTTGCTCCTCTCTCCAGAACAGGGGACACTGTGGTTGACCCCTAAACAGCTCTGTTCCTCCACCCCCCTGTCTCCGTACCCTTTGCACTATGATGGGGCAGCTCTTCCCATCAGAGGTGGGGTCTAGATCCCCCCGCTTTGAATCTGCGCTGGCTCCATGACTTGCTCTGGCCGACAGAATGTGGTGGAAATGATGCCGTGCCAATTTCAGGCATAGGCCTCAAAGAGCCTCGTGGCCTTGCATGCCCACCCTCTCGGGACCCTGGCACCACCATGTGCAGAAGTCCAGACGGCCTCCTGGAAGAATGGGACACGTGTAGCCTACTCACCACCGCCCCTAGTCGCCCTGGCCAACAGCCAGCCAGCAATCAGCCGACCCCTGCCATTGACCACACATGCTTGAGGGAGCCCAGAAGACCTGCCCGACCAGCTAGCTGCTCAGCTAAGTCAACAGTTGGTGCAAGCCGCTACGTTTCGGGGTGGTTATTCCGCAGAAGAAACTAACTGATCCCGGCATCCCAGCATTCTGGGCAGGATGCACAGGCTGCAGGATTTATAGGCAGGGGCCTGGCTGCAGACAGATGGACTGGCTGGCCTCGGGACCTTCACCTGGCCCTCATGTTTGCTGTTACCTGGGCTCTGCTCTACAGCTAGGATCTACAGTCAGTACGGTCAGTACGGTCAGTACAGTTATGACCAAGGTGTAGTTGGCCTGGTAGTGACTGCACCTAAGCCATCGGGCCTCCTCTATGGTTTCCTGGACCTACCCAGGGCCTTCCAGCCGCTTTCCATGACACTCCAGGTGAAACCCAAATGCCTCACCATCCCACACGAGGCTCCCTACTCCCACCCTGCTCCCAGCTTTGCGCCTCTCACTGCACTCCAGACACACCTGCCTCCAACCCCTAAGACCCAACCTGACCTCCGGGCCTTTGCATGTGCAGCTCTCCTGACTAGCATGCTCTTCCCGGATACCCGCATGGCTCCCCCCCATTTCCTTCAGGCTCTGACCCAGTAGGCTTTGTTAAACAAACCGGAGGTCACAGATCATTCTTACCAAATGGCCTGTGTCACTCCCTGCACACTCCTCCCGCTTTATTTCTTTTCAGAGCAATTAGCATGACTGGGTGCAAAAGTGTCCACATTGTGAGACATCCAGCGGGAGCCAGCAAAGGTTAGGAAGGGAGGGTGGGATGCTGAGAAAGACGTCGGCGTTGGGACCTTCATAGCACACAGCCACTGACTGGGAGCCGATGTGTCCTGAAGCACCCTGGCACCCCCCACTGCCAGACAAACCATCAGAGACACTGTTGGCAGTGCTTCAGCCACATGTAGGAGCCGGTATCACACTCAGCAGCACAAGCCCAGATTTATGGCCATGGTGTAACTGCTTACAAGTGTCATGCGGGTGACACATGTTTGTCAAAAACACCTTGTCTTGAGGTGGCCATAGAGAGCAGTTCCCTGGAACACAAGAGGCTTCACAAAGCAAGGCGTCCCTGGGGCTCCTGCCTTCTGAAACCCCTTAATTGAGGGCCCACCATTTAGGGCCCTTCTCAGAGTTTCTAGAGCCTACAAAAGAGAGAAGTCTCTAACTGGAGCTGGGACTCCCCGGCCGCAAACAGGAGCAACACCGGCTGGCCTGGCTCAGCCTTGGAAGCTGGGGAGGGCACCCTCCAGGACCAAGGAGGCCCAGGGCAGGCCCAGACCCACCATGGATCCAGGGTTCAGGGACAAAGCTCTTCTGCACTCCGTGAGGGGCCCCATGGCAGACCCATCCCCGGGTCCTGGACCAGTCACCAGGAGGGAGAGCTAGGGCCTGGTCGGAGTCCAAAGGGACCATGCAGTCTCGTGGTAAAGAGCATGGAGTCTAGAGCTAGACTGTCTGGGATCAAATCGCAGCTCACTCCATCACTGACCTGCTGAGTGACCCCAGGCAAGCCTCATAAGGGCTCTGAGCCTCCACTTCCGCATCTATAAGATGAGTGTAAAAACAGTGTCTCCTCACAGGGTGGTGAGGACCCCACGGAATGCTCAGACCGGGCCCCGGCACATCACAAATGCTGCAGAAGTGAGTTGTCATCCACATCATCAGAGGCCATGACTCTGCATCACTCAGAGCAAGGGTGGAGCCTTCCCGGCAAGGATTCGACTCTGTTCCAGTTTGAGGGTGCTGGGGTACTGCTCCCAGGGCTCTCCCTCCCCTTACTGGGCAAGGAGCCAGTGGGGAGTGAGAGGCAGGAGTTAAACCTCAGCTGCTTCATCATCAAAAGGACAGCAGGAGGGATGAGGCAGGGGTGAGAAGCAGAGGTGGCAGGAGGTTTTCAGGCCCCCAGGAACAATGTGCCCAAATGGTTTTCACACCAGCTCAGGGGAGCCCATGGGACAGAAACGGAAAGGCAGGCTGTGATATCTGATCCCTCCACTGACAGCCCCATGGTCCTGGGTCCCAGCCCACCAGCCCTACTGTGCACAGCCAGACCAAGAGGAAGGAACACAGAACCCGCCTTCAGAGAATCGGAGACAGACTCCACACACGGTCGTTGTGTGGCTGTTACAAACTCAACCCTCCTCTGTGCTCCTGTTTCCTCATCCTCACAAAAACATCCATGGATGGGGCGCCTGGGTGACTCCATCGGTTAAGCGTCTGACTCTTGCTGTCAGCCCAGGTCACGATCTCACAGTCAGGGGACCGAGCCCCACATTGGGCTCTGCACCCACAGCATGGAGCCTGCTTAGGATTTTCTCTGTCTCTTCCCCTTCCCCACTCACTCTCTCTCCTTCTCAAAAAATGATAAAGAAAGAAACATAGAAAAAGAATCCATAGATGGCTACACAGGGCCTCCTGGGGCACCTGCACGTACCAGGGATCGCAATGGTAAAAAGAGGGAGAGGGGAGAACACGCGGATAGCAGCATGAATGACTGCAGGTGTGCTACAAATGATCAGAGATCTGAAGAGCTCAGTACTTAGGAGTTTTAAAAAGGCTTCTTGACATGTGACTGGAGAAAGGCGGCCCAGTTAGTAAACGGTGCTGGGACATCGGAACCCATTCAAGACACATTAAAAATCTATATTTGAAAGAGAGAAGTTGAAGAGGGGGATATTCTGGGGGAATATCTTTGCAAACTTGGCGTTGGGAACAATTTCTTTACCAAGGTGTTAAAAGCTCAGTAAGCATAAAAAAAAATCGATAGTTTTCACTGCAGTAAAACGTAAATTTCCTTTCACCAAATGACGGGTGAAAAGACAAATCACTAAAAGTATATGTACAACTAGCAAAGGATCAGTATCCAGAATACATAAAGAAGTCCTACAAATCCACAGGAAAAAGAGAGGCAATGAGCAAAAAGACCACAGCAGGCATGTCGTAGAGGAGGAAACGGAGTGCACAGATGAACACGGGAAAAGCTGCCCGATGTCACGAGGATGTGGGGAAGTGCAAGGTAAGGTCCCCGTGAGAGATTTCACATCCATCAGGCTCACAGTGAGGAAGACATGTGACATCTGACAGCACCGAGGGTCTGAGAGGATGGAGATCAGCTGGCACCCACGGTTGATGAGTGTGAAACCTGGTCTGGCCACACTGAAAACCGCTTTGGCCTTTTCTTGTTAGGTTGACCAGTCCCATGCCTTAGCACCCTGCAAATCCACTCCCAGGAGCCACACAAGGCACACCCAAGAAGAGTTCGTCGCAGCACTGTTAGCAAGAGGAGGGGGAGAGAGGAAATGACCCAGATACTCACTGACAGAGCAATGCAAAAAGAAATTGTAGCACAGTCACACAATTTCTTTCCACACTGGTGACAGCAAACTCCAGCTACACAGCAGCACAGCTCAAGCTCAGAGACAGGGAAATGTTGAGTACAAAAATGCAAATTTTAGAGATCTACATACAGAGAGCAAGTTTTTAGAGCTTGAGAATGAAGAAGCAATCTAATGTTTAGGCTTATTCAGTCGGCCTGTGAGCAAGAGAATGGCAAACAAACACCAAATTGCAGAGAGGGGTGACCTCCAGGCAAGGAGGAAATGGAAGTGACTGGGAATGTTCTAGTTCTGGAGTTGAGCTGTGGGCCCACGGATGTTCATTGTCCCACCATCCTTCATAATGCACGAAACACAGGAAGTATTAAAACAGAACAGAGGCAAAGGGGAAAAACAAGAAGAGAAACATGGTGTGGGTCCAGACACATCCAGTATGATTTCCTTGTCACACACATAGTTGACTGTTTTCACGTGGTGTCACGGGGGGTACCAAGAGTTCCGTCGAGAGGCCAGAGCAGGAAGTGAAAGGACAGGCAATTGGACGAGGGCATTCTTCCCTCTGGGCCTCAGTTTCTCCATATGCAAAATGAGGGGGTGTACCAGGAGTGGCAAATGGCTGGCGTGCATAACCCAGGCCTCCCCTTCCTCACCCGCTGCGGACACTACTCATGGATTGCAGCACTGTTTCACATGGAGCACAGACACGCAGCGTTGGGCTCCGTAGCTGGGCCCTGCAGGCTGCCGGGGATGCCAGTCTGAGAGGGCACACTAAGTGATACCTATGTGCTGATCTGGAGAGATCCAGATCCCTCCAGCTGTGGCCTGGAAGGTTCTGAAGCCTCACCAGCAGGCACTAGCTAGTCTGAGAGGCAGGGGCCCTAGGGAGGAGCCGACTGGCTTTGGAACTGACCCTAGCCGGACCCTGGCAGCATGCAGCCTCAGCGTCTACACTGCCCACGCCTGTGGCCTCCGGTCCACCGTGGGGGGGGCCCTGCCCCCCCCATCATCTGACCAGAGCCCGTGCTCCCATCCATCGGGTGGGCAGGCTCATGTCTACGCTCTGCGGGTGAGCTCTGCTGGACCTGAAAACGGCAAGACGGGCGGAGGGCCAGGAGGAGCTCAGCTTCACCCTCTAGCCCAGAGAGCCGTGGAAGTGGCCCCGTTGTGCCAGATTCAACCAGCTCTCCGAGGCAGGACGATGGCATTCCTTTCACCACCCCCTTGGCCTGCCTGGGCCTGCAGGCCTTTGCTCCTCTCTCCCCTCCCTACCTGCTCCCCTGCCCCCGCCTGTCCCTTCTTCCTCCCCTTATGGTCCCAGCTCACAAGACTCCTCCTTGGTTGTGCTATTCCATCTACCTCCCACCCCCCCACCCCCCCAGTGAGCGCTGACGTCCCTTCCTCTAGACAACCACCACACAGAGGTCAGCTTTCCCGAGGAGAGCTTGTGTGCTGGGTCTGGTCCAGTTTCTGTGGGTGTCTGTCCCCTCCAGTATGGGGAGCCCAGCAGGGTCCACCTCACACCCGCATGAAGATAATACCATCAAACAGCCACAATTCCTTGGAATCAATGGGCTTCTCCGAGAACTGTCCACCTACTGCCTAAGCCGCACAGCCAGTGAGGTTGGCAGTCGGGGAATGGTACCTCCCTCCTTATTCCAACAGTGAGAAACTCAAGGGACACAGAGGGGGGTGACTTTTCCAGCATCACTGCCCACCCTCCAACCTTCTGGGAGGCTGAGAAGCTTTTCTGTCATGTCCCATCAGGGCCCTCAAACCCCAGGAAACACCTCACTTCCCCAGAGCAGGGGCCTGCTGAGTGACCACAGCCCCTAATCATGGAGCATCTGGTTTCATCCTGGTCCCTGCGGATTCTTTTAACAACAAGATCACGCGGAGAGACATCATACCCAGGGACGTGATGCTTCGGCGATTCGTCTCTCTTTCATTTTGTTCACCTGATACACGTTTTAAATGACTACTGGGCTGTGTACACAGGAAGTCTTGATTCACTAGAAAGAACCGTGGTGGGTTTTCTTAGAAGACAAAGTCAGGAATTTAAGGCATCCAGACGTGTCCAATGAGCAGAGTGGAGACAAAGATGTCTCTCCAGCTGCTGTGTCCGGGAACACAGCTGCCCACACACACCCACCACACCCTCAGATCAGAGCCTGCCACTGATATCCACGGTGTGAAAGGGCTTGGAACCCACTGTCATCGTTATCACCATCCCTCGACCCCAAGAAGCAAACACCATGAGCTTGCAAAGGCACTCCAACAGGAATGCTCACTTGTGTTCCCAGGAATACACAGAGACGCCAGATATTTACTTCTGGTTCCAACTTCTCCTGGGTTCATCCTCTTTCAAGTCCTGGAAACTCTGGGCACCACTTCTTGCCCTACAATCCCTCCATCAGATCCCCCCATCGCCCACTCTCCCAGGAAGCTCCCCCCACCTGGACACCTCCAAATCCTCCTCAAAGCCATCTCTGACTACCCCTCTTCCTGGCCTTCTCGCTGGCCTCTTTACACTAATTTCCTGCTAGAACGATCATAATGGGTTCAAATACTGCCGCTTGCACACCTATCTCCCCCGTCACGGGGCAGGTTGTGGGAGCAGGGCGCAGGGCTGATGTACCCCCTTACCTCCAGCCCCTCTGCATGCGCCCGGGCACATGGGTGGGGGGTGGAGTAGGGCCTCAAAGAAGCATGATCTAAATCCCTGGGCTCTGTTTTCCTCCAGCTTAGAGTGTAGTGAAAGAGCTCTAATGACAAAGAAGGTAAATTCTAGGTATTCTGAACAGAGACCAGGCAATCCTTTCCTGAGTACTTCACAGCGAAGCCAAGACCTCATTGGTGAGTAACTGTCAACTGCCCAACAGTGGGAGTGAAGAACTTTCCCAGGAGAGAGAGAGTCACAGACAAATGTTGTAAGGAGGGAGGGAGCAACTTGTGTAAGGACCGAAAGGCCAGTGGTGCCTCAGCAAAGCAATGGGGCGATGGGCAAGAGTTCATGGATTATGCGTATCGGTTAGGCTAGGATGGGTTACGCTGCATAACACACAATTCTCTAAATCTCTGTGGCCTACAATAAAGTTTCTTTATGTCTCAGACTACATGCACATGTGGCTCTCCTTCATCTCCTCTCCCCTCTGGACTCAGGTTGACAGAGCAGTCTGTCTCTATCTGGAATATTGCCATTGTCGTGGAAAAAGGAAAAGAAAAGTGGTAAATTACTCACTGGTTCTTAATGCGTGTGCTCACATCTGTTTTCACTGTTCACCAGCCCCTCTGCCGTGCCTGAGGACAACATGGGCCATGCCGTATAATCCTCCAACCGAGCAGGGCACTTCAATACAGGGCACGGAATGTGGGGGAGTGGTAATCCAGTTCCACACCTTGCTTATGATTTTGACGTCTTTCCTAGGATCAGTGAAATCTGTTGAATAAACTGTTCATTTCTAAAAATCCCTCTGGCTGTAGTGAGAGACACAGATTGGAAATGGGCAGGGGTGGGATTCGGGAGAAAATTCAGGAGGCTGCTTCAGTTTCCCAGGCACAAAAAAAAGAATAGTACTTTACACTAGGGTCATGGCAGTGGAAATGGAGAGAAGCCAAGAGATTGAAAAGATGGAAGGGTTTAGTGATGTACAAAGAGGAGCAGAGGTGAGTGAATGTGTGACCCCAGAATGGCGAAAAGATACAGCAGGCTTGGCTTCTCACGTCTTAAACAGTTGCTGGCTCCCATCTTTGGGGAGGACAAGCTACTCTATTCTCTGCTTGTCCTTGGGCTCTCTATGTTCTCCTAAGAAATCTCCCTTCTTGCTTGAAAAAAAAGGCTGAGCTAAATAAAGATGGGAAGACACGGATGTGGTGAGCAGCCGAGTGAGCTGACAAATGAGTGACCAGTGACCAGGGGAATTAATTCATGTCTCCAAGTGTTCAAAGAGTGAAGAGAAACTAGACTCAACCAGAAGAAAAAGAAAGTCCTCCCACTGGGCATGCCTCAAAAGGATCCCTCGCCTCCCTAGTGACACATCAGGCATCTTTCTTCTTCCACGGGGCTATGACCAATTTCGGCTATAACAGAGAAAGGGGAGTGGGTGAGAGAAGAAGAAGGGAGGGACAGGGAGGCAGAGGAAGGATGGGCTCCATGGACACATAGCAACCTCTATAGAATCCTCTCCTCTCCTCCTTGTGGCCTCCCTCCCTATGCTTCCTTTTCAGAGTTCCAGACTTGACTTTCAGTGGTGGGAGGGCTTGGGATTCACAAACACCTCAAAAGAGAATTTCTGTAGCAGCAGCATTAGGCCACCTTACAGGAATTTAGAGCCTTGGGGTCCACACAGGCACAGAAAGCCGTGGTGTTTCCTCTACCCTGGGTGTTCTCATTAGCCAAGAAGTGGAAGGTTCAGACACAGAACTGCATGGTTGTGGACTCAGATCAGCGCACCCATAGGGACAGCAACCACGATGCTGCCCGTGGCAGTAGAGGGGGTGTTGTGGTCACTGTCCATGTTGCTTACAGGCTGACTCAGCTGGAGAGGCTTGTTCCAAGACCCAGCCACACAGGATGTCAGAGCTGAGAGGGCTCCAGGATTTCAACTTTCCCAGTGCCTCATTTTGCAGATAAGAAAGCACAAGTCCAGAGAGGGGAAAGACTTCCCTCAGTGCCACACAGTGGGTGGCACCGAGGGACTGGAAGCTAGCCTCTAGATTCTTGCTCGACAAAACTTAATTTCCTTGGAAGGCTCCTGGGATTTGCCCCCAGAAACCCAGAATAATTAGACCCTGAAAACTCACGGGAGCACATAGTAGGTACTCAGTGGACACTGGTTGACTGAATAAACGATTATATCGGCACGCAAAAAAACAAATCTTGAAGCTGGGCTTGAGCCCCGGATCCTGAATTCAAACAGGAAGTCGTGTTCCTTTTTGGTACGGGTGAAATGGTATGGAAGAAAGCAGTGGGGGAAGGGAAGAAGTGCTGCCACGAAGACAGTGGGGTGGCAGGAAGAGGATAAGAGCAGGTGCAACCCAGGATATTAAGCACAGAGGAGGGCAGCAACTGGACACTAACCTCTGTTCTCTCAGGTTCACCCCCACCCTGGAAATCAGGTTGAACAGCTCAGGAGTTTCCTTAGGGAGGGTGGTCACACGACCTCAATCTGGCCATCCTCCCTGGCCACAATGATTGGCTCAGCACTGGGTATGTGCCAGTCAGGTCCCAGTGGGTCCAGACCTTAGGGCTGGAATCATAGGGAATGAGGGGTTCTTTTTCTGTTGGGAGGCTGAAGGTGACTGTTGGGGGCCATCTTGCTTTCCTAACAGAAAAGCCCAGCTGAGAGTGACACCAGCACAGAGGAAAGTAAGCAAGGCCAAGAGGTCGGGAAAGATGATTGTTACTGATGTCATCAAGCACCCAGGTACGGCCTTGCCTAAAACTCTCTGCCCTTAGCCTTCTTAGGTACATAAATCATTCTCTCCTGCCTCATTTGATTGCTTGTTTAGGCCGCTTTGTTTTTTCTGTCACTCAGTGGTTATCAAAAAAGAACAACAACAACAATAACAACAACAACTCCAATTGCTCCTTGAAGTTGTCTAAATGGAGCATCCTGGAATTGTGACAGTATGGATTTAGGCTAGGTTCAAGGGGTACTTTGAGATAACAGTGCAAAACTCCACAGTCTAACCTGGAGATCCAAATGGATTCAAACTGTATCTGTTGGCGGCCTGCCATAGGCTGAGCCAGTCACATTACCCAAATTAATCCTCACAGGACCGACCTTATTAAGGTAGCAACGGATGACCCCATTTTAGAGGACGTGGTGGAGGCTCAGAGAAAGGAGGTGACAGGGCTATAGCTTGGAAGTATGGAGCCCGGATTGCACACCCGGATTCTGCTGTGTGCAGCCTGAGAAGCCTCATGGTATGGCCTGTCCGTGTGTCAGGGCACCTGGCCCCACGCCTGGGATTCTGTGGGTGTCTGAGACTTGGTAACTGTCATGTGCCTGTTACAAGACTCAAAAAAGCAATGTGCACTGAAGGCAGGCAGGGACCTCCTTTCCCCAGCACTAACACACCTTCCCAGTTCCCTGAGGACTAGAATCCCTCTCTTTCCCTTGCTTTCCTTGGCAGAGTCCTGCTCATGTGACCACAGGGCAGTCCCCCATTCACACCCCATTGGGAGCTGCTACAAGGGAGGCCAAGAGCCTTCACCCTTCCACCATGCCTGGGGACATGTCTTTCCTTGGAGCCTTGGGGAACCTGATGCCCAACTTGCACACCCTGTTTCTGGATATTAGAACGCACACCCTCAGCCTGGTCCTTTAGATAGCTACTGTGTCACATCCGTGACCCTGTGGCCCCCACCGGTCCCACCTGCCCTCAGCCAGCCTGGCTTCCAGCCGGAGGCCCCAGGGGGCGTGAAATGACTCGGTGCCTGGTGTTGTCATGTACACGGGATGCCCCCAGCTCTAGGGTGGGGCTGACTGTGTCCCACTCTCCAGAAAAGACAGCAGAGGCTGGAAGTGAGTGGGGGCTTGCTGTGAGGTGTGGGGTAGGGTGTGACCCCAGAGCCTCTGCCTTTCCCCATCCACCGTGCTATGTATGACTTCAGGGCTTCAGGAAGTTTGCTTATTGGCTAAACAAACCCAAGGGGGGCTCAGAACTCCTGCTCACTCCAGCGCTCCACCAGGGGGGTGCAGAGGATGGGAAGAGAGAGGACATGGGGAGGGGAGGGAGGAGGGCTCTACTCTGTGCCATGCTCACCCATGCAGAGGGGCACACATGTGACCCCATAAACGTGTCATCCATCCATTATGCCCTGGGGCCCTCCGAGCCGAGTGTGAAGAATGCCCTGCTCTTGCAGGGACCACACGGTTCGGGGGTGCCCAGGTGGGCAGGTGCACCGCGGGGGAGGCCCTCATGATCCAGCCCGTGTCTGAGAGGGCAGCAGCCCTAATGAAGGCCCTCTGTTCCAGGAAATCACATCCTGGGATGGACAGGTGCCCGGGTTGCCAGGTCAGCCAACTCTGGCCTTAAAGGGCAAGCTGGTATCATCCAGGGGGCTGATTTTTTTAAATTAAATGGCACATTGAGAACCCACTCACTAGTCAAGCCCCAATCCTGCTCTCTTGTAGCCCTCAGCCTCAGCTTTGATTTCTTCTGGGGCCACAGCTTCTGAGCTTCAAGTTGAGTCCCATTATGCACATCAATTCTGTTCCCTTCCTGCGTTGACTTTAGTGTTAAGAGGCCACCCCATTAAACTCCCCCTCGCACACAGGCCAGCAGGCCTCTTTTCATGCAGTTCTGTAAAACGTTGAGCTGAGGGTTTAGAATCACTAGGCTGGGAGGGGCCTGTCTGACCAAGCAGGGCGGGTGGGCTGGCGCCGAGGATTCACCCAGAAAACCTCAGCCAGGAAAGTGTCAGGCCGCCAGGAGAGCTGCTGCCAGGGATTGAGTGGATTTAGAGGAAATCGATTAAGTGGATTCATCCAGCTGCCTCCAGGACAGCAGGCCCCGGAGGGTGGATGTATGTGTGAAAGATGGAGTGTCCCAGCCGCCTGGACCCGCCCCTTCTCCAAACCAGGTGGCGAGACATGGCTTTGAAATAGGAACACCAGCATTCAAAGCTGGCTCCATCACTTAGTCATCAAAAGGAAAATGAGCCTCAGTTATCTTATCTGTAAACTGGGACTCTTGAAAGCCCTCCCTCTTAGGGTGGGGTGGGGGGGATTAAGCGAGGTAACACCAGGTTAGCTCGGAAGCTGGTTGGGGCTGAGTGTGCTCCCAGACACGCTATCATTGCTGTCATGATCCCTGTCTTCCAGGGCAGGGTCGGAATGCTTTCTCCATTAAAGCATTTTACTCCGCCTTTGTGTCTGCCACAACTCCTCGGCTCTGCTGTTCTGGTGCAAAACAAACCTTAGCCATAGGTAGTCCGCACTCTCCAGCTCTGCTTTCTGGGTGATGGGGGTTCAGGCACCTGGGACCTGCCATGTGTCACAGTTGCATTTTCAGCGGTGGGCAGGGCTGTTTTCCCAACAAGTTTCACTTGGCCTTGGATCGCTAACCCTGTTCTAGGAGGCTGGCTGGGCATGAGTCCCCTGGAGTCCCCTAAAGTCCTTGGGCAGAGGCTCATGTGTCCTGGAATCCATACCTCCCGGCCCCCAAGCAGTGGGGCAATTAGTAAATCGTGCCCCTGGGGGCCTTGCAGCTAAGACCCGAGTGAGTGGCGCTCTGTCCCTTATTCAAACGACCAGGAAACCCAGTCATGGGAGACGGGGGATTCGCCCAGGTCACACAAACTCAGTTCAGACTTCCTGGGGCACTGTGACCTGCTCTTCATCACTGTCAGTGACAAGGGAAAGGCCTCAGGTGGGAGGGGTGTGTGGGCAGGAGGACCTGTTGGGTCACACTAGCTTCGCCTGTCAAGGAGCAGCTCTGGGTGACACATGGCCCACGTGTGTCACCTTTCAGCTCGTAAGAGAAGGTCCCTTTGGAAGCACTGGCTTCTGTCCTTTGATGGAGAGCCGACTGCATGCCAAGCACAGCAACCCTACGAGTCAGGTTGGGAAAGCCGGGCACAGAGAGGTCAGGGCAGTTTCCGGGTCACACAGCAGGTAGGGGCAGAGCTGGGGTCTGATGCAGACCTGATGCCCAGGCCCACACTCTCTACTTCCCCAGGAGCCATCATGACACATGCCAGTGTCCCTCGGAGAGGTACCAGCTATCAGCCCTGGGAGCCATCCCTGCCCAACAACCAGGCAGTCATAAAAGGGAGGAAGGACAGGGACGTCTCCAGGGTGCCAGGCTGGGTTTGAATCCTGGCTCTGTCTCCGGGTGAGTCGCCAAGTCCTCCCGTCCCTATGGTGCTGAAATCAGCAACTACTTTTTAAAAAATTTTTTCTAATTAACGTTTTTTATTTAGTTTTGAGAGAGAGAGAGAGAGACACACACAGAGCGTGAGCGAGGGAATGGCCAGAGAGAGAGGGAGACACGGAATCCGAAGCCAGCTCCAGGCAGTGAGGCGGCTCTGCCAGTGAGGCAGAGACCTAGCGGCCTGCAGGCCACTGCACCCTGCCCAGGAGGCTGATTTTGGGGTGGTGGTGGTGGTGAAGGGGTGCCCCTGCATGTCCACAAGGAGGCCACCAGGTGGGGGCACAGGGGCTGTGCATATCCTGAATCTGGACCCTGTCTCGGGGCTCCTGGCCCTCAGCCCATCTCTAGTCAAGCGACTTTAACCAAGGGCCAGGAACTAGGCCTCAGGGGCCAAATCCAGACTTTGAAAGAATTAATTTTCACATTCAACATTGGGAGAGTTCAGATGGAAACCCAGGTGTGGTGATTTTAGCGGTGGCTGTGTGATCTGACATGAGAAGATCTAGCTGGGGAAGAGCCAACATGGAGGGAGAGCGTGCAAGTTGTTTTTGCATCTTGCATCCACGAAATACAGCCAGATCAACTCGAAACCATCCTGCACACCTAGAAAACTGATTTGAGTATTAACACAACAACATGCACAACCTGATCCACAGAACTCAGCAGGTACACGACACGGAGAGGTGAACTGGGGGAGAGAGAAGCCACGGAGGGCAGGGAGATGTTTTTGCATGTAGAGAGAGGATGGAGACATGGGCGGGGGGGGGGGGTGAGGTATGGGAAAAGCACTCCCCCCCAAAAAGCATTTGGAGAGAAAATGAAAAAGTGGAAACAGCCACAGTGACTGAACTAAAAAGGGAGAAAGGAGAAAGGAGAGGGCTTAAATTCCATTAAGATGCTATAAACAGGTGGAACGCAGAGCCTGGAAGTCCGCAGCTCAATACCTGGCAGTGCTCTGGTGGGAAGGGCAAATCCCCAGGAGCAGAGTGAAGTCCAGTGGGTCTTCGAGCCACAGGGGAGAGGCGGTTCCCCTGCTGGGAGGACATCTGGTAGAGGCGGTGCAGCCCCCACAGAGGCACAGGTACCAGCAGACCCCGGAGAACAACCATATTTGCCGGTGCTGGAACAAGGTTGTCAAGGGTGAAGCCTGGCGCCAGAATTGTGTCATGATTTTGCATAATCCCTGAAATGCTGCCGCTATATGATTGCATGAACTTTTTCTGGGGCGGGCTGTCACCCGGTCGCAGTCTCTGCGCATCAGCAGCAGCACGGTCCTGTGAACGTTCCTGGGTTCGGTTGGCACCTGGCCATTGCTCAGTGAGACTCTCCCGCAGAAAATCTCAGCGGGTCAAAGCCACAGACCCTCAGAAGTGAGGGGTCGGGAAACACCACTGCATCTGAGATAAAACTCGGGAGGGAGGTGCCTCCTGGCAACCTGACGGCTTGGTCACGGACAGTGTAAAAGCAGGCAGTGAATGGAAGCTGGAGACAAAGGACAGGTGTGTGACTGCTGGTTGGGGAGAGCAGAGTTCCCATACTAGAGACTGGGTAGCCGGGAGTCACCATTTTCACCCCTCCCGCGCATGAGCATACATACCTACAAGCACCACAACAATCCACCCCAGTAAGCTAAGCAGCGCCATCTAGTGGAGAATGGAGCCGTTACACTAAGCCCCACCCAACTGGGCCAACCTCGCTCTTCAGGAACACCACAAGTCTCTCTGCTTGCTTAGTTTATGGACTATAAAGTGCTTCATAGTTTGACTTCTAGGGAAAAAGGATGTAATTTCAACCATATTTCAGCCTGTTGGCTGGTCCATCTATTCCATTTTCTTTTTCTTTTTTTGTTTCTTTTCTTTTTCTTGACTACAGGAAGAGAAAAAAATTATTTTTATTTTCAATTTTTATTAAAAATATTTTTCTTTAATTTTTCTTTCTACTATACTTTTTACTTTTTTGTAAGTTTTCAAATTCTATTTTACTTCCATCATTTCATTTTATTCTATATTCATTTTTCATTCTATATTCATTTTTTTCAAATTTTCAAATGTTTTCCTTCCCCCCCCCTTTTTTTCCCTCCAATCTATCAATCTCATTTCAAGAACCAGAACAAAACACACCTAGGATCTAGCATCATTTATTTGATTTTTGTGTGTGTGTGTTTAATTTTTAATTTTATATTTTTTACATGATTAATTCTTCTTCTTCCTTGAAAATGACAAGACGAAGTTATTCACCCCAAAAGAAAGAGCAGGAAGAAACGACAGCCAGGGACTTTAACCAACACAGACCCAATCAAGATGTCTGAATCAGAATTTAGAAGCACGATAATAAGAATACTACCTGGAGTCAAAAATAGATTAGAACCCCTTTCTGCACAGATAACAGAAGTTAAATCTAGTGAGGATGAAATAAAAAATGCTATACTGAGCTGCAATCTTGAAAGGATGCCATGGTGGCAAGGATGGATGAGGCAGAGAAGTAATTCAGGGATACAGAGGACAAACTTATGGAGAATAATGAAACAGAAAAATAGAGGGAGACCAAGGCAAAAGAGCACGATTTAAGAATTAGAGAAATCAGTGACTTATTAAAAAGTAACAACATCAGAATCATAGGGGTCTCAGGAGATGAAGAGAGAGAGAGAGGGGTAGAAGGTTTAAGTGAGCAAATCACAGAAGAAAAGTGTCCTAATCTGGAGAAAGACACAGACATCAAAATCCAGGAGGTACAGAGGACTCCCATTAGATTCAACAAAAACTGACCATCAACAAGGCATCTCATAGTCAAATTCACAAAATACTCAGGCGAGGAAAGAGTCATGAAAGCAGCAAGGGAAACAAGTCCTTAACCTACAAGGGAAGACAGGTCAGGTTTTCAGCAGACCTATCACCAGAAACTTGGCAGGTCAGAAAGGAGTGGCAGAATATATTCAGTGTGCTGAATTGGAAAAAATATGCAGCCAAAAATTCTTTATCCAGCAAGGCTGTCATTCAAAATAGAAGGAGAGGTTAAACGTTTCTTAGACAAACAAAAATTAAAGGAGTTTGTGACCACTAAACCAGTCCTGCAAGGAAGTTTAAGGGGGACTCTCTGAGGGGGGAAAGGATGAAAAAATAGAGAGAGAGAGAGAGAGAGAGACCAAAAGCAACAAAGACTAGAAAGGACAAGAGAACACCACCAGAAACTCCAACTCCACAAGAAACATAATGGCAATAAATTTATATCTTTCAGTACTCACTCTAAATGTCAATGGACTAAATGCTCCAACCAAAAGACATAGGGTAACAGAATGGATAAGAAGACAAGATCCATGTATATGCTGTTTACAAGAGATCCACTTTAGAACTAAAGATATCTTCAGATTGAAAGTAAGGGGATGGAGTACCATCTATCATGCTAATGGCTGACAAAAGAAAGCCAGAGTAGCCATACTTATATCAGACCATCTAGACTTTAAAATAAAGACTGTAACAAGAGATGAAGAAGAGCATTATATCATAATGAAGGGTCTATCCACCAAGAAGACCTAACACTTGTAAAGATTTATGCTCCAAATGTAGGAGGACCCAAATATATAAGTCAATTAATCACAAACAGAAAGAAACTCATTGATAATAATACCATCATAGTAGGGGACTTCAACACCCCACTTACAACAATGGACAGATCATCTAAACAGAAAATCAAGAAGTAAACAATGGCTTTGAATGACACACTGGACCAGATGGACTTAACAGATATATTCAGAAAATTAAATCCTAAAGCAACACGGGGTGCCTGGGTGGCTCAGTCAGTTATGCGTCCGACTTTGGCTCAGGTCATGATCTCGTGGTCCGTGAGTTCGAGCCCCACGTCGGGATCTGTGCTGACAGCTCAGAGCCTGGAGCCTGCTTCAGATTCTGTGTCTCCCTCTCTCTCTAATCCTCCCCCATTCATGCTCTGTCTCTCTCTGTCTCAAAAATAAAGAAACGTTAAAAAAATTTAAATCCTAAAGCAACGGAATATACATTCTTCTCCAGTGCACTCAGAATTTGCTCCAGAATAGATCATGTACTGGGACACAAATAAATCCTCAACAAACACAAAAAGATCGAGATCATAACATGGATAGTTTCAGACCACAATGCTGGGAAACTCAAAATCAACCACAAGAAAAAAATGTGGAAAGATAACAAATACTTGGAGACTAAAGAACATCCTACTAAAGAATGATTGGGCTAACCAAGAAGTTGAAGAGGAAATTTAAAAGTACATGGAAGCCAATGAAAATAACACCACAGCCCAAAACCTCTGGGACACAGCAAAGGCGGTCATAAGAGGGGAGAATATAGCAATCCAGGCCTTCTGACAGAAGGAGGAAAGGTCTCAGATACACAACCTAACCTTACACCTTAAAGAGCTGAAAAAGGACAGCGAGGAAAACCCAACACCAGCAGAAGACAGGAAATAATAAAGATTAGAGCAGAAATTGGGGCGCCTGGGTGGCGCAGTCGGTTAAGCGTCCGACTTCAGCCAGGTCACGATCTCGCGGTCCGTGAGTTCGAGCCCCACGTCGGGCTCTGGGCTGATGGCTCAGAGCCTGGAGCCTGTTTCTGATTCTGGTTCTCCCTCTCTCTCTGCCTCTCCCCCGTTCATGCTCTGTCTCTCTCTGTCCCAAAAATAAATAAACGTTGAAAAAAAATGATTAGAGCAGAAATCAATGCTATCGAAACCAAAAACCAAAACAGAACAAAACAAAAACCCAGTAGAACAGATCAATGAAACAACAAGCTGGTTCTTTGAAAGCATTAACACAATTGATAAACCACTAGCTAGTTTGACCAAAAAGAAAAAAGAAAGGACCCAAATAAATAAAATCAGGAATGAAACGGGAGAGATCACAACCAACACAGCAGAAATAAAAACAAGAAGAGATCATTATGAACAATTATATGCCAATAAAATGGGCACTCTTGAAGAAACGGACAAATTCCCAGAAACATATAAATACCAAATCTGAAACAGGAAGAAATAGAAAATTTGAACAGACCCACAACCAGTAAAGAAATCTAAATATTAATCAAAAATCTCCCCCAAAACAAGAGTCCAGGGCCAGATGGCTTTCCAGAGGAATTCTACCAAACACTTATTTGGAAGAGTTAACACTTATTCTCTTGAAGCTGTTCCAAAAAAATAGAGGAGTGGAAGGAAAACTTCCAAACCCTTTCTATGAGGCCAGCATTACCTGGATTCCAAAACCAGACAGACACCCCACTAAAAAGGAGAACTATAGACCAATTTCCCTGCTGAACATGGATGCAAAAGTCCTCAACAGGACTTAGCCTGTTGGACCCAACAGGACTTAGCCAACAGGACCCAACAATACATTAAAAAAATTATTTGCCACGACCAAGTCGGATTTATACCTGGGATGCAGGGCTGGTTCAATATCTGCAAACAATAGATAGGATTCATCACCTCAATAAAAGAAAGGACAAGAACCACATGATCCTCTCAATAGATGCAGAGAAAGCATTTGACTGCATCCTTTCTTGATAAAAACCATCAAGAGAGTAGGGATAGAAGGATCACACCTTGAGATCATAAAAGCCATATATGAAAGACCCAATGCTAATATCATCCTCAATGGGGAAAAACTGAGAGCTTTCTCCCTAAGGTCAGGAACACAGCAGGGATGTGCACTCTCACCATTGTTATTCAACATAGTATTGAGAGTCTTAGTCTCAGCAATCAGACCACACAATGAAATAAAATGTATCCAAATCAGCCAGGAGGAGGTCAAACTTTCACTCTTTGCAGGTGACATGATACTCTACATGGAAAACCCAAAAGATTCCATCAAAAAACTTCTAGCACTGACCCATGAGTTCAGCAAAGTCACAGGATATAAAATGAATGCACAGAAATCAGTTGCATTCCTATACACCAACAATGAAGCAACAGAAAGAGAAATCAAGGAATCGATCCCGTTTACAACTGCACCAAAAACCATGAAACACCTAGGGATAAATCTAACCAAGGAAGTGAAAAATGTATACACTGAAAACTATAGAAAGCTTATGAAAGAATTTGAAGAAGACACAAAGAAATGGAAAAATATTCCATGGTCCTGAATAGGAAGAACAAATATTGCTAAAATGTCAATGCTATCCAAAGCAATCTACATAGTCAATGCAATCCCTATCAAAATAACACCAGCATTTTTCCTATAGCTAGAACAAAGAATCTTAAAATTTGTATGGAACCACAAAAGACCCCGAAGAGCCAAAGCAATCTTGAAAAAGAAAACCAAAGCGGGAGGCATCACAATCCCAGACTTCAAACTTTATTACAAAGCTGTAATCATCAAGACAGTAGGTACTGGCACAAAAACAAACCCTCAGATCAATGGAACACAATAGAGAACCTAGAAATGGAGCCACAAATGTATGGCCAACTAATCTTTGACAAAGCAGGAACGAATACCCAATGGAATAAAGACGGTCCCTTCAGCAATTGGTGCTGTGAAAACTGGACAGCGACATGCAGAAAAATGAACCTGGCCCACATTCTTACACCATACACAAAACTAAACTCAAAATGGATGAAAGACCTAAACATAAGACAAAAAGCCATCAAAATCCTCCAGGAGCAAGCAGGCAAAAATCTCTTTGGTCTTGGCCACAGCAACTTCGTACTCAGCACGTCTCTGGAGGCAAGGAAACAAAAAGCAAAAATGAACTACTGGGGCCTCATCAAAAGGAAAATTCTGCACAGCGAAGGAAACAATCGGCAAGACTTAAAGGCAACCAACAGAATGGGAGAAGATATTTGCAAATGACATATCAGATAAAGGGTTAGTATCCAAAAGCTATAAAGAACTTATCCAACTCAACACCCAAAAATCAAACAATCCAGTGAAGAAATGGGCAAAAGAGATGAATAGACACTTCTCCAAAGAAGACATCCAGATGGCCAACCGAAACATGATAAAATGCTCAACGTCACTCATCATCAGGGGAATACCAATCAAAACCACAATGAGAGAACACCTCATACCCGTCAGAATGGCTAACCTTAACAACTCAGGCAACAGCAGATGTTGGCGAGGATGCGGAGAAAGAGGATCTCTTTTGCATTGTTGGTGGCAATGCAAGTTGCTGCAGCCACTCTGGAAAACAGTATGGAGGTTCCTCAAAAAATTAAAAACAGAACTACCCTACGACCCAGCCATTGCACTACTAGATATTTATCCAAGGGATACAGGTATGCTGTTCTGAAGGGACACATGCACGCCAATGTTTACAGCAGCACTGTCGCCATTAGCCAAAGTATGGAAAGAGCCCAAATGTCCATCTCTGGATGAATGGATAAAGATGTGGTATATACATACAATGGAGTATTACTCGGCAATCAAAAAGAATGAAATCTTGCCATTTGCAACTACGTGGATGGAACTAGAAGGTATCATGCTAAGTGAAGTTAGTCAGTCAGAGAAAGACAAATTCCTATAACTTCACTCCTATGAGGACTTTCAGATACAAAACAGAGGGAAGGGAAGCAAAATTAATATAAATTCAGGGAGAGAGAAAAAACATAAGAGACTCTTACACCTGGAGAACAAACAGAGGGTTACTGGAGGGGTTGTGGGAGGGGGGATGGGCTAAATGTGTAAGGGGCATTAAGGAATCTATATTGTTGCACTATATGCTAACTAACTTGCATATAAAGTCAAAAAAATTAATATAAACAGAAAAAGAAGATCCAGACGCTGGGGGGACATTCCCTCCGGGCCGCTCTCTTCTGGGGCTGAGCTGGAGCCATCCTGTGGACAGAGCTTGTGTCCCCAGACCTCCACAGTCCCCACTGCTCCCTAAGCTCCCCCTGCCTCTCCAGACTCGGCCCCTGGAGTCATCTGAGTTTGCTGTCCTCCCTGCTGCCTCATGGAGCTTCACTTCCTCATCTGGGCATGAGCCACAGCCATGTCAGCCTGCCCCAGTCCCTGGCCAGGGGTCTCAATGGGCTGAGAAGGTAGCCCTCAAGGCCGGCCCTGCAGAGGCAGCTGAGAAGGGGAGGAGGTGGGCCAGGAGTTGGGAACAAGGGCTCTGGAAAGTGTCCCCAAGGTATGCCAAGGCTTCTGACTTCCCAAGATCCACCCTAACAGTCCTTCATATGGCCCTCCATCAGGCATTTGCAGACCCCAGCCAGCGGGTGTCTGTGGTCCCAAGGTCAACACTGAGGGCACACAGCAGCAGACGCCCAGCCCAGTGCTCCAGTTCTGGCATGTATAGCTCATGTATGGCACATGTGCTCATGTATAGCACAGCATCCTGTGAGGTGGCTGTGGCCAGGCCTACTTGCAGTGAGACAAGGGGCTTGCCCGAGGTCATGCACACTAATAGGGGTTAGAACCTCAGTCTGCCAGTCTATAAAGCTGCCCCTCAAAAAGCAGACCATGTCCCCAGGAGACTGGTCATCAGGCAGTTACAATCAGGTGATTTGAGTATAGATGGGGTGAGTGTGTCAGGGTGGGGGATGGGCAGTTGGCAGACAGGGTCGGAAGAGCAGAGTCCTGAAGGGGGAGGGGCTTTGCTAGGTGCTGAGGACCCAGCTTGTGCAAAGGCCCAGGGGTGGGATGCAATGGGGGCGACAGGGCTCGCATGCTAAGGCAGGAGCAGCAGGGTGGGACAGAAGGTGACGCTGGGCGCACTCGCCCCCATGTGTGGAAGCCCCCAGATTCCCCCCTCCTCCCGGCTCCACCCACGTCCTGGCAGCCCTGTCTCCACGTCTCCATCTGTCTCCTGCCCCGAGGCCTGGCCCCCTAGCCGTCTCCTCAGCGTCCTGAGCTTCCACACTCTCCTGTCTTGGCTCAGACACAACAGATGGATTCCCGCCCTTGAAGTGACAATTAGTTTCTCATTACCGAGAGGTACCATCCTGACATGTCCTCAAAGTTTAAAATAAATTAAAATTGGGAAAAAAAATCCAGACTGTTAATGGTGTAAATGAGCACGGGAGTAAGAGAAGGTCCCTCGGCTCTTATTAATGATGGAGCCCTTCTGGTCCTAGAGAGAGGGAGGAGGTGGGCTTGACCCACAGGTGGCCTGTGTCTATTCAGTATTCTATCTATCATCACATTTTTCTCAGCCCGTTTCTGCATCTGGCCCAGAGCCCTTAGAGAGCTCACGGACTGGAGAGGAACCAGGGTGATCATAGCCCTGCACCGGAGGGGGTCTCAGTGAGGCCAGAGGGGGCTGTGGAAGGCGGTGGGAATCAAGAAGGGCTTTGAGGAAGAGGGTCTCCCAGGATGAGCCATCATCTGGCTACAGGGAAGCAATGGGAATACCTGATGAATGAGTAAGTGAATGAACGAATGAACGAATGAACAAATGGGTGCCCATCCAACAGAGAGCAAGGAGGAGCAGCCAGCCCAGGCCCGGGTGGAAACGCAAGGCACCCTGAGTGGGAGGGCTGTAGTGTGATAACTGCCACACACCTGTCCTTATGGCCCTCTCGCTGCCACACCTAGCCTGAGCCGGCTGCATGGGAGCCCTGCTCTGTCCTCTGCTCCAGGACACTGCTCATCATTCCTAGCAACATCCCCCAGGGTGTCCTCAGTATCCCCACACGTACTTGTACCTGCCCCCTGGGGGTTGGCTGAGTTCAACAGATTGATAACGCAGACTCGGGTTAATTAGCTAGAAAGGTGAAACCAAGGAGTACCGAATGCACAAAATACAGACTCGAGGCAAAGCTAAGATTCCACACTCATAATTAAGACACGGGCATCCCGCTGCGGCCTCAGGGCCTTTGCACTTATTCTTCTCGCAACCTGGAACTCTGCCCAGTGCATCACTTGTTCCCAAAACACCTTTAAGAACTGCGTCCAACATCCTTCCTGATTTTATTTTTCTCCACTCTGTACGCCGCCACCTGACTTCGCGTACACGTCACTTCTTTTTTTTTCCGTCTCTCCCACTAGACCTTTGGCTACATGAGAATGGAGACCCCTACTGGCTTGAGCCACCGCTGTGCCCTGGTGTCTGGAACCAGCCCAGCATGCGAGGGCCTCAGTGAATGTGCCCCGGGTGAGTGAATGTTGTAGACCACAAACCAGAATGTCCTGGGTAGTGCTGAGGGCTGTTTATTCACCCTTTATTGACCCCCTACGTGTGCCTGGCACCGACCTAGGCATAGAGGCAGCAATTAATGAGGCAAAATAAACACACAAACAAACAAACAAACAACAACCCCCAGATACCTCTGTGCCCTGCTCCTGAGGCAAAGACACTGTGGAGGGTAGACAGTGAGCACACTGTGTTAGAAGGGGCATGCGCGGCAGAGGAAAGGCAGGAGTCAGGAGGCTCAGAAGTGCCAGGGTGGGGCTGGAAGAGGCTGGGGGCCAACCACGGCTGGGGCGTGGGGGAATAATCATGGGAGAAGAGATTGCATAGGACCTGGTGCCCTTGTGCATGAGGACTCTTCCTCCAGATGGGGGAGCCATGCCTGGGTGCTTGAGCAGGGGTGGAGCCCTGAATGCCCCGAAGGGATGAAGTTGGTAATGGCAAGGGAGACTAGGGGTGGGGGACGCTGTGACTGGGGGTTGGGTAGGCGGGGATGGTTCCTCGGAGAAGGTGACACGTAAGATGAGGCCTGTGTGCGTGCATCTGTCTGCCTGACAGGTCACGTGCTGAGTCACTTTGACTTGACCTCTCTGGCTTGTCACCACCTCCTCCTGCCCCTAGGAAGAATCCTCCTTCTAGGGGCCCACTCGCCAAATAGAAACGACCAATGCAGAGCCCACACCCCCCCCCCCCACTTCCTTCCAGGCTGTCAGACTCTCCGACTCCGGGCCACTGTCTACCTGGGGTAATCACCCCCGGGCCAGGTACCAGATCATTCAGGACAGCCCTCGCCCAGGCCCCAGGGTCCTGAAATTATCCATGCTAGCCAATCCTAAGTGTGTCACCTGCCTTGCTTGTTCCCTCCTGCAGAAACCACAAGTAAGGCGCCTGTCACAATTGTCCCTCCTCCTGGGGTTTCTTCACATGGCCCTGCACAGTGTGGCGTGCCCCTTCCTCCTGGGAACTGTGAGTAACAAACTCTTCTCAAAGGCATCGTCTCCTGATCTGTAGGCCTTACTGAACCTCAGATTTTCTCTAGATACACTTTATTTTAAAGCAGCACTACCAGACCCTTTGCAGACAATTAAGAGTAACAAACAAAGGGACTGTATACGTTGTCATGACATCTTCAGCAAAGTTAATGTTATTAGAAGTCCTTCCCTCCCATACAATGGCAGGTTCCATAAGAGCGGAGGGCGTATAGGAAATGACCCTGAGCAGACCAGGCACCTGCGAAGTCCTCGGTATCTGTCTACCCAGACTGAGAGCTCAGGCCTAGTCGTCCCCAAGTCCCAGGCTCCACCTTCCTACTGTGCTTGCTGTTTGGTCGGTTTGTCAAATTCAGCTTTTAAGCTTGTCAGCTTTGCAGGGAACTTGTCAGCTCCAAACTCATCTTTCGAGCAATAATCAAGTTACACCGTGCGCGAGACGGCCTGTTCCCAGAGTTATTTAATTAGAATCCGCAGCTATTAGTGGGGCGAGAGTCAGCACAGCCTATTTCAAAGCCAGCTACCTCTCTGGCGGAGGGTGGGAATGCACGGTGTGGGAGGGAAGAGGATGAAGTCCCTGAAGATACGAGGTGGACTCCTTACGTTGGGAGGATGGAGCCTCTTGCATTTCCAGGGAAGCCCCTGGAGAGGGGAAGGCTAGAGCCGAACTTGGCTGTTCACCCCACGGAAGGAAGGGCTGAGAATTTCGGAGGGCTGTGGTTCTGGGAGCAGCCTGGCCCAAAGGAAGCACACGGAAAAATCTGCCCCAAGACTGCTGTCCTGGTTACAACAAGGTTCAGCTGCTGTCACGGAGGTGCCCCGCAAGAGTTTGCCTCTCTCTCCAGCTCGGTCTACAGGCAGACGGTCCAGGGCTGGCCTGGCAGGGTGGACCCAGGAAGCTCCTCTCCCCAAAGCCCTGTCATCCCAGAGGAGCCACCCTGGGGCCAGGGTGGGAGTTTGCGTTCCCAGCAGCAGGACAGGGAGAGAAGCACAAAGGGCCTGGTTCTCTGCTAGGAGACATCCCAGAAGGACAAATCGCTTCCCGTCCCATCCAGGGGGGACAGTCTGGTCACTCAACCGGCCCTGCCGCAGAGGATGCTGGGAACCCTAGGGTCTTGGGCGGCCACACGGGCAGTTCAAAGTCCGGTGTCTGGTTACTCTGAGTAGTGGATAATGCCACCAGGAGCCACATGGACACGTCTGCCACATCTCCTTTAATGTCCTCTCTCAGCACTGACCACTCTCTACCCTGAGTTCATGTTTTACGTGAGACTGTTCATCACACAAGCTGCATGAAGTAATTTCATAATTCAGGAAGCAGGTGAGAACCCACCAGGGGTGTCAAATCGCTGAGGGACGCGATGACTGTCTCTGAAGCTCCCCACCTAGAACCCACTGTGCACCTGCAGCCAAAGGTGTCTTGAGTCGCAGAAGTCGTCACGTTGGTCCCCACTCTTTAGAAAATGAAGACTGTCCCCGAGAACCCGCTTGGACTAAGGAGACCAGAGGCAGCCAGGGGCCCTGAGCTCACAGGAGAAAGTCTCATTGGTGGAGCATCCCATGCTCCCAGCAGACTGCTTCCCAGGCCCTGAGCTAGGGGACATTCAAGTTTGGGGATGCAGAGCAAAATGCACTAGTGGGCGTGGTCCTGGAAATAAGGGGTGCTGCTCCAAACGCCCACCCCTGCCTGCCTCCCCCACCTCTGTCCTGTATGTTCACAGCTTCCTTTGGTGTGAAAACCCTCCAGGTTCCTGTGGTGGGGGGGGGATCCCTCCCCATGCGGGACATGGAAAAGCTAGACTCCTGCATTACAGTGGAGACTCAGCTGCAATGTTCGGGACCCCTAAGCTACTTTGGGGGCCAACTCCCACGCCATTTCCACTCCCACACAAGATGGTTCTCAGGACTTTGTTACCCTGTTGTGAACTCTTGGTCATAAGCAACACAGGCCACAGGACCTAAATGTTCCCCTTGGCCCTTCTGAAAATGTGGGGCAATGTTAGTGTAGGAAGGTAGGATACAATCTCTAATTGCTTTCTTTTTTTTAAATTTTTTAATGTTTATTTATTTTTGAGAGACAGAGAGAGACAGAGCATGAGCATGGGAGGGACAGAGAGAGGGGGAGAGACAGAATCCGAAGCAGGCTCCAGGGTCCGAGCTGTCAGCACAGACCCCGATGCGGGGCTCGAACCCACAAACTGCAAAGTCACGACCTGAGCTAAATTGGGACACTTAAACAACTGAGCCACCCAGGCGCCCCACAATCTCTACCTTTCTGTAAAAAAAAAATATTTGTTATAACATTTCTTTATTTTTGAGAGAGACAGAAACAAAGTGAGAGCTGGGGAGGGGCAGAGAGAGAGGGAGACACAGTATCTGAAGCAGGCTCTGGGCTCCGAGCTGTCAGCACAGGGCCCGATGAGGAACTCGGACCCAGGAACTGCAAGATCGTGACCTGAGCCGAAGTCGGCCACTCACCGACTGAGCCACCCAGGCGCCTCCACAGTCTGCATTTTTGCCCTGCAATACTCCCACGACAAGTCCCTTAGGTGATTTTTCTATTTAGTTGTTCTGGTGAATTCCCTAGGACTACATCACTCCACACTCCTCCGGCCGGGACATGCACGGCCCCAATTCTGTGTGGCGAGGATGCAAACAGAGTATCTGTGATACACCTTTCTGCGGCATCGACTTCATTACAAGATTTGGAATAACGGCCTCCCTCCTCCCCATAGAAAAAACACAAGAGCAGGGGAGGAGAGAGATGCCTCTGGAAAAGCAGCCCAGTCTCTAAAGCTTCACCCAGCTGGGGACAGAAGGACAGACCCGCAGCTAGGGTGGCCTCTCCTCTTGTAGGCCACGGACACTAGATACCCTCTTGATGGGAATCCACTGCAGAGAACTCTGAGGGGTGTGCACATTCCCGTTGTCCACGGGACCGTATCTGCTTGCCCAGGCCACCATGTCCACACGGTGCACCCACGTTGCATCACACACACCCACGTGGGTTTGGGTCTGATTCCTGGCCAGTGTCCTGCACCTGTCCCGGGGCTTCCTGGAGCTCAGCATCTTTCGCTGCACTTAAAATGCAGGGACGGGGAACCTGGGTGGGCCTCCGTCCCTCGGCATCCCACACGTGGTTTTGCTCAGGTCGTGATCTCACAGTTTTGTGAGTTGGAGCCCCACGTCGGGCTCTGAGCTGATAGCACAGAGGCTGCTTGGGTTCTCTCTCTGCCCCTCCAGCACTCGCACTGTCCCTCTCTTTCAAAACAAGTATTTATTGAAGTTGCTTTAAACTTCGAAAATGAAACAAAGCAAAACAAAATAAAATGGAGGCATGGAGCCGTGGCTCTCTCATTTGGGTTTTATTTTATTGTTTTGAAAAATATTTTTTTTCAATCTGTATGCAGTTTCTACACAGTGGTTTTCTGGCTCTAGGGACGTGCTCCCTGGCCCCAGCGTTCGCTGTGCGTGTCTGAGTCTGTGGTGAATGGGTCACACCTGGCCCTGCTAATGGTTCTCATGATGCTGGTTCCTACAGAAGTCAAAAGGCTCCGCTTTGAGAATATGCTGGAGCTGCAGAAGGCTGGAATGAGGCTCCAGGAGAGGGCTGGGCTCTAGGCTCGGAGGGAGACTGCCTGGACATTTTTCCTTCTGCTCTGTCATTACCTGAGGCAGCTGGGGGATCCTCGGTGTCATGGCCTGGCTCCACATAAGGACTGAGTCCTTCCTCCTGCCCTATATTTTCCCATCGGTCCTTCATAATGGCTTTGAACTCTGCTCTCTTGCTTGGGTGGACGCTCATCAATTTCCTCCAAAGTTTTTCTCATTTGAGGGTCGCAAATTCTAGAACATAGTTGCATTCCCCGCTCGGTATTTGTCCTGGTGCCTCCCAGAAGACCCCCCTGCCCCAGATGGCTGGAACTTGAATTGGGGAAGGGCTGTGGCTCATGGAGTCAGCAAAAAGGAAGGGCCTCACCATGATGGTGTGGCCCTCCACTTGTGCTTCCTACAACTCCAAATCCAGCAGGTCACTATCCCACCGACACTCCTCCAGCCTGTGAAGCTGTTCTGGATCTGGTCCCACCCATCGCCCTGGCCAATCTCCTGTGCCATGTCCCCGGGCTTCCTGGAGCTCAGCATCTTTCCCTGCACTTAAAATGCAGGGACGGGCTCCTGGGTGGCCTCAGTGGCTCAAGCGTCCCACTCTTGGTCTTGCTCAGGTCACCATCTCACAGTTTTGTGAGCTGGAGCCCCGCGTCGGTCTCCGAGCTGATAGCACAGAGTAGACTTGGGATTCTCCCTCTGTCCCTCCCCCACTTGCACTGTCCCTCTCTAAGTAAATATTCATTTAAGTTTTTTGAAACGGTATCCCTTCCCACGTGCTATGTGTTCAGGGGTGTATATTTCTTCTCTTGACGTGGGCACTCACCCAATGGGACAGGATCCCGTCCTTGGTGTTATCTCTGGGGCTCTTTTTTAGGAGTTGGGGGGAGAGGGGAGACCCAGGAAATAGGAATTGACCTAAGCAGGGGCTGGCATGGCTGGCTGCCCAGCCTTCTACCCCAGATCCATTCCTGGCATTAGAACTTCTGTTCCCAGGGAAAGTTGTCTCCTCTGCCCCGCCCCTGGGCCCCACTGTGCGACACTGTGTCTGTATATTGTATACAAACGTACTTGTCTTTTCACTTTGTAAACTACAATGGGCATGGATTAAACCAATATAAACAGATAAAAAGAATAATCAAATACAGTAAAACCCAGGTAAAGTGAAAGAACAAAATAAAGACATGGACTGTGGCTCAGCTGCTTCCTTCGGTGCAGCTTCCTGTCTTCCTTCAGTGTAGGTTTCAAATGGTGTTATTTGATGATATTTATTAAGGTCAAAGGGGTATGATTTTATTCCCTTTTTTAGGTGTCACATAGCAAAACGCTGTTACTAAGAATCTGAATAACCTTCGTACCGGTCCCTTTTGGCTCGTGTTGCCAAATCGGGATCCTGGGGTCATTGTCCATGGCTCCCAGTATTCACTACTGGCGGTGGACCTTGTTCCCCATGACAGAGGCTGGGCCCCATCGGTTCCCTCTGGGGCTCAGCTTAGTGCTGGGGGTGTTGCTGCCTGATGATGTGCTCGAGCTCCAGTGGGGGGGGGGGTCGGGGCTGAACTGGAGCTGGAGGAGAAGGCTCCAGGGCTCCGCTAGGGGGCTGGGCTCCCTTTGGGGATCCTGGACTCTAGGCTGGCTGGGAGACTGTCTGGCATTTTTTCCTTGTGCTCTGTCTCCTGGTGCCCTTCGGGCCTCAGTTTCTCTTTGAAGAGTTCGGCAGGTATAGCGAGCTCGCTGGCAGTCTTTTGTCCTGCCACTGACCTGTTGTACCTCCTGGTGTGGGGAAGGACTGTGGCTGTGGGAGTCGGCAAAACAGGAGGGCCTTACCATGATGGTGTGCCCTGTGATGAGGGAGCATAAGGTAGGCTGAGGGCAAAATACAGGCCGGTACTGCACCCCTCCCGCCCCCCTGGTTGGAATATGTTTGATAACCCCAGACAGTCTTGGCTACCCAAGAAGAAAGGGAAGGGGTTTAAGTGCTTGCCATGGTGATGTGTGGAAAGTAAGGCCAGTGGAAAATAAATCCCCTTACTGCCTACAGCCTGTTGACAAGTCCTTGAAACAGGCAGAGTGGCCTCCCTGTGGGAGCTCAGATGCCCCGAGGATGACATTTTGATGGGGGACAAAAGAGAACCTTAGCTGTACATGATCCCAACCTCGAGGATCCTCGAGGATCCTTCCCTTGAGGAAGTCTGCTTCCTTTATCTCAAGTCCCCTAAGATAGAAGCTGGCAATCATCCTGCAAGCGTCTACTTTTCTCTTTTCCTCCTTTACTCTCATTTCAGGTGCTTTTTGGGGAGTGTGGTCTTACTGGAACACTCTCCTGTCGATTGAGCAGGCTGCTACCCTCTAGCCCCGGCCACTCTGTGGGGAGGAGAGCACCTGCCCTTTGGCTGCAAGTTGGTACCCTGGCCGGGATGGTAATGAGATCCAGAAACTTGATGTCCTGTCTTCACTCCTGTCCTTAGACAACGTTGTCTGCGTAGGGCATGGGACAGCCACCTAAGCCACGAAGCCTAAGACTCCCAGGTGAGGTTTCCTCGTCAGGGGTCTAATGCGATCCCCTCCACAACTCTGGACTAGCCACCTCTGGCCGCAACCGCTTCACTGGGAGACAGCAGGAACCAGTACCTGAGTGAATTAAAACCCAACTGGGGACCATTCCCTAGGGGAGTTGCTTGTGAAGACTCTATGGGTGGGACTGTCACTTGGACCATGATGGATTTCCACCTGTGCTGCTTTCTGTCAATGTCCTCTACTAACTACTACTGAAATTACAAAACTGGGCAATTGATTCCCCCTTGTGAAACTTTTCTAGTGTTTTCCGTGGGTTACAAACGGCAGGTTCTTCAAGAACCTGGAGCCTGGCCTCTGTGGCATGCTCTTCAAAGACCAGGGAATCAGGACATGACCATCAGGGCCCTTTTCAGGCACGGCCTTCGGGGTAAGGTATTTCGGTCCATTCGCCAGGCACCTGTCTGCAGTCTAGAATGCAATGGGGAAGTGGGGGGACGCTAGCATCCCTCCTTCAGGAGCCCTTAGTCGGCCAGTTGGCGGTCATGGAGATTTTATTCAAGGGACGCCTCGGGGCACGTTGACACCAGGAAGCTCTGACATACTGTGTGTGTGGGGTGCCACCCAGGAGTCGGGGGCATGGTCAGCGGCAACGGAGCCTCTCTCTCTTTTATTTTGACTTTTCTCTCTGGGAGGAGCATGGGGGCTTCTCCTCAGTCTCCAAAGATTCTCCCTTGGGATGCCTTTGTAACCCACTGGCAACAACTGGGCTTGCAAAATGCAGAAAGGACTGATCCTGTAACACTGTGTGGCCTTAGTAAATGGACAGAGGTACCCACCTCCAGGCCTTCATGGCTACCCGGACCCTGGGTCCCCTTGGGGAACGTGCTCAGGAACCAGGTCAGGAAACTCCCTCCTGATATATCGGATGATAATTGTCTCAACAGGCCTCCTTCCTCCTAAGAGAACCCAGGTTAAGGGAGGAAACACAGGCCATCCCTGACAAAGGGGACACGGACTCTTTCTCTCTGTTCCTCCTCTTACTAGATGTGAGGGCTTCTCCCTCATTTATTTCCCGACTTCACAGCTATGATTAGAGCCATGTGTGCTTAGTCTTCCTTGGGACAGGGACTTGAAGGAATATTCCCGAGCAGCTGCTAAAACTCCATTTGTTTTCCCCTCTTCTCTGGCCTGACCCAGATCACCCATTTCCACTTTGGGGGAACAGAAAACGGCATCTGTGCCTCTGACAGAGCTGATGAAGTTGGAACCAGGAAATTGTCCTTGTCTGCCTTCTGCTGGCACCTCACCTCTTCTGCCTTCCCCTCCCCCTCCTCCTGTTTCTGCACTACCTTGGGTGTGGCCTGAGTACCTGGTTCCTATCCCATCCTCAGTGCCTCGGGCACCGCCAGCTCCTTCTCCTACCCTCCAGGTCAAGGAGCCCAGAGCAGCCCTGGGACCACCCGCCCCAGATCCCGCCCCCCCCCCCCCCACTGGCATCCCAGGGGAACAAACGGATTTTTCTTTTTTTAAGTGGATGCAGGTGAAACAATTCAGTGTTGAAACTCACCTAAGTTTGGTGGACCTGTCTTTAGACTTATCAGCATTAAATAGAAAACGTTTTTTTTCTACCAAGGTTTACCAAAGGTCAGAGAAGCTCATTTTATCTTGGTTGCAATTTGTTAGCACAAAGATGACTTAAAATAATGGTTATTTGTGCCTGGTTCAAAGTTGTCACAGGTTAAGATAGCTTTGAACGTCTTTGGTAACATGAAACATTAAGGTTTTGTTGTTGCTGTTGTTTTGTTTTTTTTTTAACATTTATGCATTTTTGAAAGAGAGCAAACAGGGGAGGGCTAGAGAGAGAGGGAGACACAGAATCCGAAGCAGGCTCCGGGCTCCAAGCTGTCAGCACAGAGCCTGACGTGAGGCTCGAACTCATGGACCAGGAGGTCATGCCCTGAGCCGAAGTCCGATGCTCAACCCACTGAGCCACCCAGGCACCTCAGTAACCTGAAACTTTAAAGTTTTCTTTCAAGTCTGCATGACAAAGGAGATGAAGTTCATTGGACATCTAGGTTTTTTTTTTTTTTTTTTTTCCAAATAGGACCTAGTGCCCAAGCATTGATTCCTAAACATAAGGTTTGTCTGCTTTGGAAACAAGGTTCTTTTTCTCAGTTGTCTGCCAGGAGAACCAAAGCTTTCTAAAGCTTTCTAAAGATCAGGTCTTTGATGACCTCAAGTGAAAACGTGTCCTTGGTAAAGGAGCTAGGCTTTGCTAACAGCTCTATGATGCTACACGTTTGCCTGTAGGATCTCTCATTGCCACCTTCAACCTTGGTTGAATAAATAAAGTTGTAAGGTTTGTAATGACCTGCAATCCTATTTGGGACAGGCTTCATAACCTTCTAAGGTTTTAGCAGACTTTCCCAAGATTTCAATTGTAAATGAAGTCTTTCTGACCAGGTAGGCCTTTTCATTTGGTATGTTAAGTTACTCAGAAAAGCTCTATCAAATGATGGTAAACCTTGGGCTGTACTGCGCGGGTAAATGTTGCAACTACCCCCACTCTACACGCGATTCCTAAAGTGTTCAGTGTTTTGGCATAAGGTCCTCACTTGATAGTCTGATTATTGAAGTGTTACATGTCGCAGAAATAACTGAGTTTCTTCGTCAGCTGCATCCTTAAGGACCTCTTGATTCGGAAAAAGGGCTCTGTGGACAAACACGGGTATTTGATGTCTTTAAGATGAACATGAAAACGGGTAAGAATGTCCAGAATTCAGAATTAAAAAGCTGCAATCAAACTGAACAAGAGTTGGGAATGTGGGACTGAACGAACTGAGGAAGATCAGAGTTTTGGGACTCTTGTCAGAGACTGCTGGTTCTCCGATGTTTGCTCTTTCTGGTGAAGGAAACTTCCTCTTAAGATAGCTATGATCTACGGAAATGTCATCAAGCATTCCTTTGTGAGTGGAAGTGTTTATCTTTTCTCTCTACCTAAACCCTCTGACATTCACACGCTCCCAGTGAGTATCCTTTCTCTCGTGACAATCGTACTCATTTGCGTAAGTCCTTGGAATGGGACACCATTGGAAATACTGGTTATTTTTACCAAGGCTTTGACTGGGACGTCCTATTTGAGAGCCATGCACAGACTCAGAGGTGTGAGCATGTAGCTCCAAGGGACCAAGGTTGACTTTGGGAAACATGGAGCCATACAGCCCCTTGGAAATGTTGACCCGATACCTTGCTTCCAGAGTTCCCAGTAGCCTCCCCAGGTGAGTCAAGAATGTCACTTCCTGGCAGGTGCAGGAACCTCAGGATATCTCGGGGACCTCGTGAAGAGGAATTCGCCCAATTCCACAGATATTGCAGGCCTGTCTGACAGAAGTAACTGGCTTGGCTTCTGGCCTGGAGAGGCTACAAAAAGTTCAGTCTGGAGATTCCAGATAAAAGGTTCCGGCAGAGCAGACTTGAAAAGATCCTTATGATCCATCGCTATTCTTGCTGAACTTACGGAAACAATTGGGCCAAGGTTGTTAAAGCTGGACTTGTCCTATGAGCGAATTAGTCTCGATTTGGCCATCTCTGGAAATGAGGGTTTTTACAGAGACAAACTATGTTTCAAGAACGCATCGTTAGGGATGGTAAATCCTAGTTTTGATTGTCTTTAAAAATTTGTTGTTTGCCTAAGCTAGACAACTCGAGGTAAACTTTGTCACAGTAGCACAGGTATGGACAATCTTCTTGCTTGTTATTCTGCCGGAATAATAACCCCATGGGTATATGATTTAAATGACTGGAAGATGGGATGGATTTACCTACCAATAGACAAAGAGGCTAGTGGTTTATTCATCCTTCACTTGAGGCTGGGTTAATTCATAAATCTCTAAGCATGCAAACATGTCCCTCCTAAACCTGATCTGACAGTTACTAGAAACCTACCCCATAGAACCCCAAAAGACCTGGTTTATTCAAAGGATGGAAAGTCGAATACAAGAGGGGATTTGACTCCAAAATGAAAGGGCTGCAGTCAAGTTACAGGGGCATTTTTCACGGGCTCCCGTATCTAAATGAAACCTGTACCCCCTTTCGCAGGAAATCCATTAGCACACGAATGTGCCTTCTTCTTCCTGTGAACCTGTGGAACACTTGTTCACACCTCTTATGATGATGGCAACTTTCTTTTTCATTCTCTTTCCCCAAGTTCTACTAACAAGTTCTTCTTACAATGGACCATTCAAAAGGACCACCACAGACATTTGAGGTACAAACCAGAAAGACCAACCTCATTCCTGCTGCCTCTTCCCACTCTCCTCTGAGGATGCTTCCCGCCCGACATCTAACATCTCACTGGCAGCACTAGGAAACACTAAGTTTATAATTTGCTCTAACCAGTCACCCCTGTTTTTCTCGGTTCCAGAAGAGTACCTCTGATTAATTAGCTGATTGCTTACTGCACCAAACAGAGTCTACAGGATGGCTGTACATACATCACTTGTTACACAGTTAAGGCCTTAAATGACTCTCAACATACCATTATAGTGTTAAATATGAACATAACTCGAATGCAGAAAACAGTTCTACAAAATAGAATGGCATATGTGCTAACTGCTGCACAAGGTGTAACTTATACTCTCATCAAAACAAAATGCTGTGTGTACATTCCAGATGACCACAGAAACATTTCTGGATTTCTCACTGACATGAGTACGACATGGGACGACAGTTCCTAAGAGGAGACGGGTCCTGTGCGGGACCTCGATGCAACCGTGGTTAGGCTAACGTGTGCCCCTTTGTGGGTAAGAAAGAGGCACACGCCCCCCCTTCCACCTGTCCCTTCCACCACCCCCCACTTGGCACTGATCCATCTCGAAATCTGTTTCCAGGATTATTGTTGTTATCGGAGATACTTTACAAAATTCCTCAGTTTTCAGGCAGGAAGAGTGATGGTATTTTACAACAAAACCGTAAGATGCATGCTTACCCGTAGAGACCCAGCTTTGCAGGGAGTGCTGAGTCAACACCTAGGGTCGTGTTTACCTATCTGCTGTCTTTTCAGCTCGTTTTAAAGACAAACAAAAGGCTTTTTCTGCATGCAGTGCATAATGGAAACATCTACGCTGGGTGACTAAAGACATTTTTAAGCAAGATGTGCACATCATATTAGGATGAACTTTATTTTTACATTGTTGTACAATTCATTCGTAAACTTAAAAAAAAAATACAAACACATGATTTAATTGTTGTCCCAGAAAAGATTTTTGTGGTGCTACCTGCCGCTTCCTCTACTCCTGCTCATGTTGGAAATGACCGTTTCACTGGAACAGTTTGCACGACTTGAGAGAAAGGTCCCAAGTGTGTCCTGATGGTGGGGAAGGAGGACACAAACGTCCTGCTCGGCGTCCTGTTGCCTATCCCCGGGGTGGGGGGTGGATGGCAGGCCCCCACAGCGCTGACCCTGTGGCAGGCTGGGGTCTAGAAAGAACAGTCCCACGAGAGCGCCACCCAGGGGGTGGGGGTGGGACACGGGAAAGCAATCTGTCGGCAGTTTTTGCTTCCCAAACGAAATTCCGGGCAGCGTGGCTCCAGCCTCCTTGGAAACACTCCCTGGAGACGCTTCCCACAGTAAGCGTGTAAATCAAAGAATGATGAAGCCTCGCTGACCTGAGCCCAACACACCATACAAAGTTGGACACATGGGGAGAAAGGGAATTGGTTCGAGAAGCCCCCTTTCGCTAGATCCGGCCGTGTGGCCACCAGACCATGCTTCAGGACACACGGACGGCAGTTTTGGAAGTAAGTGTTCTGAGTGGCCCGTGGTGCACGAAGGATGGCGATGGAGACAGCACCCCCCAACCCGACCCCATCGGCTTTGCTGTCCACCCTTTTTCATCAGTGGTCACCCCTTCAGAAAGGGCAACCTTGTGCTAAACAGCCTGCATCTTTTCTGGAACAACCTCGAGTTTACAGGTAGACTCTACTATCGGTACAGAGGGTGAAGAAAGGCCGACATATTTAATATGTTATCACTTTACTTCAACTATTTGTCAACAGTAACACTGATATAGGTTGCAAATACACAATACATAGAGTGTGGCCTCACACGACTGACGCCAGATGGCATGCAGTACAATTCGACTTCTCCTGGTCAGAACAACAACCTTTAAACCGCAAGACAGAGAATGCCTCAGGGAGCCTGATTCTGCAGGAAAACCAAGGAATCTAGGAGCCGGTGGAAGCGGGGAGCCTCCCACCAGCCTGGCCTGGACCAGATCAGATGCACCCGTGCTTTGTACACATCCCTCCTTCTGAGCAGGTGCCCGGGAGAGAAACACGACACGATGGGAAGATAAAGGTGGGCAGGTTAAAGTCACATTTCTTCCAAAAAAAAAAAAAAAAAAAAGACTAAACTCTAGATTGCGTATTTGCTCTCTGTGGAGATTAACAAAGTGCTCGGTTTGCAGATTTGCTGGTATGGTGGCCTCGGAGATATGACAAAGGGGCGGGTGGGGAGGGAAATGGGCGGGGCCCCCAGCTGGCCAGCCAGGTGGGCTCCCCTCCGTCGTCCTGCCGTCTAGCCAGGGCGCACCACACCGCCCACGGCGTGCCGAGCCTGTGGCCCGCGGAGTCCAGCACTAGCTTCACCCTTTATGAAAGGGCTCTCTGCTGGGGCAGGGACCTCAGGGCAGTCCTCTGGTCCCACGGCTTAGGAGCACAGCACTGGCTGCTGCAGTGGCTCGAAAGGCTGAAACTACAAAGTACTGCCCGTGGGTGACTCAGTCACAGAACCAGACGCATGCGGCACCTGGCCTCAGGGGAGTGGATGGTGTCACCACAACACAGAAGCGACAAGAGCACAGCTGAGAGTCATGTGATGCCCTGGCAGCTAACTGGACCATGAGAAAGCAGCGGCGGCTTCGCTGGCAAGGGCCGGCACTCGTACCCTGGGGGTGGGGGTCAGAGGGGCCACGGTGAGGACACAGGGGTTGTGCTAGCACATGGCCACATGGAATCACGATGATCGCGGCTACCACTCAGGAAACAAAATGGGAAACACACACACCGCCCTGGGTTGCTACATGCTAGAATCAGCCTTCCGGTTTGGAGCGGTTCCCGGTGGAAACTCACTGGGGTGGGGTGGGGGTGGGGGTGGAGGTGGTGCCTGTGGCAGTTGGAGACAGGATGAGTTACTTATGGTGTTGGGGAGGCGAGTATGGGAGCTGGCCGCCCTCATGTTGGAGATGAACACTTCTGCCATGGATGGGTGCCCCCCTGAGAGGATTCTGAATGAGTGTGCATTAAATCATATGCATATAAAAGAAATACGGATCATGGAAATTCACAGTTATCGCAGCCATTAAAGTGTCTAAGAATCTGCGGAACCAATATCCTCAGACAACCAGTTCCTAACCAGTTGTCCTGAGTTGCTATTGTAGAGTTTCCTGCATTTGTATCTATTTGCTTACCTGAAATAACAGGGCAGTTTATAATACTGATTACTTATGATAGTTTTCTGTTAATAAAATAAGGATTTATACAAAGCAATATTGGACTTTTTAAACAGTTAGATGCTATGTTACTTGGCACAGTTAGTAATGATTGCGTAAAGATTTTAGCCAGTCCCTGGAGGGACTTCTCTTTTTTTATGAAAATATGGAAGTATCTGAATTTGTTCCTAGCGTTTACATTTTTGGTTTACTCTCTCACATTCATGTAAGATACTGTCTTCCTAGCGGGTAAGTGGAGCTCCTTGGAAAGTCTATATTGCTAATTTTGTGGACTGAGACATTTCCTTTCACACACAAATACTACCTATACAGTATATATATATATATTATATAAAGTTTACTTACGCATTTTCATCAACCATATCAGGTCTACTTAATTTTTTGCCCATTGTCAATAAAAGAGCAATAAATGCAGCAAGTTTGGTTTGTTTTTGTTTTTGTTTTGTTTTGTTCTGTCTCTGGTTTTTGTGTCTCATTTCTTCTTTTCCTAGGCTGGGTTTTCATATGTGTGTACAGTTGGGGAGCAGAGCTGAGGGCTGCTTTGGGGTGGGGGACAGCTCAACATCTACATGGCCGGTGGCACCGTTTTCAAGGCTGATGGTGGCCGAGGCCCACCCCTTGGGTCCAAGTAGATGGAACCCAGGACACCAATGCTAAGTGAGATCGTGAACTTTGTTTCCTGCAACACAAGCCCCATGGGCTCAGAGGGCTCCATCCAGGCTGCGGGGAGCAGAGGGCAGAGATGGAAACAGAGGTGCCCTGGGTCTGGTCTGAGGCCGGCCGCCCCTGGGCATGGCTCTGTGTGGTGTGCAGGTGTTCCGGGGCAGTCTGGGACCCTGCCCAGGCTGTCTACACAATTGTGCTGATGCCGCTGGGTTTGGCCTTGCTGCTGGTGGGGGGCGGCGGGGCGGGGGGCTGCCCGTGGTGGTGCCGTCATGGGTCGAGGGCAGTGGTGGGTGGCTGTGCACGTGGGCCCCGTAGGGTGGGTGCCCCCCGTGGGGGCCTTGGTGGTACTGGTGTGCATGCTGGATGTGCTGGGGGGGTGGTAGTGGTGGTGGTGGTGGTAGGGGGGCAGGTTCTGCTGCACGTGGCAGTACTGGGCGTGGTGCCCGTGCACCTGGGCCTCTGGCGGGCCCTCAGCAGGCCCCTGGTGGTGGCTGGCCCCAGAGTGCTGCACGTGGGGCAGGCCCAGTGGGTGGGGGGGGGGGCTGGGGAGGGGCTGAGGGCGGGTGGGCCTGGGGAGGGGGCTTCCCTCTCTTACTCCCAAATAAGGAGCCCAGGAGGGAGGATGAGTTAGGCATAGTCTGGTGTGGGCGAGATGGACACTCTCGTGTTGATGTAGCTCTCCGGTGCATGTGAGGACTGCTAATGATGGACCCCTAAAAAGGAAATTCATAGAAATCAAAATTAAAAGACCTTACAGCACTTATGTCAGAATGATTTTTTTTTTTTTTTTGATGTAAAAAGTTCACCCACTGACTGCTAAGCCTTAGTTAACTCTCTGGCTGCAGACGGCGGGGCTGGGTAAAGCTGGGTCAGTGCCACCTCCGCTCATGTGACTGGAGGCCACAGGGACCCAGGGTGGCCTTCCAATGAGAGGAGTGGGGATGGGGTAGGGGATGAGGGACGCTCCTGTCTGGTCAAAGCAGCAGCAGCAGCAGCAGCAGCAGCACAAGTGTGACTTCTGCTCTCGTCCTGATATGGAAGGCGGCCTGAGCTTTCGGATCAGAACGACCGGCCCGGGGGTCCCTGTGAGCGCCATGTGCTGCGTGGAGTAGGCTGGGCTGATGTGCATGAAGAAGAACCCCATTCCTGCTGAAACTGCGCCATCTGCTCTGCCTGTGTGGGCCCCAAGCTTTCTGGGAAGCTGGTGGTAGGGACCGTGCGGGGGACTCGGGGAACCTTGTCCTTGTTGGAGGGGTGGGGGGGCTGCCTAGGCATTTCACTGCAGCTACCTACTGCAAACCAAACAAGGAAAAAGAAGGAAACAAAAAGGTCTGCAAGCTGAGGTTACGATGTGAACAGTAATATAGAAATGGTTGGCAGATGAATGAAATCTCATGAAATCCACACGGAATTTTTTCTTCCTCTCATGGCTTTCCTCCCCTGAGCTAGCTAAGCAATTCCATGATGTCCTGACTGGAGACACACAGCAATCGGAACTCCAGGAAGGAAGCGATGGGGATGGCGGAGCATGGAAGTCAAGAGATGGGGAAAACCCACCCTCCTGCCCCCAACAGTGCGGGTGGAGGGTGCACAGATGCCTGGCGGGCGGTGTTTCCCGCCCAGGAGCAGTGTCGGCAGGTGGGGGCCCCAGGGTGGGGGTGGGGGAGTGCCAGGAAGCCGGGATGTTAACCATGCTTGGGGGGCCACAGGGGACGGGGTTAAGCGGGAACTAAAACACAGAATCCAGAACCACCCCCACCTCCCATGGGTCCAGCCCAAACAAGCGGTGAGAGTCATGGGCGATTCTAGGAGGGGGGAAGCTGGCATGCACTGGGGCTGAGGCAGGCATGGGGGACGGGGCGTGTCTGCGCCTCTGTGCAGTAGGGGGAAGGAAGAGCAAAATGGAAAAAAAAAACGAAAAAAAAAAAAAAAGACTACAGATATAAACCAAGGATCGGGGAGGCAACACACGACAGCCAGCTGGACGTAGGTGCTTCCTACTTACTTCCACATTGCTCTCGAGCGATCCCGCACTGCTGCCACACCCTCGCCTCCCTGCCCAGAACATGCAATACCAGAGGTTAGACACGGACACCAGGCCGGGCCGCCGCCTGCCTGGCCCTGGGTCACCACTGCCGCAGGGGGGGGGAGGGTCGGAGGACTGGCTCCGTAGGGAAGCCCGTGGGAGGGCAGTAATGAGTTTCAAAAGAAAAAAAAAAAAGAAAAAAAAGGAGGGGGAGTTCAAAGAAAAAAATTTGTTTTCAACCAGCCCCAACTTGATACCCCTTCTCCTGGACTGGCAGTCTGTTGGTGGGGGGGTGGAGGGGGGGGGGATGCCTCCAGGAGGGCTGGGGTGCATGCACAGCGGGGGCCAGATACCCTGTGCTCCAGCCACCTGCCAACAGGGGATGGGACAGGGGCAGCTTCTCCAATGGCTCAAAACAAACAAGATGTGGTCCTGTGCGGCCCTGACTGCGTGGATTTCATATACATATGTATATGCATATTCACACATACATATACATCTCCCCCCCTTGCAGACAGGGTGGGGTTGATGGTTAGGAGGAAACTAAACTTGGTGTCCTGTCTTTTCCTTCTGGGGAGCTCAAATGTGCTGGTGCCTCTGGAGCCAACTGTTTGGTTTGTGCAGTGCCCTGGCCAGGGGCAGGAGGCAGGGTCAGGGTCTGCTGGGAGAGCCCAGAGTCCTGCTTCCCTTCTGCAGGTACCACCCTTCCGGATGCCACAAGTGCTCCCTCAGCTGTGAGCGCTGCCTGCCCATGGCTTTCTACTACCCCCCGGCACATGGCATATAGTAGGCACTCAATATATGTTGGCTGTGTTACAGGAAGGCTGTGTCTTCTTGGTTCTGGAGGCCTAAGGCTCAGCCTGGCCTCCAGGGTCCTTTTGGAGGCCCTCTCCATGGATTCCTGCAGGACACTGAGGCTGCTGGCAAGAATGGTGGGTGCCCAAGCTTCGGGGTCCGGTCTCTGTCCAGCCCTCAGGAAAGCAGATAGGAAGAGGGGACAGAGAAGGGGCCGCCCACTTGATGTTCTGGAGGCTTCCACGTGTGCAGCCCTGGCCACGAGCCGAACACATTTGTTCTTGGTCAAGCCCCGCAGTAATGCAGTACAGGTGTCCCTTTGTGCCAAGGAGGAGGAGGAGGTGGAGGCTGAGGCTCATGGACCGACTGCCCAATTCCACAGTGAGCGAGCGGGACTCACACCCAGGTCTGCCTGTCCATCTCTGGGGCTGGGAAGCTTGGCCATGCTGCCTTCTGAGCGGAATGCAGGCTGAGTGAGCCCAGGAGCCTGAAAGATGGAAAGGCTGCTACGTGCCTCTCTGTGGCCAAGAAGCTGGCCCTGTGCAGGGTAGAGAGTGGGTCTGTGGGTCCTTCAGGCCTCACCGTGGCGTCTGAGTGTACTGGAACGGAGCCTTGATCTTGGGCATACAACAGTGGACTCGGGGGACATTCGGTCCCCTTGCTTGGCCTGCCAACCCCCAAACCTGAGTCCCAGCTGGGAACTTTGCTTGACTCTGGCATGTGTGAGAGGGCTTCAGAGCTCGCTCAGGACAGGGCCACACAGAAGATTAGGGCAAGAGTGTTTTCCACCAGTTGCTGAGGACCAGGGAGAACCACGTAGGACCTGGCCCTTATTCCCAGCTGGAAGAAAGATGAGGGTCGTCACATATCCTCATCTTTCAGCTCGTATGAGAAGAGAGGCTGGCCATCTTCCCTTCCTGCTTTTTGTCCCAACACAGTGGTCCAGGGACATAGAGCAGAACGAGGCTCTTTGGCTGAAGAGGTAACCCCACCTGGCACTCCTTTGATTCTTTAGCACAGTTTCTGCATCTGTGAAATGGGTACGCGCCTTCCTCTGAGTAGGGTAGACGTGAGCATCAGATACTCGGGATCTTGTGGCACCATGCAGAAATGCTGAAGTCAGATCTCTGCTGTCTCTGCGGTTTTAAAATCAGCTCTCTGGCCCCTCGAAGCCTAGAGGGCTCCCCTAACTGAAAACCAGGGACACAGTAAGGCCAGCCTGCCCCACCAGTGCCCAGCAATGTCTTCCGACTGATGTGCTTCTCTCAAGGGGACTTAGGCCAGGCCTGGAGCTAGGTTTAGGAGCTCTGTGTGGTATCTGACCTGAAGTACAACAAAACCCTCCTCCTCCACTTGGTTTTGGCCAAGTGGGCCAAGACTTAGGACAGTTTTAACTTGGATGTCTTTGAGTGATGCTAAGTTTCTCAGAATCCATCTTTTCAACTTCCCAAATAAGCATGAGATGTGAGGTATCCCTACCTCACTGCTGTCTGCAGTCAAGTCCCAGAGCCCCTAGTCATGGGCACACCCCACAGACACCTGCTCGCTATAGACCTGTGTCCGGGTGTGTGCACACAGGTGCACATCATGTGCTAATGGAGGTGAAGCATGCTGGGAAAGTGGCTCTCGCCCATGCACCCACACTATCCCTCACCTGCACTCTATCTCCTGCTACACTCCCTCTCTCTTGGCGGGGGAGGAGTCCTGCACCAGCCACAGGTGAGCCCTGCCCCGCCCAGTGCCTCTCTCAGAACCCGATCAGGCCCTGCCAGGCCAACCGTGGCCAGGATCAGTAACCACGTCTGGAAGGAGTTCCCAGCATGGCTCTTCACAGCCTTCTCCTGCTTCTTGGTATCAGCACAGAATGCAGCAAGAGCTCTCAACCCAGGGTCCTACCCTCTGGTCCTTAATAATGCTGGAGGCTGAGCAGGTGCTGCTTTGGACACTGGCCACCAGGAGCCACCAAATCTCCCCTGAGAGGGCTTCCCGGGTTCCCTGGGGCAGAACATGGCAGGTCTCTGGCTAGGCCCCGGAGCAATGACAGGTGCAGGCAGGTCCCATGGCCTCTGGGAGACATCCTCTCTCTGGAGACTGATGTTGGGCAGCTTCGCTGGGAGGGGCAGGAGGACCCTGGGGGCTTGGGGATAGTGTCCATCATGACCTGACTGATCTGGGCCAGGGGTTAAGGCCGTAGTCACACCTGTGTCCCCGGTCCACACAGGCCCTTGATCGCAGGCCGACAGGGCTCTGGTGCCACTGAAATGAGCATGGATCCCGGACGAAGGAAGACTGTGTGGGGAGAATTGGTGGTGGGGGTTGGGGGGATCCACGTCTGAGGTGTGTCGTCACCTGGAATGACGTGTGATTGCAGGTCCAGGGCAGATGCCCCCAGAGCAGTGACGTGCCAACAACTGAGCGCTAGCTTTCCTGAAGGGAGAGAGTATCCCCGAGGCCTTGCCTCTTCTCCAGCAGCCCTCTTAGTGAGGGTCACGGTGGGGAGAGTGACGTTGCCTCTGGAGAGCTTCACTCCAACCCAGTCCGGGGCATGTCTTTGGGTGCTGAGCCCAGCATCTTCCTGGATGGCTGCCGACATTGGCCGGTCTCCCTCTGGAGACTGCACATGGAGGGCTCCCAGTCTGGGGCCTTGGCAGCTGCCAGGACTCAAACACACCCTCCAGGCTTCCTGGGGACAGGGGCCTGCCTTCCCAGGGGATTCTTCACATGGTCTCCTGGGAAGACTCAATCCCTAGAGTTTTTCTTAGTTCAGAATGTCCAAAGGACAATGGCAACGGCGACGATAGAAGGAAAGCAGCTGAACCTCAGCTCTCTGTCCCTCACACAGGCCTGGGGGTGCAGCTCTATCTGACCCCCAGGAGCTGGAGTCCTAGGTGTGGCTGGCCACGCTGGGAGCCTCGGTTTCAACAGAGCCACTGTTACCTGAGGGACTGGACGGGACCCATCCGCCCTCCAGGTGCTGCATCAGGGAACAGAGAGGCCAGGTCTAACGCCACTGCACAAACCCAAACAGAGGTCCCGGCTACCAGCCTGCAGAGGCCCAGAGCTGTCCAATTACGTTTAGCTGGGTTTAACAAGCCACAGGGAAAACCAGTGGTTCTCAACCCGTGGCACTTTGCCAACTAGGGGTGATTTTTGCCCCCCAGAGGACCCCTGGAAATTTCTGGAGACATCATTGTCTGCTATGACTGGGGGGTGGGGATACTCTTGGCATCTCGTAAGTAGAGGCCTGGGATGCTGGTAAATATCCTGCAGTGCACAGGACAGCACCCTCCAACAGCACGGAATTATCTGGCACAAAACGTCAATGGTGCTGGGGTTGAGAAACCCTGGGTAAACCCTCATGCTGGCAATGGATTTCTGATTTTTACTATGAAAAAAAAAATGACAGGACAAAATAAGGACAAAAAAATTCCAACTCAAAAAAAGAAAAAAAAGAAAAAAAATTTCTGGGAAATGAGTAAGCTGGAGGGAGGCAGTGCGGCCGGTGGGGCAGGTGTGGGATGGAGTCATGATTGGGCTCTTTTAGTAGTGGGGCCCAGGGCTGGCCACAAGGTAATGTCCGAGGCAGGGTGGGGCGGGTGAGGCCCCGAGAAGGGGAGGGGGCTGCCGGGCCCCTGGAGAGGAGGCGGCTGATCTTGGCCCGAGAGGGTCTTTTCCAACAACCCAGGGCCTGCAATCAGGCTCCTAGAGCCGGGACACCCGGAGCCGCGTGCCCTCTGTGGGACAACGTCCTGTAACCTGTGCTCCATTGTAGCTGGAGCCTCCTCCCAGGAGAAGCTGCCTGTTGAGACATGACTGGGGGGCTTCAGGGGCTGTCCCTCCACAGCTTCTCTGACAGCACTGCAGGCAAAGCAGGCTAAACAACACTCACCGGCGGCTGGCCCAGGGGACCCGGCCGGGCGAGCTGCCCCCAAAAGCTCCCTGACGCTCTAGACACATCTCCTCCCCTGGGAAATCTGGGAGGCTCTAGGGGTGCTGCTTGCTTAGGGGTTAAGAGGCTGGCAGCAAATAAACACACACAGAAACAAAGAAACAGTAACAAAAACCACGGTTGTGCCAGGGCTCCCCTCCTCTCCCCACCGCCCCGACATCCAGGGGGCAGCTGCGGCCACTGCCTCTGGGCCGGATGGGGGCCCGGGTTTCCCAGGAAGGGAGACCTCCGTGAGGGAAATGAGACCAGGGACAGTGGGAGAGGGGGTTCTCCAAACACAGTTTCGAGGGCTTCACTCCATTTCATTCATCAGCATAAAACACAGGGACGCGGCAGCACAGAGGACAAGGGACACATCCATCAGTGGGGCCTGGCTCACTCTGTGTGACAGCAGTTTCTGGAAAATAAATAAAAGAATAAATAAAACCCTTAGAAGAAGAAAGGGAGAATACGGGTAACCTCCTGGCTGTTCTGCCTTGACAACTGGATCCTGTTTCCTCTGGCCTTTTTGGGACGCCCTCTCTGTGTGGTCAGATGCTACTACGGTCTGGGGACAGTCACGGGAAACCCAACGGCACTCCATCTGAGCCCTGCCGCCACCAGCCGCCACTGCGGTCCTTTCCCGGCATGCAACGCATGCCCCAGCTGCCCGGTCTGAGTCCTGCGTGTGCTGGGCTAGGAAGGGGGTCCTGGCCCACTCTTACCCGTGTCGGAGAGGTCCCGCAAAGAGCTGCTGAGGGCGCTGCGCTTGAGGCCCTCACCGCTGGCGTAGCTGTCATCCAGGCAGGCTCGGCTCAGCGTCCCTTGCCGGACTCCTTTTTGAGGCTGGAGCACTGGGACATGCTGGGCCACACGACGCCTTTCTGCTTCTCAAGCTCCGCTGAAACAGAGGGGGCGAGGGACCAGTGAGAAAACAAAGCCTTGAGGGGGAGGCCCTGGGCCCTCTGTGTAGGCTTGGCATCACGCCCAGCTGCCATCTGTTTGGCCTGAGGAAAAGTCAGGGCCCACGGCTGTCTTGGGAAAGAAAGAGAAGGTGTGAACGCTGCCTTTGACAAAAGGGAGCCAGGAGGAAACTCTGAAAGGGAGGCTGGAGAGGCACGGGCCTTGGGGTCTGCAGGAAAGACCGTCACTTTTCAGGCTTGAGGGCTGGCAAGGAGACTGGCTGGCCTGGGTCTGCGGATGAGCAAGGGGTAACCCGACCTTGCCGTGGGTGGGGCCCAAAGGTGGGGGTAGTTGTGTGTCTCCAGGGAGTGAGGCTTGGAGCCAGGAGAGAAAAGATGATAATCAGGTCTGATGAAACCCACAGGATGGGCTTGGTGGTGACTTCCCTGACGTGGAAGACGAAAGAAGAATAAGCACACCAAAGGGCAACGAGATCAGCTCCGGATCTCCGGGAAATCTCGTCTCGTGGGGCGACGGGGGAACCAGGCTCTCTCAGGGCATGCCATGTGGTCCCACAGGCAGGATGGGCCTGGGCCGTGGAAGCCCTCACTCTCACGCAGAGGCCTCTGCTGCCCTCCCCACACCACCTCCTCTGGCCCGGGTATGGGGGCTGCCCTGTCACAGGGCTGTGGGAAGGCCAGGTGAGACCAGGGCACCTCACTTTTGTGGGCCCCCAGAGTCCCTGGCACCAGATGGGAGCCAACGGCCACGTCCAGCAAGTCCCATGAGATGCCGGGGCTGCTGGCTCTTCCTCTCCAGGGGGCCTGGGACTTACACTCTATCCTGTGCTTCTCCATCTCCTGCACTTCCATGATGGACTCCCGCAGGTAGTCGGTGAACTTCTTCGGGTCTTGAGGATTGGGAGCGTTAAAGTTTATTAACACTTTGATGTCTGCTCCGGGGACAGCAGATGTAAGCCGGATGCCATTGGGGTAGTCTACAAAGGATAAGGGGAGGAGAAGAGCCCATGGATCCCTGGGTGCTCTCTGCAATCTCTCTGCTGGTCAAGGAAATGCTAAGTCTAAGGGTCCAGGCTCTCAGCAGACACGTCTAACCAGGGAGGAAAGGCATTCACAGGGCAGACCAGAGAGACTGCCAGGAAATCCCCATCTCCTGACTTGGGTCTGTGTTGTTCTATGCAGAAGTCTGGGGCAGATTTGGCCAATCTGAACAGAGGTCAGGGCCCCCATCCTTCCTCAACCTGAAGGTCATGGAGCCTAGACCCTTCAAGTCAAGGTCCTTGGTCATTGCCTGAAGCTTGAGAATGGCCAGGGGTGGAGTCCGGGAGTCACAGTCAGTGTCCTGTGCTCGGGGGGAGTCTTATCTGGTCTCCCTGGGCAATTCTGAGTGCACACTGAGCTCTGTTCTCTCACAAGTGGCCTCCAGACCCTCAGTTCCCTTGGGTGCTTCATGGGCGCCCCATACCCAATGCACTCTATGCTGAGTGCTCGGTCTTTCTGGCCTGTGACCTGCCTGGTGCCACCTCCAAGCTCACAGAGTCTCTGTGGCTTTGGTCCCCTGGTAGCGCCTCTCTCCTCAGCGGGAATCAAGCATCAGCTACTGGATGTTTGCAGGTTCTTGGTCCAAACACCAATCCCACTTTTGCTCAGACCTAAGTCAAGGCTGGGAACTCAAATGCCTAGTGTGTTCCCATAAATGTAAGAAGTAAACCACATGAGACTGAGCAACAGAGTGAGTGTGTGTGTGGGGGGAGGGGCGTGCAGCCCATGACAGCCACATGACGTGGGAATGTGGGCCTAGCAAAAACCTTCTCGGTTTTCAAGAAAACTCAAAAATATCTAAAATTTTAGTTATTTTGTTTTTTAATTAAATTTTTTTAATGTTTATTTTTGAGAGAGAGAGAGAGAGAGGCAGAGTGTGAGGGGGGAGGGGGCAAAGAGAGAGAGAGGGAGACAGAATCCAAAGCAGGTTCCAGGCTCTGAGCCATCACCACAGAGCCGGATGCAGGGCTCAAACTCACGAACTGTGAGATTATGACCTGAGATGAAGTTGGACGCTTAACGGACTGAGCCACCCAGGTGCCCCCAATTTTAGTAATTTTAGATATTAAGTATCAGCTCAACAAATTTTTTAAAATGTGTAAACCAAATACATAACTGGGCTGTGACTGACCCACGGCTACCACTTTAAGATCCCTGCTACAAAGGCATGTCCCATAGAAATGTCAGTGTTGACTCTTGGGCTTATGCCAGGACTGTGGGTTCAGGGCTGAGGGCTGAGCCCTGGGAATGTAAAAACGAGGAGGGCACAGCCTCTGCCTGCGGATTCAGTCTGGTCGGGCCCACTGCTGGGAGCATCACAACCACCGCCACCCCTTCGGAGAGAGGGCCTGCCGGTCAGGACGATGTGGGGTGGCACCATGCTCCCTGAGGCCACCTTCCACCCTGGTAGAAACCAAGGCAAGGCAGGGATGGCCCAGGCACAGGTCCCTGGTTCTTTTTCAACCTGCAGATTGAAAGCGGATCAGACGGTAGCTTGGCAACCTGTCTGAGAGGATGAGGGCTTCCCTGCTGCTGGAGATATCATGACGCTCGACTGGAACGGTCCTACCCTGGGGCCAGTGCAAAATGGGCAGGGCAACAGGACCTCCCCCTCACCCCCCATCTCAGGAGGCCTGGCTCAGCCTACAGCTCAGGGACCTCCAACACGGACGGGACAAAGAGGGAGAAAGGTAAAGGGAAGGGCTTGGGTATCAGAGAAAGACCAGGTCAACAGAGAAAAGTCAGTGGGGGTGTCAGCTCCTCCCCCAAGTCCTCAGGCCCCATGGCCCACTCATACCCAGAGAAGACTCCAATAACACCTAAGAATAAATCCTGCTCTAAGCACTTCATGTATGGACTCACCGAAGTCCCTGAGGTAGGTGCTATCACCCCACTTTACAGACAAAGGGAATGCGGCCCGGGGACCTCTAGGTCCTGATGCATTTGCACCCGGTCTCTCTGCTCAGGACCGGGCTCCTGTCCTACAATCCCCCAGGCCTTGCCTGCACCTGTTTGTTTGCCTGTGTTTGCACATCACCTGTGCCATTTACTTGGTGTCTTCCGGGCATCATTTTATTGGCATAAATCCACCCCGCCCTGAATTAAAAAAAAACCTTAACCACACGGTAAGAAGACGTAGGGGCAAAAGCAAAGGCGATCACCACCATGTACAATGTTATCAAATTCTCCCCAGGCACTGTTGCTCGTCAGACCCCTGGCCTGCAACCTTCTCTCTGCTGGCGAAGCAGGAATACGGAACACACGTGGGAGAGCTGGGGGAGATCCCCAGGGGGAGATCCTTGGGGAGCACAGCACTTCGTGACTACAAGGTGGGAGTTGTGACACCGTTTCCGCCACGTGGCACACGGCCACGTGTGGACGAGTGCTCCAGCACGCACACTCACGGCTGGGCCGCGGCAGGCCCCCAGCACGGACTTACACTGGTTCTCGAAGAGCTGAACCTGCATGTTGTACAGGGAGAAGGACTGTCGGAAGCTGTACATCACCGAGTTCTTCTTTTTCTGGAAGATCTTGGTCACCTGGGGGCCGCCAGAGACAGAGGCTGAGTCGTATCACCTGCACCGCTCAGGGGCAACTCTGGGCGCTCGGGATTCTGACCGAGACTAATGTCAAAACCCTCTCGGGAGTGCAGAGGTCGGGAGGCCTCTGGGGCAGGGCAGGCCTGTGTGTCCAGGCACATCCTGACATGGATGCTGGCTTCCGCTCCCGTGAATCCCAGCTGTCGTCCTGGCTGGCGACGAAGCCCCTCAGCAGAGAGGTGGCAGGCACCACACTGCACATGACCCCGAAGGCGCCAGGCCGGGCTCGGACACCCAGGACCCCACCTGAGCTCTGTGACTGCCTGAGAGATTTTGAAGGAGGAAACGGAGGCTCAGGAATTTGAAGTCACTTGCTTGAGGTCAGGGACCCTTGACAAAGACTTGAAACCCACAGGTCCAGATTCCAACCTCAGCAGTCAGAGAGAAGTGGCTGGTCCTCAGGCAGGTAGGGGTCAGGGACAAGGGCCTCTAGCAAGAAAGCCTGGGGCATGCAGGAGAGACAAAGACCCAAGGGACAGTTTCCCCCCATTGTCTCCAGGGGCATCTTTATCCCTGGTGGCCAGCATCCATGCCACCTTTTTTTGGGCAAGAGCTCCGCAGTTTCCCTTTGGGGAACCCCCTCTCTGCCACCCGGCACTCCTGGGGGTGAGCAGTGGCCCAGGTTTAGCCAATAAGACAGCACTGCACCTGCCTGGCCCCTGTGAGCGGCTCAGGCATGGGCACGGGAACCAGTGAGACCTCTGCCCGGACTCTCCCCAAGAAAATCCCCCTGGTGGCCGGGGATGCAGGGAGGGGGCAGGATTAAGCCTGCAACTGCCGAGACTGGCTTTCTCTTTGTGGACAGAGCTCCTGAGAAGCGAGCCCACGCAGCTGAGAGACAGAGAGCCTAATAAAGGAGTCCCGCTGACGCTGTGTAAGCTTCTATAAATAGTTGGGGCTGAAGACCCACACCCCCCTCTGGGCTTTTACATAAGCTGACGAAGCCCCGTTTTCGTCGGCCGCGCTGTGAGTTAGATTCTGCCTCTTGTAACCCAAGACCGTGGGGCTGACTCCATTCCCTTCACCTCCACCCCACGCACGTGGGTGCCTTTCCCCAAGCGTAGGCACACAAGGCCAGATGGGAGACCGGAGCTGCAGTTCAAGGCCGCCCCAAGCCACGGGTCCCAGCCACGACACGCTCTGGGGAACCACATACCACCAGGAGGTCATTAAACAGGAAGATTTCTGGCTGGTGCAGCCCGAGCTTCTGGGGCTTGTTTGGGTCTGGAACCTGGAAGAGCCGGCAGTAGCAGGCCAGCCGCTGGTGGGGCAGAGAGAGCACCTGTATGGGGAGGAAGTGCTGCGTCAGCCCCCAGCCCCTCCGTTGCAGTCCCTGTGCGCTGGGAACCCAGCCTGTGGGCCTGGCCTTCGAAAACGCCTTCTCCCACCAACTGCACACAGCAGACGTGTCTGGACTCCTTGCAACTTTCCCTGCTCTTCCTCAGGAGCTCTCCTGAAGGGCCGTGGAAAGCGTCCCTGCCTCTCGTGACACCTCCTTTCCTTTCCTTCAGGCAGGTCCCAGATGTCTTAGAGCATCACGTGCGCACCAGAGCCCCCACAGTGAGGAATTTGTGATTTCTCAGTCCCCACAAAGTGCCCATCACACACACAAGCCTGTTAGTCCCGGCAAAGATTTCTCCAGAGTGTCTACTTGAGATGAGGACACTGAGGCACAGAGAGGTTGAGCAACTTGCCTCAGCCACACAACTGGGAAGGTGCAGAGACGAGAGAGGATTCCAGGCCCCTCCTAAAGAATCCCGATGCTTCTGATGGTTCCCTGCCCCAACCCCTCGGCCGGCAGCCACACCACCCCGTGGGGCCTGGCCTGGGCCTCCACGCGGAGCATGCCTGCCATGAGTTCACGTGAGCCCCCACTCTGCTGAAGTCCGAGCCACTCGCAAGGCCAGGTACAACCTGTATGGTGTCTAAGGGCTGTGATGACAAGTCACTGGGGAGGTCCAGTGGTGGCTCTGAGAGCACCCAGGCTCACGCAGGAGACAGCGGGTTAGTAAAGGGATGTGTTGGCAGGGAGGGTTCACTCTGCAACGGGTGCCCTGGTGGTGGGAGGCCCGAGCTCAGCGCATCAGGAAGATGGGAGGAAGGGCTTGGCCCAGGCTGGCGTGCTCAGGGAGGGGCATCGTTTGGAATAAAAGCGTGAAGGGGAGAGGATGGCGGGAGGCGGGGCTGGAGAGGTGGGTGAGGGCTGGTCACGGCAGCGTCTAGTGGTTTGTCTCTAGGCCAAGGTGGGAAGAGGGGGGAGCAGACAGGTTTGTGACGCTGACTCTTGCAGTGCAGGCTGCCCGGTGAAGGGTAAAGACGGACACATAAGGAAAGTGCTACGTGACTGCAAGGCTAGCCTTGCTGCTCCTGGGATGAGCAGGTAGGCAGACCTGCTCAAGGTGGTGACAGTGGAGTGTGGGCGGCAAAGGGCGGGTTGGGTGGGCAGGCCTGCAATGGCCCATCAGCCTCATCTGTTTTGGGCACAGTGCCTCGGGTCGGAGGCAAGCCTTGGCCTCTGCACTCAACCGGGCCGGGTGAGAGGGAGGGACACCATCTGCCCTGGCCTGACGGTACACAACCCTCCCCAGGTGGCTGCAGTCTGGGCCTGCAGAGGTTCGAGGCTGGGAGAACTATGAAAATCAAATTTCTTATCACTCCAGAAAGGAACTCAAGCAGCCAGAATTGTGGATCTGGGAACCAGGGGATGCAGGGAGGTGAACACAGAACATGGTGGACCTCCCTGCCCCCACCCCAACCCCAACCCGGGGCGGGATATCAGCCAGGATGTAAAAGCAGAGGGATACTCACACAGCCAAGCCCGTGATGCAGGGATCCAATCTATGTGGGAAACATTAAACAAACAAGAAAAGATATTAATGATCCAAAGCATGCACCTGGGACCTGAGAGAGCTAATGGGATGACATCCGAGTAGGTAAGCACCCCTCCAGATGCACGTTCCCATAGCCTTTGTCCAGACATGCCACACACAGCTCAGGAGACCTCCTCGCTGCCAGAATTGGAAAGGCCGATAAGGGCATTCCCAGGCCACCAAGGGACCACTGCACAACTTGGGCTGGTTTCTTTTTTTTTTTTAATTTTTTTTCAATGTTTATTTTTTTGGGGACAGAGAGAGACAGAGCATGAATGGGGGAGGGGCAGAGAGAGAGGGAGACACAGAATCGGAAACAGGCTCCAGGCTCTGAGCCATCAGCCCAGAGCCTGACACGGGGCTCGAACTCACGGACGGCAAGATCGTGACCTGGCTGAAGTCGGACGCTTAACCGACTGCGCCACCCAGGCGCCCCTGGGCTGGTTTCTTAAGAGCCTCAGGCTCTCTTTAAATATAACCCAGGGCCAATGGTTATTATTCCCCAATATCAGGCAGGAGCCACCCTAAACCTAAAGGAACCGCCCCCCCTAACTATGCCCCGAAGAAGCCAGGTTCCAAATGGCATCAGGGCCCCTGTCCAAAGCTAATGCCAGTGGGGCAGGCCTGGGGTCGCATGGAGGGGGCGTGGGTGGGAGTGAGGGAGCCAGGGATGCAGGGCCACCACATACCGGCTTTTTCCCCACGATGAGCTTTTCCATCTTCTGCACCTGGGACACGTGGTCCTCGTTGGTTTTCAGTTCCCGCTTGCGAATGCGCTCCTAGATCCCAATTAGCATCTCCCGGGGAATGTCCTCACCATCGTCTACACCTGGGCAGGAGACAGTAGCCAGGCATCAGGGCGGGCCAGGGTCTGGGTGGCTGTGGCGCCACTCAGCTTCGGGGGCCCCAGGCTCACCCCTGATTTACCAAGTTTCTAAACCCAATCAGAATATCAATCCCTTTCATCAATCCTCAGCAGAACCAAAGACCTTCCAGACCCACAGCCACTGAACACCTTCAGTCAATTATGAAATGCCCTAGGATCCTTCCACCAGGACAAGGCCAGCATAGCCACCCAGATCAGCACGCAGAGGGCTGTGCCAGCTTCCAGCCATGCTCCAAGGGCTTTATAAACATCACCTGGCTAATCCTGACCATGGCCCCGCTGGGTGGGTGTGACCGTCTCCATTCCGCAGCTGGGAAAGCAAGGCTCAGGGAAGGGCCCGGGGTTGGGGGTGGCTGTGAAGCTGGTGTTTGTGGCTTCAGGCTCCCACAGGCGTGGGCCTAAGTTCTTGCTTTGCCCCTCACGAGCCGTGGGACCGAGTCTCTGCGCTGGGGGTCCTCTGTGAAGTGGGCCACCAAGAGCATGGGTGACTTCACGGAGGTCTCGTGAAGAAGACAGAGCAGCGGCGGTGCGTTCCCAGAAAGTGAGCACTCCGTGCACCTGAGCAGCACCACCAGCTGTTGTCCCACATCACGTGCACAGAAGCTGGGGTCTGGCCTTGAAGCCACATTGTTTTGACGACAGGCATGCACCCTTTCCGCTATACCCTGAAAAACTGCTGCGAGGAAAACTTGGCCCCACTCAAGAGAGAAACGCAACCCCATGCCAGTCCTCAGACCACAGACTGGCAGAGGTCCAGAGGTTTGGTAACCTGCGCAGTTGGCGAGGCTGTGGGAAGGGGCCTCCCAGCCACTGCTGGTGGGAGGGTCACAAATATACACTCAAAGCCCCTCTGGGCCACTGGTTGCATCCTGGGGAAATTTATCCCATGGGCCATGATGCACAGACCAGGGCACTCATGGCAGCATGGTTTCCAAAGAGCGGAAGACTGGGATTCACCCATTTACCCATTAATAGGGGACTGGTCAAGCCATCCCTGCATGGGTGCAATGGAATACCACACAGCTGCCAGGAAAATGAGGACGACCACAGGGAATCCACACAGAACTGTAAGGGGGAGGGTGTGGCCTTGGGCACACGGGTAGGGGTGGGAGGGGCTCTGCTACTGACCGTTCATACTTTTTTTTTTTAATTTTACAGAGAGAGTGTGAGAGCAGGGAGAGTGACAGAGGGAAGGGGGGGCAGAGAGAGAGGGAGAGAATCCCAAGCAGAGCCCAACACAGGGCTCAATCCCATGACCCTGGGATCATGACCTGAGCTGAAATCAAGAGTCGGACACTCAACTGACTGAGCCACCCAGGCACCCCACACATTTTTTAAAACCAGACTAGTTTTTAGGACTGTGTTTTAGAGCAATTAAGTTCACAGCAAAATTCAGGGGAAAGCCCAGAGATTTCCCTGTAACACCAGCCCCCACCCACTACCAACTTCCCACACCAGAGTCATATATTTATTAGAACCAGTGAACCCACACTGACACACTATTATCACCCAAAATCCATAATTTACATTGGGATTCACTCTTGGTGTTGTGCGTTCGATAATAAACGTTTACCGACACGTCTCCACCACCACGGAGTCAGGTGGAATAGTTTCACTGCCCGAAAACTCCCCCGAGCTCTACCTCCTCCGCCCCTCCTCCCTCCAACCCCTGGTGACCACTGATCTCTTATGTCTCCATAGTTTTGCCTTTTCCAGAAGGTCATATGGCTGGCCTCCTATGGTATGCAACCATTTAAGACTGGCTTCCTTCACTTGGTGGTATGCATTTTTAAGGTTCCTCCCTGTTTTCTCATGGCTTCTTTTCTTTTTAGTGCTGAATAATATTCCATTGTCTGCATGGACTACCATTTATGTATCCGTTCCCCCACCGAACAACATCTCTCGACTGCTGCCAAGTTTTGGCAACTATGAATAAAACTGCTATAAACATCCTATGCAGGATTTTGTGTGGATGTACGGGGTTTTCAATTCCTTTGGGTAAATACCAAAGAATTTGATTGCTAGCTTGTCTTACTTTGTGTTTTTTTTTTTTTTTTGAAACTATGTGCGGATAATAGTCATTAAAAAGAAATCAATCTAGAAAACTTAAAAACAAACATCAATAAAAGAAAATCATTGCTCATCTGGCTGCCATGCTGGTGAGCGATTCCTCCCCCGCTTACCCTCCAACCCCCCAAAGGCACTCCTGCTGAGAGTCTCCCCGGGGGAACCAGAGTGAGGAATTCCAGAGAAAATGTGCCCAGTGTGTGCAGGGGGGGAGGTCTCCTCTACAAACACCAAGCTGGACGTCTGCCTGGTGCGGAGCACCAGCCAGGCTGTGGGAGACCAGAGTCCTGCCCCCGTGGACGTGACCTTGGGCAGATCCCTTCCCTCTGCCTTGGCTAACCTTCTGAACACAAGGAAGACTGAAGAGAACACTCCTGAGTTCCTGGCTTGAAAAGATGGGATTTGGAGGGAACGGTCCAGGCTTGGGAGACAGCCGACAGCTCAATCTCCTGAGAAGTGGGATGATAACTCCCCCAGACTGCTGGGATGGTCGGGTGCAAGGCCAGATACAAACGACAAAGCCACTGATGTGAGGGTGGCCGACTGGCAATCTGACTGAGCAACCCTTCCCTCCCCGAGCCTTCTCTCCTCTGGGCTAATCATTTCAGGCTGCTCCTGTTGTTCCCCATACAGGGGAGTCCCAATTATGTGGGTGAGGTCTAAAGGCAGAAAAAAAAATCAGAGTCAAATCGCAAAGACCTTTAAACTGCAGCGCATGGGGCCACCAACAGCATGCAGCACACAGCCTGCTCTCTGGGCAGCGAGGGAGCACAGGCCTACATGCTAAGGCCACGGGGGACCCTGTGAAGACCAGAATCAGGCTCAGCCCTGTGAGGAGAGACAGCCCCTGTCCCATCAAAGCATCTGCTGGTTGCACTCTCGTGCTCTGGTGCTGAATTGCCATTAAGAAAATTCCCAGACTCATTAGCTTCCTGGGAACTGTAGCTAAGACCTGAATTCCCTGGGGTCCACAGCACCCCTGAGATCTAGCAGAGGGCCACACACCATGAGTGCTCTGGGCAGGGGATGGCCGTCTGGTTGGTCTGAACCAAGCCCTGCCCCTTGGCTTCCCTGACTGATCAGGTCCTGGAGCCCAGCTGGGAAAAGCGGGCAGCTTGGCACTCTTCTGGATGGGCACCCCATTAGCTGGCCTGTTGCAGGGTACCCACCACCAGGGGGCGCACCAGGACAGTTCAAACCCCGGGGGGGGGGGGGGGGGGAGGGGAGGGCCTTCCTGCCCCAGGAAAGGGGACGACAGAGCGGTGGTTTTATAGGAAATTTAAATGGTGCAACAAATATCAAACACTTAAAGTTTTGTCATCAGTTCAGAAGACTTAAAGAACTGGATAGGAAAAAAAAATAGCTCAACAAGCTGACAAAGTTGGACCTGATTCAGACCAACTTTTTTCCTTTTTAAAAAAAATATGACACCCTAAGGGGATCTCAGCCTGCTGCAGTTTGGTGTTTCCCAAGGAAAGGGACATAGTCCCTCCTCCTCCTTGCAGGGACTCCAGGTCAACGAGGACATGCTGTCAGCTAACATGGTGCCACTTGGGAGACAGCCACCTCCTTTTCAATTCCTTTCCTCTGCAACGACACCAGGAAGGCCTTCCTTCCTGCTGCCCACCGTTAGCACCTGTCTAACATGGGCCACTCGCCCCGGCCTGGTGTTCTCGTCCACTGAATTCATTTTTACAATGGCTGCCTACGTGTGGCAAATGATACGGTCTTCCTGTTTACAGTGTGCTTATATAAGGTTCCTCTTAAAAATACACACAAGGGGCGCCTGGGTGGCTCAGTCGGTTAAGCGTCCGACTTCGGCTCAGGTCACGATCTCACTGCCCGTGAGTTCGAGCCCCGCGTTGGGCTCTGTGCTGACAGCTCAGAGCCTGGAGCCTGTTTCAGATTCTGTGTCTCCCTCTCTCTCTGACTCTCCCCCGTTCATGCTCTGTCTCTCCCTGTCTCAAAAAATAAATAAAAAACTTTAAAAAAATTAAAAAAAAATACACACAAAAGGCAAGTCAGGGGATGCCTGGGTGGCTCAGTCAGTCGTGTCCGACTTCGGCTCAGGTCATGATCTCACGATTCATGAGTTCGAGCCCTGCGTCGGGCTCTGTGCTGACAGCTCGGGAGCCTGGAGCCTGCTTTAGATTCTGTGCGTCTCTCTCTCTCTCTCTCTCTCTGTCCTTCCCCCGCTCCCACTCTGTCTCTCTCTCTCTCAAAAATAAAATAAACATAAAAAAAGTCAAGTCAGTTTCATGAGGAACACAGAGTGTAGGAGAGGGCACAGCAGGGATGCTGGCACAGACTCTCTGCCCGGCCCCTCCCCTGCCTGGCTTCCCCCATCCTGCCCTGTGCTCCCTTACATCACCCCATCCGCCTCTGTGGACCATTTCTGGCCTGGCCCTCCCGAGCTGGGCTGAGCTTGCCCACCTGTCAAATCCCTGTGCATCTTTGTGAAACAAGCTAAAACCATCACAGCACAAGACCCGGGTGTGGGTCACTCCGTCCATGCTCCCAGTGTGTGTCACGGAGCGTGACAGGAGTCTGCCCTCTTCAGGATGACTTGCGCCGTGTCTGTGGAGCTGGTGCTCACCCAAGGCCCCTGTGTGCGATGGCTGGGTGTGCTGGAGCCCAGCTCCCTTGCACTGCCCTGTGCCCAGCGCACTCACGTCCTGGCCCCATGCCCAGCCGGGTGTGTGTGCAGAGTGTGGGACGGCTGTATGCCACAGCCCGGGTCCCGGGGCTGCTCACCTTGCAGGTTCTTGACGAAGTCCTCCAGCTTCATCTTCCGCTCAGGTTTGACGTTGGGGCTGTACATGTCTGTGTTGAGCAGGATGATGGCAAAGGCCAGGATGAAAATGGTGTCTGGGTTCCGGAACTGCCGAACCACCCCAGGGTTGCAGATGCAGTACCGCTGGCTGGGGGCCGGGAGAGGGAGCAGGGTCAGGACCACTTCAGTCAGGGCAGGGAGTGGGTCTAGCCCTCACGCACGGCAGCCATGATCACTTGGGCCCTGGCACCTAATGGCTGAGGCCGGGTGCTGCCTTACAAGCCTCAGTTTCTGCATCTGGTAAACGGGGGTAAATAACACCGGCCTGGCAGAGTGCCGCTCTATCCACTCTCTCCTTCTCACACTGGTTACATCTCCTACCTGTATTTAGGCTGGCAATGCCTTCTTAGGATGAGGACTGCATGCCCCAGTCTCCCTCGGGATTGGATGCAGCCCAGAAGGTGATTAAGTTCTGGCCAATGGGATAAGAGCAGATGGGATGTGGGCAACTTCGAGACTGTACCTTAAAAGGCAGAGCCCACTCCTCTCCCCTGTGGTGGTGGGTGTTGGCCCTGCTCCCTGGGACCCTGAGATGAAGGGAGCCCGGCTTGGGCCTCCTTCATGCCAGCTCAGAGGGAGATGCACTTCCATCTTGTTTCAGCCACGTCTGCTGGAGCATCTTTGTTACAGCAGCTGAAGCAACAGCCTCACTAATGTATTCTGCTTATTGTTCTCATTGCCTCAAATGTGCGCCCCTGCCCCAAACTCCAAGAGGCCCCCATCCACTGGGGACTTCAGGGGGAGCTGGGTGAGGGGGGCAGATCAGAGAAGAGGAACCATGGGGTGCCAGGACTAAGGCAGTGGCTATCACAGCTCAGATGATGTGGGCTTCAATCCTGCCTTTTCCATTAGTGCCGCCACCTCCAAGAAGCCCTCCTGGAAGGAAGTGCCTGAACAACCCCCCCACTCTGGGCCCCATAGTTGTCCTCCTATTGTGTCCTCATTCTCCACCTTGGCCCCACCAGTGGTGCTGAGCCTGGAGGGCTGGGTCAGTGGCTGACTCGTGTGTCCCATACCCAGCAAGGGCACAGAGGATCCCACCCAGTCACTGTGCACACAGTCCCGGGATGAATGACTGTAGGGTTGTAGCTGCCCTTGACTGTGGGCTCTGTCATGCTAGGCATGGGCTAAGCGTGCCCACACGTCCAAAGGGGTTCAGTCCGTCCGCTCTGTCCAGGGTAGGTGCTTTCGTTATCCCCACTCTATAGGCAAGGACGTGAGGCACAGAGAGATGAAGTCACTAGGGCAAAGTCACACAGCTAGTAAGCGGTGGAGCGGGTGCTACAGCCAGGCCGTGTGGCTCTGCAGCTTGTGCTCTGGGTCACTGTGTGAGACTGGCTGCCCTCTGTGAATGGGCGGACGATGGGGACACGGGCTCATGAGTGAGTGACGCTCATGAGGACCTGGAGGAAGACGGACTGTCCAAAAGTCTGCTTCTGGCAATAACCAGCACAGCCCCTGGCATGCAGAAGGGGCCACTGCCTCATCTCCCCAGGCAAGGGCAAGGCCACCTGACCCTGCTTAGGGGAGGGGGTGAAGGGGGATTCGGCCCCGGCCCTGGGCCTCACGACCAGCGACCTTCCTCTTGCCCACACCCACCCACACCTTGCCTCGCCCCCGACCTGAACGCCTCGATGAGCCGCTCCACCTTCTGAGCCTCCCCTTGGACCCGGATGTGTGCCTGGAACTTCCGGAGAGCTTTGTCCAGCTCCATGGCAGAGAAATCCATCTCGTCTACCACGCAGCTGGAAAGAGACACCAAGGCCACGTCAGCGCCTGCTGCCCGCAGGGCCTCTGCCAGCCTTCCTGCTGGGGGCGGAGCACAAAGGGAGTCAGTGCAGGGGCAGGTGCTGAGCTGCCTGGAGCCGGGACGGCTGGCCGCCTCTTGTCCAGGAGGGTCCACCGCCCGGCTCCCTCCAATCAGCACACACTTCAGATTATGTAGCCCAAAGACCCCCATGCTTCTGGGATGTCTACAGACCCCCCTGAAACTATGGGAAGCCATTAGTGCTTATATCTATGTGTGTAATTTTTTTTCTTTTTTCTAAAAATTATTTGAGAGAGACAGAGACAGCGTGAGTCGGGGAGGGGCAGAGAGCAACGGAGAGAGAGAATTGCAAGCAGGTTCCCTGCTGCCAGCACAGAGCCCGACGTGAGGCTTGAAGTCACACAACTGCAAGATCATGACCCGAGATGAAATCAAGGGCCAGACACTTAACCAACTGCGCCACCCGGGCACCTCGTACGTGTGTGATTTTCTACAGAGGAGCCAGACAGAGCCTATGGCTGCTCCTGATAAAGGCCACCGGGGCACAAACAATCGGCTCTTGGGGCGTGTGGTCCACAGGGCACAAAGCGAGACGTTACTGCTCCAGTCTGCTCGGGCTGTCCGCGAGGGATGCCAGGAGCACGCGCCCATCTTCTCCAGGAGGAAGCAGAGGCCCAGGGTGCTAACTCGCTGGGCAGTGACTCTGCCCTGAGCCAGTCCTCCCACGTGGAGGGTTTGGGGCGAGATGCCTGGGTTTTGCCGGGGATTTTCGAGAGGCATCTTGGAGAACCTCTGCCATCCTCATCTGCCAATCCGCCGAGTGGAGGCGGAGCTGACAGAAGGTGCTGGTAACCGGGTTTTGGTTCATTCCACTCATCCCAGCGCTGCCCCCCAGCACAGCATGCTCCGTTTCCTGAACAGAGAAGGCGGGTCTGCACCAGGGACCCACTCAGCAGGCTCTGGTATCTAGTGTATCCATTTGCAACAAAGCCATGGCCACCTCGGGTGTGGCTGCAGAGGCCTCGGCCATGGGGGGCCTAGTCCTCACTTCCAGGGCCACCCTCCCTCTGTTGGGTGCCATGGGCTTGGGCATAAACTGTGCTGCCCCCAACTTCTCTGAGTGCTCATGGCTCTGGGGGCAGCATCCTCGGAGGCTGGGGCAGAGCAGGTGGGGGATGGGGACGGGGCCACACAGAGTAATTTTGCTGACTAGCATCTGAGCTGGATGCCTGGGGTGGGGGGTGGGGGGTGGGGGTGGGGGGTGGGGTTAGAATTGCTACTTCCTCAGGCTGCTGCTATTTTCTGATGGGGAAGAACAATGCCTGGATTTCCTACCACCAGCAGCCAGCTTGGGGTGTGTGTGGGGGAACGCAGGAACGGGGGCAGGGGATGGGGGGCTGGCCCAAGACAGCCTAAGGCCCAATTCTCTAAGGACCTCATCTGCTTTCCCCTGGACTGTTTCCTGAGGCTGGGTTAAAGGGAGAGAGGGGTACTAGCACACTAACAATGCAGCAGGCTTTTCCTGATGGGGGAACACAAATGCCAAGCAGGAAGAAGGCAGCCCAGGTGGGCATGCCCGGTGCCAGGCACAGCCAGCTGCCACCAAAGGCCTGGCTCATTGCATCCTGTGTGCCTGCGCATCTACCTGTGTGTACAAGCGGGTGTCCGTGTGCCCAAATGAGGACAAACGTGTGTACGTGAGTCCGGGTGTGTGTGTGGGGATGGGGGGAGCACTGAGGCCAGCCCCTCCCTGAGCCAAAAAAGAGGCCGCAGGCAGATGCCCGCCTCCTCCCAGGGAAGCGTAGAGATGGCGGGAACACGCATGGCCAGGCTCTTCCTTATTGCAGAGGCGCCTTGCCCCAGCAGGCCTGAGCCCGCCCCCCTTGCTTTGTTCTTTCATCCCACCGGGCAGAGCTGGACGGATGCAGGGCGCTGCCCTTGTTACTAACGGTCCGCTCTTTACCCTGCTCTGATTTCTGCTCCTGGCCTACATCTCTGTGCAGCTGCCTCGTCAGGAAAATCCTCAACGGGCTGGAGGTGCTCCTCCAGGCCCTGAGCCACCCTGTGCCATGCTATTCTGCAGCTTTGGCTCCTCCTCTGAGAGAGGGAGTTAGCGAGACCCAGCATCCCCCGACCCCTGCTTGTGAGGGGAAGACACAGGGCTTGTGCACAGTAACTGCACTACAACAGACCCAAGGGTCCAAGCGCAGGGTGCCTGTCTACTCAGGACAGTCTCAAGGAGGAATGGAGAGATTTGGGGTCCGAGCTTTTCAAACTGTCGGCAGTTTCCAGGGAGCTGGAAACCCGGCTTTCTGCAGAGTTCCAAGTAGCTGGGAGGGCTCTGGCCGTCAGCCATGGTTGGACTCTCACCCTGAGATCTCCCAGCCAGGAGAGGCAGGAAAGAGGCAGGGGAGGGAGGCACCGGGGGTCTCTCTGGGCTCCCCACCCCTCGCCCTGAGGGCGTGTTGGGACAGCTGGCAGCCAGGCTGGGGAAGGGAGCCCAGAACTCCAACTCCCCAGCCCTGCAGTGGCTCGGCTCTGCTGGAGAGGGATGCAGGTGCTGAGGGTGTGTGCCAGGGGGCCCGTGGGGTCCATGTGTGACATACGGTGCCCGAGGGTGCAAGCATGCACGTATGCGGTAGGGTGTGATGTACGAACCCGTGGGGGGCGTCCGTTTGTGTCTCAGAGCAATAAAGAGATAAGGGGAGGATTGGGTGTATGCTCCAGCAAGCAGGCGAATCTGACGCTGCGTGCGCCGCAGGTCCCTGCCCCCGCCCCCCCAGCCGTGGAACTCACTCCAGCACATCTCTGTTGAACTGTTTCTGTCGGTTGCCCAGGAACTCGCCGATCATCTGCCTGCTGAGGCCCTTGCGCTGCAGCAGGAAGTGGGCCACCCCCACTGGCGTGTCAGGCACAAAACCACGTTCGATGAGGTACTGGACGCCCTTCTCAGGCTTCCTGGGGATGGGACGAGACAAAGGCCTGGCCCTGGCTGTCCCAGCCCCTCCTGGCTTGCCTCTCTCCTCCCTGGGTACCCTAAGTGCCCTATCCTGTTCCGCCCAGAGCCCGCAATATGGGGTAACCCGGGAGTGCCCAGACTGTGCACCGGGCATGGGCTGGGACTGGGCCACTGGCAGGAGTGTGGGCACGGGTGCTGGAGCAGGGACCCTCCCCACCCCCCTACCACTCTGCACTGCCTGTACTTCACAGCCAGGCAGACTGGAACCCCCTGCCCAGCATATGCTGGCCTGCCCTCCACCCACCGAGAGTAAACAGTCTCTAATAGGCGCTGAGCACTTACTCTGAGCACCAATGTCCAAGCACCTACACATATTAACTTACTTCTCACACTCCCCCTGCCGGTTGGTACTCTTGTAACCTGGGCTGTTTAGGAGCCTGACAGCCCCGTCACCTCACCAGGGGCCTCAACCACCCTTTTAAGGACTTCCTGAGTTTGAACAGAGTCAGGTGCCTGGAATGATCTGTGCGGTAAGCACCATGGAAGGTTCTCGTGACTAGCTCCAACTTATGGGAGAGGAAGCAAAGGTGCAGCATTGACCCCTCCTGGGCAAAGGGAGTTTCTGGGAAGGGCTGGGCTGGCCCTGCAGGGCTGAGTGTGTCCACTTGCACTGGGAGCCATGGGGCCCTGGTGGGCTGTGGTGGAGGGAGCCCCCTCAGGGGCTGGGCAGGAGGCCCAGGACAGGCTTGGCTGACCTCACAGGGTGGTGTGACGGGGCCGCACGTGTGACCCTTGGAAAGCAGGTGTCCTCTGACAACCCCAGAGCCTCAGACAGGCCCAAGGAGCTGTGGATCCGCTGTGGTGTACCTGGCACCGTGCAAGGGTGAGGTCAGCAGGGCTACCCGCTAACTGGGAGCCGCCCCCTCCTTTGCTCCAGCAGGTAGAGATCCATGTACTGCTGTCCCCCAGGAGCCTGGAAGGTGAGAGCCAGTGTCCACCTGTCCCCGTAAACCATGCAGCTCCTGGCTGACAGCAGCGTCCAGCAGATACTGTATTTCCACCTGCCAGTGAAAGCAAACTTCCTGCTGCAAGGTGACCTTGCTATTTTTACCCCAGGATGACCACACACCCTAACATCACCTTCAGGAGTTTTGGCAGGGAGCAGCTGCTGGCCAGCTGGGCCCAGCACAGAAGTGGTGACAGAGTAGCATTGCTCCCCCACCCCTGGTGGGACCCCACCGCCACCCCCTGCCACAAACCCCATTCCTCCCCATGACTCTGTTGTATCCAACCTAGAACTGCTCCCGTCCCAGGCCTCCCCAGCCACTCAGCTGCTCATGCTGTGGTCAGGGCAGGCCATGCTCCCTCACAGCCCTGCTCCATGCCAGCCCCTACAGGACCCCAGCCCTGTGGCAAGGGGTCACCGCGGCAAGCCTGCAGATGGGCTTTCTTTAGCTCATGCGACATTAGCGGAAAGAATTCTAGTTAGTCGCCAGCATTTAGAAATTGGGAGAGCTCAACACAGAATCCAGATTTCTGGCTTCTCTTGAAAAATCAGGCCTTCTGGCACTCCTGGGCCTGTGCTCCCATGTGGCAATGACTGGAGAGCTGGGCTGGACCTCTTCGCTCAGGCACCCTGCATCAGCCACCCACCCCGGGGCCTGCCTGGTCTCTCCCCTGAGTCCCCAATATGGGGCCCAGATCCAGGCCCAGCCTGCCAACATCACACAGCATGTCAGACATCCAAGATTTGGGCTCCTCTACCCGGGAAGGAGCAGAATGCAGAGGGAAAGTGGAATGCACTTTGGAGGGAGAGTCTTACAAGGGGCCAGGGGAATGTGGATTCTTCAAAGATTAAGGACAGAGAGTCTACTTTTCACTAGGCCCAGCTCAGGATGATAGCAGTGAACAGGGCTGGTCATGAACGAATGCCTAGCACAAAGGCAGACTCTAACCCTTGGTCTCAAGGACAAAAGGACAGAATGATGGCAGGAGGGTGTAGGGAAGGTCTCCTGCAGGTGAATCAGAGGACTTCTCTGAGCAGGTGACATTGGGCACCTAAGTTATTAAGGAGCTTCCTAGGTGGAGGCAATAGTGCATGCAAAGGCCCTGAGGCAGCCATGGGTTTTGCAGGATTGAGGACCAGGAAGCTGCTTGAGGGTGGCTGAGCGTGGGGGCATGAGGGGAGGGGCAGAAGAGCAGCAGGGAGGGTGGGCCAGACCCCACAGCACTGTGGAGGCCACAGGGGGAATCTAGTTTTCCTCTGAGTGGGCCCTGAACCCAGAGTGGGCTTGATTTGTTGTTGAGTAAACCATGCATTAAATCCAAATGGATACAAGACTCAGGGCAGATGGAGCCTCAGGACAGGACCATGGTAGGGGGTGGGGAGTAAAGCCACAACTCTGAAAGGCCCAGGACCACATATATGGGGCACATTTCAGACTCCGGGTTCCTCACACAGACATCAAGTAGGCACTGTCCATGGGCACCTACCAGCCCATGCTCCTTAGGGCAACATGTGAGGTGTGGTGGTCACTGGTATCCTCGTGTCCCACTTTGGGCTCTGTGCCCAACCTTCAGCTTCTGCATCCTGAGTGACTTCAGCCTTCTGTATGGACTGCTCTGCATAATGGCTCACTTAGGCCACTGGTTCAGGGGCAGAAGTGCTTGCCAGGTAGGTCACCCCCAGGGCACCCTGAACCTCTGTGTGGTTGGCCTTGGGGGATGCAGGAGTTACTTCTGCCCAAAATTCTGCAGGAGCAGATGGTGACCATACAGGACACAACCTCTTTGCTTTGCAGGTGGATTTGGACGCTGTAAGGGAAGTTCTTCCAGCCAGGATGGCTGTGAGAATACTGAAGACACAGCATGAGGTTGGAGAAGTCTCTGTCTCCAGACAAGACAGCACAGGAGCAGGCATGTCCCCATGCCACAGGCATTCGGCTTCCCTCAACGCAAGCCACTGAGCATAAAAAGAGCTTGGGATAAAAGTGGGTGGAACGGTAGGTTAACTGGCCTCTCACCTTTTGAAATCAACAAGTACCTATTTTAACTACTCCAGTGCCTTTTTTTATACAAGTTGAGTTTCCCCTCCCTGTCCCCATGTCTGCTCCTACATCTCTTCAACCAAGTGATCATTTAAGAAATGTCTTGGATGCCCTGTGGCTCTGCAGCCTCAGTGGGGCTGAGACCAGGCAACTGTGCAGCTGTAAGTGAGGGGTTTCTGTGGCGGGGCAGCCTGCTCACATACCAAGATCTGCACTGTAGCCTCTGGCTCCTGCTGTCCTCTTTTGGAAGAAAGGGATTGTGGCAGCACTGAGCCAAAATAAGAGGCTCACACCCCTAGAACCAGGTTTGTCCTTTGCCCCTCATCACTCCCCCACCTACAGCACCCCCTAATACACCCAGAACAGTCCTTGGGGAATTTACAGCACAGTCAGCATCAGCACCAGGACCTGGACTCCTTGCCCTCAGTGCAGTCAGTGAAGGGACCAAAGGAAATCTCAGGAAATAGGATTTGGAGATGGGGTATGGTGACAGCTCTCGACCTGTCCACCAGCATGGAGACTCCATTTTCAGGATGAAAGATATTTGGCTATGACCAGGGCTCCAGGGAACCCATGGCTTCCTCAGGGCTCTAACAGTTCTGAGATTTCAGAACCATAATCCCACCACGGCCAAGCACGCATGAGGAGAAGGATCATGGAGGAGCATCATGAATTTATGACCTTAGCTTTAAGCCTTGTCTCTTCCTCACACTCAACCATGCACTGCTGGCACAAGGCACAAGGTGTCCTTGGACTGAGGTCCCCAGAATTAACTGCTAAATAAAAACCCAGTCCCTTTCTCCTGACACCTTGAAGAGCAAACACGTCACCTGGGGTTATGGTGCATGCACAGTGGGCAGAGGGAGCAGGTGGCTTGTTGCTGAGTCAGAATTAGCTTGATTTTTTGTTCCTGTTTTCCTTCCCCACTGTTGCCTCTGCAAATTACTGATTTTGTGCCTGTGGCTTCCATTGAGTTTTCCAGAAAAAAAGGAGTTATTAATGTAAACAATCTTGGCCACAGCAACAAAATGTCCTGAAGTGTTGAATTGTCATTTTATCACCAGAGCCCAACCTTTGCTTTCGGTAAAAGAAAAGAAGATGCACTTTTTCTTGAGGAAAAAAAGAAGTAATTGTATCCTAAAGTAATGTTGATTATTTAGTGAGAGAAAACTTAGGGTTGCCTGGGGCGCTCACTGCATTGGGCATTTGACTTCACCTCAGATCATGATCTCATGGTTTATAGGTTTGAGCCTCGCATTGGGCTCTCTGCTGTCAGCACAGAGCCCACGTAGGGTCCTCTATCTTCCTCTCTCTCTGCCCCACCCCCACTGGTTCTCTCTCTCTCTCTCTCTCTCTCTCTCTCTCTTCATAATAAATAAAGAAAGTAAAAAAAGAAAGAAAGAAAAGTGAGGAGGGAAAATTTAGGACAAGAGAGAACTCCAGACTCAAATTCTGTGACAGATCGTGACCCTGACATGACTAGAAGTCAACGTGATTAGAAGTTAACATGGCCAGAAGCTGACACAACCCAAGGACAGCAGAACTCTGCAGAATGACTAAAGATCTCTACAAAAAAATGCATCAGACCTCAATCTTTCCCTGACGAGGTCAGAGAAAAGTGAAACTATATTAGGATTTGCTGCCATGGGACTTTTGAGAGAATTTTTATGGGAGACTTCCTATCCCCAGAGTAGAAATAATAACATTCATATTTTACAATCTTTGGGATAGGTTCACCAATGTACTCAATCAGAAAGCACTCCTTAAGTTATAAATGATTAACAAGCAACAATGCACTTGGTTCCCCAAACAAGGAACTTATGATCTGGATATCTGGGAAAGAGTACAGAAAACATTAAAAGCTCAACATTCTGAGGGGGCTAATGCCCTCAACCCCGAGGTAATCCTCACTCAGTCCCTTGTCCATTCTGCCCTTGTCCCCTTGAGTTCAGACGATGTATATGAAGATGTAGAATTACCCAATAGAGAGGGGAAATAAACTAAGCTTTTATACTCAGCCTGTGCCTTTGGTGCCTTTACAGCCAAAAGATACTCCTCCCCCAACTCAAAAGGGTTAGAAGATAGTGAGTGTCCAGAAACCTCACCGACTAGTTCTGATAAAGTCCTCACCCCAATGCAAAAGTACATTAAGGATGCCCACAAGGCTGGTGACTTCCAGCCATTTCACACTGTCAGGCAAAATGGGCAATATGTCCACGAAGTCCTGCTCTGCCAAATAGTAAAAGAATTGCAGAAATCAGTTCAGTTGAATGGTCTCCACAGCCCTTTTAAAATCATCAGTTTAGAACCTATTTGTGGCACTTATTCCATGTCTGCCTGTGATGGGGGCTCTCTTAGAAAATCATTTTGACCCCAGCCGTCCATGCTGTGTATGCCCAAGAGTTTTATATGCTTGCTTGTGTGACTCATGCCATGCATAACTTTGATGCTGCTATCCTGGTGTCTTTTGAACAATTTTCTGGCCCAGGACACTATTCCCAACTAAGGCAGCTAGCCCAGCTTTGAGTAATTGTCAAACAACAATGCACTAAAATAGTGTGTCATATTCTACACAGGGCATCCCTATTGAAGGGGACTCTAACTGTCTCTCCCCGTTTCTCCCAATATCGAACTTTATGTGGGAGCTTCTCTCTCATTCATTTCCTGGGCCAATGACTATAATGAATAGAGCCAATTGTCTCTGATTAGTGTACCTTGGGATGGAGACTTTAAGGAATATTCCCTAGCAGCCGCTGAAACTCCTTTTGCTTTGGGGAATGTCCCTGTCTTCTCTGGCCTGACATGGACTGCCTAATCCACTAGTGCAAAACCAAAGAAAACAAAACAAAAATCTGTACCTGCTCATCTATCTGAGCTGACAGGCTTTGGGACCACGAGAACTCTTTCTCTACCCTCTGTGCCTTTGTCTGCCTCCAGGCTACTTGGTGGCACCTCACTTTTTCTGCCTTCCCTTCCCCCTCCTACAATTTCTGCACCACCTGGGGTGAGGTCTGCATATCTGGCTCTTCAGTGTCTCAGGCAGCATTACCTACTACCTCCACATTGTCAAAGAGCAAAAAATCTCCCCCTTAGACTTTCACCACCCACTTCAGATTTTCTCACTGGTTTCACAGGAAAAAAATGACAATGGTAAACTTTTAAGAGGACACTAGCTTGTTCTAGTCTCAAGTATTCATACCACCGCTGGAATAATATTCCTTGGACAACCTGGTACGGAGAGACTGAGCATAATATTCGCTAGGTCACTTGGACTTTAATTGACTGGGTCCCAGAAGCTACCTTGAAACAAAATATTTGAATAAGACCATATCCTTCGACCAATCTAGTAAGAATAATATTTTTTTGGAAAGACAGAGGTTGGTATGGCCCTATATTTCTACTCATAAAGGAAAATGTAAAATGGTTGTTAATCTTTGAGACCTAGGCCTTCCCTTCTTGACTCATAGTGTTGGCTATGATGGAATTTATATAAATAAACATATTAACAAAACATGGGACTCCCTGACCAATTTGCATGGCCTACTATTTGCATTCCTTCTCCTTACATTCTCTTTATTACCTCCACTTTACAAACCCAACCAATAGAAAATAAGTATAACATTTCTACCACCATGGGTGGGTTTATGTCCTGAGTAAATAAATATAACATCTACCAATTAAATTTCTCCTCTTTATTAGTTCTTAGTGTGTCTCAGCCTGGGTTCCTATTAATGGCTCTGAGTCCTATATGCATCCATCAGGATGAGACTCACTTTCCAAGCTTGTTCAACACTGGTATTCAGCTGTAAGGCAAAAATGATTTGTTGGCCATTTAATCATGGGCACCTTAGCAGCAGTAAGCATTATCCCCTCTGCCAGTGTCACTGGAATCAGCCTGCATCAAACAGCCAATGTCCTCATTAATTTGTGGTCAATACTACCAAAAAATTAATAAACCAAATTTCTATTGACAGACAAGCTTTGGCCTGCCTTGAAGCTTTTGAAGCTGCAGTGGAATTTATTGGAAAAAGACCTTGTTCCTCCACTCTAAACTGCCCCGTGATCTTAACGACCAGCATATTTGCATAACTGCCATTCCTTATAGTCACTCCCAAGCCTGGGATGCTTTCTAGACACACCTTTACAGTTTTTTTTTTCCTTTCTATGCCTCTAACATTATAGGAAATTTGGTTGTGACATTGAGCCAACAGCTACAATATACAGAAGACCAAATTAGAAATGAATGGCCTGATTCTTGGGCAATGTGGCATGATTTAAATCTTTTCTCACTTACAGCCAGCACACATGTCAAATTCTGGATAATTCTAGGAAGCAGAATACTTATACCGTGTCTCTTTTTATATCTTTGCAGAGTCACCCGCCAAGCCACCCAAAAACAAAACAAGGACCAGGAACTTGTCATGACGGTCTGTGAACAAAAAACTAGAAAAAAACAAGAAAAAAAAAGGTGAGACTGTGGAAATTGAGTATAGGAATCCCTGAGCTTGTACCAATGGGTTAACAAGGCTAAGGATGAAAGCATCCAAGTTTAGGTGATCAGGGCAAAAGTGCCCTGGGCATGGAAAAAGACAGAGGAATAGGGAGTCGCAGGATGAAAGCATCCAGAAGAGGTAAGCAGGGTGAAAGCACCCCCAGCATAGAACAAAGACACAGGAATAGGAAGACACAGAGTGAAAGCATCCAAGATTACGTAAACAGGGCGAAAGCACCCCCAGCATAGTACAAAAGCAGAAAGCTGCTTTCAGAAGATGGAAGCTCCAGAATAGGTATACATGTAAAGAGGGATAAAGACAGCCTCAACAGGGTGAAATCACCTGGAGCAGAGCTAACCAGCAACAAAAACCTGCCTTCTTAACTCTGAGGTAGCATTCTCTGTCTTATCCGTAGGCAAATTAAGATAAACAGACAATGTGTCTCATGCCTGTCATGAACAGCCATCTGCTGGATGCCAGGATTTTTTTTTTATATTGACCCAAACCCCAACACCACATAACATAAAAAGCTCCTTTCTCTCACACACATAGGTTAATAATCACCCTTTTATTCTTTCTATACATCCATCATGTTGGTAAGTCTTCTGATGCTAAAAATACAGAGCAAGGACCCTTACTCAGGGCTCTTTTCTCCTTCCTGACAGTAGGCACTCTTTTATTCAGTTCTGCATCCACTCTATTTCTAGACAAGAGAAACATTGAGAATCCAAGTCTGCACAAGGGCAGGATCCTCCATGTTCCTTGTTTATAATCTTATCACACAGAAGAAGGACCCCACCTTCCCAAGTTGGGACAGAACATGATCAAATGCAAAGAGAGCAGGCTGCAAGCACGGAAACAGGATGGGGACTGCCACTTTGACAGCACAAGGGTGTATGGCAGGTGCTGTTAGGGTATTGGTCCTGGATTTGGGAAACTGAAGCTGGCAATGCACTAGGACAGCACTGCAGTCCTGCTGATGACACCTCATGCCCCCAGAGTCCACCTGCCCCTGCAGAAGAGTCGCATCTGTGACCCTGAACTCTGCCAGAGGATTCGGTCCTTCACCACAGTCACAGGCACATACTCTCCTGGCAGCCTGGGAGCACAGATATCCTGAGGACCTCAAGCCCTGGGGACAGAGCTGGTCAGGGGGACACGGTCACACAGCAGACTTGAGCCTCGTCAAAGGAGGCAGAGCGCAGGAAGGCGCAGACTCTGCAAAGGAAGATGCCTCATGTGGTGACCCCTTGGGGTCATGCTCATGAATGGAGTCAGTGTGCTCGGCACATGGCAGGGACCAGAGATCACCTGCTGAATGAGGAAGAAGTGAGTGAATGAGGGAGTGAATGAGAGAGGGAGTGAAGAAGTGAATGATGGAGGTCAAGTCCACACAGCAGGGGAATTTTTTGGGGCTGAGGTCAGAGGGTATAACAGCCTGGGTCCTAGAAGGTGGCACAGGGTGTGTCCTGCTCTCCTCCCATGGCTGGCCTTCCTTCGTGTAGCACCTGCTGACATCCAGGATCATCTCCATCTCCTCAGACAATGCTGAATGTTCCCAGGAGGTGGGAACCAGGCAGAGACCTGAGCAGGGTCTTCCAGGAGTGCCCTGCCCTAGAGGATCATGTGGCAACCTGCCAGGTGGCTCTTTATGTCTTGTAGGCACCAGGCAATGATTCCACCTCATCTCTCAGAGAATCCAACAGACAACCCATCAAGAAGGCCAAGTTATGTCCTCCAGTCACATATGTGGAAACTAAAGCTAACATCACAGCCTGGGTTCACTAGTAAAACAAGCTAGGTGAGCATCCCAGTACCCTTGAATTTCGATTGTCATAACATCAGGCCTGTATCTCAGCATTCTGGAACTCAGATCCCACCTCCTAGAGCACCCCACTCTCCTGCCATGAGGCCCCTCTGAACTCAGGGGAGCAGAGCTGAGCCATCAGCCTGGGACCAGACATGGTGGCTGGGAAAGGGAGGACCCAGGGCTCTGTAGGCTCTCCCAGTACGGGACCACCAGGGCTCTGTGGTCTCTCTTGATACCAGATGAGTTGGGCTCCATGAACTCTCCTGGTACTGGACAGCTGCTCCCCTTCAGGTCAGGACTTCTCACTGTGATTTTCCTGGGGCTTGGTTTCCTTATGTTGTCAATGGACCTGCTGCTCCCCAGACCATAAACCACCATCTGAGGGCGATCAGCACTGCCCCATAGGGTTTAATTTGCCTGAATTCCTTCCAGGAACGTCCTACATCTCTGACAACTGCTCTCCATGGTGGTCGCCTCCCCTTGGACCTGCATGTGTTTGCTCTTCATCCCAGGAACACATGGACTTTGGAGTATTTTGGGAACAGAGGCTTGGGAAACGTTTCTCTGGAGTTGGGTTGTGAGTAACCCTTTTCCCCTATGTGGTGCCACTTGTCCAGCTTTCTGCATTTCCTTCTTTAAGTTTTCACCAAAGGGGCAAAAACCATGTCATCTCCGGCATCAGGTTATGGTGTCACAGAAGGAACAGGAGCCTCTACCCCAAGGTTATGACCAATTTTACCAAAGGGGTCTAATTTTTTCACATCCAACTTTTAATGCTTTGGGGATTTCAATATCAAATGAGAAAAATTCTGTTTCAAATAAACACAAAATACAAAAATTAATGTGTCCCATCTTAGAATGTGTGGGCAGACAAAAAGGCATCTATTGTGAGGTTCCAGTTATAGGAAAAGATACAAAGTAGCTGAGAACTTCCCTCATCTGGGGAAGGAAACAGGCATCCAAGTACTGGCAGCACAGAGAATTTCCTTCCAAATCAACAAAACAAGATCAACACCACGACATGTCAAAGTGAAACTGGAAAAATACAAAGATAAAGAGAGAATTCTGAAAGCTGCTAGGGACAAACAGGTTTTAATTGACAAAGGAAGACACAGAAGGGTAGCAACAGGCCCATCCAATGAAACTTGGCAGGGCAGAAGTGAGGGGTAGGAAACACTCAATGTGATAAATGGGAACACATGCAGCGAAGATTCCTTTCCCCAGCAAGGCTGTCATTTAGAATAGAAAATGACAGAAAGGCTTTCCAAGACAAACAAAACCTAATGGAGTTCATGAACACTAAATCAGCCCTGCAGGAGACCCTAAGGGGCGACTCTGTGAGTGGAAAGCAGCAGAGACTACAAAGAACCAGAGGCCTCACCAAAAGCATGAAACCTTCAGATAATATAATGACACTAAATCCATATCTTTAACTAATCACTCTGAGTGTGAATAGACTCAATGCCCAAATCAAAAGACACAGGGAATCAGAATGGATAAAACACAAAACAAAACCAAAGAACAAGATCCATCTATATGTTGTCAACAAGACACTGATTTTAGACCCCAGGACACCTCCGGATTCAAAGTGAAGGTATGGGGAACCACCTATCATGCTACTAGAAGTCAAAAGAAAGCTGAAGTCGCCATACTTCCATCAGACAGACAGATTTTAAACCAAAGACTGTAGTAACAGATTCAGAAGGGCATTGGATCATAATTAAGGGGTCTATCCATCAAGAGGAGCTAACAATTGCAAATGTATATGGCCCCAAAGTGAAACGCCCACACATATGAATCGATTAATCCCAAACATGAACAAACGTATACATACAAATACCATGATTGTAGACGACTTTAAGACACCACTCATGGCAATAGGCGCATCATCAAGGCAGAAAATCAGTAAGGACACACAGATCCAATGTGTCATTGGACCAGATGTATTCAGATATACATAGATATATATTGGCCTTAATATATACATTTATATACATGGATATCAACACCGATATATTGAGATCTTTTCATCCAACAGCAGTAGAATGCACATTCTTCTTAAGTACACATAGAACATTCTCCAATATAGATCACATCCTGGGTCACAAAACAGCCCTCCACAAATATAAAAGGACTGAGATCATACCATGCATATTTACAGATCACAACGCTCAGACACTTGGAATCAACCACAAGAACAAAAATCGGAAAGCCTCCAAATGCATGGAGGTTACAGAACTTCCTACTCAAAAAAGAATGGGTCCACCAGGCGATTAAGGAAGAAATTAAAAACCATATGGAAGCAAATGAAAATGAAAACACGCAAACCAAACACTTTGGGATGCAGCAAAGGCAGTCCTTAGAGGAAAATACATTGTAATCCAGGCCTATCTCCAGAAGCAAGGATGGTCCCAAATACAGAAACTAACTTCACTCCTAAACGAACTAGAAATACAGCAGCAAAGAAAGCCCAACGTCAGCAGAAGAAGGGAAACAAAAAAGAGTAGAGCAGAAATAAATCCTATAGAATCCAAAAACAAGGTTTCACACATCAATGAATCTAAGAGATGTGTTTTTTTTTTAAATAAACAAAATTGATAACACCCTTGCCACACTTCTCAAAAAGTAGAAAGAGAGGCCCAAACAGATAAAATCACAAATGAAAGACGAGAGATCACAACCAACCCAACAGAAATACAATAAGAATCCGAGGATACTATGAAAAGTATATGCCAACAACCTGGACAACCTGGAAGACATGGACAAATTCCTAGACACCCACACACTACCAAAAGCCTAACGGGAAGAAACAGAAAACGTGAAGAGACCCATAACCCGTGAAGACATTCAATCAGTTATTAAAAATCTCCCAACAGATAAGAGTCCTGAGCAGGATGGCTTCCCAGGGGAATCCTACCAGACATTTAAAGCAGAGTTAATCCTCCTTCTTCTTCTCAACAAGATACTAGCAAACATAATGCAACGGTATGTTAAGAGAATCATTCGCCAGGATCAAGTGTGATTCATTCCTGGGCAGCAGGGCTGGTTCAATATTCACAAATCAATCAACATGACACATCCCATGAAGAGAAGAAAGGATAAGAACCATATGATCCTGTCAATAGATGCAGAAAAAGCATTTGACAAAATACAGCACCCTTTCTGAATACAACCCTCAAGAAAGTCAGATAGAAGGAATAGACCTTCAAACCCTAAAAGCCACATATGAACGGCCCACAGCTAATAGCCTCCTCCATGGAGAAACACTGAGAGCTTTTCCCCTGAGATCAGGAAAACTAAGGGATTTCTACTCTCACCACTGTTGTTTAATATGATGTTGGAAGTCCTAGCATTAGACATCACACAACAAAATGAAATAAAAGGCATCCAAGTTGGCAAAGAGGTCAAACTTTCACAGTTTACAGATGACACGATACTCTATGTGGACATCCTGAAAGCCTCCACCAAAAACACTGCTAGAATGGATACATGCATTCAGCAAAGCTGCAGGATAAAAAATCAATGCACCCAAATCATTTGCATGTCTATACACCAATCATGAAGCATTAGAAAGAGATATCAAGGAATCGATCCCATTTGCCACTGCACCAAACCATAAAAAACCTAGCATTAAACCTAACCAAAGAGGTAAAAGATCTGTATGCTGAAAACTGTAGACAACATATGAAAGAAACTGAAGAAGACACAAAGAACCTGGAAAATATTCCATGCTCATGGGTTGCAAGAACAATCATTGTTAAAATGTCAATACTACCGAAAGCAATCTGTACATTCAATGCAATCCCAATCAAAATAACAGCAACATTCTTCACAGAACTAGAACAAACAATCCTAAACTGTGGAGAGAACCACAAAAGACCCAGAACAACCAAAGTAAGGTTGAAAAAGAAAACCAGAGTGGGGGAGGCATCACAATCCCGGACTTTAGCCTGTACTACAAAGCTGGAATCCTCAAACGCACGGTATTAGCTCCAAACAAGCACAGAGGCCAATGGAATAGAACAGAGAACCCAGAAATGGGCCCACACATGTGTGGCCAACTAAGCTCCAACAAAGCAGGAAAGAGTAGCCAATGCAAAAAAGATAGTCTCTTTAGCTAATGGTGCTGGGAGAACTGGACAGCAACATGCACAAGAGTGAATCTGGACCACTTTCTTACACCTTACACAAACATAAACTCCAATGCATGAAAAAGCTAACCGTGAGACAGGAAACCATCAAAATCCTAGAGGAGAAAATAGGCAACAACCTCTCTGACCTCTGCTGCAGCAATTACTTATTTGAGCCAAAGGCTCAAATTACTTACATCCTTTCAGAGGCAAGGGAAATAAAAGCAAAAGTGACCTTTTGGGACCTCATCAAGATACTAAGCTGCCACACAGCAAAGGCAACAATCAACAAACCTTAAAGGCAACCGAAGGAATGGGAGAAGATATGTATTTGCAAATGGCATATCACATAAAGGGTTAGGATAAAAAAGTCTATAAAGAACTTGCCAAACTCATCGCCCGAAAACCAAGTAAGCAAAGAAAGGGGCAGAGGACGTGAATAGACACTTTTCCAAAGGAGACATCCAGATGGCCAACGGACACATGCAAAGATGCTCAACATCACGCATCATCCAGGAAATACAAATCAAACCCCACTGGGATACCACCTCAATTGGTCAGAGTGTGGTGGTGACATTCACAACTCCAGAAATAACAGATGTTGGCGAGGATGTGGTGAAACGGGAACCCTCTTGCCCTGTTGGTGGCAATGCAAACTGGTGCAGCCGCTCTGGAAAACAGTGTGGAGGTTCCTCAAAAAATTTAAAATAGAATTACCCTACAACCCAGCAACAGCACTATTAGGCATTTATCCAAAGGATACAGGAGTGCTGATTTGTAAGGGCACATGTACCCCAGAGTTGATAACAGTTCTATCAACAATTGCCACATTATGGAAAGAGCCTAAATGTCCATCAACTCATGAATGGCTAAAGAAGAGGTGGTGGTCTATATACAATGGAATAATACGACTCGGCGATGAAAAAGAATGGAATCTTGCCATTTGCAACACTGTGGAAAACTGGAAGGTATGATGCTAAGTGAAATAACTCAGTCAAGAGAAAGATATCGTATGTTTTCACTCATATGTGGAATTTGAAAACTTCACACAAGACCATAGGGGAAGGGAAAGAAAAAATAGTTACAAATACCTAGAGGGAGACAAACCATACGACGCTCTTAAAAGACAGAGAACAAGCTGAGGGTTGATGGGGATGGGGAGTTAAAGGGGTGGAAAAAAGGGATGGTGGGCATTGAGGAGGGCACATGTTGGAATGAGCCCTGGGGTTATCCAGAAGTGATGAATCACGGGAATCTACTCCCAAAGCCAAAACTACACTCTACACACTATATATTACATAACTGGACTAAATTGTCAAATAATAAAAATAAAGAATAATGAAAACAGGGGAGGGGTGCCTGGGTGGCTCAGTCAGTTAAGACTCCGAATTTGGCTCACGTCATGAGCTCTTGGTTCATGAGTTTGAGCCCCGCATCAGGCTCTCTGTTGTCAGCACAGAGCCTGCTTTGGATCCTCTGTCCACCTCTCCCTACCCCTCCCCTTCTCCCTCACTTTCTCACTTTCAAAAATAAACAAACCCTAAAAATATTTTTAAAGAGTAAAAATAATACAATAACAAAAGCAGGGGGGAAAAACATGAGATTCAAGATTTCAACTCTATATTCCAACATTAGTTTTAAGGATGTAAAATATGCTTTTACTAATATAGACAAATATTCATTTCTGTAATGAATGGCGTTAAGAGTCATAAAATGTTTTAACTGTGAAACACTAATTCAGGATTTTATATGAATACGGCTTTTAAAAATTAATCTTGGGACACCTGGGTGTCTCAGTCAGTTGGGCGTCCAATTCTTAGTTTCAGCTCGAGTCATGATCCCAAGGCCGTGGGATCAACCCCTGCGTCAGGTCCACACGAAGCATGGAGTCGACTTGCGATTCATATGCTCCCTCACTCTCTCTCAAGAATCAACATTAAAAAGAATAGTAAAACAAACAAAAATATGAATCTTAAAGCACAAGATTTAAAGTATAGAAGAGAAATACAAGATTACAGAATTTTGAGCCATTTTCCAGAACTACCATGAAGTCTAATAAAAATATAAAAACCGATTTAAAATTTCGTATAGTTTTATTATTCCACTGGGAACAGCATATGAAGAGCTCTAATTTCCTATCTACACCATATTGGAAGGCAGTTAAGGACCTGTGAAGGAATCTAGCATTAAGCAACTAATCTGTTTATGATCATCCAATTTGAAGATTTTAAAGTCTTCAAATACATGTGTGATTATCAATCAGGACTGAACATTCCCAGGAGGAAAGAAGAAAGGGACTAAAAAAAAAAAAAATCAACTCAGCAGTCTTTCTCAGTTTTAGACATGAAAGAATTTACGTGCTAAATTGAAAAACTATGAATACTAAAGTTTCCCCTGAATAATATAAAATGTATCTTGGGGTTCCTGGGGGACTCAGTAGGCTGAGCATCCAACTTCGGCTCAGGTCTTGATCTCATGGTTCCTGAGCTCGAGCCCCACGTGTCAGGCTCTGTGCTGACAGCTCAGAGCCTGAAGCCTGCTTCAGATTCTGTGTCTCCCTCTCTGCCCTTCCACCGCTCATGCTCCATCTCTCTCAAAAATAAATAAATATTGTTTTAAGAATTTATCTATTGTCGGAAATCTTCAAAAAAGTAAAAATCATCTCCTACAAAGAATTTTGATTACTTTCTTGGAAACCTTTCCTGCCTTATGATTCTGTCATGACAAAGAGTTCATATTAGACAAAAATTTATACATGTTGAGTTCATTCATTTGGTATGTGTGCATGTGTCTATTCTATGCAGATACTATTAAAAAAAGAGTGGCACCTGGGTGGCTCAGCTGGTTAAGCGTCCAACTTGATTTTGGCTCAGGTTATTCAAGCTCTGTGTCAGGTTTGACACCAGCAGCACAGAGCCTGCTTAGGATTCTCTCTCTCTCTCTCTCTCTCTCTCTCTCTCTCTCAAAATACATAAACAGTTGAAAACAAAATTAAAAAAAGATAAATCAGAATGCAGAAAACATTTTATATATATATATATATTTTTCAGAGTGTGGCAGCTTAAGTGGCACCTGGGTGGCTCAGGCAGTTAAGCATCTTGATTTGGGCTCAGGTCATCATCTCACAAACCGGTTTGTGAGTCTGAGCTATGCGTCGAGCTCTGTGCTGACAATGAAGAGCCTGTCTGGGATTCTCTCTGTCTCTCCCCTCTCTCCCTGTCCCTACCCTGCTTGTGCTCTCTCTCAAAATATATAAATAAGCTAAAAAACAAAACAAAAACAAAAAACAAATTCAGTGTTGCAGCTTCAAATTTAGTTTTTCATTTCACGGATAAAGAACCTTATTTACATCACCAGAAATTTTACTTAATGAAAAGAATAAATGTTTATTTCCTCTCTTTCTACTCAAAAACACCTAAAATATACCAAGATTATACCACACAGTAAGTTACCATAGAACCCCCAAAAAGACAATAGCCAAAAATTGAAAATTCACAATCAACCTGGTATGGCCTAAAACAGATTTCACTTTGCATTCCTTAGAAACACAGGTTTTGCTAAACTAAATCTAGGATATCACCTTTATTAAACTGAAATGTAAGGGCAAAAATTTCTTCCAGTTCTTCACAGAAATCAGCTGTAAGTCATTCAGAAGAGTCTAAGCTTTTTTTTTTTTTTTGTTACCTGGCTTTTTTTTTAATTTTCACTTAATATTTTCTCCCACATTTTATAATTTAAAGAGCATATGCTCTGCCTTAATCCCACTATTGCTGGTGTGATTTTATGATACTTTCTCTCAACTCTTCATACTTTAAGTTCCTCTCACCCCTTTAAAATGAATTCTTCCCCTTCACCCCCCTCCTCATCTTCATATGCATGGAGCTATTCTTTCCAGCTGCCTTCTCCTTCTTTGCTTCCATAAAGGCATACCTGAGAATTGTCTACTCCCACCAAACTTTCTAAATGTCAATCCTGTACATTCCTCTCTGCTGTCATTACACTGATTTCTATTATGATCTTGAGGACTTCCATTTCTTCCTAAGATTCTTTTCATCATTATAAGGAGCAAGAGGATGGTATGGGGTGGGGGCAGTATAAAACAAAACAACTTACCTTTGCAAGACCAAGGACAGCTAACGTCTTGAGAGAAGGTTTCAGAAGAGATTTAGATGATGGTAAAATAGGAAGACGATCACCATAAACTCTGGCTGGTGGTTTGGAAAGAGTTTCAGCCATATCTTAATTTTCAGAATCAGGATTGTTGTCCTCAGATAAAGTTCCACCTTCTGGTTTCACAGTGCCACGTTTTGCTCTCACTTAGTAGAAAACAAAGCAAAGAGGACATGAAAGTATCTGTAACTTCAAATTAGTGAATAACACAAGAATGGACAAGAATTAGTGAATAATACAAGCCTTCCAATAGCTTACCGTTTTTAATGAATTGCCAAGAAGAATGCAGTAGCTTTGCTACATGTGGTTTTGGGACATTCTAGAATAGAATTAATAGCTTTAAGGATTATAAGAATCCAATTCAATAAAATCATTGAATTACCAAATGAGCACCATTACACAAGGAACACAGGCTTTGGAATCATTCAAATGTATATTCACATCTCAGTTATGCCATTTACTATTTATTACTAGTCTCCATTTTTTCATGTGGTGAGGATTACAAGAGATCTCATAGGTAGTCTCAAAATGTTACTTGCCGTACCTGTAACTGATTAATATCGGGTAAATGTTTTACCAAAGTAATCTCAGATAAACATTGAACCCTAGGTAATTGAAAGCATGTTGAAAAAACTAACACTAAGAAATTTAAATATGTTATCTTGTGAAGTGTTTGCATGATTTAGACTGGCATGAAGTATCTCTTGTAAGAGTAAATATACAAACTTACTCTTCAGTGGTATCTTAGGTCAGTAAGTTGGAATTGCAAACAGTTTAAGTGGCTTCTGTTTCTCAAAACACTAAAGACAAATATGACTGTTTAAATGTAGCTCCTTACAGGACCACTGGGTGGCTCAGTCAGTTAGGTGACCCACTTTTGATTTCAGCTCAGGTCATGAACTCACTGTTAGTGGGGTTCAAGCCACACTGTCTGTGCTGACAGTGCAGAACCTGCTTGAGATTCCCTCCTTCCCTCTCTTTCTGCCCCTCCCTACTAGCATTGGCTCATTCTCTCTCTCTCTCCCTCCCTTTCCAGGAGAAATACAAACATTACAAAAACATTTAGCTCAGCTCCTTCCAAGAAAGAGGAAAAAAGGATAATAAACCTTGTGGGACAATAAGTCATGGATGAAAACCACACACAGACAGTAGAATTCCGTAACCAATATGTTGACAATGGAGTTGACAGAAAGTGATGTACTAAAAGAACAGACACTAAAGAAATGTTTTCTGCAAGGAAACATTATTGTGGGGGTAAACCATGAAAAAAAAAAGCATGGTGGGGGGAACACGTAGGTGGCTCAGTCAGTTCAGCATGCAACTTCAGCTCATGAGTCATGATCTCACGGTTTGTGGGTTTGAGACCCATATTGAGCTCTGTGTTGACAGCTGGGAGCCTGGAGCCTGCTTTGGATTCTGTGTCTCCCTCTGTCTCTGCCCCTACCCTGCTTGAACTCTCTCTCTCTCCCTCCAAAATAAATAAACTTTAAAAACATCAAAAATACCTTAAAAAGCATGGGGGGAGAAGAGGAAAAAAGGAAAAAAAAAAATAAAACAGGAGCAATCAATCAAGCATGAGCTTAAGACAAGGAAGAAAAGGAGAAATGTGAGCAAACTAAGGTAAGTGGAAACAACATACAGTTTTTCACGGGTACATAAGTAGGATTGGGAATATACTATGAACAATAGTCTTTTTTAAACCTTTTAAAGATATATATATATAAAAACTATACGAAAAACAGAGGCTTCGATTCACAGTATGTCTCTAATAATACTGACTTTTATCACTCTACAGTTATCTGCTTACAAATACTGTAATAAAGAATTTAAGTTTTTCACTATAAAAAAAATGTTCAATTCCTGGCATCTATCGCTTCTGAAAAGCTATAAACTATTACTAGACTAACAAAAGAACGGAAAAAGAAAGGTTCTTAACACATCAACTTTCACTATGGAAAAAGAATTGGGAATAAGAATTCTAGGAAGAAATATGAACTTTCAAAGGATGTATGTAATGGGACACAGTTGGGGTTACACAAACAAAGGCTGAGGACTTTTTCTCTGCAATTCTAAGCTCACAATGGGAGGATACTAAAAATATACTGTAACCTTCTTTCGTATGTAACTCCTGATTTCCTCAATAGAATTCATTTGCGTTTATACATATTAAACACTAAAACGGAATATAAACTGAAACCTGACTTTTTAAATTCACATATTTAATTGTGATATATCATGCGTATTTCATTGCTTTTCAAACTCCATTCTACGGAATTCCATTTCCCTACTCATTTATTCACATTCAAAAAGTATGACATTGCTTCTTCCAAGCAAGACTTTATTCTAGGAGCTCCAGAAGTCAAACAAGTATGTTTCCTAACCTCCAGTAGCTTATAATGATTTAGAGGTTTTGAAATGAATATTTAAATAAATATCAGATATCTGAAATTTTAAATTTTAGAATCTGACACAAGAACTAGGAGGAGATATTTTTAAAACTAGAATATGAAAGACTTCTGAAATTAGAAATTTGACAATTTGGCTATGAAGAGCCTCTGCTCATAGAGCTACTCTTTTCAGCAAAATACGTATCCTGCAGGGAGATGCACAATTTTAACTTACTCTTCATGGAGTTATTTCAAAACTACAGGGAAACACCTTTGTGAGGTAAATGTTGAGAAATAATGTAAACATCTAACTTTCTACATTTTCTAATATTATTTTCGTCTAAATGTAGAACAAAGGATAGAGCCAAAGGAAAATCCTGTATCTCACCAAAATAAAACTTGCCCGGGGTTGGGGCAACCTACAATAGATACTTGGACCAAATAAGATTTCATTTAGGCATGAGTATTATCAGTCAAGTTACTATCACAGTAAGAATCCTTATCCTTAACCAAATGTCATAGTGCCTCCGTGATGGGAAAGCTTTTCCCAATATAATTTGACGGTCATTATATATTTTCCAGCCCATTCTTTTATCAGCCTCCATCTCTAGGATTTACCAAAGTAAAACAAAACAAAATAAAACAAAACAAAACATTCAACGTGTCATGTATCTGTAAAGTGGTTTGTCTTGCTAACTTTCCATGACACACATAAAATGATGATACACAGTCTCCTCTTAAATTTTCAGAGTAAATAAGGGAGAAAACTCAATTCAGAGCAGGAAAGTGAGTTTCACAGGAGGGTACTTTACCTTGGTACCAAAATCAAAGTCTTGGCTAGCTGATGTAGACCATAAATCATCAGGACCAGGTGTGTCAGAAGGCCTTTAGAGCAAAAGTATACAACAAAAACATGTTCATTTATTTAAAAACAAAATTTAAAAAATTAAGTGAAAGTTCAGCTATCTGTTTATTAAACAAAATTTCTTGGTATAATTAAAAGGTGGCCTCTGGTTTTTTCAATAAGTTTTATTTTAATTCCAGTAATAGTAAGATCCAGGGTTATTTTAGTTTATTAATATAGTGATTCACCAACTACGTACTCACCCCATGCTCATCATGACAAGGGAACTCCTTCATCCCCATCACCTCTTTCACCACTCCCACCAACCACCTCCTTTCTGGGAACCATCTGTTTGTTCTCTGCAGTTAAGAGCCTATTTCTTGGTTTGTCTCACCCTTTTTTTTTCTCCCTCTGCTCAATTGTTGTTTCTTAAGTGCTACATGAGTAAAATCATATGGTATTTCTCTTTCCCTGAATTTGCTTACCATACTACTCTCGGGCTCCATCCAGGTGATTGCAAATGGCAAGATTTCATTGTTTTATGATCGAGTAATATTCCAGTGTGTGTGTGTGTGTGTGTGTGTGTGTGTGTGTGTGTGTGTGTATGGATTACGCATACACACACACATACATACATACAGGACAACTTCGTTCACTCATTTTTCAGTGGACACTTGCGCTGGCTATTGGAAATAATGGTGCAGTAAACACAGGGGTGCGTGTATCCCATGGAATTCGTGTTTTTGTATTCTTTTGGGTAGTATCCAGTAGTGCAATTACTGGATCATAGGAGAGTACTGTTTTTAATTTTTTGAGGAAACTCCATACTGTTTTCCACAGGGGCCACACGCATTTGCATTTCCACCAACAGTGCAAGAGGTTTCCTTTGTATCCACATCCTCACAAACACTTGCTTCTTGTGTCTTGGAGTGTAGCCATTCTGAAAGGTGTGACGTGGTATCTCGTTGTAGTTTTGGGGAACATCTTTTCATGTGTCTGATGACCATCTGTATGTCGTCTTTGGAAAAATGTCTGGTTATGTCTTCTGCTCATTTTGAACTGGGCTTTTTTGGAGGGGGGGATGTTGACTTGTATCAATTTTTTATATATTGTGGATACTAACACTTTACTGGATTTGCAAAACATTTGAAAATATGTTCTCCTATCCCAGAGCTTGCCTTTTAGTTTTGACGGTTTCCTTCACTGTGCAAAAGCTTTGTGGCTTCATGTAGTCCCCATAGTTTATTCTTGCTTTATTTCCCTTGGCTCAGGAGACATAACTAGTAAAATGTTGCTACAGCAAAAGTCAGAGAAATGACGGCCTGTGCTCTTCAAGGATTTTTTATGGTTTCAGGTCTCACACTTAGGTATTTAATTCATTTTGAGTTTATTTCTGTTATAGTAAAGAAATTGGCCCAGGTTCATTCTTTGGCATGTGGCTTGTCCGGTTTTCCCAACACCATTTGGTGAAGAGACTGCCTTTTCTCCACTGGATAGTCTTTCCTGTTTGTGGAAGATGAACTGACCATACAGTGGTGGATTTAATTCTGGCTTTTCGGTTCTATTCCATTGAGCTATGTGGCTATTTTTTTATGCCAGTACCCACCATACTGTTTGGATTACTACAGCTTTGAAATAAAACTTGAAAGCTGAGATTGCAATACCTCCAGTTTTCCTCTTTTTCAATATTGCTTTGTCCATTCAAGGTCTTTTGTGGTTCTATACAACGTTTAGGATTGTTTGCCTACCTCTGTGGCAAATGTTGTTGGTATGTTGACAGGGCTTGCATTACACCTGTAGATTGCTTTGGGTAGTGTAGACACTTTAAAAATATGTATTTTTCCCATCTATGAGCATCTTATGTCTTTCTCTTTCCATCACCTTCAATTTCTTTCATCAGTGTTTTACGGTTTTCAGAGTATAGGTCTTTCAACATTTGGACCCTGTTAAAGAAATTGTGCTTTATATACACAATGGAGTACTATGTGGAAATGAGAAAGAATGAAATATGGCCCTTTGTAGCAACATGGATGGAACTGGAGAGTGTTATGCTAAGTGAAATAACCATACAGAGAATGACAGATAACATATGGTTTCCCTCGTATGTGGATCCTGAGAAACTTAACAAAAACCCATGGGGGAGGGAAAGGAAAAAAAAAAAAGAGGTTACAGTGGAAGATAGCCAACTCATAAGAGACTCTTAAAAACTGAGAACAAACTGAGCGTCGATGGGGGTGGGAGGGAAGGGAGGGTGGGTGATGAGTATTGAGAAGTGTACCTTTTGGGATGAGCACTGCGTGTTGGGTGGAAACCAATATGACAACAAACTTTATATACTGAAAAAAAACAAACCAAAACAAAACAAAAACTTTAAATTCTTTATTTTGCCTCCACCTCTCCTAACCTGTGAAATCTCCAGGAAAGACCCAGTCTGAGTGTCCATAACCAAGTGTGACAGGCAGGGAATTCTCTGAAATGGTTGAAAATTATATCTATAAACGTTAACAGAATGACTTCTCACCTCACATCTGTCACAATGGCTCAGTTTCAACACACAGGAAACAACAAGTGTTGCTCAGGGTGTGGGAAAAAAAAAACATGTGCACTGGTCATGGGATGTAAATTGGTATCACCACAATGAAAGCCAGTAAGGAAGGGCCTCAACAAATTAAAAATACAAATACCATAGGATCCAGTAATTCCACTACTGGGTATTTATTTACCCAAAGGAAATGGGAATACTAATTTGAAAAGATATATGCACCCCTGTCTTTATTATAGCATTATTTACAATAGACAAGATATGGAAGCAACCCAAGTGTCCACCAACGCATGAACAGACCACACACACACACACACACACACACACACACACAATGGAATATTATGCCTCTATAAAACAGAATGAGATTGTGCCATCTGAAACATCATGGATATACCTAGACGATAGGAGGCTAAGTGAAATAAGTCAGACAGAGAAAGACAAATCCTATATGGTTTCATTTCTATGTAGAATCTAAAAGGGGAACAAATGAACAAACAGAGAAAAAGCAGAAACAGACCCATAAATGCAGACCTTTGACTCTTGCCAGAAGGGAGGGGAGGTGGGGGGATGGACAAAATGGGTGAAGGGGAGAGGGAAGTTCAGGGTTCCAGTGATAGAATTAATAAATCACAAGGCTCAAAGGTACAGCATAGGGAATCTAGTCAGTGGTATCATAATAGCATCATACATTAACAGATGGGAGCTACGCTTATGGCGAGCATGATGGAACATCCAGAGTTCTTGCATCACATATTACATTGTGTGTCAGGTAGACCTCCGTTTAAGTAAATATATCCAAGTAAAATTTCTATGTTATGAGTGGTAGTACTAACTAGAGATTAAAAGATTAAAAGTTCCCAAGGCCAACTTTGTTCCCACACTGGTCTTGCCTTATTTAGGTCCATAATAACTAGCAAGACATTCCAAGCCTTCAGGGGCATTCAGCTACCCAAGGAGAGAGACTGTGATCAAAATGGTCCCGGTAGTTGTGCCTCTGTTTCTCTCTACGCTGCCTGACTATTTTCTTCCCTATGAGCTCCCACTCCTACATCACTCTTCGGCACGGTTCTGTGGCATCCCCCAACCTTTCAATCTTTAGCCTATGAAGCCATACACTCCTACAACAAGGATGGGCTCAAATGACCGAGGGTAGGAGCCATGTCCTGCTCCTGGAGAACAAGCGAACTGGGAGTCTCAGTCATCCACACAGTCACCTCAACATAGGCATGTTATCACCGATCCAGATGAAGCTCCCTTACTGATTTGACAAGTCAGTCCTACCCCTGCCCAGCCCTACAAGTACATGGGAAGGGCATCACAGATTTAAGAAAAGAGGTGGAGTGAGGAGACAGCTTGCCTTGGACCATACATCCCTGATGTTCGGAATCTCCACCACCCACCCCCAATTCCTTGAGAGGATCTAAGCTATCCTTCCTCAGTTGGGGTGGAAGTAGGGGATATCATATTTCTATTTGCTGTAAACAGACTCTTCCCAGCAGCTCAAATGATTTTTAATCTCTCTCATCAGAAAATCTGAGGTATGCTCGCACCTTCAATGAAACCAACACACACAAAAGCAGAAACCTGGTCACGACCCTCTTGAACTCTCTATTTGAATATGCTATTCTAAACAACTCCCCTAATCCTAGGTCCTTCATTCCTGTCATTCACCTTTATCTCACTTGGCATAAACCCCCATATTCTGACATCTTTTCTAAAACTCTTATTCCTATCCAACTCAGTGTTGTTCTTATTGAAACCTGGTCTCCTCTGCTAATTCGATTCTTACCCTCCTTCAGTGTATTCATTAGACCCACTTCCCAGCTTTCTATTATTAAAACATTTGCCTGCAATGTGAAGACAAAAAACAAAGAAAGAAAGGAAGTAAAGAAAAAAAGAAAAGAACCCAAATTTAAATCTCATTTCTGTCAATTATCATATCCCACTAGGTCACTTCAATCTCTTTTGAGTTTCATATTCTCCATGGATACAACCATTGGGCAAGGAGGTTAAACATAGGTTAAAGTACCAGAGGGTATTGTGATGAATTAATCTCTGAGGTTCACTAAATCTTGAGATTCTAAGTGCTTTTGATTTGGCCTCTGGAAAAATGGAGAGTCCTTACCTGGCACTATTGGAAAAATTAATGGAAAAAAACACCAAGAAAACCAGAGAAGAAAGTAAAAAGGCAAAAACACAGTATAGAAAAATCATGGGGGAAAAATCTCCAAAAAAAGAAAAAGCTTCCTAAAACTGGTTAAGCATACTAGCCCAAAGGGAAACCAGCCTGGGAACTTAGGCAACAGAGAATCATATAGCAATATCCTCGAAATAGAGGCTGAATTTAATTCATGTAACATGGTCTACAACTAGATATCCTTCCCTTACAGAAAAATCATTTGTCTCAAGAAGAGGAGATATTACGACATCTAGGGATATGCCTGACTTGATCTTGTTTATTATGTAAAAGCCGTGACACCATGGCCATAGCTAACATCCACCCCGAAATCTCGGAAGGTAAAAACAAGGGATTTGTTACCACTGCACTAATTACTTTTGCTAGCACTACTGGTCAAATATATAAGGCCAAATGCTTGGACTAACCTGGGTTCTTAAGAAAACCCTAAATTAGAGTTCTGACATCATTAGCTTTGACATTCTGAGTGGATCTGCCCTAGGATCTGTATCTTCATCTTAGTGCTGCTGAGGAACCAGAGAATGGATGTGGAAGCTACACAAGCTGATGGGCAAACCCCGCAGTTACTCATTAACTATGGAATCATGGGTCGAGTAATCAACCTCCCTGAACCACAGTTGCAAAAGTAATAAAAAGTAGGCTACAATAACACACTTTGCAAAGCTATGCAATGACCGTATAACTTAACAGATGTTATGCATAGGATATAGTGTCTAGTCCAGGGTAGAACACGCAACAACTGCTTTTGTTCTCTGCGTTCCCTTAGGAAACACGTAATTTTCAGTTCATTCCTTTCCATTCCTTTCCTTTAATTTTCTGTTTCATTTCATTTCATTCCTTTATACTTTGAGAGTGAGTGCACACAGAAGTAGGGAATGATATCCCAAGTAGGCTGTCAGTGCAAAACCCGACGTGGGGCTTGAACTCACAAACCTGAGTTGAAATCAAGAGTCACACCCTTACTGACTGAGCCCCCAAGTGCCCCAACAAATGTAATTTTTACAAATCCGTAAAAATTCTACCTGGTTATAGAGTCTTCCTCAGGATTCTTATCTGCTCCTACAGAAGAAAGCAAAATACATGGTAAATCAACCATCGAAAAATAGAGGAAATTACAATTGTACAGCTTATGATTTGTCAAAAAGTATTGCTTTGGGACCACACCTGGAAACCACACTACACTGAATGGTTATTATACTATTGGTAGGCTTAAAGCACTAAGAAATCTTACTTTCTCATCTATATTGACCAAAAGCAAGAATAGGTTTTATCGGAATTTGACACCTACAGGTGAACTGATGTTTACAATGACCATCACTGACCAACTCTATGACACTGGAGGAAAATGGTATCATTAGGAGAATGATGATCATAAGCTGACAATGTCAAACTGAAACTAGCATGATTTTTCTGGACCTCCACTATGAGAGGAGTTAAAAGAGAGTATGTTTACTTTGCAGTCACACGGCAGAACTTCCCCAGCCCTTCAGTAGAGACTGTTCAGATTTAGGATGAAACACCCCCTCACAAAGTGGGCTTTATAGAGCTAGAGCTCTATAGCTATTGTACTTTGCTGCATGGCCAAACCATAGCAAACATACTCTCCCTGGCCTTATTTCCAATGGCAAGGTAAGTAAGAAGGATTTGGCATTCCAGTTTGATAAAGTTCTAACCTCTTGAGACTATCTCCTTCCATTGCTAGAGAGTCTAACTAGACCCACCACACATCACAGAGGAGGATGATCTTAATGTGAGTGTTGTGTAGTGGTTCATAATGGCATTTTTCTCAACCCTCCCCATTAAGTGACACACATCTAGAGAAATCATGCTTTTTTTATGGAAAGCAGAGGTCATCAGATCCTCTACTGATGAGCAACTAAAAAAAACAAAGGGCAAAGAATATCTTGAATGCCTACATTCAATTACCGGAGAATTTTAATTTTCTAAACATTCAAAGATATCCACTGTATGATTCTTACTATATGACACTCTGGAAAGAGCAAGACTATGGAGGTAAGGGTTGGGGTGAATGTAGGCATAAAGGGGCACAGCACAGAGGACTTTTAAGGCAGTGAAACTCTTTCACATGATACCACAAAGGTGGATTCACATCATTACACATTTGTGAAAACTCATAGAATGTATAACACCAAGGCTGAACACTAATGAAAATTAGAGACTTGGCCTGAAAATGATGAGTTAGTGTCCATATAAAATGTATCACAGTTCTCAGGGTGCCTGGGTGGCTCAGTTGGTTCAGTGTCCAAGTCTGGATGTGAGCTCAGGTCATGATGTCACAGTTCATTGGATCAAGTCCTGCATCAGGCTCTGTGCTGACAGCACAGGATTCTTTCTCCCCTCTCTCTCTCTGCCCCTTTTGCTGCTCACACACATGCATGCTCTTTCGCTCAAAATTAAACAAAGGAATTGAAAAAAATATACTACTAAAATGAACCACTGTCGTGCAAGATGTTGACAACAACAGGGGAGGCCAGGCATGTATGGGAGCATGGTATGGTATATGGAGACTCTCTGTACTTTCTATTATATTTTTCTGTGAACTTAAAACTGCTGTGAAAAATAAGGCTTATTAAATGTATAAAACAACAACAACAACAAAACACGGTATCCACTGAAGCTACTCTTTGCATATATTAATGCATGATACAGTCACCTTAAAAATTAAGATAGAGATCAAAGTAACACAATATGGAGACACTCTCCCATATGGAAGTATATGAAAATACATAAAGCAATACACAAAAATACAAAAGTTATTCATATACTTAGGCAAGAAAACAATTGGTGAATGAGATCAAATATCTTATAACTATAAACAGGGATTGAGCACTATATGAATCAAACCTGAGTTTTCCATATAATTAAAAGATTTTATTCTAATTTTAAATCCAAAATCATTATGTTGGTCGTATATTAGAATCATAATGAAAACTTAATCACATAAAAAAGATTATAATGACCTAATATTGCCTTAGTAATTTTTGTACAAATACCTACTTCATATGGATGATGAAACTGAAAGCAGTACCATGGTAACCATCATATTACTTGCTAGTAAAATAAAATTTGAAGACACCACCAAAAATGACGTCAGGGCTATAATTCCCATGAAGAACAGGTTTCATTCAGCAGGCCAAAGATGGCTACCCTCAGAACATCCTACTTGAATGACTGGCTCTTGGTTGTTCCCTGGGATCTTGGATTTAAGGAGGGTTCCCACCATTCCCTAGCTGCTTAAGAGTGGCTCACTCTGCCTAAGTGCTGGTACAATGTGCTTAAGGCCGTACACTTGATTTCCTTCTGAAAACCTGGAATTTTGGGACATGTTAAGGAGAAGATGCCTATGTGATTAGCATTTGATGAGAACTCAGGCACTGAGTATCCATAAGCCTCGTACTGGCAGACAATATTTTACTTGTGCTGTCCTAATTTGATGTTGGAGGAATTAAGCACAGCCTGCTAACTCCGTAGAGAAAGGATTCCTGGAAGCCTGTGCTTGGTCTCCTCTGGCCTTCACCCCATGCACCTTTTCTCTGTGCTGATTGGCCTTTCTAGCCTGCCCCCATACCAAACCACAGGCATGAGTACAACTATACGGTGAGGTCTGGGAGCTCTTCTGGTCAATAATCAAATCTGGGTGTCGTTGTGGTGCCTCTAACACAACGGCGTTATATGAATTTTTCATTATTTGGGTTGATGTGTTACACATGGTTACAGTCAGAAGGCTATGTCACAGAATATCTCTCTTGGAAAATCTTTTTCTTGGTATTTGCCTTGAAAATTCCTACATTCCTATATATCCATTTGAAGAAATGTTTAAAAAGAATAGATGAAATCATGATGTCAGAATGTGTGAAACAAGCAACAATCCTATTTTACTCAGAAGGAAAAAAAAGAGAATCCTGGTGGTTGCCACTATGTTCTATCATATACAAGTTCCTCTCAAATATGAAAAATTAGTTAATTTTCTCCAACTAACTAGGACTTAGTTCACTTTTCTGGCAGATAGGAATCAAAAGAAGTAACAGGGATTGTTCTAGAAAAAACAGAACTATAAGACCCAGTATAAAAACATACTACTGATTATAGTTTTTTGTTTGTTTGTTTCGTTTCCTTAATTTCTTAGAAAACAGAGACAGGCACAAGTTGGTATCTCAGTGTGGTTTTGATTTGTACGGCCATCTGGATGTTTTCTTTGGAACAGTGTCTATTCATGTCTTTTGCCCATTGCTTCACTGGATTACTTGTGTTTCAGGTGTTGAGTTTGAGAAGTTCTTTGTAGATTTTGGATACTAACCCTTTATCTGACATGTCATTTGCAAATACCTTCTCCCGTTCTGTCGGTTGCCTTTTAGTTTTGGTGATTGTTTCCTTCACTGTGCAGAAGCTTTTTATTTTGATGAGGTCCCCCTAGTTCATTTTTGCCTTTGTTTCCCTTTCCTCTGGAGACGTGTTGAATAAGAAGTTGCTGTGGCCAAAATCAAAGAGGTTTTTGCCTGCTTTCTCCTCGAGGATTTTGATGGCTTCCTGTCTTCCATTGAGGTCTTTCATCCATTTTGAAGTTATTTTTTGTGTGATGAACACCTTTTTATGTGAACATGTTTTGATTTCTCTTGGGTATATACCTATAAATACAGTTGCTGGTTCCTATGGTAACTCTGTTAAACCTTTGTTGTTTGTTTGTTTTTGTTTTGTTTTTTTCAACCTTTTGAGGAGGGGCAGGCACCTGGGTGGCTCAGCCGGTTGAGTGGCCGGCTCTTGATTTCAGCTCAGGTCATGATCTCAGGGTTTTGGAATCGAGTCCTACATTGGGCTCTGCTCTGAGCATGGAGCCTGCTTGGGATTCTCTCCCTCCCTCTCCTCTGTTCCTCTACCCTACTTGTGCACTCTCTCTCAAATAGGTTTAGAACAATTGTTTTTCCAGTTTAACATTTTGAGGAACTGCCAGACTGTTTCCAAAGTGGCAGCAACATTACATTTTCATCCGCAGTTTTTGAGAGTTCCCATTTTCCTGATTCTTGCCAATGTTTGTCATTATCTGTTGCTTTTATGATAGCAATTCTAGTGGCTATGAAATGGCATCTTGTGGTTTTTGGTTTGCATTTTCTTACAACTAATGACGTTGAACGTGTCTCTTTTACTTTTGAGAGAGACAGTGTGAGCAGGGGAGGGGCAGAGAGAGAGGGAGACACAGAATCTGAAACAGTCTCCAGGCTCTCTCAGCTGTCAGCACAGAGCTCGATGCGGGGCTCGAACACACGAACCGTGAGATCGTAACCTGAGCCCATGTCAGAAGTTTAACTGACTGAGGCACCCAGGCACCCCGAACATCTCCCTTTTAACGTGATTATTATCCATTTCTGTATCGTCTTTAAAGAACTAATCCATTCTTTTTCCCGTTTTTATATTGGATTGTCTTTTCATTATTGGAAGAGTTATTTAAATATCCTACATATAAATCACTGAGCAGACACAGGATTTTCAGGTATTTTTCTCCTATTTAGTCACTTGCCTATTCACTTTCTTGATGGTGATATTTGAAGCATAGTAGTTTTTAATTTTGATGAAGTAAACTTAATCTGCTTTTGTCTTTTGGTGTCATGTCTAAGAAATCATTGTCAAATCCAGTCACAAACATACACATGTAAGCTTTTTTCTAAGAGTTTTATCATTTTAGCTCTTAGATATTAAGTTAATTTTGTATATATGCTATGGGGTAGAGGTCTGATTTTATTACTTTGCATGTGGATATCCATTTGTCCCAGTACCATTTGTTACAAAGACTAGTCTTATTCCATTTAATTGTCTGGCACCCTTGTAGAAAATCAGTTCACTATAATGTGAGAGTTTATGTTTAGATGCTCAATGTTAATACATTGATCTATATGTCTGTCCTTATGCCAGTACCATATCAAATTTTATGAAAACTTTTTCCTAGTTATCTTGCAAATTACCAGTCACTTATGTAATAATAAAAAGTCAATGTAGTAGAACTTAACTTTGCTCCTATAGAGATTTTTGCTTCTTGAAGGACCCTTTCGCCAGCCTATGCCTTGCTGACCCCATGACTCGATGTGAAGTCAGGCTCAAAAAGATAAAATGCTCTTTCTTTAGTGTGTTCATACATTTATTTATTTATTTATTTATTTATTTATATTTATATATTTTTTAGAGCGTGCACAAGCAGGATGACGTGGTGTGTGGGGAGAGAAAGAGAGAGAGAGAGAGAGGAGAGAGAATTTTTAGCAGGCTTCACACTTAGTGTGGAGGCTGACAGGGGTCTTGATCCCATGACCCTGGGATCATGACCTGAGAGGTTGAGGTTCAACTGACTGAGCCACCCAGGTTCCCCGCCTGTGCAAACTTTTAGTGTCTCAGTCAGCTGCCCACTTTCATTTCCATCAAATCTTGGCCATAGGATCTCTTGACTCAGTCTAAAGTTTACTTCATTATGTTTTATTATCTCATTATAATGCATAGACTCATCCATAGTTTTCACCTTCTAGGAAGGAAAAGATTAACTCTGGGAGATTCCTCTTTCCTCTTAAACAAAATTTCTCACCCATCATCTTGCAATTCACAATGAGATCCTCTTCTGGTTCTTGTGTGTGACACTAGTGTTAATCTTGTTCTTGGCACAGATCCTACATTCTTGGAAAACACAGTAGCCTGTTTCCCCTTCTTTCACTTAAATAGAAAGATATGCATAGCTATATTTTATAGCTCAGCGTATAATTAATGGAATAAACATTACATCATTAAAATAATACAGCTGTACAAAGTGAGGTAGTATTAAGCTGATTTATCAGAGACAAATTGTTGATTGGTAATTTGAATAACAACAAACTTTTGAAGCCAACTTGTATGATATGGAGAAGCATGTGGGACAACACAAAGATGAAATGGTCTTACCTCCCCACACAAAGAAGGTTGGAATAAGGTAAAGGAGAATGTGCAGTTAATTTAAGTAGTGCTAAAGGACAGTACATTTGTTTTGCTACTGAAAAGATGAAAAATGATTCCATGACATTCTCTTTATTTTCTCACTGAGGAAAGGAGAATGAAGATTGAGCATTCAATGGATTAAAAAATACTCAAAGTTGCCTATTTCCTTTAATTGAAATCATATCAAAGGCCCAATTTTGGTTATCAAATTGACTCGTTCTAGTTTTTCAACTATTGTGGTTCAAATCATATGTCTCTGTGCTTCTACCTTTACTTGAGGGGACATTCTAAAGAGGCATTCCTTCCTACTTGTAAGAGTTGTTGGAATTGAAGGAAATCTTAGCAAAAGATCTTAGAGACAGGAAGATGGCAGAGGAGTAGGAGGACTCTAGGCTTGCCTCATCCCATGAATACAACTAGATAACAATCAGCTCACCCTAAATACCCCAGAAATAGACCTGAAGACTGACAGAACAAACTCCACAACAAAAGGGAGAGAAGAGGCCACATCAAAGAAGGTCCTTGATGCAGAAATGTCTAGAAGAGAAACAGATCCTGGCTGCTGCAGAGGGGAGGGAGTCGAGGTTGTGGGTAAGGGTGAGAGAGAGGAACGTACAGGGGAACGCACAAAGAGAACATTTCCCCATAGCCACTGGCTTGGAAAACAAGAGGGGCTGCATTTCGTGAGTTCTTGCAACCAGTAATGCTTAAAGTCTGGAGTTTTAAAGGGCATCCGGTTTAGCTGGTTTAGAGCCCTGAGGTACTGCACTGCTCTTGGACAGAGGGCAGACAAACAACGTGGGAGCATATAGCATGGGTACAGTGGTCTGAAGAGTGCCTGGGGCACACAGTGGGGAGATTAGTTGCTCTTCTCAGAGCACGTCCCTCAGAGGCAAAGTTCAGAGAGACCTGTCTGTAGGAACAAAGCCACTGGCTGGCACCAACTCCTTCTCCTGCCCCTCACCACAAACATAAAGCCACCTGCAGGAAGCAGTGCATTGCTAACTCTGGCTACCTAACTTGCTTACAAGAAACACCACCCCCTTGCACTCTGGTGGAACTACCTTTCTCAATCACTCTTGCTTGAGTTCCAGCACAGCAGACCGCTCCCCCAGAAGACCAAGACAAATGCCTGCCCACACCACATCTCCCAACCAGAGAGTTTCCCTTGGCCTCAGCTCCAGTAGAGGTGGTGACAGGTCTCATTTCATAAGCAGACCAGAGCACATCTCATTAAAACTCGCTACATTCAGGCCAGGGACCAAACACTCACCAGACCAGGCAAGGAGAGCCTCTGCAGACGACTGGCCTAAAGGATAGCATAGCCAGAACACAACAGCAGACACATGCAGCACACACTGGTGACACTCCCTGAAGTGCTAGACCCTGGGCATTACATGACGTCATTTTCCTAAGTCCATTACTTTCGGGAGCAGGTGACATAACTGGCTTCTCTAACACACAGAAGCTGGTAGATACTTAAACAAAATGAAAAGACAGAAGCATTTATCCCAAATGAAAGGACAGAATAAGTCCATGGCCAGAGACCTAAATGGGACAGATATAAATAACACGCCTAATGGAGAATTTAAAACCATGATCATAAGGATATTCACTGGACTTGAGAAAAGAATGGAAGACATCCGAGAGACTCTTACCACAGACATAAAAGAGTTCAAGAAACAGAGATGAAGAGTGAAGTAAAAATGCACAGCAAGCTGGAAGAAGCAGAGGAACAAATTAATGACCTAGAAGACAAAGTAATGGAAAGCAGTGAAGCTGAAGAAGACAAAGAAGAATTATCCAATGCAAGAATAGACTTAAGGCACTCGGTGAGTCCGTCAAATGTAAAAACATTCATATGATAGGAGTCCCAGAAGAAGAAGACAGAGAGAAGGGGACAGATAATTGATTTGAAGACACAATAACTGAAAAATTCCATAATGTGGACAAGAAAACAGACATCCAGATCCCGGAGGCACAGAGAACTTCCATCAAAATCAACACCCAAGGCATGTTGTAATTAAATTTGCAAAATATACTGCTAACATCTTTTTTTTTAGTGTTTTGTTTTTTGCTTTTGTTTTTTTTATTTCCATGACGAAACGCAGACACAAGCAGGGGAGGGGCAGAGAGAGAGAGAGAGAGAGAGAGAGAGAGAGAATCCCAAGCACTCTCTGTGCTGTCAGTGCAGAGCTCACTGGAGGGCTTAAACCCACTAACTGTGAGGTCATGACTTGAGCTAAGATCAAGTCATGACTTCACTGACTGAACCACGCAGGCGCCCCACTGCTACAAATCTTAAAAGCAGCAAAACAAGTCATTCACTTCCAAGGGAAAACCCACAAGGCTAGCAGGAGATTTTTCAACAGAAACTTTGCAAGGCAGAAGGAAATGGCATGATGTATTCAAAGTGCTGAATGAGAAAAATCTGCAGCCAAATATACTCTATCCAGTAAGGCTATCATTCATAATAGAAGGAGAGATAAAGAATTTCTCAGACAAACAAAAATGGAAGGAGTTTGTGACCACTAAATCAGCCTGTAAGAAATATTATCGGGGACTCTGAGTGGAAAGGAGAGATCAAAAGTGACAGTATAAAGGCAGGAAATGTAAAAGCAGTAAAAATGTATATTTCTGTAAAAAAAATCGTCAAGGAATGCCCCAAAAAAGGATATACAGTATAATAGCTTATCAAAACATGGGGAAGAGAAAAAAAAATAAGCTCTAACATAAGTGACCATCAACTTAATATAGACTGCTACACGCCGAAGAGGTGATATACAAATTAATGCTTATCATATACCAAAACCCACTAATAACTATGCAAAGAATAAAGAGAAAGAAATCCAAATATATCATTAAAGCAAATTAGAAAGACATCAAAGGGAGAAAAACATTAAAGGATTTGAGAAAATCTCCAGAAACAACCACAAAACAAGTAGTAAAATGGCAATAAATACATACCTGTCAATAATTACTTTGGATATTAATGGAATAAACACTCCAACCAAAAGACCTAGGGTGACAGGATGGATTAAAAACAAGACCTGACTATAAAACCTCATTTTAGACATAAAGACACCTACAGATTGAAAGTGAGGGGATGCTTGCACTGTTGGTGGTAATGCAAACTGGTGCAGCTACTCTGGAAAAGAGTGCGTAGGTTCCTCAAAACAATTGAAAATTGAACTACCCTACAACCCCTCAATAACACTACTGGGAATATATGCAAAGGATACAAGAGTGCTGATTCATAGGGGCACATGTGCTCCAATGTCTATAGCAGTGCTTTCAACCATAGCCAAATTGTGGAAAGAGCCTAAATGCCCATAAACGGATGAATGGATAAAGAGATGTGGTTTATATATACACTGGAATACTACCTGGCAAGGAGAAAGAGTGAAATCGTGCTATCTCTTGCAATGTGGATGGAACTGGAAGGTATTATGCTACATGAAACAAGTCACAGAAAGACAGATATCATATGTTTTTGCTCCTATGTGAAACTTGAGAAACTTAACAGAAGACCGTGGGAGAAGGGAAGGGGAAAAATAGTTACAAACAGAGAAGGAACGGGGCAAACCATAGGAGATTCTTGAATGCAGAGAACAAAGAGAGGGTTGATGGGGGGCGGTGGGTGAGAAGGGAAAGTGGGTGGTGGGCATTGAGGATGGCACTTGTTGGGACGAGCCCTGGGTGTTACCTATAAGTGATGAACCACGGGAATCTACTCCCAAAACCAAGAGCACACTATACACACTGTATGTTAGCCAAATTGACAATAAATTCTATTAAAAAAAATGAAAGTGAGGGGATGGAGAAAAATTTATTACGCTAAAAGAAAAAATAGCGATACATTTGTTAGACAAAAGAGTCCTTAAAACAAAGACTGTGGGGCACCTGGGTGCCTCAGTCATTTGAGCGACCGACTAGGTCTTGGCTCAGGTCATGATCGTATGGATTGTGGCATTGAGCCCCATGTTGGGCTCCAGGCTGACAGCATGGAGGCTGCTTGAAATTTTCTCTCCCCCTTTCTATGTCCCTCCCCAACTCTGTCTCTCTCAAAATAAATAAACAACCAAAAACAAAGACTGTAGCAAGAGCCAAAGAATGCTACTATATCATAATAAAGGGTACAATCCAATAGGAAGATCTAACAATTGTAAATATTTATACACCCACCACGAGAGCACTCAAGTACATAAAACATTAACCAAATAAAGGAACTAATTGATAATAAGACAGTAATAGGGTACTTTAACACCCCATTTACATCAATAGATCTTAACAAAAAAAATCACCAAAAAATACATCTTAACAGATAATCACCAAAAAAACAATGGCTTTGAGCCATACAGATATCATATGTGTTCACTCTTATGTGGATCCTGAGAAACTTAACAGGAATCCATGGGGGAGGGGAAGGAAAAAAAAAAAGAGGCTAGAGTGGGAGAGATCCAAAGCATAAGACACCCTTAAAAACTGAGAACAAACTGAGGGCTGATGGGGGGTGGGAGGGAGTGGAGGATGGGTGATGGGTACTGAGGAGGGCACCTGTTTTGATGAGCACTGGGTGTTGTATGGAAACCAATTTGACAATAAGTTTCATATATTTTTTTAAAAAAGAAAAAGAAACAATGGCTTTGAGTGACAGAGCGGACCAGATTGGACTTAAGAGATTATTTTTAGAACGTTCCATCTTAAAACAGAATACACGTTGTTTTCAAGTGTACATGGAATATTCTCAAGAATGGATCACAAACAAAAAATAGGCCTTAATTATTAAAAACAATACATGCAAGTTAAATAACGTGCTACTGCACTGGAACGGGTTAAGCAAGAGATACAAGAAGAAACTTGAAAACGTGTATCCAAGTGGAAATGAAAAAATAATGGTCTGAAACCTTTGAGATGCTGCAAAAGTGGTCCTAAGAGGGAAGTACATAGCAATATAAGCCTACTTCAAGAAGCAAGAAAACTTTCAAACAACCTAACCTTACACCTAAAGGAGCTAGACAAAGAACAACAAATGAAGCTTGAAGCCAGCAGAAGAAAGCAAGTAATAATGATCAGAACAGGGGGCCCTTGGGTGGGTTAACTGGTTAAGTGTCTGACTCTCGATTTTGGCTCAGGTCATGATCTCACAGTTGTGAGATCGAGCCCCGTGTTAGGCTCTCTGATGGCAGCATGGAACCTGTCTGGGATTCTCTCTCTCTCTCAATCTCTCTCTCTCTGCCCATCCCCACTCATGTGTGGTCTCTCTCAAAATAAACTTTTAAAAAAAGAGATTAAAGCAGAAATGAATGATAGACAAACATAAAACAGATAATACTAGAACAGATCAATGAAACCTAGAGCTGGTTCTTTGTAAAAATTAATAAAACTGATAAGGTGTTAGCCAGAGTAATCAACAAGAAAATAGAAAAGACCAAAATAAATAAAACCACAAATGTGAGAGTAGAAATAAGGACCAACACCACAGAAATACAAACATTTATGAGTGAATATCGTGAAAAAATATATGCCAACAAGTTGGACAACTTAGAAGAAATGAATAAATTCCTAGAAATATATAACTTACCAAACTAAAACAAGAAGAAATAGAAAATTTGAAAAAAATCAATAACCAGCAAGGAAACTGAATCAGGAATAAAAAATCTCTCAACAAACACAAGTCTAGGACCGGATGACTTCAGATGTAAATTTTAACATGTAAAAAAGAGCTAATACAAAAAAAAAAAAAAAGAAAGAAAGAAAATAAAAGAAAAAACAAAGTTTAACCTGTCCTTTTCAAATTGTTCCAGAAAAACATTAAAGGATAGGAAACTTCCAAATTCATTCTATGCCAGCTTTACCCTGATACCGAAACCAGATAAAGATGCCACAAAGAGAATTACAGGTCAGCATCTCTGATGAACATGCAAAGATCTTCAACAAAATAAGCAAACTGAATCCAACAATACATTAAAAATCATTCACGGGGGGCAGGGGCAGCTGGGTGGCTTAGTCAGGTAAGCATCCAACTTCAGCTCAGGTTATGATCTCATGGTAGCGTCGGTTTGAGCCCAGTGTCAGGCTCTGTTGACAGCTTGGACCCTTGAGCCTATTTCAGATTCTGTGTTTCCCTTTCTCTCTGTCCCTCCCCTGCTTGTGCTCTTTCTCAAAAATAAATACACATTAAAAAAAATCATTCACTATAACCAAATGGGATTTATCCCTGGTTTGCAGGGGTGGTTCAATATTTGGAAATCAATGAATGTGATACCTCATATTAATTTTCAAAAAAAAAAGAATAAAATCATATCATTGCAATAGACACAGAAAAAGAATTTAACAAACTATAACATCCATTCATGATACAAACCTCAACAAAGTAGGCTTAGAGGAACCATACCTCAACATAATAAAGGCCATATATGGAAAATGAGCAGCTAATATGATCCTAACTGGGGAAAAACTGAGAGAAAAACTTCTTAGATCGTGCTTCTAGTTATCTGCTTCTTCTCATTAGCACCATTGGTTGTTAATAAATTAATCTTAACATTTATTACAACCTACATTAATGGAGAACAATTTCTCCTATACAGGTTTATGTGTCTTATCTCTTTTTTTTTCATCCACTTTTCAAATTATCATTTTTGTTTTTTTCTTAACAAACTCCCCAAAGGTTAGATTTCTTTTGTTCACAAATCTGTTAGGAAAAGTGTGGCCAGGACAGCTAGTCTCTGCCCCGCTCAGCTTCAGGTGGGACAACTGAAAGGTTTGGGGCTGGATCCACTTGAAGATTTGTTCACTAACGTCTGGTGGTTGATGCTGGCTGTTGCCTGGGACTTCAGTTCAGGAGGCAGCAGAAACACTTAAACTGACACACCTAGACCCTCTTTGTGGCCTAGGCTTCCTCACTACATGGGGAGCTAGATTCCAAGTAAGCAGCCTGAGATACAGAGCAAGGCAGAATCTGTATCACCTTTTGCCACCTAGGCTTGGAATACACACAGGATCATAGTCACATATTCTGTTCATTAGGAGCACGTCACTAAGGTTGTTCCATGGCCTTTTTTTTAAATAGAATTAATATTTAAAACCTATGGACACCTTTAAAAAGCAGTATAACTTACCCACTGGCCACAAATGTTTGTATTCCTCCCACCTGAAAAATACATTCACTCCCCTCCCCTTGCAATACCTCCTGCAAGTCTCAGTTATCATGCCATCAGGTTCAGGGCTTGAGTCCAAGATCTTACCATCTTAATCAGGTGCAGTGGGGATAAGCTGCCTGGGTTATGGTATCTCAAGTATTGCCGCTTGAGTGCAAGGGTTCTCAATATGAGGACTTGAGAACGAAAGAGACAGTTATTTACCACTCACAAATGCAACATTCTAGTCAACTGCCGAAGACTCTCCCATTCAGAAAAAGAAGATGGGAAGCACCCTAGTCCATAGGAGTTTTGAAATACAGCCTGATGCATGCTGTCAGTTCTTAAGTTAGGACTTAGTCCTAACCACGGGAATACTTTCTCCATGTCTCTTCCCTTTCTTTACTCTTTGAGCTCTTGGTTCCTTCCTTTTCATAAGGAATGACCTGTATTTGCAGCTGTTTTTTTCATCCTGCTTCCTCCCTGTAGGACTTCTAAGACCCAGTGGCCTCTTTACATTTTGCACTATTTGGTCTCTTTTAGTCCAAGGTAGCAAATAGTATGTTTGCTACTATATATCTCTTACCTTTTTTAGTTTTCTGTAAATATTACTCGATTTCATGCCGTGTTTTAGCAAAGCGACCCTCCCAAGTCCTTTTGAGATAAACTTTTCACTTCAGGTTTCCTGTGAAGCTCTTATAGGACAATGCCTTTAAAATTCGTCTACTCTTGGGGCTCCTGGCTGGCTCAGTTGGTAGAGCATGTGACACTTGATCTCTGGGTGCTGAGTTTAAGCCTCATGTTGGGTGTGTAACCTACTTAAAAAAATCTTATACTCTTTTTTTCTGTTTTTTTTTTAACGTTTATTTATTTTTGAGACAGAGAGAGACAGAGCATGAACAGGGGAGGGGCAGAGAGAGAGGGAGACACAGAATCCGAAATGGGCTCCAGGCTATGAGCTGTCAGCACAGAGCCCGATGCAGGGCTCGAACCCACGGACCGTGAGATCATGACCTGAGCCGAAGTCAGATGCTTAACTGACTGAGCCACCCAGGTCCACCAAAATGTTATACTCTTAAGATCCTTAAAGAAATTGGAGGCATACCTTAAATCTTTCTGTTTTCCTGGTAGCACCCTAGATTTTCTCTTAACCCAAAAGCCATTTCTTTATTTTAGCATTATTTGACAGTTCAACATGTAGAGAGGTGTAAATGAGAAACAGATACTTGAACCCAGTAAGTCCTGGTTCCTTTCAGTTGCATAGTCTTTAGTTTCTCTTTCCTATCCGTTTTACTTTCAGGTATTTTGTAGCATGACTTCCCTTTCCTCCAGTGTCATTTTCTTCACTTGCTTAGAAACCCTTGCTGTCAGCCTCTTCACAGGCCATCAGGTTTCCACTAAGAGTCTTGTGGAGGCCCTTTTTGGGTCTCATTCTTACGCTTTTCTACAGCTTTCCAGGTTCCACCTACCTCCTGGTTCAAAGGAAGTTTAGTTTTAGGTTTTTTTGAATAGCAGCACACCATTTTTAGTATCAGTATCTGTGGTAGTAATTGACTGCTGCATAATAAGCCACCTCAAAACCTAGTAGTTCAAAACAGCATTCCTCTTGTTCACCAATCTTTAGTTTAGACAAAGCAGAGTAGGGCAACTAATTTCTTCTTCATTTGGCATCAGCTGACATAACTGGAAGCTGGAGACTAGAATCATCTAAAGGCTTGTTCACGCACGTGTTTGGCTGTTGAGGCTGGCCTTTGGCTAGGACGTTGGCTAGTCTCAGCTGGAGTATCTACATGAAGACTCACTAGGTAGTCTGGGATTCCTCACCACGTGGTGGCTGCGTTCTAAGGGTGAACTTCCCTAGAGAAAGAAAGTCAGATGGAAGCTGTATCACATTTTCTAAACCTGCCTTAAAAATCACAGCAGTTCGGCATATTCTGTTCACTAGAAACCAGTTACTGAAGCCAGCATATATTTAAGGGGAGGGATTTTCACAGAAGTATCAATGAATTTATAAAACAACCACATCCACTCACCTTGTCTTACCAATCATATAGAATGGATGGAAGTCGTTCCCAACTCAGCATCACTGAAACTCCAGCCAGTTTTGTTGTTGTGGTTGTTTTTCTTTAATATGATCTCTTATTTTCTAGAAAGGAACAATGGATTACAAGATAACATTATTGAATTAAATTTTTTTTTAGCCTCAAAAAAGTATGTGAATCATCCAATTAAAATTTTATACTGGGAGATGTGATTTCTTAACACATCCTGGAGAATCATTTCTCCTGAGAATGCACTTCAAATTAGCATAAAACATTTGCAGTTCAGAAACAGGCCGTGGCGTTAGAATCATTACTTATAGATTCAGGAATTAGAGTCTTATTTCCAGAGTCTTACCTTGGGACGTATTTTTTGACTTGGGCATACATAAATCAATATGATATTGCTAAAACTTCTTTAAAAGTTATGGAGTGTTAAGATGGGGGAAGGGCTAAGAGACTTTCTCCTAAGAGGGGACTTATTTTATGAAAGAAAGATATGAAAAAATCATAGAAAAATAAAAGTATAGAATCACGTGCAAATGTTGTATAGTAAAGAGAATGATAGCAAAGATCTATTTCAGTAACACCTGATGGCTTTAACTTGGCTCTTGATTTTCTGAGTTGTTTAAGGTTCCACATTCTAAGACAGGTAACATTTTGTTGCAAATGAGTTTATTTAAAAATTTGAGTGCCTGGCTGGCTTAGTTACTCTTGATCTTGAGATTGTGAGTTCAAGCATCACACTTGGCGTAGAGATTATTTAAAATCTGAAAAAAAAATTTTTTTTTCGTAGTAGTTTTGAATTAGACTCTTTTCACTCCCTTCCAAACTATAGTGTTTCATTCATGCAGGCTGATGTCCTTACAACAGAACTGGAAACTACATCTTCAAAATGTCTACACCTGGATGCAAAAAATCAAGTTCTTCAAGAAGAATTATTATCAATGAAAGCTTTTGAAGAAGAACGTGAAAAACTAGAGAGCAATAACAAGAAGTTACAGCAAGAAGTAGTAAAATTGAAACAATTTATGGAAATGAATATGGTAGAACGCAGTCAAGTGGAACAGTATAAACGGGAGATTGAAGAAAGAGCACGACTGGACATAGTAGAAAAATTACACGAATTCAACCTGTTTTTACAGGTTAATTGATTGATCTGTAATGTGCTTTAATTCATTTCACTGCAAATTACATTTTGGATAGATGTATTGTAGGGGGTTCCTCTACTTGCTTTATGGTAATTTGTAGATTTCTGGAGGCATTTGTTCCTCCCTTTAAAGATTTCAGTTTTCATCATTATTCCTACTAAATCGAGAGGATAAGAAAAAAACGATGATTTAAACAACTAGTCTCACTATGAAGAGGAAAAGAAAAATGATTTAAAAATTGCACTGTACTTGGATTATTCTTAAGTTTATTGTTGACTTTTAAAATTTTGTCATTGATTCTACAATTTGAATTATCAGATTGCGTGAATACAAATACAAGAATGATTGAACTTTAATTTTATAAATCATATTTAATTGTTGACATTGATGATAAATATTTTACACTTGAGCTTTTTTTCATTTAAAATTGCTCTCTGAATCATTGACTCCGAACTAAAGGAAACAGGTATAATTAATTATTCAGATTATACCTATTTTGAAACTATTCTGTTATTTTTCATTAGGCACAAGCAGCAGATTGAGAAAACTTGGACCAGTTAAGAGAAAATGTTCATGCTTCAACGAGACGTCAAATGGAACTTAGAATTAAAGATCTGGAATCTCAGGTCTCTACAATGAAGACTTCTCAAGAAGATTCTACTAAAACAGAGTTGGAAACCTACAGGCAACTCTACTTAGAAGAATTAAAAGTTAGAAAGTCCTTGAGAAATAAGCTGAACACGTAAGTCAAAACAGAATCATAGACAAGAAATTTAGCTTATTAATTTGCCTCTAAAGCATAATTTCTGTGGAGCCAAGATCATGAGATGAGTAGGAACTGAAAGCCAACTAGATCGTGTCATTTTGGAAAATGATGTTTCTAAATGAACTCACCTTTGAAATGTTAGTCCAGGACAGTTTGCATCCCTCCTCTTTTTTTCAGTTTTACAGGACCTCTTCCCCCACCCCTCTGCACCCCCCGCCCTGTATATTTTCCATTGATCGGATCTGCTAGTCTTTAAGTGCATTGTTTGAAGCTTTCTCATTTAGAAGCATATTGTTATAAAATTGCTTGTCAGAATTACCCTAAATAGAAATGTCGATGAGTTTCTTTTTGGAAGATTACATCTTTAACCTAAAAGGTCAAGTACTACTACGACTCATCCTGGCAGCTTGGTACATTTATTCTCTTGATTGTGATCTTTGGTATGATTACTAGAGTGCGCCTTGAGACAAACCATCCTTTATGCTTTTTCTACTTTACATAAAGGCATCCAGGTGAAATACAGAAAGACTCACACAGGGCTGAAGGGGAGTATAATTTCCAAAGTGGCTAAAAAGAGCACCATGGTGGGAGGGAGGCATGTGGAAGACTGAAGACAGAAAGGGCAGATTCTGCCTCCAGTGCCTTGGTAACTGTTATAAGCTAATTGCCTCTGTAGCTGTTTTAGTTCTTTCTGATCACACGTCTGTCATCTACTATCTCCCCTAGAGATTGTTGGTCTCAATGATTCCTCAGTGTCAAATGCTCAGTTTCTTTGAGATAATAAGTGAAATGTACAAGAGTGGTGAAAGCAAACGCTTGAAAATGTCTTTGAGGGATGGTTTAGTTTTACATCTGTAAACAGGTTTACTAAATATAAGTATGCATATATAATGGCATCCTGAAGGATCCTGTCAGTACAGCCATTCCAGAAGACAGCAAGTATTATTTGTTAAGCCATGTACATCACTGATAGCCACTTCTCTCCCTTCCCTAACTTGAATTGTTAGTTAGGAATCCCCCTGGAAACATAAGTATTTCTTTAGAACAATTTTAAAAGTATAATTTTAGATACTAGGTGTGCTCCGTCACATGTTCAGTGTTAAAACACTGTTCAATGGCAAATGCTATTTACTATTATGGAAACCTAAAAAAAAAATGTATGTCATTTAGAAATGATTTAGGGAAAAAGAAAATGTATTTGTGTTTTTTAATCTTCACAGGGCTAAGGAGAGACTGTCAGAGAGCAATACAAATTTTCTTTTGGAGAGACAGCAGCACCAAACTTTACTCAGGACCCTTACTATGAGCCCAGGCCTGGAACCACCTTATTGTGGACATTTTGAAAATAATTTAGTGCTCAATGGAAACTTTACTCCAAGAGGAAACTTAGTGATTCCTACCTTAAACCCACGGCCGTCCTATGACGACAGGGAGACCTCCTTGTGGAAGGTTAGTTATATTATCTGTTTAGTTTGGGTTTCAGATATCTGATGTTGTTGCTTTTAATTTGGCGAAATTCTGAGTTGTTTAAGTAACTAGCACATACGAGATAAAAGTCAGCATTATATGTGCTAAGAAAGAACTGAGGTAAATTTTATATATATATATAGTATATTATATAATATATAATATTTATATAATATTAATATAATTTTAATATAATAAAATATAATATATAATATATTATAATATAATATATAATATATACAATATTTAATATAATATTAATATTAATATACAATATTAATTATATAATATTAATATATTAACATATATAATATATGTTATATATATATATTAGTCCCTTGATCTCTCATTTCTAAGAGATACTTATTTTTATTTTATTTTAGTGAGAGAATGAGTGAGTGCATGCAGGGGAGGGGCAAAAGGAGAGGGAGAAAGAGAATACCAAGCAGGTTTCATGCTCAGCACAGAGCTGAATGTGGGGCTCAGTCTCAAAACCATGAGATCATGACATGAGTCAAAATCAAGATTTGGACACTAAAAACAACTGAGCCACCAGATGCGCCACAAGAGACACCTAGCATTAACTGTATTCAGTAAATATAACTAAACTTACCCATGTTAAATTTCTTGAAAAGCTTTCATTTAAATTTGATTTTAGAGTGTAAATGTTATTGCCTGGTAACCACGGGTACACTTAGATGCTTAGACTTATTTTCAGTTGGCAGTGGTTCATTAACATTTGAAAGTTTTGCTATAATCCACTTTGTCCACCCCTGTATGTCAGTGAATGATCATCCTCCAAACACTTAACGACATATGAATGTTTACTATTTAAAAGAATCCATGGGGGTGCCTGGGTGGCTCAGTCAGTTCAGCGTCTAACTCTTGATCTCAGCTCAGGTTTTGATCTCAGGGTCATGAGTTCAAGTCCTGCATTGGGCTCTACGCTAAGCATGGAGGCTACTCTAAAAAAAAAATAAAAAAAAAAGAATCCATGGTAAGTCCTTTTTATGAATTAAATCAACTGGTATAGTCATGTTGTCCCATTCATTTTATAAGGCCTGAATATAATGCTATTGTCAAAAAAGTGTTATGGTTCCTCAAAAACTTAAAAATAGATATTCATTAATTCCACTACTGCGTATTTACCCAAAGAAAATGAAAACACTAATTTGAAAAGTTGTATGCATCCCTATGTTTATGGAAATATTGTTTGCGATAACCAAAATAGGGAAGCAACCTAAGTGTCCTTGGAGAGATGAATGGATAAAGACAATGTGTAATATGTATACATGGAAATATAGCTCAGCTATCAAAAAGAATGAGATCTTGCCATTTGTGACAACATTGAGAGACCTAGAGGGTCTTATGTGAGGTGAAATAAATCGCAGAAAGACAAATAAATACCATCTGATTTCACTTACATGTGGAATATAAAAAAAACAAAACAAGTGAACAAACAGAATCATAACTACAGAGGACAAATTGGTGGTTGCTAGAGGGGCGGTGGGTAGAGAGGTATGGGCAAAATAGATGAAGGGGAGTAAGAGGTACAAATTCCAGTTATAAAATAAATAAGTCACAGGAATGAAGAATACAGCATATGGAATATCGTCAATAATATTGTATTAATGTTGTATGGTGACAGAAGGTAACTACATGTACGGTAGCAAGCATAGCATAGTGTATACCATTGTCCAATCTGAATTTGTATACTGAAAAACTAGTGTAACATTGTATGCCAACTATACTTCAATTAAAAAAAGGTATTAGGGAAAACAGTCTCTGAAAATATTGGGAAGCATGTCAGCCAAAACATTTGTCCTCACACCCAAATTTCTAAAGACATTGGAATCCTTAACACCACAGTGTTGATTATGTTCTGTACACTATTTTGGAGCCCATTTGGGGCATTCAGGGAGAGGCTACCTTGTCTAAGAAATATGTAAATAAGTACATTCTAGACAGGAACAGTTGTAATATACAGTTGACCTTTGACCAACATGGTTTTGAACTGTGTGGGTCTACTTTACCTACACATGGATTATTTTTGGCTACTGTACAGTACTGTAAGTGTATTTCCTCTTCCTTCCGTTTTTCTCAATGTCATTTTTCGCCCTAGCTTATTCTACTGTACAAAACATGTATGAATCGACTGTTTATTTTACCGGTAAGGCTTCCGGTCAACAGTAGGCTATTAGTAATTAAATTTTGGGGCATGAAAAATTAAATACAGGTTTGTGACTGTACCCCACCCCTGTGTTATTCATGGGTCACCTGTAGTTGGAAATATTCATACACATTTCATAAGTGGATAAGCATAACTTTAATAAGTCAAGTGTTTCAAAACTTGGTCCTAATTTGGAGAAAGGAAACAAAGTTACAATTGAAAATTGTATATTGTTTTCCTTATCGTTAATGGAGAAAGTTATAAATCAGAAGCTAAGTTTGGAAACTGTTGTAACCCCCTATTTTTCCTTTCTTCAAAGAGATTTTCTGAAATCCTTGTGTGCATATGAAAGGAAATAAGTGTTTTAGTCATAATACAGATAGCAAAACATTTTTATTCAATTTTTGCCAGTAGAATTTCCACATGACAGTAAGACAGTCCCACTTTCTTCATTTTATATGTATTTAAGAGTCAGTCCTGAAAAATTAACAGCAAAAATCATTCCTTCAAATTTTGTTTTTCTACAAGTGAAAAAATGGAAAGCCCATTTTAAGGAACAATTCATTAAGGTAAAAAACTGATTAAACTTTCATAAATGGCAGTATTTCTAATCATTTCCAAGTAATAATTCAGTATACAATATGATTCTTGTTTAAACTCTTTTGTCCCAGTAAGATCCAACATCACGTTTCAGAGATTATACATATTCAATAGATCAATATTAATTGTTCTTTTTATCAGATTCACTTAAATAGCATTATATATATATATAATGTACACATATTATATATATTAATATAATACACATAATATATTATATATATAACATACACATATTATATATACGTATATATATGTATACACACACATATATATGTATACATATATACGTGTGTGTACACACGTATATATGTGTGTATATATATATATATATATATACGTGTGTGTGTGTGTGTGCGTGTATGTATGTATCTGTTCTCCGTTATCTAAAACTAAAATAAAATAGGTAGGAATTTATTTTATTCATGTCATAGTTTTTCTGTTTAAGCAATCCCTAACTTTGTCTTAATCTGTACAAGTATTATTTCAAGACCACATGTCCTAAGCTATATATAATCCCTACCATGTCTTTTGTTTACCTTACACATTCTAAATAATATTTGGCTTATTTCAGATGCGGCAGGAGTTGGAGGAAAGAATAACCAGAGAACTAGAAGAAGGTATGTTGCCAAATGTATGAAGTTAGATATCATTGATTTCTGAAATAAACTATAAATAGTAAATGGCATCCCTTTCCATTGTTTGGATAATAGATACTACATTCACATTTTTTGTACATATCTAATAAGAAATGTAAAAGCATGAGCACAATGAAGAACACACTTCTTCCTCATTTAGTCCTCATGTGTCATAGGTCTTTTAAAATCTCCCACAAGTCTAGGGGCAAGCAGGTGGTTCAGTCGGTTGGGCGACTGATTTCAGCTCAGGTGGGTTCAGGCCCCACAGAGGGCTCTGTGCTGAAAGCTCGGAGCCTGGAGCCTGCTTCAGATTCTGTGTCTCCCTCTCTCTGTGCCCTTGCCCGCTTGTGGTTTGTCTCTCTCTCAAAAATAAATAAACGTTAAAGAAGTTTTTTTCAATCTCCCTAAGATTGAAATGGGGGGTTTGCAAGATGGCGGCTAAGGAGGACGCTGGGCTCACCGCATGTCCTGCTGATCACTTAGATTCCACCTACACCTGCCTAAATAACCCAGAAAACCGCCAGAGGATTAGCAGAACGGAGTCGCCAGAGCCAAACACAGATGAGAGGCCCACGGAAGAGGGTAGGAAGGGCGGCGAGGCAGTGCGCGCTCCACGGACTGGCGGGAGGGAGCCAGGGGCAGAGGGGCAGCTCGCCGGCCAAGCAGAGCCCCCGAGTCTGGCTTGAAAAAGCGGAGGGGCCTGACGGACTGTGTTCCCACAACAAGCACGACTTAGCGTCTGGGAGGTTATAAGTTAACAGCTCTGCTCGGAAAGCGGGAAGGCTGGAGGACAAAGGGAGGGAGAGCTGCTGAGCCCCCTGACGACAGAGCTCAGTTTGGTGGGGAACAAAGGCGCTCGCCAGCGCCATCTCCCCTGCCCATCCCCCAGCCAAAATCCCAAAGAGAACCAGTTCCTGCCAGGGAACTTGCTCGCTCCGTGCAAACACCCAACTCTGCGCTTCTGCGGAGCCAAACCTCCGGCAGCGGATCTGACTCCCTCCCGCTGCCACTGGGCCCCTTCTGAAGTGGATCACCTAAGGAGAAGCGATCTAAGCCTGCCCCTCCTGCCCCTGTGCACCTTGCCTACCCACCCCAGCTAACACGCCAGATCCCCAGCATCACAAGCCTGGCAGTGTGCAAGTAGCCCAGATGGGCCACACCACCCCACAGTGAATCCCGCCCCTAGGAGAGGGGAAGAGAAGGCACACACCAGTCTGACTGTGGCCCCAGCGGTGGGCTGGGGGCAGACATCAGGTCTGACTGCGGCCCCGCCCACCAACTCCAGTTATACACCACAGCACAGGGGAAGTGCCCTGCAGGTCCTCACCACGCCAGGGACTATCCAAAATGACCAAGCGGAAGAATTCCCCTCAGAAGAATCTCCAGGAAATAACAACAGCTAATGAGCTGATCAAAAAGGATTTAAATAATATAACAGAAAGTGAATTTAGAATAACAGTCATAAAATTAATCACTGGGCTTGAAAACAGTATAGAGGACAGCAGAGAATCTCTTGCTACAGAGATCAAGGGACTAAGGAACAGTCACGAGGAGCTGAAAAACGCTTTAAACGAAATGCATAACAAAATGGAAACCACCACAGCTCGGCTTGAAGAGGCAGAGGAGAGAATAGGTGAACTAGAAGATAAAGTTATGGAAAAAGAGGAAGCTGAGAAAAAGAGAGATAAAAAAATCCAGGAGTATGAGGGGAAAATTAGAGAACTAAGTGATACACTAAAAAGAAATAATATACGCATAATTGGTATCCCAGAGGAGGAAGAGAGAGGGAAAGGTGCTGAAGGGGTACTTGAAGAAATAATAGCTGAGAACTTCCCTGAACTGGGGAAGGAAAAAGGCATTGAAATCCAAGAGGCACAGAGAACTCCCTTCAGACGTAACTTGAATCGATCTTCTGCACGACATATCATAGTGAAACTGGCAAAATACAAGGATAAAGAGAAAATTCTGAAAGCAGCAAGGGGTAAACGTGCCCTCACATATAAAGGGAGACCTATAAGACTCGTGACTGATCTCTCTTTTGAAACTTGGCAGGCCAGAAAGAATTGGCACGAGATTTTCAGGGTGCTAGACAGAAAAAATATGCAGCCAAGAATCCTTTATCCAGCAAGTCTGTCATTTAGAATAGAAGGAGAGATAAAGGTCTTCCCAAACAAACAAAAACTGAAGGAATTTGTCACCACTAAACCAGCCCTACAAGAGATCCTAAGGGGGACCCTGTGAGACAAAGTTCCAGAGACATCACTACAAGCATAAAACATACAGACATCACAATGACTCTAAACCCATATCTTTCTATAATAACACTGAATGTAAATGGATTAAATGCGCCAACCAAAAGACATAGGCTATCAGAATGGATAAAAAAACAAGACCCATCTATTTGCTGTCTACAAGAGACTCATTTTAGATCTGAGGACACCTTTAGATTGAGAGTGAGGGGATGGAGAACTATTTATCATGCGACTGGAAGCCAAAAGAAAGCTGGAGTAGCCATACTTATATCAGACAAACTAGACTTTAAATTAAAGGCTGTAACAAGAGATGAAGAAGGACATTATATAATAGTCACAGGGTCTATCCATCAGGAAGAGCTAACAATTATAAATGTCTATGCGCCGAATACCGGAGCCCCCAAATATATAAAACAATTACTCATAAACATAAGCAACCTTATCGATAAGAATGTGGTAATTGCAGGAGACTTTAACACCCCACTTACAGAAATGGACAGGTCATCTAGACACACGGTCAATAAAGAAACAAGGGCCCTGAATGAGATATTGGATCAGATGGACTTGACAGATATATTTAGAACTCTGCATCCCAAAGCAACAGAATATACTTTCTTCTCGAGTGCACATGGAACATTCTCCAAGATAGATCATATACTGGGTCACAAAACAGCCCTTTATAAGTTTACAAGAATTGAAATTATACCATGCATACTTTCAGACCACAATGCGATGAAGCTTGAAATCAACCACAGAAAAAAGTCTGGAAAACCTCCAAAGGCATGGAGGCTAAAGAACACCCTACTAACGAATGAGTGGGTCAACCAGGCAATTAGAGAAGAAATTAAAAAATATATGGAAACAAACGAAAATGAAAATACAACAATCCAAACGCTTTGGGACGCAGCGAAGGCAGTCCTGAGAGGAAAATACATTGCGATCCAGGCCTATCTCAAGAAACAAGAAAAATCCCAAATACAAAATCTAACAGCACACCTAAAGGAACTAGAAGCAGAACAGCAAAGGCAGCCTAAACCCAGCAGAAAAAGAGAAGTAATAAAGATCAGAGCAGAAATAAACAATATAGAATCTAAAAAAACTGTAGAGCAGATCAACGAAACCAAGAGTTGGTTTTTTGAAAAAATAAACAAAATTGACAAACCTCTAGCCAGGCTTCTCAAAAAGAAAAGGGAGATGACCCAAATAGATAAAATCATGAATGAAAATGGAATTATTACAACCAATCCTTCAGAGATACAAACAATTATCAGGGAATACTATGAAAAATTATATGCCAACAAATTGGACAACCTGGAAGAAATGGACAAATTCCTGAACACCCACACTCTTCCAAAACTCAATCAGGAGGAAATAGAAAGCTTGAACAGACCCATAACCAGCGAAGAAATTGAATCAGTCATCAAAAATCTCCCAACAAATAAGAGTCCAGGACCAGATGGCTTCCCAGGGGAGTTCTACCAGACGTTTAAAGCAGAGATAATACCTATCCTTCTCAAGCTATTCCAAGAAATAGAAAGGGAAGGAAAACTTCCAGACTCATTCTATGAAGCCAGTATTACTTTGATTCCCAAACCAGACAGAGACCCAGTAAAAAAAGAGAACTACAGGCCAATATCCCTGATGAATATGGATGCAAAAATTCCCAATAAGATACTAGTAAATCGAATTCAACGGCATATAAAAAGAATTCTTCACCATGATCAAGTGGGATCCATTCCTGGGATGCAGGGCTGGTTCAACATTCGCAAATCAATCAACGTGATACATCACATTAACAAAAAAAAAAGAGAAGAACCATATGATCCTGTCAATCGATGCAGAAAAGGCCTTTGACAAAATCCAGCACCCTTTCTTATAAAAACCCTTGAGAAAGTCGGGATAGAAGGAACATACTTAAAGATCATAAAAGCCATTTATGAAAAGCCCACAGCTAACATCATCCTCAACGGGGAAAAACTGAGAGCTTTTTCCCTGAGATCAGGAACACGACAAGGATGCCCACTCTCACTGCTGCTGTTTAACATAGTGCTGGAAGTTCTAGCATCAGCAATCAGACAACAAAAGGAAATCAAAGGCATCAAAATTGGCAAAGATGAAGTCAAGCTTTCGCTTTTTGCAGATGACATGATATTATACATGGAAAATCCGATAGACTCCACCAAAAGTCTGCTAGAACTGATACAGGAATCCAGCAAAGTTGCAGGATACAAAATCAATGTACAGAAATCAGTTGCATTCTTATACACTAACAATGAAGCAACAGAAAGACAAATAAAGAAACTGATCCCATTCACAATTGCACCAAGAAGCATAAAATACCTAGGAATAAATCTAACCAAAGATGTAAAGGATCTGTATGCTGAAAACTATAGAAAGCTTATGAAGGAAATTGAAAAAGATTTAAAGAAATGGAAAGACATTCCCTGCTCATGGATTGGAAGAATAAATATTGTCAAAATGTCAATATTACCCAAAGCTATCTACACATTCAATGCAATCCCAATCAAAATTGCACCAGCATTCTTCTCGAAACTAGAACAAGCAATCCTAAAATTCATATGGAACCACAAAAGGCCCCGAATAGCCAAAGGAATTTTGAAGAAGAAGACCAAAGCAGGAGGCATCACAATCCCAGACTTTAGCCTCTACTACAAAGCTGTCATCATCAAGACAGCATGGTATTGGCACAAAAACAGACACATAGACCAATGGAATAGAATAGAAACCCCAGAACTAGACCCACAAACGTATGGCCAACTCATCTTTGACAAAGCAGGAAAGAACATCCAATGGAAAAAAGACAGCCTCTTTAACAAATGGTGCTGGGAGAACTGGACAGCAACATGCAGAAGGTTGAAACTAGACCACTTTCTCACACCATTCACAAAAATAAACTCAAAATGGATAAAGGACCTAAATGTGAGACAGGAAACCATCAAAACCTTAGAGGAGAAAGCAGGAAAAGACCTCTCTGACCTCAGCCGTAGCAATCTCTTACTCGACACATCCCCAAAGGCAAGGGAGTTAAAAGCAAAAGTGAATTACTGGGACCTTATGAAGATAAAAAGCTTCTGCACAGCAAAGGGAACAACCAACAAAACTAAAAGGCAACCAACGGAATGGGAAAAGATATTTGCAAATGACATATCGGACAAAGGGCTAGTATCCAAAATCTATAAAGAGCTCACCAAACTCCACACCCGAAAAACAAATAACCCAGTGAAGAAATGGGCAGAAAACATGAATAGACACTTCTCTAAAGAAGACATCCGGATGGCCAACAGGCACATGAAAAGATGTTCAGCGTCGCTCCTTATCAGGGAAATACAAATCAAAACCACACTCAGGTATCACCTCACGCCAGTCAGAGTGGCCAAAATGAACAAACCAGGAGACTATAGATGCTGGAGAGGATGTGGAGAAACGGGAACCCTCTTGCACTGTTGGTGGGAATGCAAATTGGTGCAGCCGCTCTGGAAAGCAGTGTGGAGGTTCCTCAGAAAAGTAAAAATAGACCTACCCTACGACCCAGCAATAGCACTGCTAGGAATTTATCCAAGGGATACAGGAGTACTGATGCATAGGGCCACTTGTACCCCAATGTTCATAGCAGCACTCTCAACAATAGCCAAATTATGGAAAGAGCCTAAATGTCCATCAACTGATGAATGGATAAAGAAATTGTGGTTTATATACACAATGGAATATTACGTGGCAATGAGAAAAAATGAAATATGGCCTTTTGTAGCAACGTGGATGGAACTGGAGAGTGTGATGCTAAGTGAAATAAGCCATACAGAGAAAGACAGATACCATATGGTTTCACTCTTATGTGGATCCTGAGAAACTTAACAGGAACCCATGGGGGAGGGGAAGGAAAAAAAAAAAAAAAGAGGTTAGAGTGGGAGAGAGCCAAAGCATAAGAGACTCTTAAAAACTGAAAACAAACTGAGGGTTGATGGGGGGTGGGAGGGAGGAGAGGGTGGGTGATGGGTATTGAGGAGGGCACCTTTTGGGATGAGCACTGGGTGTTGTATGGAAACCAATTTGTCAATAAATTTCATATTAAAAAAACATAAAAAAATAAAATAAAAAAATAAAATAAAAAAAAAGAAATTGTGGTTTATATACACAATGGAATATTACGTGGCAATGAGAAAAAATGAAATATGGCCTTTTGTAGCAACGTGGATGGAACTGGAGAGTGTGATGCTAAGTGAAATAAGCCATACAGAGAAAGACAGATACCATATGGTTTCACTCTTATGTGGATCCTGAGAAACTTAACAGGAACCCATGGGGGAGGGGAAGGAAAAAAAAAGAGGTTAGAGTGGGAGAGAGCCAAAGCTTAAGAAACTGTTAAAAACTGAGAACAAACTGAGAGTTGATGGGGGGTGGGAGGGAGGAGAGGGTGGGTGATGGGTATTGAAGAGGGCACCTTTTGGAATGAGCACTGTGTGTTGTATGGAAACCAATTTGACAATAAATTTCATATATAAAATAAAAAAAAAAACACTGTTCAATGGCAAATGCTATTTACTATTATGGAAACTTAAAAAATGTAAGTCATTTTGGAATTATTTAGGGGAAAAGAAAATGTATTTGTGGTTTTTAATCTTCACAGGGCTATGGAGAGACTGTCAGAGAGCAATACAAAACTTCTTGAGGAGAGACAGCAGGACCAAACTTTACTCAGGACCCTTACTATGAGCCCAGGCCTGGAACCACCTTATTGTGGACATTTTGAAAATAATTTAGTGCTCAATGGAAACCTTACTCCAAGAGGAAACTTAGTGATTCCTACCTTAAACCCACGGCTGTCATATGACTACTGGGAGACTTCCTTGTGGAAGGTTAGTTATATTATCTGTTTTACTTTGGGTTTCAGATATCTGATATAATTGTTGCTTTTAATTTGGTGAAATTGTGAGTTGTTTAAGTAACCAATACATACGAATAAAAGTCATAATTATACATGCTAAGAAAGAACTGAGGTTAATTTTATATATATTAGTCCCTTGATCTCTCATTTCTTAGATATACTTATTTTTATTTTATTTTAGCGAGAGAATGAGTGAGTGCATGCAGGGGAGGGGCAAAAGGAGTGGGAGAAAGAGAATCCCAAGCAGGTTTCATGCTCAGCACAGAGCCGAATGTGGGGCTCAGTCTCAAAACCATGAGATCATGACATGAGTCAAAATCAAGATTTGGACACTTAAAACAACTGAGCCACCCAGGTGTGCCACAAGAGACACATAGCATTAACTATATTCAGTAAATATAACTAAACTTACCCATGTTAAATTTCTTGAAAAGCTTTCATTTAAATTTGATTTTAGAGTGTAAATGTTATTGCCTGGTAACCACAGGTACACTTAGATGCTTGGACTTATTTTCAGTTGGCAGTGGTTCATAAACATTTGAAAGTTTTGCTATAATCCAGTTTTTGCACCCCTGTATGTCAGTGAATGATCATCCTCCAAACACTTATGGACATATGAATGTTTACTATTTAAAAGAATCCATGGGGGTGCCTGGGTGGCTCAGTCAGTTCAGCGTCTAACTCTTGATCTTAGCTGAGGTTTTGATCTCAGGGTCATGAGTTCAAGTCCTGCATTGGGCTCTACCCTAAGCATGGAGGCTACTCTAAAAAAAAGAAAAAAAAAGAATCCATGGTAAGTCCTTTTTATGAATTAAATCAACTTGTAACACTACAAAGGTTAATTTCTCTTTTAAGTTAAAAGTGTTGCTATTTTCTTACATGAGAATATATCTTTAATTGCTTTCTTATTTATGGCACTCTTTTTTCTTTTTCCTTTTTTTTGACTTATACCACCTTTGTTTCTATTTTTATAAAATATCTTGATGAGTGATTGTAGAGCATTTTATAAATAGCTATATCAAGCAAATATTTGAATTTTTAAAATGAAGCTTTTATTTCTTCAAATGAGTTCTGTGCCCCTTTCTCTTTTCTTTTTCTGGAACCCCTTGAATGCAAGTCTTATTACACTGGATGTTGTCCCACAGGTCCCTTAACCTAGCCTCATTAAAAAAATTTTTTTTTCTTTTTGTTTTACGGCTTGGATGATTTCTACTACCCTGTCTTGCAAATTGTTGATCTGTTCTTCTGCATCTTCTTATCTGCTGTTGATTCCCTCTAGTGTATTTGTCATTTCTGTTATTGTATCTTTCAGCTCTGATTGGTTCTTTTTTATATTTTCTATCTCTTTCTGATGTTATCACTGGATCCATTCATTCTTCTCCCACGTTCACTGAGCATCTTCATGACAGTTACCTTAAACTCTTATGAGGTACATTAATTAACTCTGTTTCTCTTAGGTTTTTTTTTTTTTTTTTTTTTTTTTTTTTTAGGTTTTGTCATGTTCTTTCATTTGGAATGTACTCCTCTGTGTCCTCAGTTTGTCTGACTTTCTATGTTTGTTCCTAAAATGGTTCCTTTCAACTTTTTCTCTCGTTTGAGTGGGCGTTGCTTTTGAACAATGTACATTAGTTATGAAGACAAGGAAGAAGAGAACGTTTCTGTAAGTGCTGTCTAGTCATTTTTCTTGGTGGAGCTGTGACAGGTGACACTGGGTAGGCGGCAAGTAACCCTGCTCTTCTCTTTCTAAATTCAGAACACAGGAGACAGGGAGATGGAGAGAAACTTAGTAGCTTTATTATTAATACACACTAACAAATTGGAGGATATGATTTAGGTTATGTTAGCCACATTGGGCTTCCTCCCAAATTGTGCACTTCCCCACACAGTGGTAAAGTGAGGAAACAAATGCATGATCCCCACCCCGGGGGCCGGGTGCTTACCACAGAGCTGAGAGCAGACCCAAATTCATGTTACTGTGGGCAGGCACATCTTTTCAAAAAGGAGACTCAGAAACACATAAGCACTGCTTAGCTTCTTCTCCCAGATTCACCCGTTAGGTAAGTCTCCCTTCCCGTCGGGAGGGAGAGAGAGATAAGTCCACATGTGAGAAGTGAAGGTTCACCTATAATGTCCGACTGGATTTAAATTATAAATAAAGTGAATTGTGTCTTTTGTACATACCAACGAATGATGAGAGGTTAGACAGAAGCATGCTAGATGGGAAAGAGAAATCTGTGTTGGGTTTTAAATTTTGCTATAAATATCCACACCATGGGTTCACTCATTTGTTGAATGATTTTGATAAACCAAATTTTCTTTGGAAGAAATAAATAATTCTTTCAGGAAGACTTTCCTCAGTTTCAGCTTGCTTGCTTCACCTAAAGATTTTCTCTTTCAAGTTCTCTGTCCTGTGGTTTAAAAAAGTTGTGCTTAAAAATTGACTGCTACTAAAAGGAGTTAACATAATTTCTGTTCCTTGATTTTTATTGATTTCTTTAAAATTTGTAATTTAGTTTTAGAGCTACTATTGTGGGCCTCATACCTAAAACATTATTGAGCCACATGACAAAGTTTTATGTATTAATTTTCTCTGAGTTATACTTAAAATACACGTATTTTTCCTGACTTTGAGGAAGTAACTGGCATACAACTCTAGGCTTGGTAAGACCACAAGTGTAGTCCTGGTCTGCATCTAGTTGGATTCATGACCTCAGGCAAAGTGCACTCTCTCTGAGCCCTTTTTGTCTATTACGCAAAATTCGGGACTTTGACTAAATTAGTGACTTTTATACTTTCAAAATACTTTTTTTCAAAGAATAGAATGTATTTTTTTTTTGCATTAAACTGTATTGTGTAAAACAGAGAGAAGTAGAGCTGTCTAACTAAAGGAGAGATGGAGACTACGGCTGTGACTTCCTTGTCCCTCAATCCTGCAGTGTCCCCAACCGAACCTTAGATTTCTATGGGCCATATTTGAATGCTAACAGTTAATGAGAAAATCCTTCTAATTAAAAATCCTTTAAAAATGTTCTTTGAATTAAAATTTGCTGATATATAGTTTTTCTGTGTATAATTTTCTCACCCTCTTATATTTCTGATCAATGGAAAGGTATACACAAAAGTACACATGTGTTCTTATTCATGGACTTGAAAGCTATTTTCACCATCGAAACACAGTTTTTACCTAGAAATAAACATAAAGGTCACAGAGGTAAATGTTTAGGAAAAGAGCTTTTGGGGAAAAGATGCAACATTACCTTGGTAGCTCCTTAAGTCATGTCATATAAAAAACGTGGTTTAACGTGGTTTATATTTTATATCGTATTTATTAATGGTAACATAAAATTGTTTGAATAAAGCCTTCCCCCATCATCTGGTATTAAGTTATTAATTTTATATGTCTGGTATAGTAATGTTGTCCCATTCATTTATTAAGGCCTGAATATAATGCTATTGTCAAAAAAGTGTTATGGTTCCTAAAAATAGATATTCATTAATCCCACTACTGCGTATTTACCCAAAGAAAATGAAAACACTAATTTGAAAAGTTGTATGCATCCCTATGTTTATGGAAACATTGTTTGTGATAACCAAAATAGGGAAGCAACCTAAGTGTCCATGGAGAGATGAATGGATAAAGACAATGTGTAATATGTATACAACGAAATATAGCTCAGCTATCAAAAAGAATGAGATCTTGCCATTTGTGACAACATTGAGAGACCTAGAGGGCATTATGCTAGGTGAAATAAATCAGAGAAAGACAAATAAATACCATCTGATTTCACTTACATGTGGGATATAAAAAAACAAAACAAGTGAACAAACAGAATCATAACTACAGAGGACAAATTGGTGGTTGCTAGAGGGGCGGTGGGTAGAGAGGTATGGGCAAAATAGATGAAGGGGAGTAAGAGGTACAAATTCCAGTTATAAAATAAATAAGTCACAGGAATGAAGAATACAGCATATGGAATATCATCAATAATATTGTATTAATGTTGTATGGTGAGAGAGGGTAACTACACATACGGTAGCAAGCATAGCATAGTGTATACAATTGTCCAATCTGAATTTGTATACTGAAAAACTAGTGTAACATTGTATGTCAACTATACTTCAATTAAAAAAAGGTATTAGGGAAAAAAGTCTCTGAAAATATTGGGAAACATGTCAGCCAAAACATTTGTCCTCACACCCAAATTTCTAAAGACATTGGAATCCTTATCACCACAGTGTTGATTATGTTCAGTACACTATTTTGGAGCCCGTTTGGGGCATTCAGGGAGAGGCTACCTTGTCTAAGAAAGATCTAAATAAGAACATTCTAGACAGGAACAGTTGTAATATACAGTTGACCCTTGACCACCATGGTTTTGACCTGTGTGGGTCTACTTTACTTACACATGGATTATTTTGGGGTACTGTACAGTATTGTAAGTGTATTTCCTCTTCCTTCCGTTTTTCTCAATGTCATTTTTTTGCCCTAGCTTATTCTACTGTACAAAACATGTATGAATCGACTGTTTATGTTACCGGTAAGGCTTCCGGTCAACAGTAGGCTATTAGTAATTAAGTTTTTGGGGGATGAAAAATTATATACAGGTTTGTGACTGTACCCCAACCCCTGTGTTATTCAAGGGTCACCTGTAGTTGGAAAAATTTCATAAGTAAGTGGATAACCATAACTTTAATAAGTCAAGTGTTTCAAAACTTGGTCCTAATTTGGAGAAAGGAAACAAAGTTACAATTGAAAATTGTATACTGTTTTCCTTATCTCTAATTGAGAAACTTATAAATCAGAAACTAAGTTTGAAAACTGTTGTAACCCTCTATTTTTCCTTTCTTCAAAGAGATTTTCTGAAATCTTTGTGTGCATATGAAAAGAAATAAGTGTTTTAGTCATAATACAGATAGCAAAATATTTTTACTCAATTTTTTGCCAGTAGAATTTCCACATGACAGTATGACAGTCCCACTTTCTTCATTTTATATATATTTAAGAGTCACTCCTGAAAAACTAATAGCAAAAAGCATTCCTTCAAAGTTTGTTTTTCTATGAGTGAAAAAATGGAAAGCCCATTTTAAGGAACAATTCATTAAGGTAAAAAAAAACTGATTAAACTTTCAGAAATGGCAGTTTTTCCTAATCATTTCCAAGTAATAATTCAGTATACAATATGATTCTTGTTTAAACTTTTTTGTCCCAGTAAGATCCAACGTCACGTTTCAGAGATTATACATATTCAATAGATCAATATTAATTGTGCTTTTTATGAGATTCGCTTAAATAGCATTATATATATATGTATACATATATATACATATATATACACATATTATATATACGTACACACACATGCATATATATACATACATATACATATACATATATACATATATATACATAAATATACGTGTGTGTGTGTAAGTATGTATGTATGTATGTATGTATCTGTTCTCCATTATCTAAAACTAAAATGAAATAGGTAGGAATTTATTTTATTCATTTGATTGTCTATTTAAACGATCCCTAACTTTGGTTTAATCTCTACAAGTATTATTTCAAGACCACATGTCGTAAGCTATATATAATTCCTACCATGTCTTTTGTTTACCTTACACATTCTAAATAATATTTGGCTTATTTCAGACGCGGCAGGAGTTGGAGGAAAGAATAACCAGAGAACTAGAAGAAGGTATGTTGCCAAAATGTATGAAGTTAGATATCATTGATTTCTGAAATAAACTATAAATAGTAAATGGCATCCCTTTCCATTGTTTGGAGAATAGATACTACATTCACATTTTTTGTACATATCTAAAAAAAATGTAAAAGCATGAGCATAATGAAGAACACACTTCTTCCTCATTTAGTCCTCATGTGTCATAGCTCTTTTAAAATCTCCCACAAGTCTAGGGGCACCCAGGTGGCTCAGTCGGTTGGGCGACTGATTTCAGCTCAGGTGGGTTCAGGCCCCACAGAGGGCTCTGTGCTGAAAGCTCAGAGCCTGGAGCCTGCTTCAGATTCTGTGTCTCCCTCTCTCTGTGCCCCTGCCCGCTTGTGGTTTGTCTCTCTCTCAAAAATAAATAAACGTTAAAGAAGTTTTTTCAATCTAACTAAGTCTATATATCTGTTATTATTTCTGGCGACAATCTTCCTTCACTGGTGCCATCCTATGGAACTGTCAACCTGCACAAGTCTCAGAAAAGGTGTGCTTTATCAAATTGTTGTTTCTGCCAGTGATAGAAGACCCAAAAAGCCAAAGTCGTCTTAGTAATGTTTACTTAAGTAATTAGAGGTCATATAGCTGTCACTTGACAGGTAACGGGTTTCAATCTTCACTCATTGACTTTATCATTGCTTTTGCCCTTGGGTAAAACTTCAAGTTCCTTAGCATAGAATGAAAACACCCAAATCAGTTTGCTTCTTGCCAGATGATTCAGCCTTGTCTCTCACTATTTGCCCTACTCTGCTGCTTTGCTCTAGCACCTTGTCAAACTAAACTACTCATAATTGCACAAGTGTTCTTCCTCACTTCTAGCTCTTTGTATGTGCTTCTTCCCTCTACCTAGCATACTTTTTCCTTGTCCTTCAGGTATCAGCTGACATATCACCTTCACCAAAGAGCAGACAATATTGACACAAAACTGGGATGTCCCTTCCGTATGTTCCATTAGTGCTGTGTTTTATACCTGTCACTTACATCTGTATACTTGGCTCTGTTTGGAAATGCCTGTTTGATTTTTCAGTTTATAGTTTATGATTGTTCAGGGTGGACTGTGTCCTCATCTTGTAATTTCATCTTGTAATGAAAAAAAACAGAAACTCTGACATTTATCCACAATAGCAATTAATTCAGTGTGCAACCCTGAGCAAAATATATTTAATACTAATCTTGGGTTTCATATTGCAGTTGTACGTAGGTATTTTTCCTTTTTCTTAACACTCATAAAGGCCCCAACTTTTTTTTCTCTTTTCTTTCCTTTTCTTTCCTTTCCTTTCCTTTCCTTTCCTTTCCTTTCCTTTCCTTTCCTTTTCTTCTTCTTTTTTTTTAATCACTTGTAGTGAAAAGTATTTTGGAGAAAGAAGATAATTCTTTCTTTTCCTTTTCAGCTGCTACCGAATTTGAATGAGGATCCTGTAGAACTCCTTTAGTATCTACTGATGATTCAATTCTAAATCAAGATCCAGTATGGAAAGCGTCACGAGAATATGTACAGATTTTGAACAAAAATTATATGATTTGAAAAATAAATAGAAAAAATTTACTGGATGCTTACAAAACATTTTTATTGTTTCCCAATTGAACACACTATATGGCAAAATCTTGATTAAAGGAAAATGTTTTTGTATCATATGTGTGTAATGAAAATCTTTATAATATTTTAAACTATGTTTCTTTGCATCTCATTAGCTTTTAAGCACATTTTGTACGTGGAAACCAGCACTAGAGCGTTTTACATACATCAGACTGCTCCACTACCAGCGGTTTGAACAGCACCCAAACAACCAAGTTGTCATTAACACTTCAGTAGTGTTCATGGATAGCTTTTTGTATTTTGCAATTTTTATGACTATATGTGGGCCTAAAGATTTAGACATTATTTTGATGTATTCCTGCTATGGCTATTGCCAATATTTGTACATATAACATTTTTTTTATAGTGCCATAAAACCTATCTATAATTTTAATTGGAAACACTGATTTGTAGCTGCTCTAACAAAATACCATGGGCTTATGAAAAAAAAAGAAAGTTTTATTTTTCACCCTTCTGGAGGCTGGGAAGTCCAAAATGAAGGCACTGGCAGATTCAGTGTACAGCGACGGCCTGCTTCCTGGTTCATGGACGCTGGTCTTCCTGCTTGGCGCAGGGCCAAGGGAGCTCTCACAGCCCTCCTTTATAAGGGCACTAATCCCATTCATGAGGGCTCCACCTTCGTGACTTCATCATTTCCCAAATCCCCCACTTCTAAATACTATCACGTTGAACATTAAGAGTTAACACATGAATTTGGGTGAGTGGGGACACAAATATTCAGCCTAGAGCAAGGCTGTTCCTTGTTCTTGGCCACGTAGACTTCCTCAATACGGCCGCTTAGTTTAGGAGGCCAGCAAGGAGAATGTCACTTCAGAGAAGGCTCAGTCCCCCTTGAAGGGTGTTCACGTGATTAGATCAGGTTTGCCTAGCATAATCCTCCTTTTGATTGACTCTGAATTAACTGAATTAATTATGTCTGCAAGATTCCTTTACATGTGCCATATTCTAAAAGCTAGAGTCAAGTCATAGATCTCAAGTGAAAAGAATTATAAAGAAAAGGTGACAATACTATAGGGCAGATATCATGGGGTCACTTAGGGTCTTTCTGCTACAAGTATATTAAGAAGTTCCCTTATAATACTAGTTTTCTAAGTTCTGTCATGAGTGAATATTGAATGTTAAAAGAAGTTTATTTCACATCTATTGAGATAATTTTTTTAACTGTTTATTTTTAAGAGAGACCAAGCAAGCCAGCAGGGGAGGGGCAGAGAGAGAGGGAAACAGGATCTGAAGCAAGCTCTGCGCTGACAGTGGCGAGCCCAATGCGAACCCCATGTGGGGCTTAAACTCACATACTGTGAGATCATGACCTGAGCCTAAGTTGGATGCTTAACCGACTGAGCTACCCAGGTACCCTGAGATAAGTTTTTAAAAATATTTGTGAATGGGGGGAGGGGCCAAGATGGCGGAACACCATGGAAGTTTTGTGTGTGTCTCCCATCCATGAAATACAGCCAGGCCAACACGAAACCATCCTACACACCTAGAACACTGATTGGAGGACTAACACAACAGTCTGCACAACCCGAACCTCAGAATTCAGCAGGAATTTACCCCAAAAGAAGCAGCATGAAGAAACGACAGCCAGGAATTTAACCAACACAGATACAAGCAAGATGTCTGAACCAGACTTTAAAATCACGATAATAAGAATATTAGCTGGGGTCGAAAATAGATTAGAATCCTTTTCTGCAGAGATAAAAGAAGTAAAAAATAGCCAGAATGAAATTAAAAATACTATAACTGAGCTGCAATCACGGATGGATGCAGTGGCGGCAAGGATGGACAAGGCAGAACAGAGAATCCGCGATATAGAGGACAAACTTATAGAGAATAACGAAGCAGAAAAAAAAGAGGGAGATTAAGGCAAAAGAGCATGATGTAAGCATTAGAGAAACCAGTGACTCATTAAATAGGAACAACATCAGAATCATAGGTGTCCCAAAAGTGGAAGAGAGAGAAATAGGGGTATTAGGTTTATGTGAGCAAATCATAGCGGAAAACATTTACGAAACCTGGGGAAAGACACAGACATCAAAATCCAGGAAGCACAGAGGACCCCCATTAGATTCAACAAAAACCGACCATCAACAAGACACATCATAGTCAAATTCACAAAATGCTCAGGCAAGGAGAGAATCATGAAAGCAGCAAGGAAAAAAAAAAAGTTCCCTAACCTAAAAGGGAAGACAGATCAGGTTTGCAGCAGACCTATCCACAGAAACTTGGCAGGCAAGAAAGCAGTGGCAGGATATAATCAGTGTGCTGAATCAGAAAAATATGCAGGGGCGCCTGGGTAGCTCCGTCGGTTAGGCGTCCGATTTTTGCTCTGGTCATGATCTCGCAGTTTGTGAGTTCGAGCCCCATGTCGGGCTCTGTGCTGACAGGTCAGAGCCTGGAGCCTGCTTCGGATTCTGTGTCTCCTTCTCTCTCTGCCCCTCCTCTGCTCATGCTCTGTCTCACTGTCTCTGTCTCTCTCTCTCTCTCTGTCAAAAATAAATAAACATTAAATAAATAAAGTAAAAAAATAAATGCAGCCAAGAATTCTTTATCCAGCAAGGCTGTCACTCAAAATAGGAGAGAGAAAAAGTTTCCCAAACAAAAATTAAAGGAATGTGTGACCACTAAACCAGCCCTGCAAGAAATTTTAAGGGGGACTTTCTGAGGGAAGAATAGATGAAAAAAATTATATATACATACATACTAATATACATATACATATATATATATACATATGTATATGTATATATATATATGTATATACATATATATATGTATATATATGTATACGTATATATGTATACGTATATATGTATACGTATATATATATATATACGTATATATACGTATACATATATATATATTTATATATTTATATATATTAAAAGCAACAAAGATTAGAAAGGAGCAGAGAACACCACCAGAAACTCCAAGTGTACAAGCGTCATAATGGCAATAAATTCATATCTTTCAGTACTCACTCTAAATGTCAGTGGCCTCAATGCTCCAATCAAAAGGAATAGGGTAACAGAATGGATAAGTAAACAAGGTCCATCTATATGCTGTTTACAGGAGACCCAGTTTAGACTTAAAGACACCTTCAGATTGAAAATAAGGGGATGGAGAACCATCTCTCATGCTAATGGTCAACAAAAGAAAGGTAGAATAGCCATACTTATATCAGACAATCTAGTCTTTAAAATAAAGACTGTATCAAGAGATGCAGAAGGGCATTATGTCATAATCAAGGTGTCTATCCACCAAGAAGACTTAACAATTGTAAACATTTATGCGCCAAATGTGACAGGACCCAAGTATGTAAATCCATTAATCACAAACATAAAAAAAACTCATTGATAGTAATACCATAATAGTAGGAGACTTCAACACCCCACTCACAGCAATGGACAGATCATCTAATCAAAAAAAAAATCAACAAGGGAACAATGGCTTTGAATGACACACTGGACCAGATGGACTTAACAGATATATTCAGAACATTTCATCCTAAACCAGCAGAATATACTTTCTTCTCCAGTGCACATGGACCATTCTCCAGAATAGACCATATACTGGGACATAAATCAGCCCTAAGTAAGTACAAAAAGATTGAGATCATATCGTGCATATTTTCAGACCACAACATTATGAAACTCGAAATCAACCACAAGAAAATATTGGGAAAGGTAACACATACTTGGAGACTGAAGAACATCCTACTAAAGAATGGATGGGCCCACCAAGCAGTGAAAGAGGAAATTGAATAGTATATGGAAGTCAATGAAAGGGATAACACCACAACCCAAAGCCACTGGGACACAACAAAGGTGGTTATAAGAGGAAAATATATAGCAATCCAGGCCTTCCTAAAGAAGGAAGAAAGATCTTAGATACACAACCTAACCTTACGCCTTAAGGAGCGGGAAAAAGAACAGCAAATAAAACCCCAAACCAGCAAAAGTCAGGAAATAATAAAGATTACAGCAGAAATTAATGCTATCAAAACAAACAAACAAACAAAAACAAAAAAATACCAGTAGAACAGATCAATCAAGCCAGAATCTGGTGCCTTGAAAGAATTAACAAAATTGATAAACCACTAGCCAGTCTGGTCAAAGAAGAAAAAAGGAAAGGACCGAAATAAGTAAAATCAAGAATGAAAGAGGAGAGATCACAACCAACACAGCAGAAATTAAAACAATAACAAGAGAATAGTATGAGCAATTATATGCCAATGAAATGGGCAATCTGGAAGAAATGGACAAATTCCTAGAAACATATACACTACCAACACGGAAACAGGAAGAAATAGAAAATTTGAACAGACCCATAACCAGTAAGGACATCGAATTAGTAATCAAAAATCTGCCAAAAACCAAGAGTCCAGGGCCAGATGGCTTTCCAGGGGGTTATTCTACCAAACATTTAAGGAAGAGTTAGCACCTATTCTCTTGAAACTTCCAAAACATAGAAATGGAAGGAAAACTTGCAAACTCTTTCTATGAAGCCAGCACTACCTTGATTCCAAAACCAGTCAGAGACCCCACTAAAAAGGAGAACTATAGACAACGTTCCCTGAGGAACATGGATGCAAAAATTCTCAACAAGATATTAGCCAACCGGATCCAACAATACATGAAAAGTATTACTCACCACGACCAAGCGGGATTTATACCTGGGATGCAGGGCTGGTTCCATATCTGCAAAACAATTAACGTGATTCATCACATCAATAAAAGAAAGGGCAAGAACCATATGACCCTCTCAATAGATGCAGAGAAAGCATTTGACAAAATACAGCATCCTTTCTTGATAAAAACCCTCAAGAAAGGAGGGAGAGAAGGAGCATACCTTGAGATCATAAAAGCCATATATGAACAACCCAATGCTAATATCATCCTCAGTGGGGAAAAATGGGAGTTTCCCCTCTAAGGTCAGGAACAAGACAGGGATGTCTGCTCTCACCACTGTTACTCAACATAGTATTGGGAGTCTTAGCCTCTGCAATCAGACAACACAAAGAAATAAAAGGCATCCAAATCGGCCAGGAGGAGGTCAAACTTTCCCTCTTCGCAGATGATACGATACTTTATATGGAAACCCCCAAATATGCCACCAAAAAACTGCTAGAATGGATTCCTGAATTCGGCAAAGTTGCAGGATATGAAATCAATGTGCAGAAATCAGTTGCATTCCTATACACCAACAATGAAGCAACAGAAAGAGAAATGAAGGAATCGATCCCATTTACAGTTGCACAAAATGCCACAAAATACCTAGGAATAAATCTAACCAAATAAGTGAAAAACGTATATACTGAAAACCATAGAAAGCTTATGAAAGAAATTGAAGAAGACACAAAAAAATTGTAAAAAAGATTCCATGCTCCTGGATAAGAAGAACAAATATTGTTAAAATGTCGATACTACCCAAAGCCATCTACATATTCAATGCAATCTCTATCAAAGTAACACCAGCATTCTTCACAGAGCTAGAACATATAATCCTAAAATGTGTATGGAACCAGAAAAGGCCTCGCAGAGCCAAAGCAATCTTGAAAAAGAAAACCAAAGCAGGAGGCATCACAATCCCAGACTTCACTCTATACTACAAAGCTGTAATCATCAAGACAATATGGTGCTGGCACTTGAACACACAGTCAGAACAATGGAACAGAATAGAGAACCCAGACATGGACCCACAAACGTATGGCCAACTAATCTTTCACAGAGCAGGGAAGAATATCTAGTAGCATAAAGACAGTCTCTTGAGCAAGTGGTGCTGGCAAACTGGACAGCGATATTCAGAAGAATGAACCTGGACCACTTTCTTACACAAAAATAAACTCAAAATGGATGGAAGACCTCAATGCAAGACAGGAAGCCATCAAAATCCTCAAGGAGAAAGCAGGCAAAAACCTCTTTGATCTTGGCCACAGCAACTTCTTATTCAACACGTCTCCGGACGCAAGGGAAACAAAAGCAAAAATGAACTAGTGGGACCTCATCAGACAAAAAGGCTTCTGCACAGCGAAGGAAACAATCAGCAAAACGAAAAGGCAACTGACAGAATGGGAGAAGGTATTTGCAAATGACATATCAGATAAAGGGTTAGTATCCAAAATCTACAAAGAACTTCTCAAACTCAACCACCCAAACAACAAATAATCCAGCGAAGAAATGGGCAAAAGACATGAATAGACACTTCTCCAAAGAAGACATCCAGATGGCCAACTGACACATGAAAAAATGCTCCACATCACTCATCATCAGGGAAATAAAAATCAAAACCACACTGAGCTACCCCTTTACGCCTGTCAGAATGGCTCACATGAACAACTCAGGCAACAACAGATGTTGGCGAGGATGTGGAGAAGGAGGATCTCTTTTACATTGTTGGTGGCAATGCAAGCTTGTGCAGCCACTCTGGAAAACAGTATGGAGTTTCCTCAAAAAACTAAAAATAGAACTACCTTACAACCCAGCAATTGCACTACTAAGCATTTATCCACGAGATACAGGTGTGCTCTTTCGACGGGACACATGCACCCCATGTCTATAGCAGCACTATCAACAATAGCCAAAGTATGCTAAGGAGCCCAAATGTCCATCGATGGATGAATGGATAAAGAAGATGTGGTATCTAGATACAATGGAATATTACTAGGCAATCAAAAAGAATGAAATCTTGACATTTGCAACTACATGGATGGAACTGGAGGGTATTATGCTATGTGAAATTAGTCATAGAATGACAAAAATCATATGACTTCACTCGTATGAGGACTGTAAGAGACAAAACAGATGAACATAAGGGAAGGGAAACAAACATAATATAAAAACAGGGAGGGGGACAAAACAGAAGAGACTCACAAATATGGAGAACAAACTGAGGGTTGCTGGAGGGGTAGTGGGAGGGGGGATGGGCTAAATGGGCAAGGGCACTAAGGAATCTACTCCTGAAATCATTGTTTCACTCTATGCTAACTAATTGGGATATAAATCCTGAAAAATAAAAAATTAAATTAAAAAAGTAAAAATAAAAAAATAAAATAAAGTATTTGTTAACGTGGGGAATTACATTATTTGCTCATGTTAAGCCAACTTTGCATTTCTCAGATTAACTGAATATAGTTGTGATTTCATTCATTTTTTCTTTTCATGATTTTATTTTTTTATATTTATTTTTGAGAGAGAGAGAGACCGAGCGTGAGCAGGGGAGGGGCAGAGAGAGAGGGAAACACGGAATGTGAAGCAGGCTCCAGGCTCTGAGCTGTCAGCACAGAGCCTGACGCAGAGCTCAAACTCATGAACTTCGATATCATGACCTGAGCTGAAGTGGTCAACCAAGTGAGCCACCCAGGTGCCTCTATTTTATTTTATTTGGGAGAGAGAGAGAGAGAGAGAGACAGAGACAGAGAGACAGAGAGAGAGAGAGAACACAAGAGTGGGGGGGGGGCAAAGGGAAAGAGAGAGAGAATCTTAAGCAAGCTCCAGGCTCAATGCGGAGCCAGACGCAGGGCTCAATCCTATAACCCTGGACTCCTGACCTGAGCAGAAATCAAGAGTCGTATGCTTAAACCACTGAGACACCCAGGCGCCCCTCGGGGCTTACATTTTCATTTGGCACTGGGCCCCACAAATTCTGTCACTGCAAAGTCCCCACTAGGGCACGTCCCCCCTCCCCCCACCCCACCCAACCTCCTCCCACAAGACCCTCCCCTCGACCCCACCGCACACTAGTCCCCCTCAGAATGAAATCCAAACTCCTCTCTGGGCCCACAGACACCGCCAATCTGGTCCTCGAATCTTTGCTGCCCTCGCTGCCCTCGTCCACTAGGCTCCAGTCACAGTCCCCACCTTTCGTCTCAGGGTCCTCCCACTGGCTGCTCCTAGGCCTGGAATGTGGCTGCCTGCTCAGAGGGGCCCTCCTGGCCCTCCAGCTACAGTGGCTGTCCCCTGCTCAGGTCTTCTGCTCCCCAGCACTCACAGCGGAAGCTAGCAGTCTCTTTGTCTACCTGTTCGTGGTCTGTCTCCCCCACCCACACCCTGGCGCTCAGAATGTCAACAGGAGAGCAGGGTCATCTTAAGCCTGCAAGCCTCAGCCACTGGTCACTGGTCACAGTGGAGCCCCACCCCCTAGAACAAAGCCTGGCCCAGAGCAGAGGCTCCCTAAACAACTGGTGCATGACGACACACCTTGCCTGAGAAGTGATGACAAGTACCATCTAGTGTGGGGCGGCAGATCCGGCCAGTGTGAGCCCATACATGGCAGGGTGTTCTCCCCTGATCTCAGGCCCAGAGAACCCGCACCCCCTACTCCCCGCACTCCCCATCTGGATCCTCACTGGCGCTGAGATCAGCACAGGGTGTCGGGCAGTGCCAGCCCCTCCCACCAGGCTCCCCCAACCTCCACGGGGACAATGTACAAAGGGCCGCTTCAGCAAGGAGCTTCAGCTCCATCTCTAGCCCACAGGCCTGAGGTGGGGGAGGGGAGGGGAGGGGAGGGGAGGGTGGGCCCCAGCCCTCTTCTGTCCTCTTGGAGCCTGCTCTAGCACAGGGCCAGGAGGGTGACAGATTCAAGCTGTAGTGCGGAGAGGCTTTGTTTCAGGAGCTGTGCCTTGCGGCCTGGGGGAGATGCCCTTGCACAGCGAGTGGATGAGACACATCAATGCACAGGGTCAGTGTGCCGGGGCAGAAGGCGGTCCCCATGTACCCAGGCAGCAGGAGTGGAGCGGTGCTCCCCCATGTGTACAGGGTACAGTTGCGAGGTGCAGCCGTGCACTCAAGAGGCTAAAGTGCTGTAGGGTGAAGGGAGAGAGAGGAGCAGACCCGGCAGGGTCTGGGCCAAGCTGGAGGGCAGAGGCCTGGGCTCAGAGTTGGCTCCCATCCTGCCTGGGACCCTCCGCTGCAAAACCAGGAACAAAGAACTCGCTCAAATAGTGGTTCCCGAAACCTGAGCTGATAACCCGAGATGTGACCATCCACCCAGTCTCCCAGGCCAGGAGCCCGGCAGTCATCCTGAATCTGGCTTCTCACTAACCTCGAGCTCCCCATCGCCAGGCACATCTCTTCGATGCCCAGGTACTTGTCGTCCCACCCGGCCCCCTGTGCCACTGTCCCACGCTGCCTGCGCCACCATCCCCGCTCACCTGGACAACAGCAGCAGCCTTACCAGGGAAGGGGCTCCTGGCTTGAGCCCCAGGAGCCAAGCAAAAGCCACATCTGATGCTGCCCCTCTCAGCTTGGAACACCTGCTCCCAGGATAAAGTCCAAATCCTCTAGGAGGCTCCAAGTTTCTGTGTAATCTTTCACTCCTTGCCCAGGTAGGCTCAGCTGAACTGCAATTCCTCAAGACTGCAGAAGGACTGAGCTGCCTCACCCCTGGCCTGCCCCCCAGGGCTCCTCACCCTAAACTGGACGGTGCTGACCAACTCTCCTGGGGCCCCAGCACAGAGCCTGATGCAAAGGAGGTGCTGACGACAGACCCCCCTCCACCCCCAAATCCACACACCTGCAGCTGCAGTCAGTGCTGCTGGGCTCTCACAACTGGTCTGGGGTTGGAAAAAGTCTAGTCCTGCCTGGGCAAGGCACACCCCGATGAGGTGGCTCATGTACAGGAACTCAACGGGTCCCCCACAATGGGAGGGAAGTGGTGGAGAGCGGAGACACGGGAAAGGGCTCCAGCCTTCAAAGCGCTCTGAGCAGGATGGCTGATGGTCCGGAGGAGACCAGCAAGGAAGGAGGGGAAACAGGAAGGGATCTCAGTTCACCCCTGGGTGCTCAGTTCACCTCTGGCTCACCCCATCAGTGCCTGGCACAATGCCCGGCTGCTGCTGGCTCAAAGGATGGGCTGGGACCCTGGCTCTGCCCCCCACCCCCAACTCTGGAATCCTACTCTCTTGGAGGCAGAAAAGCGGGGGCTGGTAACGCCACCTCACGGGGATCTGGGGAAGTGACCAGGCTGTTCCTGGCCCAGATCCTACAGCTCTGGCTCTCTGGGAGCCCGAGCAAGGTCTTCCACCTCCTTCAGGAGAGGTGGCCTGGAGCAGGTGCACCTGGGGAGCCTCTGTGGAGCTGGGACAATGAGCCCTTTCTCTTTTCCCTTCCCAATCCACCTCTGCCCACCCCTGCCTTCGAGGGTCTGTGGCGCCCTCGGCTCAGGACCCGACTGTCTCCACTGGGGGACACTCAAGAAGCATTCACCAAATGGCACAGGGCACCATGCAGGGCTGTAGGCACCGGGGCCTGCTCCTTCATATGGAGCCGCCAGTCTGTTCTTGCTCCTCTGACTAGTCTTTTCCCTCTTCTAGATCCCGAGAGCATTCCGGAAAAGGGCCGCAAGTGCCCAAATGTCCCACTGAGTGTGAGAAAGAAGAGAAAGGAACAGCAGTGAACAGACCGTCACCACAAGGGGACAGAGTCATTCAGGAGTCAAGTGGCCAGGGTCCAGGCTTTAGCAATGCCACTAAGCTTGCTGGGAGAGCCTGAGCACCAGGTGAAGTGCTCCATCTTGTCTCACCATCACGTGACCATTTCACAGAGGGGGAAACTGAGGTTTGGAGAGGGGACAGGACTAGCCCCAGGTCAGGCAGCAGCGAGCTGTGGAGAGGTCCTGGCTCAGCAGAGACCACGTGCGTGCCACTGCAGCTCACCAATGCTCAAGACCTCCCCGTTCCTGCCGGACCTCAGTTTCCCCCACTGACCATCGGGGGCACAGACTGGATCTTCCAGCTTCTGGCTGACTTGAGTGTTCCAGGTTCTAGAAGGCCCACAATCTAGGTCTGCTGCTCCATCTTCCTCCTCTGAGTTCCGTGATCCCGCTTCTCTGGTCTGGATCACGGGGTTCTACTTTCCAGGTGCTGTGTTCTGGTGTCTGGTCCCCAAGTTCGCCTCTTGGAAAGATCTGCAGCCCAGGCAGGTTCTCCAGCCCACATGCTTCATTTTCATTCCCTGTATTCTCTCCCAGCCCCCAGCAGTCGGGGCCCACAGGTCACCACCTGAAGCTCCAGTTCCGTCGGCCCTCGGGGCTGCTTTAGGGCATGAAAATAGCTGGGGAGGCCTGTCCCAGGCCCCATGTCACTGGTCAGAATGGGATACTGGAGATCATACTCACAGCTGGGCAGGAACCCCCGTCCCCACTCTTCCCTGTGTCTCCAGGACCACGTTTCTGACCACCCCCAGCCCTGCTGGCTTCTGCCCCCACCAGTCCGCACGGCGACAGCCCCCAAGATGGCACTTCCCGAGGACAGAGACCTTGGGTCATTTTTCTTTGGGGTCAGAGCCTGGTACTTCCTTAGTGGGTGTCTGTTAAACACTTGCAGAATGAATTAACCAGGTGTGCCCGGAGTCCCGGCAGGATTACACACTGTCACAGCCTCAAAGACCAGAGTTCACATATGACAGAGATGCTCACGCTGTGTGTGCGTGCAGGTGATGTGCACAAAACACGTGCTCAAAAACACAGACACGTCACACCCTCAAGTCAGCAGATCTGTGCCCCTGGCACCTAGCCTGGGCCCTGGCACTTGGCTGAATAACAGCTGATCGAATGAATGGGTGCTCTGTACTAGGTATATGGGGGAGATGGAGATCGAATCCTCACCCAGGATCAAGGCTCAGCTGTGATTCCAAAGACCATTTCCACGAGGTCGAACTTGACTACATTGTAGGAGGACCCCCTGGAAAGGCACTTCGGGGCCGGAGTCAGTAAGGAAGGCAGTCAACAGTGCTACGCACCCACCTGGGCACGAGGATGGAGGTGAAGCAAATAGCCCTAGGGCCACCTCTGGCTGGGAGGGGCAGAGGGCAGCCTGGGGTGGGGTGGGGTGGGGTGGGGTGGCTTTCCAGGTGGAGGTGGGAAGGTGAGGGCCCTGAGGCCTAACCCACAGGACAGGAAGGACAGCAGAGGTTTGAATGGAATTCTGGGCGTGCTACATCCCAGTAGCCCCAGGTCTGGACTCTCTCTGACCCAAATTCCGAGAAAGAGAGACACACAGGCTAAGCTGTCTGCAGGCGCGCCTGTTCTGGGGGATGGGCCCGGGGGCAGGGTCCCTCTGGAAGCCACTGACACTTGGTGACCCCAGAGTCTCATGAATGGGGAGCTGGCTGTTCTCAGGGCACTTTTTCTTAGACCTCTCTCCTTTACATGGTAACTCCATTTTTCTGGTTATAAAGGTTTCACCTACAACCTAGGAAATGTGAAAATCACGGCGAAGGAAGGGTAATATCACCCACCATCCCTGGGGCTAACATTTGGCCTAAGTTCTCACAGGCTTTTTTTCCCGTGCACCTTCTTGCTAGAATGAGCTATCGATGTGGATTTCCTGCCAGCTTTTGGACAGCAAGCATTTTCTCTAAGGAGCTTTGTTCTCCACATGGGAAGACCGAGTGCAGACCTGAGCCCTGGGGACTTTGCTCTCCTGGGCTACTTCCCATCCCCCTCAGACCTGACCTGGATCCTGCAGACAAATGCTCCAGCTGGGGACTGGAGTGGGGGAGGGGTATGGCCACATAGCCCTGGGCTCTCCTCTTACAAGCCACAAAGGGACTAGCAACCACTCCCCAGGGTGCTCTGGGTCAGTCCCAAGCACCTCGGGCCTTCAACATTCCCTCTGTGAAATGGGCATGTTTGGCTAGCTATCTGGCCTCAAGGCTCCCCAGGCTGGTCTCTTCTCTGGGCTGCAGGGACAGTCGCCTGAACTGGGCTGCAGCTTACAGCTGCTTTCCCTTTTCACTCCACTGGCATCTCAGACCAGGCCCTCAAGGTTCTCTGCATCTTGTGGAGCAGCCGGATGGAAATCCTGGCAGGGTGGGTCAGCCTGGCCCTTGGGGTGGGAGTCAGGCAGGACTTCCTGGAGGTGTCTTAAAGGATGAGCCAGCACCTGCCAGGAGAGGAGGGGAAGGCCACTGCAGACAGAGGGATAGCATCTGCAAAGGCTCAGCGGTGGGGCGGGGCAAGGGTGGGGGAGGTGTGTGTGGGGGAAGCCAGCACCTGGATTGTAGTCTGGGTGGGGTGCTGGTGCATTTCGCCCTCCCCACATGCCAGTGCCTGGGGGCAGACCACAGAGTCTGTTACATCCCCCACTGGTGGCTGCAGGACCACTGCCCCTACTCAGATATGGCCTCGAACTTCCATGACAGCAATAACACGCCAGGCCCCACAGCAGTCCTGGACACCCCTGAGGGGGGGTTTGCCTGGGGGCCCTTTGGGGCCAGGCTCTGTGGCTTAATGGCTCTGACAGAGGTCATCCCGCACAGACAGAATGCCCCTGCCCCATTCCCTGGACCTCTCCGCCATGGTGGAGGAGTCTCACACCCTCTGCTCTAGTCCTAATGGCAGGTATGACCTTGGACCCGTCACCCACACCCTGTGGGCCTTGGCTCAAAGACTGAAGACTGATCTGGGCTGTTCCAAGGTCCAGATGGGACCAGAGCTGGCTCTGCCTGAACTGACCACAGGGGTTCCCAAACACCTACTATGTGCCAGAGCCCCCAACACTGCCTCCTTGTTTCTCTCTCCCGCCAGCCCGGAGGCAGGATCTCTTCCCACTACTGCCCCTTACAGACACAGAAGGCCCCTGGATGCAGGTTTTCTGACCCTGGGATGTGGGCATAGGTGAAAATGTAGAGCCACACCTCCAAGCCACAGCTAGAACCAACTGAGATAATGTGTTACTGCTTCATAAACTCTAGAGTGCAGACTCATTTATTTTTTTTTCCACACAATGGGCAAGGCTCCGTTCTGCAGGACCCCTCCCAGCTGTGTGACCCTACTAAGTCACCTGTCTAGGGCTCAGTTTCCATTGAACGAAATTAGGATTACATCAGCACCCCCTCCCAGGGCTCCTGAGATACCGAAATGAAATCAAGCAAGAAAGCACCAGCCCCTCACTCCCATCCGAGCCATAAATGAGTTCGGACCATTAATATTCACGGTCCTCAGAGATGGCCCGGAAGGCACCTTCTCCATCTTTTGCCTAAACCGGCCAATCTGTACTGCTTCTGGAAGTGGCCCTCACCTGTCACATGACCCATCACCATTCATTAAGCAGTTAAGAAACAGTCATCAAATGCCTTTTGCATGTTAGGCAAGGTGCCGGCCCCCCGAGAGTGCCTGTGTGACCAGCCTAGAAGCCCCACCTGTCATGGGCAGCCCTCCCTTGTTCCACCTCCCCGGCCACCATTGCTCACCCACCATGATTCCCCCAGGCTGTGTGCCAGGCCCGGATTAGCAAGAGTGGGGCCACGATTGACCGGTCCAGAGTATTACACAAGCTCTGTGGGGGTCTGTGGCCAGCTGGGACCTGTTTCCAGAAGGAAACAGCAGCATCAGGTGCCTGGATAAAGGCAAATTGGGGTGTGGGCGGTGAGTACGGTGTGATGTGTGCAGAGCTGGGTTAGGGTAGCAGGGGGCAGAGCCTGAGAACGCAAGCAGGGGCAGGGTCATAGGGATCTGGGTTAAGGGCAAGGGAGTCTCTTAAAGCAGCCTGAACTCCACTGGGCTGGGCAGCGGTTCTGGGAGTCTGCAAGCCTCTGTATCCCCAGGACAACATTTTAAAATCTGGGTTTCCATCCCCCTCTCCCATAGTGGGATTCTGACTCAGCGGGGTGTGGCAGGGCCTGGGAAGTCTGTATTTTCCCCAAGCCACCCAGGTGAGGCTACACGGGGCTTCCAGAGACAGAGCCCCAGGACTACAGGGAAGAAGGGAGTGGCAATCAGGGCCACAAAGAGGGTGGCCTCGAGGCCAGGACACCAGTGACGTGGTTGTCTTGGGCGTCCAGGCTTCAGAGACCGTTCCCTTTTGAGTGACTGAGGGGCCTATCCAAGGGGCCTCATCGGGCTATGGGGGTCCTACAGGCTGGATACAATCCCAGCCCCACCACTTCCCGGCCCTAAGCCCAGGGCCCCAGGCACCCTCAAACTGCCAAATGGGGAGAATAATAGTATCTGCTTCAAGGGACGTTAGCAGGCGTAGCTGAGATGATGCCGACAAAGTGCTTGGCCCAGCGCCCAGCACATAGTAAGTGCTCGATAAATAGCAGCAAATTATGACTCAGAGGTCAAGGTGGGGTAGAAAACCCTGGGAAGTCATCCATTATGGGCCCCGGTCAACCAGAATCCTGGAGACGGCCTCTGGCCACCCTCCCTTGCTTAGACCCCCATCTGGGCTGCTGCTTCTGGGAAGTTCCCAGCCTGCCAGGAGAGGGCAACTGGAGGTCAGACCCCAAGGAGGCCCCAGCGTCAGAGCAGGCTCTGGCCTCCTGCCTTGGCACCTCACCCTGCCCCTCCCAGCCCAGGGGATTCCTCCTTCAGCAGGAGCCAAAGTCTAGAGCCAAACAGGCTCTAAATTCATAAAGCAACGGAGTAATTAGGGTGTGTGAATGATTATTTCCAACTTTATTTTTCTAGATAAAGCGAAAATAAGTGGGCCAACAGGGGAATTTCCACTTGGGGCGGTGCAAGAAAAAGTATTTTGGGACCCCGTTAACTTCCTGGGTTACAGGCAGTGCTGTGGGCCCATGTCAGCCCCACTCTAGACCACAGGAGGGTGGTCCACTACCCTTCTACCAGGCCTGCTTTCAGTCCCGCCCAAAGCCTCACTTCCCCTTCCCTTCTGGCAGGTGTGGCTAAGCAGGGTCCCTGTGACCATCCCTGCATGGTGTGAGGATGCCCTCTGGAGGGTTAGTCTCCTCCCACAGGGAGGGAAAGGGAAGAGGAATGGGTAAAAGAACAGGGATGCTCCCTGGGGCTGAAAGTCATTCATTCATTCATTCATTCATTCATTCAAGCTCCTATAGGATAGGGAACTCACGGCCTAGTGGAACACGCCACAGCAAACACACTGAAGATTCATTCATTCATTCAAGCTCCTATAGGATAGGGAACTCACGGCCTAGTGGAACACGCCACAGCAAACACACTGAAGAAAGAGAAGTGGTGCTCTGCCCAGCCCACAGCAAGGAGCCTCTCTGAACAATGAACGGATGCTGAAGCCGAGAGGCAAAGGATGGGTGGTCCTTAACAAGACAGAGCCTCCATTCCCCCATCTGCAAAAGGGATTATCACAGTATCTCTATCACAGGTTGCCGTCCAGATGCAATGTTAGCTACTAATATTTTTATGGGGAGGCAGGGTGCACACGAGAGGGGCTGCAAGGCCAGAGAAACAGCAGAAGGGGAGGAGTGTCTGTGGGATTTGGGGTGGAGGAGGCTTTTGAAGGGTGACAGAGTTTCAGGGCACATAGGAAGAAGTGGGTGGAACAGACATTCAGGCAGAGGGAACAGCATAAGCAAGGGAATAGAATCTGAGGTTTGAGACGCGTCTGGACCCTTTCTCAGAGCTCTGTCAGGTTAATGCTTGGGATCCAGTTAGGTCATTCTGTGCAGACAGCCCGAACCAGGCCAAGGTCAAGAGGATCCAGAACAGAAGTGACGCAGGGTCAGAGGTGCAGAGGTTCCCAGGAAGGAGGACACCAGTCCTCCTTCCCCTCTGCCCTCCATCTCACCACGGGTTACTTATTCAGAGTAGTCTCTTGTCCTGGCCTCAGCCTGTCGGATGCCTCCCTCTCTCAGCTATAGTATGGCCTGGCAGCTCTCCAAGTCTCTGGAGCCTTCTCTCCTTATTCAACCATCATTTATTAAGCACCTACTGAATACCTGGGTGCTAAAGCTGGCATGGACCAGCTCCCACTGCGAGATGGTTAAGCTGTTGGTAGCCTCAAATTGGCCTTGCTGGAAGATTTACACCGTGGAAACCTGCCAACGCTGTTTATCAGGTACCTTTTTCTCCCAGAGGGCCTGTTGCCAGCACACCATTGCCCCCTGCCCAAGCAACGGACACAGAAAGACAGGCCCCCGCCTATAGGGACTCACACACAAGAGGAAGACGATAGCCTACTGGAGCAGGCAGTGTAATCTTCCTGGACGCAGGGGTTAGCTGGGAGACCCATTCTGGAAGAGGGGGCATAAATGCGCACTAGAAACTGAACCAAGCTGTTCAAATAGCACTAGTGTGCCTCGTTCCCATTTTACAGGCAAGGAAACAGAGGCACAGAGAGGCAGAGTCACCAGTCCACGTTCACACAAAAGTGGCAGAGTTGAGATTTGAACCTGGGCCACTGAATCTGGAGTCCTTGCTTTTAATTTCTGCCCTTGACTGTCCCAAGGTGCAATTATTGCAACGCCCAGCCCCCCACCCCCCCAAACCCGGCCCTCCCCCCCACACACCCCTAAGCAGCCAGCACAGTGCTACGCAAGACCATGGAGGCCCAACTGGTTTTGCTGCCCAACTAGATTCCATTCTCCTGGGGCTAAGGTCTGTGTCCTCTCCACCCGGCTGCCCATGACAGTGCCCCTCACAGGAAGATATTGTGTTTGTTGGTCTCAGTGTCTGAAGAACCTTCTGGAAGGGAGCCCTGGTCCCCCATGTGCAGGGCTAGGGCTGACTAGGAGGAAGGGGTGCATTGTGCAGCAAGGAGAACAAAGAGGCTTTGGCCTTGAGGAACACAGCAGGGTCCGTTGAATGCCATGGCTAAGGTGCCCATAGGGGCACAAGGAGGACCACCCCGCCCCGGCCACGGCCCACTGCTTCTCTCTTCTTCCAGAATAGCATGAGCACACGGACTTGCAGTGCCCCCAGCCCTGGCTTCCCTGGGTCACATCCAGCCCTCACAGGATCCTCATCGCCACAGGGTAAAGTTAGCCTGGCCCACCAGCTGACATCAATGCCCCCGTTTTCCAGGTAAACATACTGGCACAGCGGCCAAGGATTTTCCAAGACCTCAGGTGCTGGGCTCCCTACACTCATCACCTCATGCAGATCTCCCCACAACCCTGTGGAGGAGTCTCCCCGTTTGACAGATGTGGACACTGAGACTCAGAAAGCAGACTTGCTTGGGGTGGTCCAGCCACCGGCAGATGTGGGTCAAACAGCCCTGACCACAGCAGGGACCCTGGGCAGACTCCAGAGGGGCTGCTGAGCCAGATGGCAGCACTGCCCCCCTATCAGCTCCTCACTGTCCTTGGGAGCTTGCTTGTGCCAGCTCGCTGGGATGGCCTGACACCTCACCTCCACCTGGCCCTCCTTCCCTTCGTTCACATGGGTCACTCCCGTGCCTGACCAGCCCCCCCTTCCACAACTCTCCACCCCGACCAGCTGCTCACATCTCACAGCTTCTGCTCCAGCCGTTCCCTCTACCTAGAGTGCTCTTCCCTTTAGTGCTGAGCAAGCCAACTCTTCCAGCAACTTCCCTCTCCTCCCTGGACTGGCAGAAACTCTTCCAAACTTTCCCAAGACCCTGTGCCTATCTCCTCAGCACCCGGAGGCCTGGATCTTCAGTACCTGCCCTGCCCAGGGAGGTGACCCGCCAGTATCCACAGCTCCCCATCAAGGCAGGTCATGACTGGTGTCCCAGGAGTGGCAAGGAATGCTATGGGAATGGGGCAGTGCCAGTTCTGGGGGGCCATGGAGGGGTCTCTCTGGGGTAGTATTCCTGCCCACAGGCCTTCTAGGGAGTCTTCCAGAGCCAGGAGAGTCACCTGACCTCCAGCTACTAGGGCTGGCTGAGACCCACCTCTGCTTCTCATGGCACTCCCGCTCAGGTGCCACCATTCTGACTTACATCCAAGCTACCCTCCCCAACCCAGCTTCCAGAACCCACTATTTGCAGATATTGATAGAACCCTCCTCCAGCCAGGTTCCCTTCCCCACCCTGGGCAGTGCAGTGAAAAGCACATGAGCCTGGACGCGCCCCCCACCCCCTGCCCCAAACCCAACGAAAGGACTAGGGGTGCTCTCCCCACACCCCTCCGCCTGGTCCAGACAAGCAGCCACAGTCCCGGCCTCTGCACCTGCCCTGTTCCAGGACCCCGCTGGAGGCTTGGGGAGTGGGAGGCACAGCTCACAAAGAGCCTTTTGAGCCCAGCGCCTAGGGGATGCCCCTGCCCAGGCCTAGGGAGGGGATCTAAGGCATGAGGCTTTGCCCTCCAGGGCCTGGGAAAGGTCCTGGGGCCAGCCTGTTGGGGGAGGGGGCGTCAGAGCCCAGTAGTCTCCCTGGAATCCTGCCCCCACATCCTTGTCTCTATGCCCCCAACCCCTGGTCATGGGGCTCCCACTCCAGCCCATAGGGTGATGCTCAGGGAGGGAGGGGGGCTGTGGGAGTCCTGACGGCTTGGCGGGGTGGGGGTTGTGCCGGGAGCCCAGAGATGGAGGCGGAGGGCCAGGAGTGCGGGGATGGAGGGGCTGTGGCTAGGGTCACCCTGGACGCCAGGGTCAACTCACCCATCTCCAGCCTGGTCTCAGCAGCGGAGGCAACAGCGGCAGCGTCGGTGATGGCTGCGCAGCCCTCGAGGCCCCAGCGGGGAGATACTGGCGTCTGCTAAGGCCTCTCACCCCATCTCGAGCTCCTGCAGAGTCTGGGGTGAGCACAGGGCATCGAGGGCATCCGGACCCAGTGCTCGGCCCACATCCCCCTCTCAGGCCCCCACCTCCACACTTTCCCGCGGTCCAGGCACGGGCTGCCAGGCTGCACCCTGGGACGCAGAGCGTGGGCGGTCCCCCCGGGAGGGGCGTGTGGGATGAGAGGGGTGCGAAGGCGAGGCCTGAGTGCAGCAAGCAGAGGTGCCAGCTCCCGCCTGGCATGGAGGGTCCGGACCCCGCCCCACCCCCCACCGGAGACCCCTCCCCTCCGTTCGCAGTGCCCAGCTGGGCCTGGAGGGGACATCGGAGCCCAATAGTCTCCCTGGCATCCAGCCCCCACCTTCATGTCTCGACGCCCCCAACCCCTGGCCCGGGGCTCCCGCTCATGCCCCTAGGGTCACTTTCAGGGAAGGAGGGGGCTGTGGGAGCCCTGAATGCTGGGGGTGGGGGGTTGTGCCTGGAGCTCCGAGATGGAGGCAGCGGGCCAGGAGTGCTTAGATGGAGGGGCTGCGGCTCGGGTCCCCCGGTCGCCAGGGTCAACTCACCCATCTCCAGCCTGTTCTCAGTAGCGCAGGCAACAGCAGCGGCGGCGGCGGCGGCGATGGCTGCGCGGCCCTTGAGGCCCCGGCGGGCAGATGCTGGCGTCTGCTGCAGCCTCTCACCCCATTTCAGGCTCTGGCGGAGGCTGAGGCATGCGCCCGGCATCGCGGGCCTCGCGGCCCCGCGCCCGGCCCACATCCCCGCCTCACGCCCCCACCTCCACCCCTTCCGCCTCCAGTCACTGCTGCCAGGCTGCACCCTGGGACGCGGCGCGGGGGAGGGGCCCCCCAGGAAGGGTGTGTGGGGCGAGAGGGGTGTCAAGGGGAGGCCGAGCTAGGCGAGAAGAGGTGCCAGCTCCCGCCAGGCTCCCCGGCTCCGGACCCCACCCCATTCCCCCACTGGAGCCCCCTGCCCTTTGTTCGCAGTTCCCCTGTAGGCCTGGGGGGGGCGTCGGAGCCCAATAGTCTCCCTGGCATCCGGCCCTCACCTCTCTGTCTCCACGCCCCCAACCCCGGCCCGGGGCTCCCACTCCTGCCCCAAGGGTCACGCTCAGGGAAGGAGTGGACTGTGGGAGCCCTGACGCCGTGGGAGGGTGGTTGTGCCAGGAACGCAGAGATGGAGGCGGAGGACCAGGAGGAGGGCGTGGATGGAGGGGCTGCGGGGCGGGTTCCCTTGGATGCTAGGGTCAACTTACCCATCTCCAGCCTGGTCTCAGCAGCGCAGGCAACAGCGGCGGCGGCGATGGCGGCGATGGCTGCCCGGTCCTCGAGGCCCCGGCGGGGAGATGCTGGCGTCTGCTGCAGCCTCTGACCCCATCTCGGGCTCGGGCAGAGGCTGAGGCATGCGCCCGGCATCGCGGGCAACGCGGCCCCGTGCCCGGCCCATAGCCCCGCGTCCCGGCCCCACCTCCACCCCTTCCCACGGTGCAGGCACGGCCGCCAGGCTGCACCCTGGGACGCGGCGCGCGGAAAGGGCCCCCCGGGAGGGGCGTGTGGGGTGAGAGGGGTGCCAAAGGCAGGCCGGAACGCGGCGAGCATAGGTGCTGGCTCCCGCCAGGCTCCCCGGCTCCGGACCCCGCCCCACCCCCCACCGGAGCCCCCTCCCGTCCGTTCACAGTGCCCAGCTGGGCCTGGGCGTGGGAGTGGGAGCCCAATAGTCTCCCTGGCATCCGGCCCCCACCTCCCTGTCTTGAAGCCCCCAACCCCCGGGCCCGGGGTTCCCGCTCCCGCCCCTAGGGTCATGCTCAGGGAGGGAGGGGGCTGTGGGAGCCCTGACGCCGTGGGAGGGTGGTTGTGCCAGGAACGCAGAGATGGAGGCGGAGGGCCAGGAGGAGGGCGTGGATGGAGGGGCTGCGCAGCGGGTTCCCTGGGATGCCAGGGTCAACTTACCCATCTCCAGCCTGGTCTCAGCAGCGCAGGCAACAGCGGCGGCGGCGGCGGCGGCGGTGGCGGCGGCGGCGGCGGCGGCGGCGGCGGCGGCGGCGTTGGCTCCGCGGCCCCCGGAGCCCCAGGCTGGGAGATGCTGGCTTCCGCCGCAGTCTCTTGTCCCATCCCGGGATTCGGTGGCTGCTGCAGCGGGCTCCAGGCTTCGCGGGCGTCGCGGCCCCGGCCCGGCCCCTATCCCCGCCTCACGCCCCCACCTCCACCCCTTCCCGCGGTCCAGGCAGGGCCGCCTGGTTGCACCCTGGGCCGCGGCGCGGGGGAGGGGCCCCTCGGGAGGCGCGCGTGGGGCGAGAAGGGTGCCGAGGCGAGTCCCGAGCGTGGCGAGCAGAGGTGCCGGCTCCCGCTAGGTTCCGTGGCTTTGGACCCCGCCCCACCCCCACCGGAGCCCCCTCCCCTCTGTTCGCTGCCCCGCGCTGGGCCTGGCGAGGGGGGCGTCGGAGCTGTGGGTACAGTTGACAGTTAGGCCTCTGTGCGCATGCGCAGTGGTTGCCTCTTCTGCGCAAGCCGTTTGTGTTTGGCGGTATTCCTTGTTGCCGGTTACTGAGAAGTGGCAGCTACCCAAACGCGGATCCTCACTGCTGCGGTGTTGTGGCCAGGCGGGTTTGGCCTGTCTCCGGCGCTAGTGTTGGGCTCGGGAGGCAGTGGAAAGGGAGGGCGGGGTGAAGTCTCTGTGGAGCCCGCGGGCTTCGCAATGAAGAGGATTTGGGGGTTCGGGAGGGAGAAGGGCATGTCGCCCATGGGCTCCGCTTCTGGCTTGCAGAGGCAGGCCAGGGGCGTTGGGCAGAAGAACAATACAACTGACAACTTGCTGCTGGGTTACCATGTCCGAGACAGAGACCTCAGAAAGATCCACAAGGCTGCCTGCATGGGCAACGCAGCGCAAGTGCAGCAGATTCTGTTCTTGGGGGAAAATGGCGTGGATGATAGAGACAAGATGAACAGGTAATAGGGGCTTGGAGGCTGGCAGGGAGGAGGTGGGACGGACCTGGGAGAAGAGCACACCTGGCCTAGCTCTACCTGTGCATCCGAGCCCTCCCTCGGGGGGCTGGGTTCTCTTCCCTCCTGAGGTCCCGCTGCCCCTCGGTCGGGGGAACCCTACGTGGTCTAGCACCAGGCCGACAGCGTGAGCGGCAAATACAAAGTCTTCAGCTGCCCTGGCACGTACCCGGTAATTCCTGAATAGACCACTTGACTCTCAAGTTTGACGTGATTTACCCAAATTTCAATAGTAATACACACGAAATTAAGTGTCGACAACATGTTGTTTTTAATGGATTCATTTTTATACCATAACGTCATAGAAAAGTGCATAATGGGAGAAATAATTCCTGTAATCAACTTCTGGGCTAGAAATTCTTGGGACAAAATCCAGTATCCAGTTTATGTCTGTGTACACTTAGGTGTGTGTGCTATTTCCTGAGGGACCTTGGAAGGACACTTTGAAGTGGAAGATGGCTCTGAATAGGAGGACTCCTTTTTCTCAAAATGTGTACCCTTCCTGTATTTGTCAGTTTTAGGTAAAGCAAATGAAAGCATCCTGGTTTTAAGAATTTTGAGCTACACATGCTCTTCTTGTGATGTCATTAAGGAAATTTTTGGACTCACTATCTTGTACATCTGAAACTGATAGAACACTGTATGTTAACGAACTGGAATTAACCTAAGAACTTATGTTTTTATATAGGACGTAGATTTGCCCTTCCAGATATCAAAATGTACCTGAAATTTCCACAAATTATTCATTTACACACAGCTGAAAAGACAGATAAAGGAGTGGTGCAGAGTAGAACATGACCAACGCTCAAATATACATAAGACTTTTGAATTTGATACTGGTGACATTTCATATTAGTAGGAAAAGGTGAACTATTCGTAAGTAGTGGAGAAACAGCCGATTTGGAGAAAACTTGTTAGAATTTTATCTCCCTAAAATAAGTTCCAGATGGGATATCAATTTAAAAATTGTAATATGCAAAATAAGAAAAGTAACAGAAAAAAATCCCACAAATGCCTATTTACCCATCCTAAGAATGACTTGAAAAGCAAGACTTTTGGGGGGTGCCTGAGTGGCTCAGTCAGTTAAGCCTCTGACTCTTGATTTTGGCTCAGGTCATAATCTCAGGTGTTCATGGGTTCAAGCCCTTCGATGGGCTCCCTGCTGTCAATGTGGAGCATGCTTGGGATTCTGTGTTGCCTCTCTCTCTCTCTCTCTCTCTCTCTCTCTCTCTCTCTCTATTTCTCTCTCAAAAAAAAAAAAATTGGGGCCCCTGGGTGGATCAGTTGGTTAAGCGATCTGACTTTGGCCCAGGTCATTATCCCGTGCTTTGTGGGTTCGAGCCCCACTTCAGGCTCTGTGCTGACAGCTCAGATTCTGTGTCTCCCTCTCTCTCTGCCCCTCCCTTGCTTGCACGCTGTGTCTCTGTCTCCGAAAAATAAATAAATATTAAAAAATATTTTTTTAAATCAAGAATTCTGGAGATTGATTTAGCAACATAAAAAACTAAAAGCCTCTATCAGAAAATAATATTAAAATAAAAGACAATGCACTTGCAAATATTTACAACATATTTGTATCAGACAACAGAATCTATCTTCGTTTTACAGGGAAGTCTTTGAAATCAAAACAAACAAAAACCTGTAATTTGAAATCGTGCCAAGTATTTCTTTGCATATCTACAAGGGACCAGTGGACATAGGGAAATATAGTGTCCCTGGGAAAAAAGAAATTTAAGTGAAAAAGGGACTGAAATACAGTTTTCCATCTACAACCTTTGTGAAAATAGAGTGATGGTGCTTATACTGCCGCTTAAAGTTTAAGTTGTTTTCGACTTTCCAATAGACAATTTGGTGTAAGTACCACATTTAAAAAATATGGATTCATTTTACCCATCAATTTTATTTCTAGTAAAATATCTTTAGGAAATCACTAGAGATAAATGGCATACATTTTGCTTTTCTCAGCACTATTTAAAATAGCAATGTATTAAGAAGAACTCGTATAATGGCTTTTATAAGTAAATGTCATTACATCCATAAGATGGATATGTGATCATTGAAAGTGGCATAGATAATAGATATACACAGAGGTGCAGAGCTGTGCTTTAGTTGATCATTAAGTGAGAACAAAAATCAGTGTGATCATAGGTACACACAAGCAGACTACAGTTTTATGTTAAGCCCAAAAATGCAGAAAATGTGACGACATTTGTTATTTCTGAGCCTTTGTATTTACATGCATTTTTCTTTGCCTTCAAAGAAAATCTGTGCTTTCTACAGGAAAAGGTGTATAAAGGTCCTATTAAAAGTTTCTTATCAACAGAAAGGGTTTATTGTCGTTGAAGTGATCCTGGAGAAGAGCAAGAATATTGATCTTATATACATAAAAATAATTTCTCACTTTGTGTTAAAAATATTTTTGGATGTAAAATAAGAAAAGTGAGAAGAAATTAAAATGTTTTTTGAGGATTGGCACATTTGGACAACTTTTGGCCTCTTCAGAAGTAAAGGGAGTATTTTTATTTGCGCTTGTAGATTTTATTATGCATATATTAAGCATATACATAAGTTTTCTGTTATAGGTAGCTTTATTACGTGTAATAGGTAAATGGTTTATACTAATCATGAAAATAAAAAAATATTAGTTGTGTGCTTATGAAAAAAATAAGAGCTAGCAAATATAAGTGATTATTTACTGTTTCAGAAGTATGCTTTCCTTTATATACCTTTCTTTAAAAATATTGAACTCTCCAAATGTATTTATCCACTCTTTCCATCCCTTTATTCATCACCTAGAACCTGCACATATATTATATAGCGGACATACTCTACCAAAGATTCTTTTGCTCTCAAAGACTTCATTTTGCACAGTATGAGCAAGATGAGGAATTTTATTTATTTATTTTCTAAAGATATTATTTTTTAAGTTTATTTATTTATTTTTTGAGAGGGATGGGGTGGGGGTGGGGGTGGGGGGAATGGAAGGATAGAGAGAGAATCCCAAGCAGGCCCCGTGCTGAAAGTAGGAACTTTTCCAATACACTTTTCAACGAGTCCCAGCACGGGGCTTGAGCCAGTGAACATGAGATCGTGACTTGAGCCCAGATCAAGAGCTGCACGCTTAACAGACTGAGCCACCCAGGTGCCCCAGCTTTTATCTTGTTTACTTTATGTCTTAAGTGTTATGTATTGTTGAGGGTGAAAGCATGAGCAGGGGGAGGGGGAAAGGGAGAGGAGGGACAGAGCATCTAAAGCAGGCTCTGCGCCAGATTTTATTTTTAAGTAATCTCTATACCCATCATGGGGCTCAAATTTACAACCCTGAGATCAAGGTCCTATGCTCTACTGACTGAGCCGGCAAGGCACCCCTAAGATGAGAAATTTTACATTGAAGTATTAGGACTTAATCTTAATGGGAAGTTTTCCTCCTTCCTTTCAAAGTTTCTGAAGATAGGAAATTGTAAAAGATAACCTTTACCTGCCCTTCTGAAATTTATGAGAGTAGTAAGTACTAATATTGATCACTGGAAATACTTGATTTTCGTACAATCTGTAGACCTCAATATTTAATAAAATGAACTGTTCCTAGTCATTGGAATCCAGAGTTTCCTGTGGCTTAAACTTTCTTGAGAAGCAAAGTAAGAAGTTCTTAAAAATGTTTTCCTTTTTTTAATTTAGTCCTCTTTTCCTATAATGCTTTTCAGAACTAAAATTTCTTTAAGTGCCAATCATATGACTAGAACTGCAATAGACCTGTTGTATATACCATCATTTCACATAATGGAAGGCACCAAAAGTCTATGGTGTCCCACTATTTTATATACCAATTATTTTTTTAAAGTCCTGCCATTTACAGTTGTAAGACATTTTGAGTTATAAATTGCATTCCAATGTCAGAGATATTAAAATGTGACAAAATAAGCACCTTAGAATCATTGGAATGCAGTATTCTTGCTAATCCTTAAAACATATCTGCAAAGTAGGTGTAATTGTATCAAGGTACCTAATTGAAGTGTTGTCTATGTAAAGCAGTAGTAATTGTAAAAATTATATTATCCAACAACTATTGAGATGTTATTTGTGCTAGGAAGTGTTCTAAATACTTGCATAGATCCTCATTTAAGCATCACAACGAGGTCCTGTGAGATAACTACTCAGTATTTCATTTCATTTCATTTCATTTCATTTCATTTCATTTCATTTCATTTCATTTCATTTCATTATTATTATTGTTATTATATATATATATATATATATATATATATATATATATTTTTTTTTTTTTTTTTTTACCAATCTCTACACCTACTGTGGGGCTTCAAACTCAGGACCCTGAGATCAAGAGTTACATGCTCTTCAGACTGAGCTAGCCAGGTGACATGAGACAACTACTATTTTTATCCCCTTTTGTTGAGGACATTGAGGATAAGTGTAAGCAATAACTAGTGAGTGACAGAGTTAAACTAGGATTCAAACCCAAGTGGAGCTGAATCCCGAGGTCATGCTCTTTCTCTTCAAACAGGCTGCTCTTTTATTAGTGTGATGAGTAATCACTACTAAATATTGTACTTTCTCCAGAGGAAAACTGAATCTTTGTTTTGGAGGCATAGGAATAACATGCTACTTAATGTTTACAATTTCCTGAATTAACTGCAAGTTTTGAGAGAGTGCACTATCATTTCCTAAAAAGTCCTCTCACTTTTTTAGGACTGCTCTCCATTTGGCCTGTGCCAATGGCCATCCAGAAGTGGTGACCCTCCTAGTAGAGAGGAAATGTCATCTTAACCTCTGTGATCATGAAAACAGGACAGCTCTCATGAAGGTATGTAGTACCAGCTATGTCTGCCTGAGATGGATTTGATGTCATTACTTAGAATGAAAATGAAATTATTGCCTTGAAACAAAACGAATTGGTGAAACCTGTGGCATGCTTACTTTAAATTCTCAGAATTTACACTCTGTTTCTTGGCATATCACTGACAGGCCGTACAGTGCCAGGAAGAGAAATGTGTAAACATACTATTGGAAAATGGTGCTGATCCAAATATTAGGGATGTGAGTGGCAACACTGCTCTCCACTATGCGGCCTTTGGTGATAATATATCCATAATAGAGAAGCTGCTGCTATACAATGCGAATACTGAAGCAAGAAATAAGGTAAAGAACTAATTTATACATTATTTGAAATTTTATATATATACATGAATATTTTAGCCTCAAAATGTTTTATTTCACACACACACAGACACACAGACACACACACACACACACACACACACACACTCACTGAATTCTATACATCAGGCCCTGTCATCATGGAAATAACTCCAATGCCAAGTCAGGGAGGGCTAGAAAAAGGCAGTGCCCACAGAAAGGGCAAAGTTGTATCTCCCAGCCACCCTTACACCCCAGAAAGAAAATGTTTCCATTAGTGCCTACAAGTGGATGGTAGTCTCAGAGCCCATAAAGGACTAAAGGTGTAGAGGGGAGTGAGGTGATGATGGAGGCTGGGTGCTATGCAGGGGCTTAGGCAAGGGGTGCTGCTGGGGATAGGTGGGAGGAAGAATGGAGACCCAGACCCAGCAGGGAGAGCTTGGATGTGTGCAAGCGGGAGAGAAAGCAGCAGGTTGTAGGTGCTGGGCACTGCAGGCCCCGGTGCTCTGAAGATGAGGGCATTGGGGTCAGGTCATGTCTTGACATCCAGCAAAGGCATCTACTTGTGTTGGTAGCCACTCGGCCAGCCATGTACCATGTTGGGGTGTCCCACTTCAGAGAGTAGCTCCTGCTCAACCTTGTGTAGCTCCTCAGCAGGGTTGTAGCTGTACATGGGGAGTAGATGATGGCCACACTTGCTGGCCCACCTTCCTTTTCTTAGACATGCATTACCTTTCACTGCTGAAGCCCCTAGAGGAACACCCTTGGTTGACACGGGCAGGGTCAATTTTACGTATATGGAAGTTCAAGGATTCCCTGAATGAAAATATTTGGCAATAACTTATTTATCTAAGATTTCTCCTTCCTTCCTTCCTTCCTTCCTTCCTTCCTTCCTTCCTTCCTTCCTTCTTTCCTTTATTCTTATTTTTTATTTATTTTTGAGAAAGAGAGAAAGACAGAGACAGAGACAGAGACAGAACAAGACGGGGAGAAGGGCAGAGAGAGGGAGACACAGAATCTGAAGCAGGCTCCAGGCTCCCAGCTGTCAGCACAGAGCCCAATGCAGGGCATGAACTCATGAGCCATGAGATTAAGACCTGAGCCGAGGTTGGATGCTCTACCAACTGAGCCACCTAGGCACCCCTAAGATTTCATTTTAAATGAGGATACTTTTAAAGAAACAGAGAATACTGCTTTGTTTTATGTATTTATGGTAAATATTTATGAAAACAATATATTTGTTAAAGGTAAAACTTATTTTGTTTTCAAATATTTTTCCCATCCAATTTTTTTTTATTAGTGAAAAACAACACAGGAAAGCAAAATTTGCCCTAGGCTTTGTCTTAAAACTCAAAGAAAACAAATGCATTTTACAGTAAAAAACATCGCCGCTGTTGACAAGTTCCTATTTGATAAAAAAGTGATTTATAAAAATGGGATTTATCTTTTATTGGCCAAGGCTTAAGAGAAAAAAGGGGAAAGGAGGGAGCAGTCAGAACTAAGTAGGCCAATTTGGAAATTTGACAAGTGAGATAAAATAACAAGAAGAGGCTGTTTGTTTTATTGTTTTTTTTCCCCTTCAGTTTATATGTTTAGTCAAGGAGTCTTCAATTTTTGAGGGGAATAATTGTTACTTAGGGAAACAGTGAGTTGCAAACCTGCCTAGAGACCAAGTGTAGGAGGACTCAGAAGAAATCAGATTGGCAGTGAACAGGTGGTTGATTACGTGGGCAATGAGAAGAAAGAACAAATAATTAACTGTCATATAATCCTATTCTGGCAGAAACAGCCACTTAGGTAAGAGTCTAAACTCTGCTCTGAAATCTAGAATATCTTGATGGGAAGTAAGAAGTTTAAAAGTAATGCAATCAAGTTGCATTTTGACTTTACATTTAGTCCCTGTTCTACCTCTGCTCAGGGAAATTAAATGCAGTTTTGATAAGTCATTCTTTTGGCTAAATCTTCAAATGATAGAGGGAGTTGGCCACATAGATGAGATTGATGTGATTGTCTGCTGCACCACTCTCAGCTAGAATTGTGGTGGTGAATCCCCATGCCCTGGGGAAGTTTCATTTTTTTTTAACAAGCCTAAACTCTCTCCTGAAGAGTTTGAGTAAATCTAGTAACATGTATACATGTTACATCTACATGTAACATGTAACATGTAGACATGGATATATAGAAATATTTTTTTTGAGACTGTGCTACAACTCTTGGTTAAGAACTACTGGGGTGTGTGGGTGGCTCAGTCGGTTAAGCATCTGACTTCAGGCTCAGGTCATCATCTCACAGTTCACAAGTTCTAGCCCCGTGTTGGGCTCTGTGCTGACAGCTTAGACAGAGCCTGGAGCCTGCTTCATATTCTGTAGTCTCCCTCTCTTTTTGCCCCTCCCCTGCTCGTGCTCTTTCTCTCTCTTCCACAAAAAGTGGACATTTAAAAAAAATTTAAAAGAAGCTAACTACTGAATGGAGGGGTACCCAGGTTTTTCAGTTGATTAAGCGTCCGACTTCCACTCAGGTTGTGATCTCATGGTTTGTGAGTTCGAGCCCCACATTGGGCTCTGCACTGATGGTGCAGAGACACATGAGAGTCTCTCTCCCTGCCCCTCCCCCACTCGCTCACGCTTGCTCTCTCTCTCTCTCTTTCTCTTTCTATCTCTCATATTCATAGCCATTTGGTTATTACAAGCAGTGTTTTCCTGATTGCAATAGGAGAAACTCTTGAATCTTCTTTATTAGTTGAAGCTATGTGACCGACTGTCTTATGATGTCTGTTAAATTCATATAGCCCTGGCATAATCCAAATGGTAGTTTTAAACATGGAAATGCAGTTAGTGACAATACAGTTGGGAATTGTTTTCATAATTTAGTTTCAGCATAGTTGTGAACTAATTTGTCTATTTGATTAACAGTCTGGGAGAATTAAACACAGATAGATTGCAGTTTTAATAAGCGTTGGAAAAATTCTTAAGGTGGGTTTTATGAGTCTTTTTGTTGTGATTCTTTTAGACAGAGAGAGTGTGAGTGGGGGAGAAGGGCAGAGGGAGAGAGGGAGAACCTCAAGCAGGCTCCAAGCTCAGTGCCAAGCTTGATGCAGGACTCAGTCCCACAACTCTGGGATCATGACCTGAGCTGAAGTCAAGCATCAGATGCTCAACTGACTAAGCCATCCAGGCTCCCCTCTTATGAGTCTTAATAGCACTTTTTATTACATGTTGAGGCCTAAGTTTTTGGTAAAACGTGATACTGATACTTCAGGAAAGATTTACATACAAATATATGCTTTATGCACAACCAAAATACCCGTGGGCTATTGACTAAATTTGGCCCCTGGATGTGTTTCGTTTCCTCCATACATTGAGTCAACATTTAAAATTATGACACTCATGCAGAAATCTGGATTTCAGACTTTTCTTATAGAATCATACCTGGTACTTTGAGCCCATACTACTGTTTGGTATGCATTCCAGTGGCTGACCTTCTTATATGAGGTATGGGCGTCTCCAGTTTGCTACTGTCCCCACTTAGGTTCTTCACTTACTCGAGTCACCTACTTTGCCTCCATAAGCATTGCGTTTACAATTACTGTTTTATGATATATATATATATATATATATATATATATATATATATGCATATATATATACACACACACACACAAACACACACACACATATATTTATACACACATATAAACATATACATATACATGTATATATATATATATATATATATATATATATATATATATATTTTAGACTGTGCTAATCAGATCTCTTTTGGACACAAAGAAACCTTGGTAATTTTTTTAAAGTTAATTTTGACAGAGAGAGAGAATCCCTAGAAGGCACTGGGTTTGAACTCATGAATCATGAGACCATGACTGGAGCCAAAGTCAAGAGTCAGATGCTTAACTGACTGAGCTACCCAGGCGCCTCTGTTTTATGGTCTATTTTGATAAAGATTTCAAGGTTTTCAAGGCAATCCATATTAATTTATAATATATATTTTGTATTTTATGTTAATGTCTTTGGAATAGGATTGAATTTTCCAAGTTAGACTTTCTAAGTTGTTTTTGTATTGTATTCATTTTTTAACGTTTATTGATTTTTGAAAGAGAGAGAGCACATGCATGAGTGGGGGAGGGGCAGAGAGAAAGGGAGACACAGAATCCCAAGCAGGCTCCAGGCTGAGCTGTCAGCATAGAGCCCAATGCAGGGCTTGAACTCACAAACCATGACATCATGACCTGAACCGAAGTCGGCCTTTTAACTGACTGAGCCACCCAGGTGCCCCATAAGTTAGTTTGAAAACAAGACACTTTTTCCTTCTGTGTACTATGAATAATCATATTCCTGGGGTGCCTGGGTGGCTCAGTCGGTTGAGCGTCTGACTTCGGCTCAGGTCATGATCTCGCTGTCTGTGAGTTTGAGCCCCGTGTGGGGCTCTGTGCTGACAGCTCAGAGACTGTAGCCTGCTTCGGATTCTGTGTCTCCCTCTCTCTCTGCCCCTTGCCCGCTCAGGCTCTGTCTCTCTCTGTCAAAAATAAATAAACATTAAAAGAAACAAAATTTGAATAATCGTATTCCTATTGGAATATTTGCAAACCGTATTAGATTAATCATGGTTACAGTTGAATAGGTTATGCCTATTGCAGACAATATTCTCTTTCTCCCCAGCATTGTTCCCTAAAAATGCAAATAATGTAGTCACTTTCATTATGCTAAAAATGATCTGTATAAATCAGTGTTTGAATTTTTATTGATAAGCCATTATATTTTTATTTCCAATTTATATTTTTCCTAAAATATAAAGTAAGTAGCTATTCCCAGTGGAAACTGGAATACAACTAGAACACAGATTTTTTTAGAAGTAGATATGTATTAGGGTCCCAGGATTATTATAATTGACAATAAAATTTCATATGGAGCTTCCTAACAGTTAAGATAAAAATTTAGCATTTTATGATAGGAGAAAGCCCATGGGCTATTTAATATTAAGTAATCAAAGTTCATTTGAAGCTTAACTCTTGGAGTTCTGAGCCCATCTCCTTGGTGACCCATTTGGAGCAGCGATGCCTTATGTTGACATCTCGGATGTCAGTGGATCCTGATTCCACTGACAGAAGACAAGCAAGTTTGTATAACTTGGGGAAAAGCTTCATCTTTATCGGAAATCTCTCCAAACTATATCCCTGAAACTCTGATTCCTCAAATGTGAATGTTTGCCACAAAAAGGATTGTCAAATGGGGACTGAGCAGATTTACATGGATTTCTGTAATGCCAGACATATAATGCAGTCTTATAATATTTCTCAAACATAGATGATCATGAAATCTTTCCATTGGGACATAGTACTTACCTTCTGGCAAAGAAGGTATTCTTTGGAAGATAATTTAAGAAACACTACTCCAGAGATCATCATTTAGGTTATTAATTCAGTAAAAGTACTTAAAGCATATACTGCTGTGTTTTGGAGTTTGGAGATACAGAGATAAGAAATAGCCCCTGCTCTCAAGAAGCACTTGGTTTAGATAGGCAACAATAACTACAGTATACCATGATAAGTACTGTGATAGAAGCAACGATCTTGGAACCAGTGAGTGTTTGAAGTGAGTTTGGGAGAATGACTTCATATAATCTGTTGAAGAAGGTGGAGAAGGGCTATTTTATTAAAAACAATTTTTAATGTGTATTTCTTTTTGAGAGAGAGAGAGAGAGAGAGAGAGAGAGAGAGAGAGAATCTGGAACAGGCTCCAGGCTGTGCGCTGCCAGCATAGAGCACAATGCAGGGATCGAACTCACAAACCCTGAGCTCATGACCTGAGCTGCAGTTGGTCACTTAACCAACTGAGCCACCCAGGTGCCCCAGTGGAGGAGGGCTATTTTAAAGAGAAGCAGCAGCAGGTGAAAGCACAGTGGTGGGAAGGAAGAGGCCATTTTTTATTTACTTTTTGTATTATATGTTTAAGTTTAGAGGATCTTTTGTATGTTTTAAAATTCTGTATGGAAAGGTATAATTTTGTAAATTCTAAATTGTTTTTGCTCTTTTACAGGATAACATCACACCACTTCTAGTTGCTGTAAATGAAAACAAACAGCAAATAGTGGAAGTTCTGGTAGAAAAGGCAGCAAATATACATGCAGAGGATAAATTTAAAAGGTGCAGTAGTTTTCTTTTAAACCTTAGTATGGTTCTACAGTGGTAATAATTATTCAAGTCAGGAAGATTAACTTCAGAAGAAGAAGATTAATTTATAATTGTATAGTGAAAAATATCAACACATCACCAGTTAGGTAGAAAGCAATTATTCTGACTGGGCAACATGAAGAACAGGGTATAGCAGAATTCATATTCCTTGATGATGTTGACTCATGTCATTTGCAGTGTTTAAGTAAGTTCCATGTTCGGCGTGGAGTCCAACGCTGGGCCTGAACTCATGACTCTGAGATCAAGACCCGAGCTGAGGTCAAGAGTCTGATGCTTAACCAACTGAGTCACCCAGTTGCTCCTGTAATGTTTTTTGTTTGTTTGTTTGTTTTTTGGGTTTTTTTTCTGCCACATGATTTTGTGTTAACTAAAGGGATTTCATTTTAGTTTTATAAAGGGTGGTCTCTCAGCTCTTAATTTACTGAATGGCACAATATTGGCCTTCTTAACCATTTTATGGTATTTTTTACACTTCTACTTCATAGAGGCACTTGGGTGGCTCAGCTGGTTAAGCATCCGACTTTGGCTCAGGTGATGATCTCATGGTTCATGGGTTGAACCCCACATCAGGCTCTGTGCTGACAGTGCAGAGCCTGCTTCGGATTCTCAATCTCTCTCTCTCTCTCTGTCTCTGTCTGTCTCTCTATCTCTCTTTCTCTCTCTCTCTCTCTCTCTCTCTGTGTCTCTGCCCCTTGCCCACACTCTCGTGTGCACTCTCTCTCTTTCTCAAAATAAATCGTAAATAAACTTAAAAAAAAAGAATTTCTACTTCATATACATTTTTCCTTCAAAGATGTATATTGGGGTGCCTGGGTGTCTCAGTTGGTTAAGTCTATGACTTTGGCGGTGGACATGATGTCATGGTTCGTGGGTTCGAGCCCCACACCGGGCTCTGTGCTGACAGCTTGGAGCCTGGAGCTGCTTTGGATTCTGTGTATCCCGCTCTCTCTCCCTCTCCTTGCTTGAGCTCTGTCTCTCAAAAGCAAATAAATGTTAAAAAAAAGATGCATATTAAACATAAATAGGAGTTGTTGTGTCTTTTGGATGACACTTTTCTTTAAATTGTTTATTTTTTCTTTTTTGAGTAATACTGATGTCGTTAGGTGATCTCTAAGTGATGATTAATTACTATTACCAAGTCTCATCAGGTTTTATCCTTTTTCATGTCCAGTATATGTATTTTTGATTTTATTTTCAATTGGTAGGAGTAGAAAGATGAAAGATAACTTTAACTGTATAGACTTATCCTTTAATGAGGATAAGTTATAGGTGGGTGATAAAGAAGGAAGAGATGTGCTTTAGATTCACACAAGACTAAGTTGATTCATAGCTTTCCTACTGGCTAGGTGTTGTGACCTTGGGAGTGTTACGTATCATCACTAAATATGTTTCCTGATATGAAAAGGAGGATAATAACATATCCTTCAAGGGGGGTTGTGCGTAAATAATATTTTATATACATAGCATTTAATTTAGTGCCTACCATATGCTTATCAGCATCGTTAACTGTATTTATGCCTCTTTTGTTAGCATTCGCATTAAAATATTATCATTTTAAGCCTGCAGATAGTTTTTATACTTGCCTTGACCTCTAGATGGCTTTGAAGTGCACTGTATCAGATTAAGGAAGACGTGGGGAATTATTTTTTTTAAATCTTTACCTATTCAGATAAGTGACCTAGCATAGTTTCTTGTTTATCAAACGACGTTAAATTAGCAAGTCTATAATACATTACCCAAGTGGGACAAGAAGCTTCCTTTTTATCCCTTCATTTTACTCTTGGAGATCATTTACACAGATGAACACTGAAACATGTAAATGGTCGATTCTGAACAGATAGGCAAGATATTAACCTGATAAAGTGTATCAAATTAGCTGTTTAAATAACTCTAAATTCCTAAGAGTGAAGTTATCTCTGTTATTTTAGAACAGCCTTCATGCTTGCTGTAAATTAGGACTCAACAAATGTAGTCAGGCTTCTTCTTCAGCAAGGTATTGATCCCTTTCCTCAAGATGTATATGGATGGGCTGCAGATGAATATGCTTATATTAAGGGTTTTAATCTGTAAGTGTTTGTATTAAAATGCTAGTTATTACTAAACTGAGGTTTAAAATAATTTAACTGTTAACTTCGTATGTAACAGATGGGGTTTCGTAGTTTGGTCAGGCAGTTTTGGAATGGCAGTCGGTTAGTCCACACCATTAGCCAGAAATCAAGCAAAGGACTAGACTAGTTGGAAGTAGGAATGGGTGCAGGATTCTTTATCTCAGGACTTTTGAGACCTTTATCCTCCAGGATCCTAACCTTATCCATTTCATTTCAAGTATAACCCCTCTGCATGGGACACAAATAATGCTACATCTCTGTGTTTTCTAACTAGTAACTTGGGTCTTGAAATGTTCAGTTTTGTAGAAGACCCTCTACTTTCCTTTGAGGGTTATCTCCTGTACTCTGTCCCTTGAATTTTCCAAGAACCTAAGGAGCACCCTAAGACCAAAGAGACAGTCCTCTTTCACAAGTCATTTGGAGGGGAAAAAAGGACATCCTGATCATTCTACAGTTTCCTTTGATTCTGTTGCTGCAGCATTGCTGTTGAAACTGGTGCTGCAGTCAGGTCGTGATTGACCTTTACTCCCAGGATTCCCTTGCTGATCCAGTTTTCAGTCTTCATGGTGTTCCACACTTAGATTTCAAAGCTACAAAGTTTCTTTGTTCACTGCACATGCACATATGCTCAGCGGCTATCCCAAAGCACCAGCACCCTGTTTGGGCAGCTGGGCCTCCTGGCTTTCACCATACACCCCTGTCCCTCCACACTCAAAGACCTTATGTGGAACCTATATCTTAGCCTAGACTTTCCTTATGAGTTACCCTTTGAGGATCTTGTTTTTTTTTTTTTTTTTTTGTTTTGTTTGTTGTTGTTGTTGTTGTTGTTTTGCCAGAAGATGTTAGTTGGGACCATCCTAAGCTGTCAGAGAGGTTCAAATGATGCTGCAGGAAGAGATCAGACTTCTCTTTCTCCTTTGTTAGCAGATGTGTACCCCTGCCTTTTTTTAAGTAGGCTCCAAGCCCAGCATTGAGTCCAACATTGGGCTTGAACTCATGAGCCTGAGATCAAGACCCAAGCTGAGATCAAGAGTTGGATGCCCAACGGACTGAGACACCCAGTTGCCCCTGGACCACTGGTTTAAATCCTGTGGAGCATCTTTTTCTGAAGTCATGGAAGGTCTCATCTTGCCCTTCCCAGAGTAATGAGCATCACCTAAGAGGCCATGGCCTGAGAGGCCATGTTTTGGGTATAATATCTCATTAATCCTCTTATCAACCTTGTAAAATAAGGCAGTAATTTCCCTTGTTTTATAGAGGGAGATTTTGAGCCAAAGAGAAGTGGCTTCTCCAAGAACAAATAGCTATAGGTTATAGAGCTGGGACTTCTGGGTTCCAAACACTTTCCATTCTGGCAAGCGAATTCTAATTATTCTCATTTCTATTTGATGTGTATTTACTTTTGATAGAGGGAGACGGAGTACGAGCTGGGGTGGGGGGTGGTTGCAGAGAGAGAGGGAGACACAGAATCCGAAGCAGGCTCCAGGCTCTGCGCTATCAGCACAGAGCTCGACGTGGGGCTCAAAGCCATAAACCGTGAGATCATGACCTGAGCTAAAGTTGGATGCTTAACTACCCAGGTGCCCCTGGCAAGCTAGTTATAATTTACTAAGCTAGAATGCCCTCAATTCATGACTGGTTCATCTTCCTGTTTTTTTCTTCTTTAAGTACAGACTTAATGAAAAGCTTCTAGAACGTACAAATTTGAAGTATATGGGGTAATTAAAGTTTTGATATTTGCTCTGATATTATTTGAAATACTCTAAGAATTTGATGTATTTGGTAAATGTTTTTCATATCAGCGTTAAAATAGTAATATTATTTATCACCCTTTTTTATACATAGCAGTTACGAAATAATTTGCCGACATAAAGAAGAAATCATGCTTAAAAATTCTTTGCAAAACAGCCATCCTGGTAAGACTTTACATAGTGAATTGCTCTTGGTGGTCCTAACATAAGTAAAGTCAGAGTAAGGGTGTTTTGATAATGAAAGAACAATGAAGAAAAGAACACCAATGTGTAAATTGCATGTATATTTTTTCTTTCTTAATTTCTCTCTTTATAGTCTAACGTTCAGAATTATTTAAGAGGTTAACTGTAGGTAATTGAAAATATAAGGCAGTATTATCTGAAAAGAAATTCATTATTTTAGTCATGACCCCTAAAATACCATGTGACATCTTTGTGTAATAAATATGAAAATGCTTTGTTAACTGTTTATTTAATTTTGAGAGAGAGAGAGAGAGAGAGAGAGAGAGAGAGAGAGAGAAAGCAGGAGAGGGACAGAGGAAGGTAGACAGAGGATCCAAAGCAGGCTCCACCACTGACAGCAGAGAGCCCAATGTGGGGCTCAAACTCGTGAGCTGCGAGATCACGACCTGAGCCAAGGTCAGATGCTTTACCAACTGAGCCATCCAGGTGCCCAGAGGAAAAAAGATTGTTAAGTTAGTACGTTTTATGTTTCCTCCATAAACATATTATAACAAATTGCACTTGTTATAAAAATGGATCTTTTATAAAATGTTTACAAATGGAGTATATTTAGTAAATATTGTTGCCTAGTGATTTGTCTCATTAAAAAATGAACCATCCCTCAAACTGGGAATTCTACAGTACTTTCCTGGTACCATAAACAAATGGCAAATAATAAGAACTGCAAATCTTAGCTAGTGTGCAGCACTGCCAATGAGATTGTTTTTTTACAGATAGCTTCCAGGAGTACTGAAGAAAAGCAATGCTTTGTTGAGAGGCATAGGTTATTTCACATATTGTCTCAACAAGGTCTCACCATTATCAACTTCACTCCTCATAAATCAAGACAGAATGAGAGGGGCGCTTGGGTGGCTGCGTCAGTTAAGTGTCCAACTCTTGATTTCAGCTCAGGTCATCATCATCTCACAGTTGGTGAGTTGGAGTCCTGTGTCAGACTTCTCTGTCGGGCTCCTTGCTGACAGCTCAGAGCCTGTGTGGCATTTTCCCTTTTCCTTCTCTCTCTGCCCCTCCCCTGTACATGCATGCTCTGTATCTCTCAAAAAAATAAACATTTAAAAACAACAACAACAAATCCAGAATAAGATATGTTGACTTCATTAGAACAATGTTTTCTTCTGTTTGTTGGAGAATTGTCATGACACTGTAATTTTGTTAGAATAAGATACTCTGTTGCCATTATTCAAAATGTTATCTTCGCAAGTATTCAAATAGGGCAACTTGGGCTCCAGAAATTATAATAACAGCACAAAGATGTTTCACAATCACACACACACACACAAAAATGCTACTGTTGCTCCCTAGTTGTGGCACCTAGTGCACTATACAATCTGAAAAGTAGGAAGAAAGCTTTAACTTGGCAGACTGTTACCAAAGGATTTCTGTAGGTTAGCTTTGGAAGTTACAGGAAAGGTAAAGATAGAACAGATAGCGTTTTGATCATTAAGGTGCTCATAACAGAATAGAGCTGTCCCTGCGGTTTTTGAAACAGAAAAGTTTCTGTGGTTTTTAAAAATAATTTTCAAAGGAATCATTTTTATTCATGTCCATTTGTTCACTTCACAAGTAACTCTTAAGTGCCTGTTAGCTACTAAGTGTTATCCTGTTGTTGTAGAATACAAACATTCAAAAACCAGTCTCTGCACCCCAGGAGTTGTTGTTACCACTGCCATTTGTATTATTTACTTTTTTAGTGCTTATTGGGTGCCAGAGTCTCATAGAGCTTATAATTATCATTGTTATTTTGTATTGGCATTTGTTCCAGTTACCGTAAGTTCCCGGTGAGGAATCTGAGTTTTCAAGGACTGGGTAGAATCTACGGTAAGCATGCAGAGTGAGGAGTTCAGTTTGCCAGGTAGAGAGGCAGAAGGACCAACATTTGTATGTTTGACAATGTTTGTAAACTATCACGATTACGTGTTTGGCGGAGTACACAGCAGTGCAGAGGCGAAGGTGTCCGAGTGAACTTAGCAGGATTTATGAGCAGTTGGGTTTTGCTGGTAGAAAACGTGTGCTATGGGAATGGTTGGGAATGAGGTGAATACCTAGGTAAGACAAGCTTATGGAAGTTTGTTAGTGCTATAGAAAGGAGTAGATCTTACCCGATAGGCCTTGGGAAATTTCTTCGGTAGAATGCTTTTAGCGGCAAATGATAGGTGACTTCTAACAGTGACTAAAACAGTAGGAACCAGAAATGTTTTGATGGTTCAGTGATGTCATCAGGATCCCAGTAATCACTTGTTCAGTTCTGGAGTTGGTGGTATTTTTATTTCTCCTTTCCAGGGTGGCTATTTAGCAACAGCTCCAGGTATCATATTCTCACATGGCAACATCCAGTGGGTGGGAAGGACTGCTTTTCTTTAGGTGTTTCTTTTCACGAGGAAGAGGCTTGCAGTAGACTTCCTCTAACATTTTAAAGACTAGGTTATGTCACATACTCATTCCTAAACTGGTCCCTGGAAAATCAGGTACTGTGATTAGCTTAGAATAATCCTTTCTCTTTTTGAAGCCGGGGTGAGGCCACCTTCTCTGTGTATGGAGACAATAAATATCCAAGTAAAGTTGTGATTCTCTAGCAAGAATGAAGAATATGGAATGGCTCTTAGGGAGGGAACAAGCAGTATTTGATGCAGGGATTTTGGAGAATTTGAAGCAGAAGACTAATAAGATTAGATTTGAGTTAGGACACTCTGGTTATGGCATAAAATGCAGATCACCAAGCCTTTTTCCTAAAGAGCCAGTGAATATTTTAGGTGATGTGGTCTCTCAGCTATGCCCTTGTAGTGTGAAAGCAGCCATAGCAATATGTAAGTGAAGACATGGGGCTATGCCCCAATAAAACATTATTTACAGAACGAGATGGCAGGTTGGATTTGACCTGTGGCCGTAGCATGCTGAACCCTCATATGGAGGATAGGTTATAGGAAACCACATAAAGAGACTGGGAGGCAAAGGAAGCTCTTGTTTTCTTAGCCTAGTATTAGTCTATTGTGAAACTTTCAGCTGTGTAGTTTGAAAACGTCAGGGGGTTCAATTTATTCCATTAATTTTTTTTTTCAGGGCCTTGTGTCTTTCTCATTTGCTTTGCTTATTTTTTTATTCATTTAAGAAATAACAATAATATTTTGTGGCTTTTTTTTTCCCTGCGAAAATTATCAGTTAAGAACTCATGTTTGACTAGGGCAATGGCAGGGAAAAGACAAAGCAGAGACCGAAACAGTATAGTAATACGAATCTGTGATTCCTGAATATGAAAAGTTAAGGGGTGAGAGAGAACTCTCAGAAGATTCAGAAGTTTCCAGGTTGTGTGCCAGCATGTAAATTGGACATGAAAAATGTGTAGGACTGTATCAGATGAACAGAGGAGAGCAGCAGGAATGAGGATACAGTAATTATGACTTTTGATTATTTTGGCAATGATTGCCTTTAATAGGTGAAGTATATTTTTAATTTTCTAAGAAATTAAGGAAAGGAAAGAAACAAAAAACTATAATCAGTAGTATGTTTTTATACTGGGTCTGATAGTTCTGTTTTTTCTAGAACAATCCCTGTTACTTCTTTTCATTCCTATCTGCCAGAAAAATGAACTAAGTCCTAGTTAGTTGGAAAAATTAACTGATTTTTCATATTTGAGAGGAACTTGTGTATGGTAGAACATAGTGGCAACCACCAGGATTCTCTCTCTCTCTTTTTTTTTTCTGAGTAAAATAGGATTGTTGCTTGTTTCACACTTTGTGACATCATGATTTCATCTATTCCTTTTAAACCTTTCTTCACATGGATATATAGGAATGTAAGAATTTTCAAGGCAAATACCAAGAAAAAGAGATTCCAGGAAAGGTATTCTGTGACATAACCTTCTGACTGTAACCACGTGTATGACATCAACCCAAATAATAAAATTTCATATAATGAGTCGTGATAGAGGCACCACAACGACACCCAGATTTGATTATTCACTGGAAGATCTCACAGGACTCAGCATATAGTTGTTGCCTACGGTTTGTTATGGGGACAGGCTAGAAAGGCCAATCAGCACAGACAAATGGTGCATGGGGTGAAGTCCAGAGTAGACCAAGCACAGGTTTCCAGGAATCCTATCTTTAAGGAGTTAGCAGGATGTGCTTAATTCCTCCAGCATCAAATTAGGACAGCACATGTGAAATGTTGTCTGCCAGTATGAGGCTTATGGATACTCAGTGCCCGAGGTTTTCATCAAATGCTAAGCACATAGGCATCTTCTCCTTAGCATGTCCCAAAATTCCAGGTTTCCAAAAAGAAATCAAGTGTACGGCCTTAAACACACTGATTTTACCAACACTTAGGCACAGTGAGCTTCTTTTACCAAGCTAGGGAATGGTGGAAACCTTCCTTAAATCCAAGATCCCAGGGAAAATCCATGGGCCAGTAATTCAAGTAGGATATTCTGAGGGTAGCCGTCTTTGGCCTGCTGGATGAAACCTTTTCTGCATAGGAATTACAGCCCTCAATTCATTTTTGGTGGTGTCTTAAAATTTTATTTTAATAGCAAGTAATATGATGGTTAACATGGTACTGGTTTCAGTTTATTCATCCATCCATATGAAGTAGGTATTTGTGCAAAAAAGACTAGGGCAATATTAGGTCATTATCATCTTTTTTTTATGTGATTAAGCTTTCATTATGATTCTTAGATACGATCAGCATAACGATTTTTGATTTAAAATTAGAATAAAATCTCAATTATATGGAAAACCTGGTTTGATTCATATAGTGCTGAATCCCTGTTTATAGTTATATTTGGTCATATTCATCAATCGTTTTCTTGCCTAAGTACACAAATAACTTGTATTTTTGTATTTTGCTTTATGTATTTTCATATACTTCCATATGGGAGACAGTACCCCTATTGTGTTACTTTGATCTCCATCTTAATGCTCAAGGTGACTGTATCATGGTTAATATATGCTAAGAGTAGGTTCAATGGATACCGTGTTTGGTTGTTGTACTTTGTTTGATTGTTTTTTACATTTAATGAGCCTTATTTTTTCAGCAGTTTTAGATTCACAGCAAAATATAATAGAAAGCACAGAGAGTCTCCATATACCATACCATGCACCCGTACACGCCTAGCCTCCCCTGTTGTTAACATCTTGCATGACAGTGGTCCATTTTTAGTAGTAATTTTTTTTCAGTTCCTTTGTTTAGTTTTGAGTGACAGAGCATGTAGGCGTGTGAGCAGCCAAGGGGCAGAGGGAAAAGGGGGGAAAGAATCCTGTGCTGTCAGCACAGACCCTGATGCAGGACTTGATCCCATGAACTGTGAGATCATGACCTGAGCTCAGATCCAGACATGGACGCTGAACCAATTGAGCCACCCAGGCACCCTGACAAGAGTGGTGCATTTTATATGGACACTAACTCATCATTTTCAGGCCAAGTCTCTAATGTGCATTAGCGTTCAGCCTTGGTGTTATACATTCTATGAGTTTTAACAAATGTGTAATGATGTGAATCCACCTTTGTGTTATCGTGTGAAAGAGTTTCACTGCCTTAAAAGTCCTCTGTGCTTGGGCGCCTGGGTGGCTCAGTCGGTTAAGTGTCCGACTTTGGCTCAGGTCATGATCTCGTGGTTCACAAGTTCGAGACCCACGTCAGGCTCTGGAATGACAGATCAGAGCCTGGAGCCTGCTTCCGATTATGTGTCTCCCTCTCTCTCTGACCCTCCCCCCATTCATGTTCTGTGTCTAAAATAAATAAACGTTAAAAAATTAAAAAAAAATAGTCCTTGGGGTGTGCCCCTTTTTCCCTACATTCACCCCAGCCCTTACCTCCATAGTCTTGCTCTTTAAAGAGTGTCATATAGTAACAATCATACAGTGGCTATTGTTGAATGTTTAGAAAATTAAAATTCCCCACTAATTGAATGTAGGCATTCAAGCTATTCTTTGCCCTTTGTTTTGTTTTGTTGCTCATCAGTAGATTATCGGATGACCTCTGCCTTCCATGAAAACAAGCATGATTTTTCTAGATGTGTGTCACCCAATGGGGAGGGTTGAGAAAAATGACATCATGAACCACTACAGAGCACTCACATTGGGATCATCCTCCTCTGTGGTGTGCGGTGGGTCTAGATAGACTCTCTAGCAATGGAAGGAGACAGCCTCAAGAGGTTACAACGATATCAAACTGGAATGACAAATCTTTCCTTCTTACCTTGCCAATGGAAATAAGGCCAGGGAGAGTCTGTTTGCTATGGTTTGGCCATGCTGCAAAGTACAATAGCTATAGAGCACACTTTGGGAGGGGGTGTTTCCTCCTAAAACTGAAGAGTGTCTGCTGAAGAGCTGGGGAAGTTCTGCCGTGTTGCCACAAAATAAAGATACTCTCTTTCAACTCCTCTAGGAGTGGAAGTCCAGAAAAATCATGCTAGTTTCAGTCTGACATTGTCCACTCATGATAATCATTCTCCTCACGATACCAGTTTCCTCCAGTGCCATAGAGTCGGTCAGTGATGGCCATTGTAAACATCAGTTCCCCTGTAGGTGTCAAATTCTGAGAAAACCCATTCTTGCTTTTGGTCAATATAGAGGAGAAAGTAAGATTTCTTAGTGCTTTAAGCCTACGAATGGGATAATTACCATTCAGTGTAGTGTGGTTTCCAGGTGTGGTCCCAAAGCAATACTTTTTCATAAATCATAAGCTGTACACTTGTAATTCCCTCTATTTTTCGATGGTTGATTTAACATGTATTTTGCTTTCTTCTTTAGGAGCAGATAAGAATGCTGAGGAAGACTCTATAGCCAGGTAGGATTTTTATGGATTTGTAAAAATGACATTCGTTGGGGCACGTGGGTGGCTCAGTCGGTTAAGATTGTGACTCTTGACTTCAACTCAGGTTTGTGAGATCAAGCCCCATGTCGGGTTTTGCGCTGACAGCCTGCTTGGGACATCTTTCCCGATTTCTGTGTGCACTCACTCTCAAAGTATAAAGGAATGAAATGAAATGAAATGGAAAATGAAAGGAAAGGAAGTGAAATGAATGAACTGAAAATTATGTGTTTCCTAAGGGAACGCAGAGAACAAAAGCAGTTGTTGAGTGGTCTACCCTGGACAAGACACTATATCCTATGCGTAACATCTGATAAGTTATATAGGCATTGCATAGCTTTGCAAAATAGCTGTGTTGTTGTAGCCTACTTTTTATTACTTTGGCAACTGTGGTTCAGGGAGGTTGAAGACTCAACCATGATTCCATAGTTAATGGGTAGCTGAGGGGCTTTTCCCGTCAGCCTGTGTAGCTTCCACATCCATTCTCTGGTTCCTCAGCAGCACTGAGATGAAGATACAGATCCTAGGGCAGATCAACTCAGAATGTCAAAGCTAATCATGTCGGAACTCTAATTTAGGGTTTTCTTAAGAAACCAGGTTAGTGCAAGCATTTACCCTTATGTATTTGACCACTAGTGCTAACAAAAGTCATTAGTGGAGTGGTAACTAGTCCCTTGTTTTTACCATCCGAGATTTTAGGATGGATCTCAGCTATGGCCATGGTGTCAAGGCTTTTACATAATAAGCAAGATGTCGTCAGGCATTTCCTTAGATGTGGTGATACCCCCTCTTCTTGAGACAAATGAGTTTTCTGTAAGGGAAGGGTATCTAGTTGTAGACCATGTTACGTTAATTAAATTCAGTCTCTATCGCAAGGATATTGCTAGGATATTTCGAGGATTCTCTGTTGCCTATGTTCCCAGTCTGGTTTCCCTTTGGACTAGTACCCTTGACTAGTTCTAGGAAGCTTTTACTTTTTTGGAGATTTTTTCCCTATGACGTTTCTGTACTGTGTTTTTGCCGTTTTACTTTCTTCTCTGGGTTTCTTGGTATTTCTTTTTTTTTTCCCATTAATATTTCCCCTTCTGCCAGCTAAGGACTCTCCATTTTTCCAGAGGCCAAATCAAAAATACTTAGAGTCTCAAGATTTAGGGAACCTCAGAGATTGTTTCATCAAAATACCCTCCGGTAATTCAACCTCTGTTTAACCTCCTTGCCCAATGGTTGCTTACATGGACAGTTTGAAACTCAAAAGAGATTGAAGTGACCTAGGTAGATATGATAAGTCACAGAAATGAGATTTACATTCGGGTTCTTTTCTTTCTTTCTTTCTTTCTTTCTTTCTTTCTTTCTTTCTTTCTTTCTTTCTTTTCTTTCTTTGTTTTTTTGTCTTCATCTTGCAGACAAATATTTCAATGATAGAAATCTGGGGAGTGGGTCTAATGAATACAATGAAAGAGGGTAAGAGTCGAATTAGCAGAGGAGACCAGGTTTCAAGGAGAACAACACTGAGTTGGTTAGGAATACGAGTTTGAGAAAAGATGTCAGAATATGGGGGTTTATGCCAAGTGAGATACAGGTGAATGACAGGAATGAAGGACCCAGGATTAGGGGAGTTGTTTAGAAAGGCATATTCAAATAGAGAGTTCAAGAGGGTCGTGACCAGGTTTCTGCTTTTGTGTGTGTTGGTTTCATTGAAGGTGCGAGCATACCTCAGATTTTCTGATGAGAGAGATTAAAAATCATTTGAGCTGCTGGGAAGAGTCTGTTTACAGCAAATAGCAATATGATATCCCCTACTTCCACCCCAACTGAGGGAGGATAGCTTAGATCCTCTCAAGGAATTGGCGGTGGGTGGTGGAGATTCCGAACATCAGAGATGTATGGCCCAAGGCAAGCTGTCTCCTCACTCCACCTCTTTTCCTAAATCTGTGATGCCCTTCCCATGTACTTGTAGGGCTGGGCAGGGGTAGGACTGACTTGTCAAATCAGTAAGGGAGCTTCATCTGGATCGGTGATAACATGCCTATGTTGAGGTGACTGTGTGGATGACTGAGACTCCCAGTTCGCTTGTTCTCCAGGAGCAGGACATGGTTCCTACCCTCGGTCATTTGAGCCCATCCTTGTTGTAGGAGTGTATGGCTTCATAGGCTAAAGATTGAAAGGTTGGGGGATGCCACAGAACCGTGCCGAAGAGTGATGTAGGAGTGGGAGCTCATAGGGAAGAAAATAGGCAGCATAGAGAGAAATAGAGGCACAACTACCAGAACCATTTGATTGCAGTCTCTCTCCTTGGGTAGCTGAATGCCCCCTGAAGGCTTGGAATGTCTTGCTAGTTATTATGGACCTAAATAAGGCAAGACCAGTGTAGGAACAAAGTTGGCCGTGGGAACTTTTAATCTTTTAATCTCTAGTTAGTACTACCACTCATAACATGGAAACCCAAACTTTGATATATTTAGTTAAACGGAGGTCTACCTCGCACACAATGTAATGGATGGTCCACCATGTTCACCATAAGTGTAGCACCCATCTGGTAAAGTATGATGGTATTACGATACCACTGACTAGATAACCTATGCTGTACCTTTGAGCCTTATGGTTATTCATTCTATAACTGGAACACTGAACTTCCCTCTCCCCTTCACCCATTTTGTCATTCCCCCCACCTCCCCCTCCCTTCTGGGAGAGTCAATTCTCTGCTTTTATGGGGCTGTTTCTGCTTTTGCTCTGTTTGTTCATTTATTCCCCATTTTACATTCTACACAGAAGTGAAATCATATAGGATTTGTCTTTCCCTGTCTGACTTATTTCACTTACCCTCATACCATCTAGGTACATCCATGATGTGCAGATCTCATTCTGTTTTATAGCTGCGTAATATTTCATTGTGTGTGTGTATGTGTGTGTGTGTTTCTGTGTGTGTGTGGTCTCTTCATGTATTGGTGGACACTTGGGTTGCTTCCATATCTTGTCTATTGTAAATAATGCTATAGTAAAGATAGGGGTGCATATATCTTTTCAAATTAGTACTTCCATTTCCCTTGGGTAAATAAATACCCAGTAGTGGAGTTACTGGATCCTATGGTATTTGTGTTTTTAATTCGTTGAGGCCCCTCCATAGTGGCTTTCACTGTGGCAATACCAATTTACATCCCATGACCAGTGCACAAGGGTGTTTTTTCTCCACACCCTGAGCAACCCTTGTTGTTTCCTGTGTGTTGAAACTGAGCCATTCTGACAGATGTGAGGTGAGAAGTCATTGTAGTAACGTTTATACATTTATTTTTCAACCATTTCAGAGCATTCCCTGCCTGTCATACTTGGTTATGGAAACTCAGACTGGGTCTTTCCTGGAGATTTCACAGGTTGGCAGTGGTGGAGTCAAAATAGAGAACTGAAAGTTTTTTAAAACAGGGTCCAAATTGTGAAAGACCTGTACTCTGGAAACCGTAACACACTGATGAAAGAAATTGAAGGTGACGGAAAGAGAAAGACATCCGATGCTCACAGATGGGAAGAATACATATTTTTAAAGTGTCTACACTACCCAAAAGCATCTACAGATGTCATGCAATCCCTGTCAACATACCAACAGCATTTGTCACAGAGCTAGGTAAACAAGCCTAAACGTTGTATAGAACCACAAAAGACCTTGAATGGCCAAAGCAGTTTTGCAAAAGAGGAAAACTGGAGGTATCGCAATCTCAGCTTTCAAGTTCTATTCCAAAGCTGTAGTAATCCAAACAGTATGGTGGTTACTGGCATACAAAATAGCCTCATAGCTCAGTGGAATAGAACCGCAAACCCAGAAATAAATCCACCACTGTATGGTCAGTTCATCTTCCACAAACAGGAAAGACTATCCAGTGGGGAAAAGGCAGTCTCTTCACCAAATGGTGTTGGGTAAACCAGACAAGTCACATTCCAAAGAATGAACCTGGGTCAATTTCTGTACCATACACACAAATAACCTCAAAATGAATTAAAGACCTAAGTGTGAGACCTTAAACCATAAAAAATCCTTGAAGAGAGCACAGGCTGTCATTTCTCTGACTTTGGCTGTAGCAACATTTTACTAGTTATGTCTCTTGAGCCAAGGGAAATAAAGCAAGAATAAACTATGGGGACTACATTAACCTACAAAGCTTTTGCACAGTGAAGGGAAACATCAAAACTAAAAGGCATCCTCAGGGATGGGAGAACATATTTGCAAATATTTTGCAAATCCAGTAAAGGGTTAGTATCCACAAAGTATAAAAAATTGATATGAGTAAACATCCTCCCCTCCAAAAAAGCCCAGTTTGAAAATGAGCAGAAGATATAACCAGACATTTTTCCAAGACAATATACAGATGGTCAACAGACACAGGAAAAAATGCTCCCCAAAACTACAACGAGATATCATGTCACACCTGTCAGAATGGCTACACTCCAAGACACAAGAAGCAAGTGTTTGCGAGGATGTGGAAACAAAGGAAACCTCTTGCACTGTTGGTGGAAATGCAAATGGGTGCGGCCCCTCTGGAAAACAGTATGGAGATTCCTCAAAAAACTAAAAAGAGAACTCTCCTATGATCCAGTTATTGTACTATTGGATACTACCCAAAAAATACAAAAAACATGAATTCCATGGGACACACGCACCCCTGTGTTTATTGCAGCATTATTTCCAATAGCCAGCGCAAGCGTCCATTGACAAATGAGTGAACGCAGAATTTCTATATGTATGTATCTGTGTGTGTATATGTTTTTCATACACACACACACACACACACACACACACACACACAAACACACACACCCTGGAATATTACTCAACCATAAAACAATGAAATCTTGCCATTTACTTGGCAAGGATGTAATCAGGATGGAGCCTGAGAGTAGTATGCTAAGAAAAGTCAGGGAAAGACAAATACCATATGATTTTACTCATGTAGCACTTAAGAAACAACAAATGAGCAAAGGAGAAAAAAGAAGGAGAGACAAACCAAGAAATAGGCTCTTACCTGCCGAGAACAAACAGATGGTTCCCAGAGAGGAGGTGAGTGGTGGGAGGGCTGAAAGAGGTGATGGGGATGAAGGAGTGCCCTTGTCATGATGAGCATGGGGTGAGTATGGAGTTGGTGAATCACTATATTAATAAACTAATATAACACTGGATGCTATTATTACTGGAATTAACATAAAACTCAATGAAAAAACCAGAGGCCAACTTTTAATTATACCAAGAAACGTGGTTTAATACACAGATAGCTGACCTTTCACTTAATTTTTTAAATTTTCTTTTAAAATAAATGAACATGTTTTTGTTGTATATTTTTGCTCTAAAGGCTTTCGGACAAACCTGGTCCTGATGATTCATGGCCTACATCATCTAGCCAAGTCTTACATTTTGGTACCAAGGTAAAGTACCCTCCTGTGAAACTCACTTTCCTGCTCTGAATTGAGTTTTCTCCCTTATTTACTCTGAAAATTTAAGAGGAGCCTGTGTATCATAACTTTATGAGTGTCATGGAAAGTTAGCAGGAAAAAAAACACTTTACAGATACATGACGCGTTGAATGTTTTCTTTTGTTTTGTTGTACTTTGCTAAATCCTACAGGTGGAGGCTGATAAAAGAATGGGCTGGATAATATATAATGACCGTCAAATTGTATTAGGAAAAGCTTTCCCATAATGGAGGAAATGTGACATTTGGTTAAGGATAAGGATTCTTACTGTGATAGTAGCATGACTGGTAATACTCATGCCTAAATGAAACCTGATTGGGTCCAAGTATCTATTGTAGGGTGCCCCCCCCACCCGGGCCCGGGCAAGTTGTATTTTGGTGACATACAGGATTTTCCTTTGGCTCTATCCTTTGTTCTACATTTAGACTAAAATAATATTAGAAAATGTAGAAATTTAGATGTTTACATTATTTCTCAACATTTACCTTACAAAAGTGTTCCCCTGTAGTCTTGAAATAACTCCATGAAGAGTTAAGTTAAAATTGTGCATCTCCCTGAAGAATACGTGTTTTGCTGAAAAGAGTAGCCTATGAGCAGAGGCTCTTCATATCCAAGTTGTCAAATTTCTAATTTCAGAAATCTTTCATACTGTAGCTTTGAAAACTATCTCCTCCTAGTCCTTGTGTCAGATTCTAAAATTTAAAGTTTCAGACATCTGATATTTATTTCAGTATTCATTTCAAAGCCCCTACATCATTATAAGCTACTGGAGGTTAGGAAACACAATTGTTTGAATGCTGGAGCTCCTAAAATAAAGTCTTGCTTGGAAGAAACAATGTCATAGGTTTTGAATGTGAATAAATGAGTAGGGAAATGGAATTCCGTAGAATGGAGTTTGAAAAGTAACAAAATACGCATGATATATCACAATTGAATATGTGAATTTAAAAAGTCAGGCTTCATTTTACATTCCGTTTTAGTGTTTAATACGTATAAACGCAAATGAATTCTATTGAGGAAATCAAGAGTTACATACGAAAGAAGGTTACGGTATATTTTTAGTATCCTCCCATTGTGAGCTTAGAATTGCAGAGAAAAAGTCCTCAGCCTTTGTTTGTGTAACCCCATCTGTGTCCCATTACATACATCCTTTGAAGGTTCCCATTTCTTCCTAGAATTCTCATTCCCAATTCTTTCTCCATAGTGAAAGTTGATGTGTTAGGAACCTATCTTTTTCTGTTATTTTGTTAGTCTAGCAGTAATTTATAGCTTTTAGGAAGTGATAGATGCCAGTAATTGAACAATTTATTTTATAGTGAAAAAAATTAAATTCTTTATTACAGTACTTATAACCAGGTAACTGTAGTGTGATTAAAGTCAGTATTATTAGGGATATACTGTGAATCAAAGCCTCTGTTTTACATAAATTATATATATATATATATATATATATATATATATATATATATGTATATATCTTTCAAAGTTTTAAAAGAGACTATTGTTCATACTATATTCCCAATCCTACTTATGTACCTGTTGAAAAATGTATGTTGTTTACACTTACCTTATTTTGGTCACATTTCTCCTTTTCTTCCTTGTCTTAAGCTCATGCTTCATTGATTGGTCATGTCTCATTTTTTTTTCTATTTTTCCTCTTCTCCCCTGATGCTTTTAAAGATATTTTTGATGTTTTTGAGTTTATTTATTTTGGAGCACGAGAGAGAGACAGAGTGCAAGCGGGGTAGGGTCAGAGACAGTGGGAGACACAGAATCAAAGCAGGCTCCAGGCTCGGAGCTGTCAACACAGAGCTCAATGTGGGGCGCAAACCCACAAACCGTGAGATCATGACTCATGAGCTGAAGTTGGACGCTGAGCTGACTGAGCAACCTATGTGTTCCCACCACCATGCTCTTTTTTAATGGTTTACCCCTACTCTAATATTACCTTGCAGAAAACATTACTTTAGTGTCTGTTCTTTTAGTACATCACTTTCTGTCAACTCCATTGTCAACGTATTGGTTATGGAATTCTACTGTCTGTGTGTGGTTTTCATCCATGACTCATTGCCCCACAAGGTTTATTATTCTTTTTCTCTTTCTTGGAAGGAGCTGAGCTAAATGTTTTTGTAGTGTTTGTATTTCTCCTGGAAAGGGAGGGAGAGAGAGAGAGAGAATGAGCAAGTGCTAGTAGGGAGGGGCAGACAGAGAGGGAAGGAGGGGATTTCAAGCAAGTTCCACTCTGTCAGCACAGAGCCCGATGTGTGGCATGAACCCCACTAACTGTGAGGTCATGACCGGAGCTGACATCAAAAGTGGGTCACTTAACTGACTGAGCCACCCAGGCATCCCAGAAGGAGCTACATTTAAACAGTCATATTTGTCTTTAGTGTTTTGAGAAACAGAAGCCACTTAAACTGTTTGCAATTCCAACTTACCAACATAAGATACTACTGAAGAGTAAGTTTGTATATTTTCTCTTACAAGAGATAGTTCATGCCAGTCTAAATCATGCAAACACCTCACAAGATAACATATTTAAATTTCTTAGTGTTAGTTTTTTCAACATGCTTTCAATTACCTAGGGTTCAATGTTTATCTGAGGTTACTTTGGTAAAGTATTTACCGGATATTAATCAGTTACAGGTACGGCGAGTAACATTTGGGACTACTTATGAGATCTCTTGTAATCCTCACCACATAAGGAAATGGAGACTGGTAATAAATAGTAAACGGCATAACTGAGATGTGAATCTACATTTGAATGATTCCAAAGCCTGTGTTCCTTGTGTAATGGTGCTCATTTGGTAATGGTGAATATTACAATGATGTTATCGAATTGGATTCTTGTAATCCTTAAAGCTATTAATTCTTTTCTAGAATGTCCCGAAATCACGCATAGCAAAGCTCCTGCATTCTTCTTGGCAATTCATTAAAAACAGTAAGCTATTGGAAGACTTGTATTATTCACTAATTCTTGTCCATTCTTGTGTTATTCACTAATTTGAAGTTACAGATACTTTCATGTCCTCTTTACTTTGTTTTCTACTAAGTGAGACCAAAACGTGGCACTATGAAACCAGAAGATGGAACCTTATCTGAGGACAAAAATCCTGATTCTGAAAATAAAGATATGGCTGAAACTCTTTCCAAACCACCAGTCAGAGTTTATGGCGATCCTCTTCCTGTTTTACCATCATCTAAATCTCTTCTGAAACCTTCTCTCAAGACGTTAGCTTTCCTTGGTCTTGCAAAGGTAAGTTGTTTCGTTTTATACTGCCCCCACCAGTACCATCCTCTTGCTCCTTATAATGATGAAAAGGATCTTAGGAAGAAATGGAAGTCCTCAAGATCATAATAGAAATCAGTGTAATGACAACAGAGAGGAAGGTACAGGATTGACATTTAGAAAGTTTGGTGGGAGTAGATAATTCTCAGGTATGCCTTTATGGAAGCAAAGAAGGAGAAGGCAGCTGGAAAGAATAGCTAGATGCATATGAAGATGAGGAGGGTGTTGAAGGGGAAGAATTCGTTTTAGAAGGGCGAGTTGAACTTAAAGTATGAAGAGTTGAGGGAAAGTATCATAAAATCACAGCAGCAATAGTGGGATTAAGGCAGAGCATATGCTCTTTAAATTATAAAATGTGGGAGGGGATATTTTAAGTGCAAGTTAAGAAAAAAAAAAGCCAGGTAACGACCAAAAAATGCTTAGACTCTTCTGAATGACTTACAGCTGATTTCTGTGAAGAACCGAAAGAAATTTTGCCCTTGCCTTTCAGTTTAATAAAGGTGATATCCTAGATTTAGTTTAGCAAAACCTGTGTTTCTAAGGAATGCAAAGTGAAATCTGTTTTAGTCCATACCAGGTTGATTGCGAATTTTCACTTTTTGGTTATTGTCTTTCTTGGAGTTTCTAAGGTAACCTACTGTGTGGTATAATCTTGGTATATTTTAGGTCTTTTGGAGTAGAAAGAGAGGAAATAAACATTTATTCTTTTCATTAAATAAAATTTCTGGTGATGTAAATAAGGTTCTTTATCCGTGAAATGAAAAACTAAATTTGAAGCTGCAACACTGAATTTGTTTTTTGTTTGTTAGCTTATTTATTTATTTTGAGAGAGAGAGCAAGCAGGGTAGGGACAGGGAGAGAGGGGAGAGACAGAGAGAATCCCAAACAGGCTCTTCATTGTCAGCACAGAGCTCGATGCATAGCTCAGACTCACAAACCGGTTTGCAAGATGACGACCTGAGCCCAAATCAAGATGCTTAACTGCCTGAGCTACCCAGGTGCCACTTAAGCTGCCACACTCTGAAAGAAAAAATATATAAAATATGTTTTCTGCATTCTGATTTATCTTTTTTTAATTTTAAGTTTTCAATTGTTTATGTATTTTGAGAGAGAGAGAGAGTAAGACAGAGGCAGAGAGAGAGAGAGAGAGAGAGAGAGAGAGAGAGAGAGAGAATCCTAAGCAGGCTCTGTGCTGCCAGTGTCAAACCCGACACAGAGCTTGAATAACCTGAGCCAAAATCAAGTTGGACGCTTAACCAGATGAGCCACCCAGGTGCCACTCTTTTTTAAATAGTATCTGCATAGAATAGACACATACACACATTCCAAATGAATGAACTCAACATGTATAAATTTTTGTCTAATATGACCTCTTTGTCATGACAGAATCATAAGGCATGAAAGGTTGCCAGGAGGGTATACAAAATTCGTTGTAGGAGGTGATTTTTACTTTTTCGAAGATTTCCGACAATAGATACATTTTTAAAACAATATTTATTTATTTTTGAGAGAGATGGAGCATGAGCGGGGGAATGGCAGAGAGAGAGGGAGACACAGAATCTGACGCAGGCTTCAGGCTCTGAGCTGTCAGCACAGAGCCTGACACGCGGGGCTCGAGCTCAGGAACCATGAGATCGTGACCTGAGCTGAAATCGGATGCTTAGTCGACTGAGTCCCCCAGGCACCCCAAGATACATTTTATATTATTCAGGGGAAACTTTAGTATTCATTGTTGTTCAATTTAGCACGTAAATTCTTTCATGTCTAAAACTGAGAAAGACTGCTGAGTTGATTTTTTTTTTTTTTTGGTCCCTTTCTTCTTTCCTCCTGGGAATGTTCAGTCTTCCTTGATAATCAAACATGTATTTGAAGACTTTAAAATCTTCAAATTGGATGATCACAAATATATTAGTTGCTTAATACTAGATTCCTTCTCGGGTCCTTAACAACCTTCCTATATGGTGTAGATAGGAAATTAGAGCTCTTCATATGCTGTTCCCAGTGGAATAATAAAACTATATGAAGTTTAAAATCCGTTTTTATATTTTTCTTAGACATCGTGGTAGTACTGGAAAATGGCTCAAAATTCTGTAATCCTGTATTTCTCTTCTATACTTTAAATCTTGTCCCTTAAGATTAACTTTTTCATTCGTTTTACTATTTTTTTTAATGTTGATTTTTGAGAGAGAGTGAGGGAGCATATGAATCGCAAGCCGACTCCATGCTTCGTGTGGACCTGACGCAGGGCTTGATCCCACGGCCTTGGAATCATGACTCGAGCTGAAACTAAGAGTTGGATGTTCAACTGACTGAGCCACCCGGGCGTCCCAAGATTAATTTTTAAAAAGCAGTATTCTTATAAAATCCTGAATTAGTGTTTCACAGTTAAAACTTTTTATGTCTCTTACTGCTATTCATTACAGAAATGACTATTTGTGTATATTAGTAAAAGCATATTTTACATCCTTAAAACTACTGTTAAAATATGGAGTTGAAATCTTGAATCTCATGTTTTTTCCCCCTGCTTTTGTGATTGTATTATTTTTACTCCTTAAGAATATTTTTAGTGTTTGTTTATTTTTGAGAGAAAGTGAGGGAGAAGGGGAGGGGTAGGCAGTGGGGTACAGAGGGTCCAAATCAGGCTCTGTGCTGACAGCAGAGAGCCTGATGCGGGACTCGAAGTCATGAACCAAGAGCTCATGACGTGAGCAAAAATCGGAGACTTAACTGACTGAGCCACCCAGGCGCCCCTCCCCTGTTTTCATTATTATTCTTTATTTGTTCTTTATTTTTATTATTTGACAATTTAGTGTCCAGTTAGGGAATATATAGTGTGTACATTGTAGTCTTGGCTTAGGGAGTAGATTCATGGAATTCATCACTTCTGTATAAACCCAGGGCTTATTCCAACAGGTGCCTTCCTCAATGCCCACCATCCCTTTTTTCCACCCCCTTAACTCCCCACCCCCATCAACCCTCAGCTTGTTCTCTGTCTTTTAAGACCATCATATGGTTTGCCTCCCTCTAGGTATTTGTAACTTTTTTTTTCTTTCCCTTCCCCTATGGTCTTGTGTGAAGTTTTCAAATTCCACATATGAGTGAAAACATACGATATCTTTCTCTTGACCGACTTATTTCATTTAGCATCATACCTTCCAGTTGCTTCCACAGTGTTTCAAATGGCAAGATTCCATTCTTTTTCATGGCCAGGTCGTATTATTCCATTGTAGATAGACCACCACCTCTTCTTTAGCCATTCATCGGTTGATGGACATTTGGGCTCTTTCCATAATTTGGCGATTGTTGATAGAACTGCTATCAACTCTGGGATACAACCCCTACAAATCAGCACTCCTGTATCCTTTGGATAAATGCCTACTAGTGCTGTAATTCTATTTTTAATTTTTGAGGAACCTCCACACTGCTTTCCAGAGTGGCTGCACCCGTTTGCATTGCCACCAACAGTGCAAGAGGGTTCCCATTTTGCCACATCCTCGCCAACATCTGTTATTTCCAGAGGTGTGAATTTCACCACCACACTCTGACTGATTGAGGTGTTATCCCAGTGGGGTTTGATTTGTATTTCCTGGATGATGCGTGATGTTGAGCATCTTTGCATGTGTCTGTTGGCCATCTGGGTGTCTCCTTTGGAAAAGTGTCTATTCACGTCCTCTGCCCCTTTCTTCGCTTACTTGGTTTTTGGGTGTTGAGTTTGGCAAGTTCTTTATAGACTTTTTTATCCTAACCCTTTATGTGATATGCCATTTGCAAATACATATCTTCTCCCATTCCGTTGGTTGCCTTTAAAGTTGTTGATTGTTGTCTTTGCTGTGTGGCAGCTTTGTATCTTGATGAGGTCCCAAAAGTTCACTTTTGCTTTTATTTTCCCTTGCCTTTGGAGACATGTCAAGTAAGTAATCACTGCAGCCGAGGTCAGAGAGGTGGTTGCCTGCTTTCTCCTCTAGGATTTTGATGGTTTCCTGTCTCACGGGAAGCTTTTTCATGCATTGGAGTTTATGTTTGTGTAAGGTGTAAGAAAGTGGTCCAGGTTCACTCTTGTGCATGTTGCTGTCCAGTTCTCCCAGCACCATTAGCTAAAGAGACCTTCTTTTTTGCATTAGCTACTCTTTCCTGCTTTGTTGGAGCTTAGTTGGCCACACATCTGTGGGCCCATTTCTGGGTTCTCTATTCTATTCCATTGGCCTCTGTGCTTGTTTGGAGCTAATACCGTGCATTTGAGGAATCCAGCTTTGTAGTACAGACTAAAGTCCGGGATTGTAATGCCTCCCCCACTCTGGTTTTCTTTTTCAACCTTACTTTCGTTGTTCTGGTCTGGGTCTTTTGTGGTTCTCTCCAAAGTTTAGGATTGTTTGTTCTAGTTCTGTGAAGAATGCTGCTGTTATTTTGATTGGGATTGCATTGAGTGTACAGATCGCTTTGGGTAGTATTGACATTTTAACAATGTTTGTTCTTGCAACCCATGAGCATGGGATATTTTCCGGGTTCTTTGTGTGTTCTTCAGTTTCTTTCATAAGTTGTCTATAGTTTTCAGCATACAGATCTTTTACCTCTTTGGTTAGGTTTAATGCTAGGTGTTTTATGGTTTGGTGCAGTGGTAAATGGGATCGATTCCTTGATATCTCTTTCTAATGCTTCATGATTGGTGTATAGACATGCAACCGATTTGGGTGCATTGATTTTAATCCTGCAACTTTGCTGAATGCATTCTAGCAGTTTTTTGGTGGAGGCTTTCAGGATGTCCACATAGATTATCGTGTCATCTGCAAACTGTGAAAGTTTGACCTCTTTTTGTCAACTTGGATGCCTTTTATTTCATTTTGTTGTGTGATGTCTGAGTCTAGGACTTCCAACATTATGCTGAGCAACAGTGGTGAGAGTAGAAATCCCTTCATGTTCCTGATCTCAGGGGAAAAGCTCTCAGTGTTTCTCCATGGAGAAGGCTATTAGCTGTGGGCCGTTCATATGTGGCTTTTAGGGTTTGAAGGTCTTTTCCTTCTATCCGATTTTCTTGAGGGTTGTATTCAGAAAGGGTGCTGTATTTTGTCAAATGCTTTTCCTGCATCTATTGACAGGATCATATGGTTCTTATCCTTTCTTCTCTTCATGGGACGTGTCATGTTGATTGATTTGTGAATATTGAACCAGCCCTGCTGCCCAGGAAAGAATTGCACTTGATCCTGGAAAATCATTCTCTTAATATACCGTTGCATTACATTTGCTATTATCTTATTGAGAAGGTTTGCATCCATGTTCATCAGGAACATTGGCCTGTCATTCTGCTTTTTAGTGGGGTCTCTGTCTGCTTTGGAAATCAACGTAATGCTGGTTTCATAGAAGGAGTCCAGAAGCTTTCCTTTGCTTCTATTTTTTTGGAACAGCTTGAGAAGAAGAAGGATTAATTCTGCTTTAAATGTCTGGTAGAATTCCCCTGGGATGCCATCCTGCCCAGGACTCATATTAGTTGGGAGATTTTTAATAACTGATTGAATGTCTTCACAGGTTATGGGTGTTCACATTTTCTATATCTTCCCGTTTGGCTTTTGGTAGTGTGTGGGTGTCTAGGAATTTGTCCATGTCTTCCAGGTTGTCCAGGTTGTTGGCATATACTTTTCCATAGTATCCTCGGATCCTTGTTGTATTTCTGTGGTGTTGGTTGTGATCTCTTGTCTTTCATTTGTGATTTTATCTGTTTGGGCCTCTCTTTCTTCTTTTTGAGAAGTGTGGCTAGGGGGTTATCAATTTTGCTTATTTAAAAAAAACCACATCTCTTAGATTGATTGATGTGTGCAACCTTGTTTTTGGTTCTATAGGATTTATTTCTGCTCTATGCTTTTTTGTTTCCCTACTTCTGCTGACGTTGGGCTTTCTTTGCTGCTGTGTTTCTAGTTCGATTAGGAGTGAAGTTAGTTTCTGTATTTGGGACCATCCTCGCTTCTGAAGATAGGCCTGGATTGCAATGTATTTTACTCTAAGGACTGCATTCTAAAGGGTTTGGATTGCGTTTTTTCATTTTCATTTGCTTCCATATGGTTTTTAGTTTCTTCCTTAATCGCCTGGTGGACCCATTCTTTCTTGAGTAGGAACTTCTGTAACCTCCATGCATTTGGAGGCTTTCGAGTTTTTGTTCTTGAGGTTGATTCCAAGTGTCTGAGAGTTGTGATCTGAAAATATGCATGGTATGATCTCAGTCCTTTTATATTTGTGGAGGGCTGTTTTGTGACCCAGGATGTGATCTATATTGGAGAATGTTCTATGTGCACTTAAGAAGAATGTGCATTCTACTGCTGTTGGATGAAAAGATCTCAATATATCGGTGTTGATATCCATGTATATAAATGAATATATTAAGGCCAATATATATCTATGTATATCTGAATACATCTGGTCCAATGACACATTGGATCTGTGTTTGCTTACGGATTTTCTGTCTTGACGATCTGCCTGTGGCCATGAGTGGAGTCTTAAAGTCGTCTACAATCATGGTATTTGTGTGTTTTTTTTTAATTTTTTTCAACGTTTATTTATTTTTGGGACAGAGAGAGACAGAGCATGAACGGGGGAGGGGCAGAGAGAGAGGGAGACACAGAATCGGAAACAGGCTCCAGGCTCTGAGCCATCAGCCCAGAGCCTGACGCGGGGCTGGAACTCCCAGACCATGATATCGTGACCTGGCTGAAGTCGGACGCTTAACCGACTGTGCCACCCAGGCGCCCCTACACTCATGGTATTTGTATGTATACATTTATTCATGTTTGTGACTATTCGATTCATATGTGTGGGCGTTTCACTTTGGAGGCATAAACATTTGCAAGTGTTAGCTCCTCTTGATGGATAGACCCCTTAATTATGACCCAATGCACTTCTGAATCTGTTACTACAGTGTCTGGTTTAAAATCTAGTCTTTCTGGTGGAAGTGTGGCGACTCCAGCTTTCTTTTGACTTCTAGTAGCATGATAGGTGGTTCCCCATACCTTCACTTTGAATCTGGAGGTGTCCTGGGGTCTGAAATCAGTGTCTTGTTCACAACATATAGATGGATCTTGTTCTTTGGTTTTGTTTTGTGTTTTATCCATTCTGATTCCTTGTGTCTTTTGATTGAAACATTCAGTCCATTCACATTCAGAGCAAGTAGTTAACCATATGGATTTAGTGTCATTGTGTTATCTGAAGGTTTCATGCTTTTGGTGAGGCCTCTGGTCCTTTGTAGTCTCTGCTGCTTTCCACTCACAGAGTCGCCCCTAAGGATCTCCTGCAGGGCTGGTTTAGGGGTCATGAACTCCATTAGGGTTTGTGTGTATGGGAAAGCCTTTCTCTCTCTTTCTATTCTAAATGTCAGCCTTCCTGGGGAAAGGATTCTTCACCGCATATGTTCCCATTCAGCACATTGACCGTTTCCTACCCCTCTCTTCTGCCTTGCCAAGGTTCTTTGGACAGGTCTATTGCTACCCTTATGTGTCTCCCCTTGTCGAGTAAGACCGGTTTGTCCCTAGCTGCTTTCAGAATCCTCTGCTTATCTTTGTAGTTTTCCAGTTTCGCTATGGCATGTCGTGGTGTTGACCTGGGTGTGTTGATTTGGAAAGGAATTCTCTGTGCCGCCAGGACTTGGATGCCCGTTTCCTTCCCCAGATGAAGGAAGCTCTCAGCTATAAGTTGTTCAAAAAAACCTTCTGCCCCTTTCTCTCACTCATCTTCTTCTGGATCTTCGTAGGACCATCTTCGTAGGATATGGCTAATATTTCATCTCACCGAATCCCGTAGGTCTCTATACCTGCCTTGTGATCTAGTCATATCCTTCCTTTCCTTTCTCTGCTTCACCTTTGTCCACGATTGTATCTTCTATTTCACTGATTCTGTCTACTGCTTCTCCCATCCTTGCTGTCAGTGCATCCAGTTTATTTTGTAACTCGTTTACATTTCATATCAGGGTTTTTCGTGACGATTCCTTAGGTCCTTGATCTCTGAAGCAGTAGATTGTCTGTTGTCTTCTGTGCGTGGTTAAGCGCAACTATGCGTCTTATGAGTGTCATTCCAAAAATGTTCTCAGATATATTGTTTCTTCCTCTTTTGAGCACTCCTCTGACTGTCTTTTTTCCCTGGATTTTTTTTGAGGAGAATTTTTCGATTTCGTCGTTTTGGCTAGATTCCTGCCCTTTATGTGTGTTAATAGCTTGTTCTGTGTCCCACACCTGTGAGTACTACTATCTTAAAAAGGGGTCCTACCCTGTCCATAGGCTGGCAGTTGAACAAATGTTTTTGGAGGGTGTTGTGTGCACTCTTTCGGTGCGTCTTTGGCTACTGTTCCCGCTACTTGGAGTGGCGGTTTGGGCCTTCCACCAGGTGTGCTTTGATTTGTTGGTTGAAGTAATCCTGGGAAAAAGGAGAAGAAGGTGGTGAAGTATCCTTAGCCCAAACAAAAAGAGAAATGACTGGAGTGGAAAAAAAGACCAGGCAGTGACTCAAAGGAGCTCTAGGGCTTAATTCAGAAAGAGAGGGAGGAAAATGAAGAAGGAGATCTAGAAAAGTATAGAGAAAATGTGCAATCCGACACACAAAGAACCAGAACAGAGGAACAAAGGAAAAAAATAGATAGATATATCTATATATATCTATGTATAGATATATAGGTATATATTAAGATATATAGATAAATGTAGATATATAATTAGCTTCACCCACGTCAACTCGAGACTACTAGGCTGTTTCCAAAGGGAGATGAGGAAAGAGGAGAGTAGAAAGAGAAAAAAGGGAAAAGAGAAGAAAGGGAAAGCAAAGGAAAGAAAAGATGGGCGCCTGGGTGTCTCAGTAGGTGAAGCGTCCGACTCTTGAATTTGGCTCACGTCATGTTGTCGCTGTTGGTGGGTTCGAAACCCCCATCAGGTCCTGCAGTGAGAGCATGGATCCTGCTCGGATTCTCTCTCTCTCCCTCTCTCTGCATGTCTTCTGCTTGATCACTCACTCTCTCTCTCTCCAAATAAAGAAATAAACATTAAAAAAGAAAAGGAAAGACAAAAGAATAATAACTCAAATGAAAACAAACAAACTAAGATAGAAAACCGGAGGAGAGTTGTCTATTGGTGCCTGGGACTGGTGGCTGTGCTGGTCTAGACGAGGGGCTGCCTGGTCCCATCCGTGTCAGTCTCACTCCTATAGAGAAGCAGTTACGAGGCACAGAGAGTCAGGGTTTGGTGTAATGGGCCTGCCTCCACGGAAGCTCACTGTCCATTTGCTGAAGCCCCATGATGTTGGTCATGGGGCGAGAAATGGCGACACCCCAATCTCTCCTGCCCACACGAGGTGTCTCAAAACTCACAGTTTAGGCTATCCTCACGGAATAGACTGGGGAGCCAGCTTGCCTTGCTGCACAGTCCCCTGTGCCACCTGAGCACTGAGCTGGGATTCAAAACCCTGTAGCATCCCGCTTTGCTCGGACCTCGTAGTGGAGTTGCACCACTCTGCCCAGTGGACAGAGGGCCTCTGGCTCGTGCCTGCACGGTCTTTTTCCCTTGGGCAGGGCAATACCTCCCCTTTCCACCATACTCAAGGTGTTCTCTCCCAGTGTAGCCCTGAGATTGCTACCAAGCCTAGGGACGGCTCCCACCCCACCAGGCATGGGAGGTGGTAGCTCTGGTCTAGAGAGCTGGCCACCTTGAAAATTCTGTTTCTTAGCCTCTAAGGCGGTTTTGCAAAGTAGAAACTGGCTCTCTGGACCTCTCCTTGGTCTGTGGTCCGGACAGGCTTTCTCATATCCAAAGACACTTCCCACAGCCTCTCTCTCTACTTTCCTTTAGTTTCTCCACCAAAGGGCTTCCCCCACTCATGCCTGTGCTGCCCATTTTATTTGTTCAAATTTGCACACACACCCTTCTGTCCCGCCAAGCTGTCACTCTGCACCTGTGGAGATTTTTCTGTCCCTCTTCAGCCTGTATTCCTGGTATTACAAGTTTTGTGACCTAAATACTGCTGTGTTTGAGGGACAAGGGAAATTCTGATCCCCTCCCCTGCCATCTTGACTCCCCCCTCCACCTTTTACTTTCATTTTGCAATTTCAAAGTTGGGTGCCTAATCGACTAGGTCACCCAGGACCCCCAAGAATACTTGTTTTCAATGGGAAGATGTTCGAAGGCCAACAAAATGGCCCTAGTGTCCAGAAAAGAATGGCAAAGTTAGAATGGGTTTTTGATTTTCTAATGTGGGGCTATAATAAGTTCCAGTAAACTCTTAGTGGAGACATCATATAGGTATACATTGGACCCTTGAACAAGATGGGTTTGGACTGTGGGAGTCCCCATACATACAGATTTTTTTCAATAAATACAGTACCATCCTGTATTTTCTCTTCCTTACGATTGTCTTTTTCATCTTGGTTTTTTTTTTAATTATTAATTTTGGGAGAGAGAGAGAGGACAGAGCACGTGAGTAGGGAAGCGGGGGCAGAGAGAGAATCTTCATCAGGCTCCAGACTGCCAGCGTTGAACTCAGGAAGTCTAGATCATGACCTGAGCCAAAGTCAAGAGCCTGACCCTGAACCGACAGTGCCACCCAGCACCCCTTCCTTACGATTTTCTTAGTAACCTTTTCTTCAGTTTATAGTGTAAGAATACAGTATGTAATACGTATAACAGGGAAAACATGCATTGATCAACTGTGTATATTGTTGGTAAGCTCAGCATTCCGTTATCCTAACCCTGCCCTCCCAAGCTCAGTGTACAGAGTCAATGGCCAAATGAGGCCGAAAAGGTAGATTAGACCTAGCGAGCGTATACAAGCCCTTCTGCTTTAATGTTCTGGTTTTCAATACGTATATACTTTTTGATTTCTAAGTGTAATTGCTTTTAAAGTAGGAAATTCAGTAGGAATTTTTGTTTTTTTGATTTGGTTTTGAGGTTTCAAAAGATATTTGTGGATTTTCGAGTGCATGGCCATCAGAGCCCGTAACCCTTGCTTTGTTCAAGGGTCAACGGCATAGTGATTTGGTAGTTTTGAGATCTTCTCAGTGAGATTAGTGTAAATGTTTTGACCTTAATTACTTGGTCCTTGTATACTGAGTACGTACCAAGCAGTTAGCTACTGAGTGTACAAGTGGAGGGTTTAGGTTGTTGTGGTCGGAGCAGAAAAGTAAGTCAACAGCAATCCGTTATAAGTCAGTATAAAGGCTTCATCGATAGGAAATGGACAATGTTAGTTGAGAGAATATTGGGGGCGTTTGTAGTGAGGATGCGGATGAGAGTGGGAGTGGGAATTTTGGTAGTCGGAAAAGACCTGAGAGTGGCAAAAGGTGCCAAGTGAAAGATGAGAAGGACCAGTCGTGTAGACCGTGGCGAGGGACATTCTGGACAGAGAGGACCACGGATCCTCATTTTACTCCAATGTCTTGGAGTCACCAAGAAGTAGGAAGGCCCACTCCATCATCATAATGATTATTATTGTTGTGTGTAAAAAAGAAAGTGTGCATCGGGAAATGAGTGCTTGGCACATTTTAGGTGACTAGGACATACATGTTCTTGTACTTGCCGTTTGAATGCTTACTACACATTCTGAAGAGTTCCATACCTATATCTACATTGTTTCTGCTACTAGTTCACCATAATTTTAAGAAAAGTTTTTTCTGACTACTTTGCCATTGGATCCAACCCTTCTTTCGTCAAGAAAAAGGTCAAGCCTTTGTTTACCTAAACGAAGCAGCAGCTACAACAGTGTTTTGTTGATACTCAACATGATATACTCCAAAGTTTCTGATCATGTGAGGTATGAATTGACACTGAAACAAATGTCTGCCATTTTATTAGAAGCAGTTTTCATTTATAGCAAGTACACTTTTAAAGAATTTGTTTCAAAACTGACTTCAAATGTCCTTTTATTTCGGTCAGGAATGCAAAGGAAGGTGTTTTGTTAGTTCCTTTTTGAAATCTGCCTTTGAATTCAAAGGCTTCTGCCTTTGAAAGTATTTATTGTGGCCTTCCATGATCAGTTTAGAGAGTCAATAGCCAAATGAAGATTCAAAGGGACGCTGAATCAAGAGAGCATGTATGAGGTTTTGTATTTAAATGTGTTGGTGGTCAATACGTTTTACTTCTTTGTAAGTCTGATTGTTGTTAAAATCATAACTTCAGAAATTTTCTTGGAAAAGGCTTAGGAAGTCTTCACGCAACTCATTACTGATGCTACTTTTAACAGAGTGTGTCTGAGAAGCCCAACAAATTTCTTCCTCATGTCTCTGGAGCTGTGGATCAGAAAGGGCAAAGAATATTAAATGGACAAGTAGAAGGTAAGAACTGTATTTTATTCAAAGGTCATTTGACAGAATGTTGATTTAAAACAGGAATACTGATATATTCTAATATCTAAAGAAAACGGCCTGTTAAGTGCATAGGAAAGAGAAAGAGATGTGAAAAGGAGGTAAGTTGCATATCGTACGTGGTGTCAGCAACAGATTAAATTGAGAGTGCCACCAAAGGACCTAAATGACTAGTTCCCTTTCAAGACCCTGGAAGGCCCAAGGAACCTCAGGAAAGAAGAGAAGAGCCAAAGAGGGAATCATGTGAATGGCGGAGACTACAGGGAATAAATGAAGGAAAGTAAGCCGGTGTGTATGGTGTTTCTACTGGAAGGTGGTAAAATGCACTAGTTCTTTAAAGGGAAGAGCAGACTAGTTGAAATGCAGCAACACTATCAGGTGAGCTTCTCGTACCAGAATTTGTCAGAGTACTATCCCCAAATGTTCCCACTCTTACTGTTATCCTCACGGTTGGCAAGACATTGAGGACTGACCTAGCTGATGATGCAGAGTTATGTCCTAACTACCATGGGTGAACATAAGCGTTTGTCGTCCGCGATAAATGTATATACGTCAATGCCATATAAAATGGGGGTACTTCATATGGTAGTATCCTTTAGGGCAAAATAAGAGAATTGGAAGGAGGGTCACATAAGGAGGCATCAAGATAACGCATCTGACATTTTGGATGCCGTATTTGTGACTTTTGATTATTTTGGCAATAACTGCCTTTAATAGGTGAACTATATTTTTAATGTTCTAGGAAAATAAGGAAAAGAAACAAAAGAACACTATAATCAGTAGTATGTTTTCATATTCTGTCTGACAGTTCTGATTGTTGTAGAATGATCCCTGTTACTTCTTTGATTCCTATCTGCCAGAAAAATGAACTAAGTCCTAGGTAGTGGGAGAAAATTAACTGATTTTTCATATTTCAGAGAACTTTTATATGGTAGAACATAGGGGCAATCACCAGGATTTGCTCTCTCTCTCTCTCTCTCTCTCTCTCTCTCTCTCTCTGTTTTCGGAGTAAAATAAGATTGTTGCTTGTTTCACACTTTCTGACATCATGATTTCATGTATTCCTTTTAAACCTTTCTTCAAATGGATATATAGGGATGTAGGAATTTTCGAGTGAAATACCAAGAAAAGAGATTCCAGGAAAGGTATTCTGTGACATAACCTTCTGACTGTAACCACGTGTAAGACATCAACCCAGATAATAAAATTTCACATAATGCAGTTGTGTTAGAGGCATCCCAGGGACACCCAGATTTGATGATTCACTAGAAGAGCTCACAGGACTCAGCATATAGTTGTAGTCATGCGTGTGGATTGGTATGGGGACAGGCTAGAAAGGCCAATCAGCACCGAGCAATGGTGCACGGGGTGAAGGCCAGAGGAAACCAAGCGCAGGCTTCCAGGAATCTTTTCTCTATGGAGTTGGCAGGATGTGCTAAATTCCTCCAGCATGAAATTAGGACAGCACAAGTGAAATGTTGTGGGCCAGTACGAGGCTTATGGATACTCAGTGCCCGAGGTTTTCATCAAATGCGAATCACATAGGCATCTTCTCCTTAGCATGTCCCAAAATTCCAGGTTTCCAGAAAGGAAATCAAGTGTACGGCCTTAAGCACATTGAGTGTAGCAGCACTTAGGCACAGTGAACCACTCTTAACCAGCTAGGGAATGGTGCCAACCCTCCTTAAATCCAAGATCCCAGGGAACAGCCAAGGGCCAGTCATTCAAGTAGGATGTTCTGAGGGTAGCCATCTTCGGCCTGCTGGATGAAATCTGTTCTGCATAGGAATTATAGCCCTGACGTCATTTTTGGTGGTGTCTTCAAATTTTGTTTTACTAGCAAGTAACATGACGGTTACCATGGTACTGGTTTCAGTTTCATCATCCATATGAAGTAGGTATTTGTGTAAAAATTACGAGGCAATATTAGGTCATTATCATCTTTTTTTTTTTAAATGTGATTAAGCTTTCATTATGATTCTCAGGTGTGATCAACATAATGATTTTTGATTTAAAATTAGAATGAAAATCTCTTAATTATATGGAAAACCCAGGTTTGATTCCTATGGCGCTGAACCCCTGTTTATAGGTATAAGATTTCGGATCATATTCATCAATCGTTTTCTTGCCTAAGTATACAAATAACTGTTGTATTTTTGTGTTTTGTTTATGCATTTTCATATACTTCCAAATGGGAGACAGTACCCCTATTGTGTTACTTTGATCTCTATTTTAATGTTCAAGGTGACTGTATCATGAGTTAGTATATGCTAAGAGTAGCTTCAATGGATACCATATTTTGTTGTTTTTGTTGTTTCATACATTTAATAAGCCTGATTTTTGACATCCGTTTTAAGTTCACAGCAAAATATAATAGGACGTACAGAGAGTCTCCATATACCATACCACGCTCCCGTACACGCCTAGCCTCCCCTGTTGTTAACATCTTGCACGACAGTGGTCCATTTTTACTAGGATTCTTTTTTTCAGTTCCTTGGTTTAGTTTTGAGCGAGAGAGCATGCATGCGTGTGAGCAGCCAAGGGGCAGAGGGAGAGGGGGGAAAGAATCCTGTGCTGTCAGCACAGAGCCTGATGCAGGACTTGATCCCATGAACTGTGAGATCATGACCTGAGCTCAGATCTAGAGTTGGACGCTGAAGCAACTGAGCCACCCAGGCACCCTGACAACAGTGGTGCATTTTCTATGGACACGAACTCTTCATTTGGAGGCCAAGTCTCTAATGTGCATTAGTGTTCAGCCTTGGTGTTATACGTTCTATGAGTTTTAACAAATGTGTAATGATGTGAATCCACCTTTGTGGTATCGTGTGAAAGAGTTCCACTGCCTTAAAAGTCCTCTGTGCTGTGCCCGTTTATCCCTACGTTCACCCCAACCCTTAGCTCCATAGCCTTGCTCTTTCCAGGTGTCATATAGTTAGAATCATAGAGTGGATGTCTTTGAATGTTTAGAAAGTGAAAATATCCTGGTAATTGAATGTAGGCATTCAAGCTATTCTTTGCCCTTTGTTTCGTTTAGTTGCTCATCAGTAGAGGATCGGATGACCTCTGCCTTCCATGAAAAAAAGTATGATGTCTCTAGATGTGTGTCACCTAATGGGGAGGGTTGAGAAAAATGACATCATGAACCACTACAGAGCACTCACATTGGGATCATCCTCCTCTGTGGTGTGCGGTGCGTCTAGATAGACTCTCTAGCAATGGAAGGAGACAGCCTCAAGAGGTTACAACGATATCAAACTGGAATGACAAATCTTTCCTTCTTACCTTGCCAATGGAAATAAGGCCAGGGAGAGTCTGTTTGCTATGGTTTGGCCATGCTGCAAAGTACAATAGCTATAGAGCACACTTTGGGAGGGGGTGTTTCCTCCTAAAACTGAAGAGTGTCTGCTGAAGAGCTGGGGAAGTTCTGCCGTGTTACCACAAAATAAAGATACTCTCTTTCAACTCCTCTAGGAGTGGAAGTCCAGAAAAATCATGCTAGTTTCAGTCTGATATTGTCCGCTCATGATAATCATTCTCCTCACGATACCAGTTTCCTCCAGTGCCATAGAGTCGGTCAGTGATGGTCATTGTAAACATCAGTTCCCCTGTAGGTGTCAAATTCTGAGAAAACCCATTCTTGCTTTTGGTCAATATAGAGGAGAAAGTAAGATTTCTTAGTGCTTTAAGCCTACGAATGGGATAATTACCATTCAGTGTAGTGTGGTTTCCAGGTGTGGTCCCAAAGCAATACTTTTTCACAAATCATAAGCCGTACACTTGTAATTTCCTCTATTTTCCGATGGTTGATTTAACATGTATTTTGCTTTCTTCTTTAGGAGCAGATAAGAATGCTGAGGAAGATTCTATATCCAGGTAGGATTTTTATGGATTTGTAAAAATGACATTTGCTGGGGCACCCGGGTGGCTCAGTCGGTTAAGGGTGTGACTCTTGACTTCAACTCAGGTTTGTGAGTTCAAGCCCCACGTCAGGTTTTGCGCGGACAGCCTCCTTGGGATATCTTTCCCGATTTCTGTGTGCACTCACTCTCAAAGTATAAAGAAATGAAATGAAATGAAACGGATAATGAAAGGAAAGGAAAGGGAATGAATGAACTGAAAATTATGTGTCTCGTAAGGGAACGCAGACAACAAAACCAGTTGTTGCGTGTTCTACACTGGACCAGACACTATATCCTATGGGTACCATCTGTTCAGTTATATAGTCATTGTACAGCTTTGCAAAGTAGCTGTGTTATTGTAGCCTACTTTTTATTACTTTGGCAACTGTGGTTCAGGGAGGTTGATGACTCGACCATGATTCCATACTTAACGGGTAGCTGAGGGGCTTTGCCCGTCAGCCCTTGGAGCTTCCGCATCCATTCTCTGGTTCCTCAGCAGCACTGAGATGAAGATACCGATCCTAGGACAGATCAACTCAGAATGTCAAAGATAATGATGTCGGAACACCAATTTAGGGTTTGCTTAAGGACCCAGGTTACTCCAAGCATTTGGCCTCATATATTTGACCACTAGTGCTAACAAAAGTCATTAGTGCAGTGGTAACTAGTCCCTTGTATTTACCATCCGAGATTCTAGGGTGGATGTCAGCTATGGCCATGGTGTCCAGGCTTTTACATAATAAGCAAGATGTCATCAGGCAAGTCCTTAGATGTAGTGATATCCTCTCTTCTTGAGACAAAGGAGTTTTCTGTAAGGGAAGGATATCTAGTTGTAGACCATGTTACATTAATTAAACTCACTCTCTATTTTGAGGATATTGCTATATGATTCTCTGTTGCCTAAGTTCCCAGGCTGGTTTCCCTTCGGGCTAGTACCGTTGTCTAGTTTAAGGAAGCTTTTTGGTTTTTTTGGAGTTTTTTTTCCCCCCTTGATTTTTTGTACTGTGTTTTTGCCTTTTGACTTTCCTCTCTGGCTTCCTTGGTATTTCTTTTTTTTTTTTTCCAATAATTTCCCCACTTCTGCCAGATAAGGACTCTCCATTTTTCCAGAGGCCAAATCAAAAGCACTTAGGGTCTCAAGATTTAGGGAACCTCAGACATTAATTCCTCAAAACACCCTCTGGTATGTCAACCTATGTTTCACCTCCTTGCCCAATGGTTGTTTCCCTGGAGAATTTGAAACTCCAAAAAGATTGAAGTGACCTATTTGGATATGACAAGTGACAGAAATGCAAGTTAAAATCTGTTTTACTTTCTTCTTTCTTTCTTTCTTTCTTTCTTTCTTTCTTTCTTTCTTTCCTTCCTTCTTTTTGTCTCATCTTGCAGGCAACTGTTTTAATAATAGAAAGCTTGGGAGTGGGTCTAATGAATACAATGAAGGAGGGTAAGAATCGAATTAGCAGAGGAGACCAGGTTTCAAGGAGAACAACACTGAGTTGGTTAGGAATACGAGTTTGAGAAAAGATGTCAGAATATGGGGGTTTATGCCAAGTGAGATACAGGTGAATGACAGGAATGAAGGACCCAGGATTAGGGGAGTTGTTTAGAAAGGCATATTCAAATAGAGAGTTCAAGAGGGTCGTGACCAGGTTTCTGCTTTTGTGTGTGTTGGTTTCATTGAAAGTGCGAGCATACCTCAGATTTTCTGATGAGAGAGATTAAAAATCATTTGAGCTGCTGGGAAGAGTCTGTTTACAGCAAATAGAAATATGATATCCCCTACTTCCACCCCAACTGAGGGAGGATAGCTTAGATCCTCTCAAGGAATTGGCGGTGGGTGGTGGAGATTCCGAACATCAGGGATGTATGGTCCAAGGCAAGCTGTCTCCTCACTCCACCTCTTTTCCTAAATCTGTGATGCCCTTCCCATGTACTTGTAGAGCTGGGCAGGGGTAGGACTGACTTGTCAAATCAGTAAGGGAGCTTCATCTGGATCGGTGATAACATGCCTATGTTGAGGTGACTGTGTGGATGACTGAGACTCCCAGTTCGCTTGTTCTCCAGGAGCAGGACATGGCTCCTACCCTCGGTCATTTGAGCCCATCCTTGTTGTAGGAGTGTATGGCTTCATAGGCTAAAGATTGAAAGGTTGGGGGATGCCACAGAACCGTGCCGAAGAGTGATGTAGGAGTGGGAGCTCATAGGGAAGAAAATAGTCAGGCAGCGTAGAGAGGAACAGAGGCACAACTACCGGGACCATTTTGATCACAGTCTCCGTCCTTGGGTAGCTGAATGCCCCTGAAGGCTTGGAATGTCTTGCTAGTTATTATGGAACTAAATAAGGCAAGACCAGTGTGGGAACAAAGTTGGCCTTGGGAACTTTGAATCTTTCAATCTCTAGTTAGTACTGCCACTCATAGCATAGAAACCTAACCCTTGATACGTTTACTTAAACGGAGGTCTACATGACACACAATGCAATGTGTGATGCAACAACTCTGGATGTTTCCCCGTGATCGCCATAAGCGTAGCTCCCATCTGTTAATGTATGATGGTATTACGCTACCACTGACTAGATTCCCTACGCTGTACCTTTGAGCCTTGTGATTTATTCATTCTATAACTGGAACCCTGAACTCCCCTCTCCCCTTCACCCACTTTGTCCATCCCCCCACCTCCCCTCCCTTCTGGCAAAAGTCAAAGCTCTGCATTTATGGGTCTGTTTCTGCTTTTGCTCTGTTTGTTCATTTATTGCCCTTTTTACATTCTACACAGAAGTGAAATCATATAGGATTTGTCTTTCTCTGACTTATTTCACTTACCCTCATACCATGTAGGTACATCCATGATGTTGCAGATGGCAGGATCTCATTCTCATTTATAGCTGCGTAATATTTCAGTGTGTGTGTGTGTTTGTGTGTGTGTCCGTGTGTGTGTGTGTGTGTGTGTGTGTGTGTTTGTGTGAGTGTGCGTGTGTGTGTGTGTGTGTGGTCTCTTCATGTATTGGTGGACACTTGGGTTGCTTCCATATCTTGTCTATTGTAAATAATGCTATAATAAAGATAGGGGTGCATATATCTTTTCAAATGAGTACTTCCATTTCCCTTGGGTAAATAAATACCCAGTAGTGGAATCACTGGATCCTATGGTATTTGTGTTTTTAATTCGTTGAGGCCCCTCCATAGTGGCTTTCACTGTGGTGATACCAATTTATATCCCATGACCGGTGTACAAGGGTTGTTTTCCCTCCACACCCTGAGCAACCCTTGTTGATTCCTGTGTGTTGACACTGAGCCATTCTGACAGATGTGAGGTGAGAAGTCATCGTGGTAACGTGTATACATTTCATTTTCAACCATTTCAGAGCATTGTCTGCCTGTCACATTTGGTTATGGAAACTCAGACTGGGTCTTTCCTGGAGATTTCACAGGTTAGGAGAGGTTGAGGCCAAATAGAGAACAGAAAGCTTTTTTTAAAACAGGGTCCAAATTGTGAAAGACCTGTACTCTGGAAACCGTAAAACACTGAAAGAAAGAAATTGAAGGGGACGGAAAGAAAGAGAAAGACATCCGATGCTCACTGATGGGAAGAATACATATTTTTAAAGTGCCTACACTACCGAAAGCCATCTACCGATGTCATGCAATCCCTGTCACCATACCAACAGCATTTGTCGCAGAGCTAGACAAACAAGCCTAAACGTTGTATAGAACCACAAAAGACCTTGAATGGCCAAAGCACTATTGAAAACGAGGAACCCTGGAGGTATCGCAATCTCAGCTTTCAAGTTCTATTCCAAAGCTGTAGTAATCCAAACAGTATTGTGGGTACAGGCGTACAAAATAGCCTTATAGCTCAGTGGAATAGAACGTCAAACCCAGACATAAATCCACCACTGTATGGTCAGTTCATCTTCTACAAACAGGAAAGACTATCCAGTGGGGAAAAGGCATGCTCTTCACCAAATGGTGTTGGGAAAACTGGACAAGCCACATGCCAAAGAATGAACCTGGACCAATTTCTGTACCATACACACAAATAAACTCAAAATGAATTAAACACCTAAGTGTGAGACTTGAAACCATAAAAAAAAAAATCCTTGAAGAGAGCATAGGCCGTCATTTCTCTGACTTTGGCTGTAGCCACATTTTACTAGTTATATCTCTTGAGCCAAGGGAAATAAAGCAAGAATAAAGTTTGGGGACTATATCAACCTACAAAGCTTTTGCACAGTGAAGGAAACTGTCAAAACTGAAAGGCAACCTCTGGAATGGGAGAACAAATTTGGAAATGTTTTGCAAATCCAGTAAAGGGTTAGTATCCACAATGTCTAAAAAATGGATACATGTCAACATCACCCCCCTCCAAAAAAGCCCAGTTTACAAATGAGCAGTAGACATAACCAGACACTTTTCCAAAGACAACATACAGATGGTCAACAGACACATGAAAAGATGCTCCCCCAAACTACAACGAGATACCACGTCACACCTGTCAGAATGGCTACACTCCAAGACACAAGAAGCAAGTGTTTGCGAGGATGTGGAGACAAAGGAAACCTCTTGCACCGTTGGTGGAAATGCAAATGGGGGCGGCCCCTGTGGAAAACAGCATGGAGGTTCCTCAAAAAATTAAAACCAGAACTCTCCTATGCTCCAGTAATTGCACTACTGGATACTACCCAAGAGAATACAAAAACACGAATTCCACGGGACACACACACTCCTGTGTTTATTGCAGCATTATTTCCAACAGCCAGCGCAAGCGTCCATTGACAGCTGAGTGAACCAAGAAGAAGCCCTATATGAATGTATGTGTGTGTGGATATCACACACACACACACACACACACACACACACACACACACTGTAACATTACTCAATCATAAAACAATGAAATCTTGGCATTTGCAATCACCTGGATGGAGCCTGAGTGTAGTATGATAAGCAAAGTCAGGGAAAGACAAATGCCATATGATTTTACTCATGTAGCACTTAAGAAACAACAAACGAGCAAAGGGAGGAAACAAAAGGGGAGAGAAACCAAGAAATAGGCTCTTAACTGCAGAGAAGAAACGGCTGGTTGCGGAGTGGAGGTGAGTGGTGGGAGGGGTGAAAGAGATGATGGGGATGAAGGAGTGCCCTTGTCATGATGAGCACGGGGTGAGTATGGAGTTGGTGAATCACTATATTGTACAACTGAAACTAATATAACTCTGGATGTTGCTATTACCGGCATTAAAATAAAACTTAATGAAAAAACCAGAGGCCAATTTTAATGATACCAAGAAACTTAGTGGAATAAACAGACAGGCGACCTTTCCCTTAACTTTCTTAAATTTTGTTTTTAAATGAATGAACATGTTTTTCTTGTATTTTTTTGCTCTAAAGGCTTTCGGACAAACCTGGTCCTGATGATTCATGGTCTACATCATCTAGCCAAGTCTTAGATTTTGGTACCAAGGTAAAGTACCCTCCTGTGAAACTCACTTTCCTGCTATGAATTGACTTTTCTCCCTTATTTATTCTGAAAATTTAAGAGGAGCCTGTGTATCATCATTTTATGTGTGTCATGGAAAGTTAGCAAGAACAAACCACTTTACAGATACATGACGCGTTGAATGTCTTGTTTTGTTTTGTTGTACTTTGGTAAATCCTACAGGTGGAGGCTGATAAAAGAATGGGCTGGAAAACATATAATGACCGTCATATTATGTTGGGAAAAGCTTTCCCATCATGGAGGCAATATGACATTTGCTTAAGGATAAGGATTCTTACTGTGATAGTAACATGACTGATAATACTCAGGCCTAAATGAAACCTGATTGGGTCCAAGTATCTATTGTAGGGTGCCCCCCCCCCGGCCCCGGGCAAGTTTTATTTTGGTGACATACAGGATTTCCTTTGGCTCTATCCTTTGTTCTACATTTAGACGAAAATAATATTAGAAAATGTAGAAATTTAGATGTTTACATTATTTCTCAACATTTACCTTACAAAGGTGTTCTCCTGTAGTTTTCAAATAATTGCATGAAGAGTAAGTTAAAATTGTGCCTCTCCCCGAAGAATACATATTTTGCTGAAAAGAGTAGCTCTATGAACAGAGGCTCTTCATAGCCAAGTTGTCAAATTTCTGATTTCAGAAATCTTTCCTATTCTAGCTTTGAACACTATCTCCTCCTAGTCCTTGTGTCAGATTCTAAAATTTAAAGTTTCAGACATCTGATATTTATTTCAGTATTCATTTCAAAGCCCCTCAGTCATGATAAGCTCCTGGAGGTTAGGAAACACACTTGCTTGGCTCCTGGAGCTCCTAGAATAACGTCTTGCTTGGAAGAAGCAATGTCATGGTTTTTGAATGTGAATAAATGAGTAGGGAAATGGAATTCCGTGGAATGGAGTTTGAAAAGTAACAAAATACACATGATATATCACAACTAATTATGTGAATTTAAAAAGTCAGGCTTCAGTTTATATTCCGTTTTAGTGTCTAACATGTATAAACGCAAATGAATTCTATTGAGGAAATCAGGAGTTACATAAGAAAGAAGGTTACAGTATATTTTTAGTACCCTCCCATTGTGAGCTTAAAATTGCAGAGAAAAAGTCCTCAGCCTTTGCTTGTGTAACCCCATCTGTGTCCCATTACACACATCCTTTGAAGGTTCCCATTTCTTCCTAGAATTCTCATTCCCAATTCTTTCTCCATAGTGAATGTTGACGTGTTAGGAACCTCTCTTTTTCTTTTCTTTTGTTAGTCTAGTAATAATTTCTAGCTTTTCGGAAGCGATAGATGCCAGGAATTGAACAGTTTGTTTCGAGTGAAAAAAATTAAATTCTTTATTACAGCATTCATAACCAGATAACTGTAGAGTGATAAGGGTCAGTATTATTAGGGATATACTGTGAATCAAAGCCTCTCTTTTACAGAAATATTAGATAGATAGATAGATAGATAGATGGATGTAGATATAGATAGATAGATAGATAGATAGGTATAGATAGAGATAGAGATATATATATATAATATACAGTTACATACACATATATATTTACACTTATATATATACACACACATACATGTATACATATATATGTACACATACACACACACACACACATATATATACATACACACACACATATATAGAGACATATATCTTTAAAAGGTTTAAAAGAGACTATTGTTCATAGTATATTCCCAATCCTACTTATGTACCTGTTGAAAAATGTATGTTGTTTCCACTTACCTTCTTTTGCTCACATTTTTCCTTTTCTTTTTTGTCTTAAGCTCATGCTTGATTGATTGGTCATGTGTTTGTTTGTTTTTTTCTTTTTCCCTCTTCTCCCCCCATGCTTTTTACTGTATTTTTAAAATTTTTTTAAAGTTTATTTATTTTTGAGACAGAGAGAGACACAGAGTGCAAGCCGGGTAGGGGCAGAGACAGAGGGAGACACAGAATCCAAAGCAGGCTGCAGGCTCCGAGCTGTCAACACAGAGCTCAACGTGGGGCTGAAACCCACACCCCGTGAGATCATGACTCATGAGCTGAAGGTGGATGCTGAACTGACTGTGCCACATATGTCTTCCCCGCACCAGGCTCTTTTTTAATGGTCTACCCCTACCCTAATTTGTCCTTGCAGAAACTATTTCTTTCGTGTCTGTTCTTTTAGTACATCACTTTCTGTCAACTCCATTGTCAACATATTGGTTATGGAATTCTACTGTCTGTGTGCGGTTTCCATCCAGGACTCATTGCCCCACAAGGTTTATTATTCTTGTTTTTCTCTTTCTTGGAAGGGGCTGAGCTAAATGTTTTTGAAATGTTTGTATTTCTCTTGGAAAGGGAGGGAGAGAGAGAAAGAATGAGCAAGTGCTCGTTGTTGTGATCTGACAATATGCAAGGTATGCTCTCAGTCCTTTTATATTTGTGGAGGGCTGTTTTGTGACCCAGGATGTCACTTGGACTCATTGGAGAATGTTCTATGTGCACTTAAGGAGAATGTGCGTTCTACTGCCGTTGGATGAAAAGATCTTAATATATCGGTGTTGATATCCGTGTATATAAATGCATATATATTAGGCCAATATATATCTATGTATATCTGAATACATCTGGTCCAATGACACATTGGATCTGTGTTTCCGTACTTATTTTCTGCCTTGACCATACACCTATTGCCATGAGTGGAGTCTTAAAGTCGTCTACAATCATGGTATTTGTATGTATACATTTAATCATGTTTGTGATTAATCGATTCATATGTGTGGGCGTTTCACTTTGGGGCCATAAATATTTGCAAGTGTTAGCTCCTCTTGATGGATAGACCCCTTAATTATGACCCAATGCCCTTCTGAATCTGTTACTACAGTCTCTGGTTTAACATCTAGTCTTTCTGGTGGAAGTGTGGCGACTCCAGCTTTCTTTTGACTTCTAGTAGCATGATAGGTGGTTCCCCATACCTTCACTTTGAATCTGGAGGTGTCCTGGGGTCTACAATCAGTTTCTTGTTGACAACATATAGATGGATCTTGTTCTTTGGTTTGGTTTTGTGTTTGACCCATTCTGATTCCCTGTGTCTTTTGATTGGGGCATTGAGTCCTTTCACATTCAGAGTGATTAGTTAAACATATGGATTTAGTGTCATTGTGTTATCTGAAGGTTTCATGCTTTTGGTGAGGCCTCTGGTCCTTTGTAGTCTCCGCTGCTTTCCACTCACAGAGTCGCCCCTTAGGATCTCCTGTAGGGCTGGTTTAGTGGTCATGAACTCCATTAGGGCTTGTGTGTCTGGGAAAGCCTTTCTCTCTCTTTCTATTCTAAATGACAGCCTTGCTGGGGAAGGGATTCTTCGCCGCAGATGTTCCCATTCAGCACATTGACCGTTTCCTACCCCTCCCTTCTGCCCTGCCAAGGTTCTTTGGACAGGTCTGCTGCTACCATTATGTGTCTTCCCTCGTCGAATAAGACCCGTTTGTCCCTAGCTGCTTTCAGAATCCTCTGCTTATCTTTGTAGTTTTCCAGTTTCGCTATGGCATGTCGTGGTGTTGACCTGGGTGTGTTGATTTGGAAAGGAATTCTCTGTGCCGCCAGCACTTGGATGCCCGTTTCCTTCCCCAGATGAGGGAAGCTCTCAGCTATAAGTTGTTCAAAAAAACCTTCTGCCCCTTTCTGTCACTCTTCTTCTTCTGGGACTCGTAGGATGTGGCTAATATTTCATCTCACCGAATCACGTCGGTCTCTAGTACCTGCCTCGTGATCTAGTCATTCCCTTCCTGCTTCTCCCGTCCTTGCTGTCACTGCATCTAGTTTACTTTGTATCTCCTTTACACTGTTTCATTTTCAGCGTTCATCGTGACGATTCCTTAGGTCCTTGATCTCTGAAGCAGTAGCTTGTCTGCTGTCTTCTGTGCGTGGTTTCAAGCGCAACTATGCGTCTTATGAGAGTCATTCCAAAGATGTGCTCACATATATTGTTTCTGTGTCTTTGGAGCCCTTCTCTGGCTGTCCTTTCTTCCCGGAAGTTTTTTTGAGGAGAATTCTTCGATTTCGTCGTTTTGGCTAGATTCCTGCCCTTTATGTGTGTTAATAGCTTGTTCTGTGTCCCACACCTGCGGGACACAGTGGGTCCCGTAGTGGGTTCTGTAACCCACTATATTAAAAGGAGCTCCTACACTGTCCAGGGCCTGGCAGTTGAACAAATGTTTTTGGAGGGTGTTGTGTGCACTCTTTCGGTGCGTCTTTGGCTACTGTTCCCGCTACTTGGAGTGGCGGTTTGGGCCTTCCACCAGGTGTGCTTTGATTTGTTGGTTGAAGTAATCCTGGGAAAAAGGAGAAGAAGGTGGTGAAGTATCCTTAGCCCAAACAAAAAGAGAAATGACTGGAGTGGAAAAAAAGACCAGGCAGTGACTCAAAGGAGCTCTAGGGCTTAATCCAGAAAGAGAGGGAGGAAAATGAAGAAGGAGATCTAGAAAAGTATAGAGAAAATGCGCAATCCGACACACAAAGAACCAGAACAGAGGAACAAAGGAAAAAAATAGATAGATATATCTATATATATCTATGTATAGATATATAGGTATATATTAAGATATATAGATAAATGTAGATATATAATTAGCTTTGACCCACGTCAACTCGAGACTACTAGGCTGTTTCCAAAGGGAGACGAGGAAAGAGGAGAGTAGAAAGAGAAAAAAGGGAAAAGAGAAGAAAGGGAAAGCAAAGGAAAGAAAGGATGGGCGCCTGGGTGTCTCAGTAGGTGAAGCGTCCGACTCTTGAATTTGGCTCACATCATGTTGTCGCTGTTGGTGGGTTCGAAACCCCCATCAGGTCCTGCAGTGAGAGCATGGATCCTGCTCGGATTCTCTCTCTCTCCCTCTCTCTGCATGTCTTCTGCTTGATCACTCACTCTCTCTCTCTCTCCAAATAAAGAAATAAACATTAAAAAAGAAAAGGAAAGACAAAAGAATAATAACTCAAATGAAAACAAACAAACAAAGATAGAAAACCGGAGGAGAGTTGTCTATTGGTGCCTGGACTGGTGGCTGTGCTGGTCTAGACGAGGGGCTGCCTGGTCCCATCCGTGTCAGTCTCACTCCTATAGAGAAGCAGTTACGAGGCACAGAGAGTCAGGGTTTGGTGTAATGGGCCTGCCTCCACGGAGGCTCACTGTCCATTCCCTGAAGCCCCACGATGTTGGTCATGGGGAGAGAAATGGCGACACCCCAATCTCTCCTGCCCACACGAGGTGTCTCAAAACTCACAGTTTAGGCTATCCTCACAGAATAGCCTGGGGAGCCGGCTTGCCTTGCTGCACAGTCCCCTGTGCCACCTGAGCACTGAGCTGGGATTCAAAACCCTGTAGCATCCCGCTTTGCTCGGACCTCGTAGTGGAGTTGCGCCACTCTGCCCAGTGGACAGAGGGCCTCTGGCTCGTGCCTGCACGGTCTTTTTCCCTTGGGCAGGGCAATACCTCCCCTTTCCACCATACTCAAGGTGTTCTCTCCCAGTGTAGCCCTGAGATTGCTACCAAGCCTAGGGGCGGCTCCCTCCCCACCAGGCATGGGACGTGGTAGCTCTGGTCTAGAGAGCTGGCCACCTTGAAAATTCTGTTTCTTAGCCTCTAAAGCGGTTTTGCAAAGTAGAAACTGGCTCTCTGGACCTCTCCTTGGTCTGTGGTTCAGACAGGCTTTCTCATATCCAAAGGCACTTCCCACAGCCTCTCTCTCTACTTTCCTTTCGTTTCTCCACCAAAGGGCTTCCCCCACTCCATGCCTGTGCTGCCCATTTTATTTCTCCCAATCCCCATACACACCCTTCTGTCCCGCCAAGCTGTCACTCTGCAACTGTGGAGATTTTTCTGTCCCTCTGCAGCCTGTGTTCCTGGCATTCCAAGTGTTGTGACCTCAATACTGCTGTGTTTGAGGGACAAGGAAATTCTGATCCCCTCCCCTGCCATCTTAACTCTTCCCTCCACCTTTTACTTTCCTGTTCGCAATTTCAAAGTTGGGTGCCTTATCGACGAAGTCACCCAGGACCCCCAAGAATACTTGTTTTCAATGGGAAGATGTTCGAAGGCCAACAAAATGGCCCTAGTGTCCAGAAAAGAATGGCAAAGTTAGAATGGGTTTTTGATTTTCTAATGTGGGGCTATAATAAGTTCCAGTAAACTCTTAGTGGAGACATCATATAGGTATACATTGGACCCTTGAACAAGATGGGTTTGGACTGTGGGAGTCCCCATACATACAGATTTTTTTTCAATAAATACAGTACCATCCTGTATTTTCTCTTCCTTATGATTGTCTTTTTCGTTTTGGTTTTTTTTTTAATTATTTATTTTGGGAGAGAGAGAGAGAGAGAGAGAGAGAGAGAGGACAGAGCACGTGAGTAGGGAAGCGGGGGCAGAGAGAGAATCTTCATCAGGCTCCAGACTGCCAGCGTTGAACTCAGGAAGTCTAGATCATGACCTGAGCCAAAGTCAAGAGCCTGACCCTGAACCGACAGTGCCACCCAGCACCCCTTCCTTACGATTTTCTTAGTAACCTTTTCTTCAGTTTATAGTGTAAGAATACAGTATGTAATACATATAACAGGGAAAACATGCATTAATCAACTGTGTATATTGTTGGTAAGCTCAGCATTCCGTTATCCTAACCCTGCCCTCCCAAGCTCAGTGTACAGAGTCAATGGCCAAATGAGGCCGAAAAGGTAGATTAGACCTAGCGAGCGTATACAAGCCCTTCTGCTTTAATGTTCTGGTTTTCAATACGTATATACTTTTTGATTTCTAAGTGTAATTGCTTTTAAAGTAGGAAATTGAGTAGGAATTTTTGTTTTTTTGATTTGGTTTTGAGGTTTCAAAAGATATTTGTGGATTTTCGAGTGCATGGCCATCAGAGCCCGTAACCCTTGCTTTGTTCAAGGGTCAACGGCATAGTGATTTGGTAGTTTTGAGATCTTCTCAGTGAGATTAGTGTAAATGTTTTGACCTTAATTACTTGGTCCTTGTATACTGAGTACGTACCAAGCAGTTAGCTACTGAGTGTACAAGTGGAGGGTTTAGGTTGTTGTGGTCGGAGCAGAAAAGTAAGTCAACAGCAATCCGTTATAAGTCAGTATAAAGGCTTCATCGATAGGAAATGGACAATGTTAGTTGAGAGAATATTGGGGGCGTTTGTAGTGAGGATGCGGATGAGAGTGGGAGTGGGAATTTTGGTAGTCGGAAAAGACCTGAGAGTGGCAAAAGGTGCCAAGTGAAAGATGAGAAGGACCAGTCGTGTAGACCGTGGCGAGGGACATTCTGGACAGAGAGGACCACGGATCCTCATTTTACTCCAATGTCTTGGAGTCACCAAGAAGTAGGAAGGCCCACTCCATCATCATAATGATTATTATTGTTGTGTGTAAAAAAGAAAGTGTGCATCGGGAAATGAGTGCTTGGCACATTTTAGGTGACTAGGACATACATGTTCTTGTACTTGCCGTTTGAATGCTTACTACACATTCTGAAGAGTTCCATACCTATATCTACATTGTTTCTGCTACTAGTTCACCATAATTTTAAGAAAAGTTTTTTCTGACTACTTTGCCATTGGATCCAACCCTTCTTTCGTCAAGAAAAAGGTCAAGCCTTTGTTTACCTAAACGAAGCAGCAGCTACAACAGTGTTTTGTTGATACTCAACATGATATACTCCAAAGTTTCTGATCATGTGAGGTATGAATTGACACTGAAACAAATGTCTGCCATTTTATTAGAAGCAGTTTTCATTTATAGCAAGTACACTTTTAAAGAATTTGTTTCAAAACTGACTTCAAATGTCCTTTTATTTCGGTCAGGAATGCAAAGGAAGGTGTTTTGTTAGTTCCTTTTTGAAATCTGCCTTTGAATTCAAAGGCTTCTGCCTTTGAAAGTATTTATTGTGGCCTTCCATGATCAGTTTAGAGAGTCAATAGCCAAATGAAGATTCAAAGGGACGCTGAATCAAGAGAGCATGTATGAGGTTTTGTATTTAAATGTGTTGGTGGTCAATACGTTTTACTTCTTTGTAAGTCTGATTGTTGTTAAAATCATAACTTCAGAAATTTTCTTGGAAAAGGCTTAGGAAGTCTTCACGCAACTCATTACTGATGCTACTTTTAACAGAGTGTGTCTGAGAAGCCCAACAAATTTCTTCCTCATGTCTCTGGAGCTGTGGATCAGAAAGGGCAAAGAATATTAAATGGACAAGTAGAAGGTAAGAACTGTATTTTATTCAAAGGTCATTTGACAGAATGTTGATTTAAAACAGGAATACTGATATATTCTAATATCTAAAGAAAACGGCCTGTTAAGTGCATAGGACAGAGAAAGAGATGTGAAAAGGAGGTAAGTTGCATATCGTATGTGGTGTCAGCAACAGATTAAATTGAGAGTGCCACCAAAGGACCTAAATGACTAGTTCCCTTTCAAGACCCTGGAAGGCCCAAGGAACCTCAGGAAAGAAGAGAAGAGCCAAAGAGGGAATCATGTGAATGGCGGAGACTACAGGGAATAAATGAAGGAAAGTAAGCCGGTGTGTATGGTGTTTCTACTGGAAGGTGGTAAAATGCACTAGTTCTTTAAAGGGAAGAGCAGACTAGTTGAAATGCAGCAACACTATCAGGTGAGCTTCTCGTACCAGAATTTGTCAGAGTACTATCCCCAAATGTTCCCACTCTTACTGTTATCCTCACGGTTGGCAAGACATTGAGGACTGACCTAGCTGATGATGCAGAGTTATGTCCTAACTACCATGGGTGAACATAAGCGTTTGTCGTCCGCGATAAATGTATATACGTCAATGCCATATAAAATGGGGGTACTTCATATGGTAGTATCCTTTAGGGCAAAATAAGAGAATTGGAAGGAGGGTCACATAAGGAGGCATCAAGATAACGCATCTGACATTTTGGATGCCGTATTTGTGACTTTTGATTATTTTGGCAATAACTGCCTTTAATAGGTGAACTATATTTTTAATGTTCTAGGAAAATAAGGAAAAGAAACAAAAGAACACTATAATCAGTAGTATGTTTTCATATTCTGTCTGACAGTTCTGATTGTTGTAGAATGATCCCTGTTACTTCTTTGATTCCTATCTGCCAGAAAAATGAACTAAGTCCTAGGTAGTGGGAGAAAATTAACTGATTTTTCATATTTCAGAGAACTTTTATATGGTAGAACATAGGGGCAATCACCAGGATTTGCTCTCTCTCTCTCTCTCTCTCTCTCTCTCTCTGTTTTCGGAGTAAAATAAGATTGTTGCTTGTTTCACACTTTCTGACATCATGATTTCATGTATTCCTTTTAAACCTTTCTTCAAATGGATATATAGGGATGTAGGAATTTTCGAGTGAAATACCAAGAAAAGAGATTCCAGGAAAGGTATTCTGTGACATAACCTTCTGACTGTAACCACGTGTAAGACATCAACCCAGATAATAAAATTTCACATAATGCAGTTGTGTTAGAGGCATCCCAGGGACACCCAGATTTGATGATTCACTAGAAGAGCTCACAGGACTCAGCATATAGTTGTAGTCATGCGTGTGGATTGGTATGGGGACAGGCTAGAAAGGCCAATCAGCACCGAGCAATGGTGCACGGGGTGAAGGCCAGAGGAAACCAAGCGCAGGCTTCCAGGAATCTTTTCTCTATGGAGTTGGCAGGATGTGCTAAATTCCTCCAGCATGAAATTAGGACAGCACAAGTGAAATGTTGTGGGCCAGTACGAGGCTTATGGATACTCAGTGCCCGAGGTTTTCATCAAATGCGAATCACATAGGCATCTTCTCCTTAGCATGTCCCAAAATTCCAGGTTTCCAGAAAGGAAATCAAGTGTACGGCCTTAAGCACATTGAGTGTAGCAGCACTTAGGCACAGTGAACCACTCTTAACCAGCTAGGGAATGGTGCCAACCCTCCTTAAATCCAAGATCCCAGGGAACAGCCAAGGGCCAGTCATTCAAGTAGGATGTTCTGAGGGTAGCCATCTTCGGCCTGCTGGATGAAATCTGTTCTGCATAGGAATTATAGCCCTGACGTCATTTTTGGTGGTGTCTTCAAATTTTGTTTTACTAGCAAGTAACATGACGGTTACCATGGTACTGGTTTCAGTTTCATCATCCATATGAAGTAGGTATTTGTGTAAAAATTACGAGGCAATATTAGGTCATTATCATCTTTTTTTTTTAAATGTGATTAAGCTTTCATTATGATTCTCAGGTGTGATCAACATAATGATTTTTGATTTAAAATTAGAATGAAAATCTCTTAATTATATGGAAAACCCAGGTTTGATTCCTATGGCGCTGAACCCCTGTTTATAGGTATAAGATTTCGGATCATATTCATCAATCGTTTTCTTGCCTAAGTATACAAATAACTGTTGTATTTTTGTGTTTTGTTTATGCATTTTCATATACTTCCAAATGGGAGACAGTACCCCTATTGTGTTACTTTGATCTCTATTTTAATGTTCAAGGTGACTGTATCATGAGTTAGTATATGCTAAGAGTAGCTTCAATGGATACCATATTTTGTTGTTTTTGTTGTTTCATACATTTAATAAGCCTGATTTTTGACATCCGTTTTAAGTTCACAGCAAAATATAATAGGACGTACAGAGAGTCTCCATATACCATACCACGCTCCCGTACACGCCTAGCCTCCCCTGTTGTTAACATCTTGCACGACAGTGGTCCATTTTTACTAGGATTCTTTTTTTCAGTTCCTTGGTTTAGTTTTGAGCGAGAGAGCATGCATGCGTGTGAGCAGCCAAGGGGCAGAGGGAGAGGGGGGAAGAATCCTGTGCTGTCAGCACAGAGCCTGATGCAGGACTTGATCCCATGAACTGTGAGATCATGACCTGAGCTCAGATCCAGAGTTGGACGCTGAAGCAACTGAGCCACCCAGGCACCCTGACAACAGTGGTGCATTTTCTATGGACACGAACTCTTCATTTGGAGGCCAAGTCTCTAATGTGCAATAGTGTTCAGCCTTGGTGTTATACGTTCTATGAGTTTTAACAAATGTGTAATGATGTGAATCCACCTTTGTGGTATCGTGTGAAAGAGTTCCACTGCCTTAAAAGTCCTCTGTGCTGTGCCCGTTTATCCCTACGTTCACCCCAACCCTTAGCTCCATAGCCTTGCTCTTTCCAGGTGTCATATAGTTAGAATCATAGAGTGGATGTCTTTGAATGTTTAGAAAGTGAAAATATCCTGGTAATTGAATGTAGGCATTCAAGCTATTCTTTGCCCTTTGTTTCGTTTAGTTGCTCATCAGTAGAGGATCGGATGACCTCTGCCTTCCATGAAAAAAAGTATGATGTCTCTAGATGTGTGTCACCTAATGGGGAGGGTTGAGAAAAATGACATCATGAACCACTACAGAGCACTCACATTGGGATCATCCTCCTCTGTGGTGTGCGGTGCGTCTAGATAGACTCTCTAGCAATGGAAGGAGACAGCCTCAAGAGGTTACAACGATATCAAACTGGAATGACAAATCTTTCCTTCTTACCTTGCCAATGGAAATAAGGCCAGGGAGAGTCTGTTTGCTATGGTTTGGCCATGCTGCAAAGTACAATAGCTATAGAGCACACTTTGGGAGGGGGTGTTTCCTCCTAAAACTGAAGAGTGTCTGCTGAAGAGCTGGGGAAGTTCTGCCGTGTTACCACAAAATAAAGATACTCTCTTTCAACTCCTCTAGGAGTGGAAGTCCAGAAAAATCATGCTAGTTTCAGTCTGATATTGTCCGCTCATGATAATCATTCTCCTCACGATACCAGTTTCCTCCAGTGCCATAGAGTCGGTCAGTGATGGTCATTGTAAACATCAGTTCCCCTGTAGGTGTCAAATTCTGAGAAAACCCATTCTTGCTTTTGGTCAATATAGAGGAGAAAGTAAGATTTCTTAGTGCTTTAAGCCTACGAATGGGATAATTACCATTCAGTGTAGTGTGGTTTCCAGGTGTGGTCCCAAAGCAATACTTTTTCACAAATCATAAGCCGTACACTTGTAATTTCCTCTATTTTCCGATGGTTGATTTAACATGTATTTTGCTTTCTTCTTTAGGAGCAGATAAGAATGCTGAGGAAGATTCTATATCCAGGTAGGATTTTTATGGATTTGTAAAAATGACATTTGCTGGGGCACCCGGGTGGCTCAGTCGGTTAAGGGTGTGACTCTTGACTTCAACTCAGGTTTGTGAGTTCAAGCCCCACGTCAGGTTCTGCGTGGACAGCCTCCTTGGGATATCTTTCCCGATTTCTGTGTGCACTCACTCTCAAAGTATAAAGAAATGAAATGAAATGAAACGGATAATGAAAGGAAAGGAAAGGGAATGAATGAACTGAAAATTATGTGTCTCCTAAGGGAAGGCAGAGAACAAAACCAGTTGTTGCGTGTTCTACACTGGACCAGACACTATATCCTATGGGTACCATCTGTTCAGTTATATAGTCAGTGTACAGCTTTGCAAAGTAGCTGTGTTATTGTAGCCTACTTTTTATTACTTTGGCAACTGTGGTTCAGGGAGGTTGATGACTCGACCATGATTCCATACTTAACGGGTAGCTGAGGGGCTTTGCCCGTCAGCCCTTGGAGCTCCCGCATCCATTCTCTGGTTCCTCAGCAGCACTGAGATGAAGATACCGATCCTAGGACAGATCAACTCAGAATGTCAAAGATAATGATGTCGGAACACCAATTTAGGGTTTGCTTAAGGACCCAGGTTACTCCAAGCATTTGGCCTCATATATTTGACCACTAGTGCTAACAAAAGTCATTAGTGCAGTGGTAACTAGTCCCTTGTATTTACCATCCGAGATTCTAGGGTGGATGTCAGCTATGGCCATGGTGTCCAGGCTTTTACATAATAAGCAAGATGTCATCAGGCAAGTCCTTAGATGTAGTGATATCCTCTCTTCTTGAGACAAAGGAGTTTTCTGTAAGGGAAGGATATCTAGTTGTAGACCATGTTACATTAATTAAACTCACTCTCTATTTTGAGGATATTGCTATATGATTCTCTGTTGCCTAAGTTCCCAGGCTGGTTTCCCTTCGGGCTAGTACCGTTGTCTAGTTTAAGGAAGCTTTTTGGTTTTTTTGGAGTTTTTTTTCCCCCCTTGATTTTTTGTACTGTGTTTTTGCCTTTTGACTTTCCTCTCTGGCTTCCTTGGTATTTCTTTTTTTTTTTTTCCAATAATTTCCCCACTTCTGCCAGATAAGGACTCTCCATTTTTCCAGAGGCCAAATCAAAAGCACTTAGGGTCTCAAGATTTAGGGAACCTCAGACATTAATTCCTCAAAACACCCTCTGGTATGTCAACCTATGTTTCACCTCCTTGCCCAATGGTTGTTTCCCTGGAGAATTTGAAACTCCAAAAAGATTGAAGTGACCTATTTGGATATGACAAGTGACAGAAATGCAAGTTAAAATCTGTTTTACTTTCTTCTTTCTTTCTTTCTTTCTTTCTTTCTTTCTTTCTTTCTTTCCTTCCTTCTTTTTGTCTCATCTTGCAGGCAACTGTTTTAATAATAGAAAGCTTGGGAGTGGGTCTAATGAATACAATGAAGGAGGGTAAGAATCGAATTAGCAGAGGAGACCAGGTTTCAAGGAGAACAACACTGAGTTGGTTAGGAATACGAGTTTGAGAAAAGATGTCAGAATATGGGGGTTTATGCCAAGTGAGATACAGGTGAATGACAGGAATGAAGGACCCAGGATTAGGGGAGTTGTTTAGAAAGGCATATTCAAATAGAGAGTTCAAGAGGGTCGTGACCAGGTTTCTGCTTTTGTGTGTGTTGGTTTCATTGAAAGTGCGAGCATACCTCAGATTTTCTGATGAGAGAGATTAAAAATCATTTGAGCTGCTGGGAAGAGTCTGTTTACAGCAAATAGAAATATGATATCCCCTACTTCCACCCCAACTGAGGGAGGATAGCTTAGATCCTCTCAAGGAATTGGCGGTGGGTGGTGGAGATTCCGAACATCAGGGATGTATGGTCCAAGGCAAGCTGTCTCCTCACTCCACCTCTTTTCCTAAATCTGTGATGCCCTTCCCATGTACTTGTAGAGCTGGGCAGGGGTAGGACTGACTTGTCAAATCAGTAAGGGAGCTTCATCTGGATCGGTGATAACATGCCTATGTTGAGGTGACTGTGTGGATGACTGAGACTCCCAGTTCGCTTGTTCTCCAGGAGCAGGACATGGCTCCTACCCTCGGTCATTTGAGCCCATCCTTGTTGTAGGAGTGTATGGCTTCATAGGCTAAAGATTGAAAGGTTGGGGGATGCCACAGAACCGTGCCGAAGAGTGATGTAGGAGTGGGAGCTCATAGGGAAGAAAATAGTCAGGCAGCGTAGAGAGGAACAGAGGCACAACTACCGGGACCATTTTGATCACAGTCTCCGTCCTTGGGTAGCTGAATGCCCCTGAAGGCTTGGAATGTCTTGCTAGTTATTATGGAACTAAATAAGGCAAGACCAGTGTGGGAACAAAGTTGGCCTTGGGAACTTTGAATCTTTCAATCTCTAGTTAGTACTGCCACTCATAGCATAGAAACCTAACCCTTGATACGTTTACTTAAACGGAGGTCTACATGACACACAATGCAATGTGTGATGCAACAACTCTGGATGTTTCCCCGTGATCGCCATAAGCGTAGCTCCCATCTGTTAATGTATGATGGTATTACGCTACCACTGACTAGATTCCCTACGCTGTACCTTTGAGCCTTGTGATTTATTCATTCTATAACTGGAACCCTGAACTCCCCTCTCCCCTTCACCCACTTTGTCCATCCCCCCACCTCCCCTCCCTTCTGGCAAAAGTCAAAGCTCTGCATTTATGGGTCTGTTTCTGCTTTTGCTCTGTTTGTTCATTTATTGCCCTTTTTACATTCTACACAGAAGTGAAATCATATAGGATTTGTCTTTCTCTGACTTATTTCACTTACCCTCATACCATGTAGGTACATCCATGATGTTGCAGATGGCAGGATCTCATTCTCATTTATAGCTGCGTAATATTTCAGTGTGTGTGTGTGTTTGTGTGTGTGTCCGTGTGTGTGTGTGTGTGTGTGTGTGTGTGTTTTGTGTGAGTGTGCGTGTGTGTGTGTGTGGTCTCTTCATGTATTGGTGGACACTTGGGTTGCTTCCATATCTTGTCTATTGTAAATAATGCTATAATAAAGATAGGGGTGCATATATCTTTTCAAATGAGTACTTCCATTTCCCTTGGGTAAATAAATACCCAGTAGTGGAATCACTGGATCCTATGGTATTTGTGTTTTTAATTCGTTGAGGCCCCTCCATAGTGGCTTTCACTGTGGTGATACCAATTTATATCCCATGACCGGTGTACAAGGGTTGTTTTCCCTCCACACCCTGAGCAACCCTTGTTGATTCCTGTGTGTTGACACTGAGCCATTCTGACAGATGTGAGGTGAGAAGTCATCGTGGTAACGTGTATACATTTCATTTTCAACCATTTCAGAGCATTGTCTGCCTGTCACATTTGGTTATGGAAACTCAGACTGGGTCTTTCCTGGAGATTTCACAGGTTAGGAGAGGTTGAGGCCAAATAGAGAACAGAAAGCTTTTTTTAAAACAGGGTCCAAATTGTGAAAGACCTGTACTCTGGAAACCGTAAAACACTGAAAGAAAGAAATTGAAGGGGACGGAAAGAAAGAGAAAGACATCCGATGCTCACTGATGGGAAGAATACATATTTTTAAAGTGCCTACACTACCCAAAGCCATCTACCGATGTCATGCAATCCCTGTCACCATACCAACAGCATTTGTCACAGAGCTAGACAAACAAGCCTAAACGTTGTATAGAACCACAAAAGACCTTGAATGGCCAAAGCACTATTGAAAACGAGGAACCCTGGAGGTATCGCAATCTCAGCTTTCAAGTTCTATTCCAAAGCTGTAGTAATCCAAACAGTATTGTGGGTACAGGCGTACAAAATAGCCTTATAGCTCAGTGGAATAGAACGTCAAACCCAGACATAAATCCACCACTGTATGGTCAGTTCATCTTCTACAAACAGGAAAGACTATCCAGTGGGGAAAAGGCATGCTCTTCACCAAATGGTGTTGGGAAAACTGGACAAGCCACATGCCAAAGAATGAACCTGGACCAATTTCTGTACCATACACACAAATAAACTCAAAATGAATTAAACACCTAAGTGTGAGACTTGAAACCATAAAAAAAAAAATCCTTGAAGAGAGCATAGGCCGTCATTTCTCTGACTTTGGCTGTAGCCACATTTTACTAGTTATGTCTCTTGAGCCAAGGGAAATAAAGCAAGAATAAAGTTTGGGGACTATATCAACCTACAAAGCTTTTGCACAGTGAAGGAAACTGTCAAAACTGAAAGGCAACCTCTGGAATGGGAGAACAAATTTGGAAATGTTTTGCAAATCCAGTAAAGGGTTAGTATCCACAATGTCTAAAAAATGGATACATGTCAACATCACCCCCCTCCAAAAAAGCCCAGTTTACAAATGAGCAGTAGACATAACCAGACACTTTTCCAAAGACAACATACAGATGGTCAACAGACACATGAAAAGATGCTCCCCCAAACTACAACGAGATACCACGTCACACCTGTCAGAATGGCTACACTCCAAGACACAAGAAGCAAGTGTTTGCGAGGATGTGGAGACAAAGGAAACCTCTTGCACCGTTGGTGGAAATGCAAATGGGGGCGGCCCCTGTGGAAAACAGCATGGAGGTTCCTCAAAAAATTAAAACCAGAACTCTCCTATGCTCCAGTAATTGCACTACTGGATACTACCCAAGAGAATACAAAAACACGAATTCCACGGGACACACACACTCCTGTGTTTATTGCAGCATTATTTCCAACAGCCAGCGCAAGCGTCCATTGACAGCTGAGTGAACCAAGAAGAAGCCCTATATGAATGTATGTGTGTGTGGATATCACACACACACACACACACACACACACACACACACACACTGTAACATTACTCAATCATAAAACAATGAAATCTTGGCATTTGCAATCACCTGGATGGAGCCTGAGTGTAGTATGATAAGCAAAGTCAGGGAAAGACAAATGCCATATGATTTTACTCATGTAGCACTTAAGAAACAACAAACGAGCAAAGGGAGGAAACAAAAGGGGAGAGAAACCAAGAAATAGGCTCTTAACTGCAGAGAAGAAACGGCTGGTTGCGGAGTGGAGGTGAGTGGTGGGAGGGGTGAAAGAGATGATGGGGATGAAGGAGTGCCCTTGTCATGATGAGCACGGGGTGAGTATGGAGTTGGTGAATCACTATATTGTACAACTGAAACTAATATAACTCTGGATGTTGCTATTACCGGCATTAAAATAAAACTTAATGAAAAAACCAGAGGCCAATTTTAATGATACCAAGAAACTTAGTGGAATAAACAGACAGGCGACCTTTCCCTTAACTTTCTTAAATTTTGTTGTTAAATGAATGAACATGTTTTTCTTGTATTTTTTTGCTCTAAAGGCTTTCGGACAAACCTGGTCCTGATGATTCATGGTCTACATCATCTAGCCAAGTCTTAGATTTTGGTACCAAGGTAAAGTACCCTCCTGTGAAACTCACTTTCCTGCTATGAATTGACTTTTCTCCCTTATTTACTCTGAAAATTTAAGAGGAGCCTGTGTATCATCATTTTATGTGTGTCATGGAAAGTTAGCAAGAACAAACCACTTTACAGATACATGACGCGTTGAATGTCTTGTTTTGTTTTGTTGTACTTTGGTAAATCCTACAGGTGGAGGCTGATAAAAGAATGGGCTGGAAAACATATAATGACCGTCATATTATGTTGGGAAAAGCTTTCCCATCATGGAGGCAATATGACATTTGCTTAAGGATAAGGATTCTTACTGTGATAGTAACATGACTGATAATACTCAGGCCTAAATGAAACCTGATTGGGTCCAAGTATCTATTGTAGGGTGCCCCCCCCCCCGGCCCCGGGCAAGTTTTATTTTGGTGACATACAGGATTTCCTTTGGCTCTATCCTTTGTTCTACATTTAGACGAAAATAATATTAGAAAATGTAGAAATTTAGATGTTTACATTATTTCTCAACATTTACCTTACAAAGGTGTTCTCCTGTAGTTTTCAAATAATTGCATGAAGAGTAAGTTAAAATTGTGCCTCTCCCCGAAGAATACATATTTTGCTGAAAAGAGTAGCTCTATGAACAGAGGCTCTTCATAGCCAAGTTGTCAAATTTCTGATTTCAGAAATCTTTCCTATTCTAGCTTTGAACACTATCTCCTCCTAGTCCTTGTGTCAGATTCTAAAATTTAAAGTTTCAGACATCTGATATTTATTTCAGTATTCATTTCAAAGCCCCTCAGTCATGATAAGCTCCTGGAGGTTAGGAAACACACTTGCTTGGCTCCTGGAGCTCCTAGAATAACGTCTTGCTTGGAAGAAGCAATGTCATGGTTTTTGAATGTGAATAAATGAGTAGGGAAATGGAATTCCGTGGAATGGAGTTTGAAAAGTAACAAAATACACATGATATATCACAACTAATTATGTGAATTTAAAAAGTCAGGCTTCAGTTTATATTCCGTTTTAGTGTCTAACATGTATAAACGCAAATGAATTCTATTGAGGAAATCAGGAGTTACATAAGAAAGAAGGTTACAGTATATTTTTAGTACCCTCCCATTGTGAGCTTAAAATTGCAGAGAAAAAGTCCTCAGCCTTTGCTTGTGTAACCCCATCTGTGTCCCATTACACACATCCTTTGAAGGTTCCCATTTCTTCCTAGAATTCTCATTCCCAATTCTTTCTCCATAGTGAATGTTGACGTGTTAGGAACCTCTCTTTTTCTTTTCTTTTGTTAGTCTAGTAATAATTTCTAGCTTTTCGGAAGCGATAGATGCCAGGAATTGAACAGTTTGTTTCGAGTGAAAAAAATTAAATTCTTTATTACAGCATTCATAACCAGATAACTGTAGAGTGATAAGGGTCAGTATTATTAGGGATATACTGTGAATCAAAGCCTCTCTTTTACAGAAATATTAGATAGATAGATAGATAGATAGATGGATGTAGATATAGATAGATAGATAGATAGATAGGTATAGATAGAGATAGAGATATATATATATATAATATACAGTTACATACACATATATATTTACACTTATATATATACACACACATACATGTATACATATATATGTACACATACACACACACACACACATATATATACATACACACACACATATATAGAGACATATATCTTTAAAAGGTTTAAAAGAGACTATTGTTCATAGTATATTCCCAATCCTACTTATGTACCTGTTGAAAAATGTATGTTGTTTCCACTTACCTTCTTTTGCTCACATTTTTCCTTTTCTTTTTTGTCTTAAGCTCATGCTTGATTGATTGGTCATGTGTTTGTTTGTTTTTTTCTTTTTCCCTCTTCTCCCCCCATGCTTTTTACTGTATTTTTAAAATTTTTTTAAAGTTTATTTATTTTTGAGACAGAGAGAGACACAGAGTGCAAGCCGGGTAGGGGCAGAGACAGAGGGAGACACAGAATCCAAAGCAGGCTGCAGGCTCCGAGCTGTCAACACAGAGCTCAACGTGGGGCTGAAACCCACACCCCGTGAGATCATGACTCATGAGCTGAAGGTGGATGCTGAACTGACTGTGCCACATATGTCTTCCCCGCACCAGGCTCTTTTTTAATGGTCTACCCCTACCCTAATTTGTCCTTGCAGAAACTATTTCTTTCGTGTCTGTTCTTTTAGTACATCACTTTCTGTCAACTCCATTGTCAACATATTGGTTATGGAATTCTACTGTCTGTGTGCGGTTTCCATCCAGGACTCATTGCCCCACAAGGTTTATTATTCTTGTTTTTCTCTTTCTTGGAAGGGGCTGAGCTAAATGTTTTTGAAATGTTTGTATTTCTCTTGGAAAGGGAGGGAGAGAGAGAAAGAATGAGCAAGTGCTCGTTGTTGTGATCTGACAATATGCAAGGTATGCTCTCAGTCCTTTTATATTTGTGGAGGGCTGTTTTGTGACCCAGGATGTCACTTGGACTCATTGGAGAATGTTCTATGTGCACTTAAGGAGAATGTGCGTTCTACTGCCGTTGGATGAAAAGATCTTAATATATCGGTGTTGATATCCGTGTATATAAATGCATATATATTAGGCCAATATATATCTATGTATATCTGAATACATCTGGTCCAATGACACATTGGATCTGTGTTTCCGTACTTATTTTCTGCCTTGACCATACACCTATTGCCATGAGTGGAGTCTTAAAGTCGTCTACAATCATGGTATTTGTATGTATACATTTAATCATGTTTGTGATTAATCGATTCATATGTGTGGGCGTTTCACTTTGGGGCCATAAATATTTGCAAGTGTTAGCTCCTCTTGATGGATAGACCCCTTAATTATGACCCAATGCCCTTCTGAATCTGTTACTACAGTCTCTGGTTTAACATCTAGTCTTTCTGGTGGAAGTGTGGCGACTCCAGCTTTCTTTTGACTTCTAGTAGCATGATAGGTGGTTCCCCATACCTTCACTTTGAATCTGGAGGTGTCCTGGGGTCTACAATCAGTTTCTTGTTGACAACATATAGATGGATCTTGTTCTTTGGTTTGGTTTTGTGTTTGACCCATTCTGATTCCCTGTGTCTTTTGATTGGGGCATTGAGTCCTTTCACATTCAGAGTGATTAGTTAAACATATGGATTTAGTGTCATTGTGTTATCTGAAGGTTTCATGCTTTTGGTGAGGCCTCTGGTCCTTTGTAGTCTCCGCTGCTTTCCACTCACAGAGTCGCCCCTTACGATCTCCTGTAGGGCTGGTTTAGTGGTCATGAACTCCATTAGGGCTTGTGTGTCTGGGAAAGCCTTTCTCTCTCTTTCTATTCTAAATGACAGCCTTGCTGGGGAAGGGATTCTTCGCCGCAGATGTTCCCATTCAGCACATTGACCGTTTCCTACCCCTCCCTTCTGCCCTGCCAAGGTTCTTTGGACAGGTCTGCTGCTACCATTATGTGTCTTCCCTCGTCGAATAAGACCCGTTTGTCCCTAGCTGCTTTCAGAATCCTCTGCTTATCTTTGTAGTTTTCCAGTTTCGCTATGGCATGTCGTGGTGTTGACCTGGGTGTGTTGATTTGGAAAGGAATTCTCTGTGCCGCCAGCACTTGGATGCCCGTTTCCTTCCCCAGATGAGGGAAGCTCTCAGCTATAAGTTGTTCAAAAAAACCTTCTGCCCCTTTCTCTCACTCTTCTTCTTCTGGGACTCGTAGGATGTGGCTAATATTTCATCTCACCGAATCACGTCGGTCTCTAGTACCTGCCTCGTGATCTAGTCATTCCCTTCCTGCTTCTCCCGTCCTTGCTGTCACTGCATCTAGTTTACTTTGTATCTCCTTTACACTGTTTCATTTTCAGCGTTCATCGTGACGATTCCTTAGGTCCTTGATCTCTGAAGCAGTAGCTTGTCTGCTGTCTTCTGTGCGTGGTTTCAAGCGCAACTATGCGTCTTATGAGAGTCATTCCAAAGATGTGCTCACATATATTGTTTCTGTGTCTTTGGAGCCCTTCTCTGGCTGTCCTTTCTTCCCGGAAGTTTTTTTGAGGAGAATTCTTCGATTTCGTCGTTTTGGCTAGATTCCTGCCCTTTATGTGTGTTAATAGCTTGTTCTGTGTCCCACACCTGCGGGACACAGTGGGTCCCGTAGTGGGTTCTGTAACCCACTATATTAAAAGGAGCTCCTACACTGTCCAGGGCCTGGCAGTTGAACAAATGTTTTTGGAGGGTGTTGTGTGCACTCTTTCGGTGCGTCTTTGGCTACTGTTCCCGCTACTTGGAGTGGCGGTTTGGGCCTTCCACCAGGTGTGCTTTGATTTGTTGGTTGAAGTAATCCTGGGAAAAAGGAGAAGAAGGTGGTGAAGTATCCTTAGCCCAAACAAAAAGAGAAATGACTGGAGTGGAAAAAAAGACCAGGCAGTGACTCAAAGGAGCTCTAGGGCTTAATCCAGAAAGAGAGGGAGGAAAATGAAGAAGGAGATCTAGAAAAGTATAGAGAAAATGCGCAATCCGACACACAAAGAACCAGAACAGAGGAACAAAGGAAAAAAATAGATAGATATATCTATATATATCTATGTATAGATATATAGGTATATATTAAGATATATAGATAAATGTAGATATATAATTAGCTTTGACCCACGTCAACTCGAGACTACTAGGCTGTTTCCAAAGGGAGACGAGGAAAGAGGAGAGTAGAAAGAGAAAAAAGGGAAAAGAGAAGAAAGGGAAAGCAAAGGAAAGAAAGGATGGGCGCCTGGGTGTCTCAGTAGGTGAAGCGTCCGACTCTTGAATTTGGCTCACATCATGTTGTCGCTGTTGGTGGGTTCGAAACCCCCATCAGGTCCTGCAGTGAGAGCATGGATCCTGCTCGGATTCTCTCTCTCTCCCTCTCTCTGCATGTCTTCTGCTTGATCACTCACTCTCTCTCTCTCTCCAAATAAAGAAATAAACATTAAAAAAGAAAAGGAAAGACAAAAGAATAATAACTCAAATGAAAACAAACAAACAAAGATAGAAAACCGGAGGAGAGTTGTCTATTGGTGCCTGGGACTGGTGGCTGTGCTGGTCTAGACGAGGGGCTGCCTGGTCCCATCCGTGTCAGTCTCACTCCTATAGAGAAGCAGTTACGAGGCACAGAGAGTCAGGGTTTGGTGTAATGGGCCTGCCTCCACGGAGGCTCACTGTCCATTCCCTGAAGCCCCACGATGTTGGTCATGGGGAGAGAAATGGCGACACCCCAATCTCTCCTGCCCACACGAGGTGTCTCAAAACTCACAGTTTAGGCTATCCTCACAGAATAGCCTGGGGAGCCGGCTTGCCTTGCTGCACAGTCCCCTGTGCCACCTGAGCACTGAGCTGGGATTCAAAACCCTGTAGCATCCCGCTTTGCTCGGACCTCGTAGTGGAGTTGCGCCACTCTGCCCAGTGGACAGAGGGCCTCTGGCTCGTGCCTGCACGGTCTTTTTCCCTTGGGCAGGGCAATACCTCCCCTTTCCACCATACTCAAGGTGTTCTCTCCCAGTGTAGCCCTGAGATTGCTACCAAGCCTAGGGGCGGCTCCCTCCCCACCAGGCATGGGACGTGGTAGCTCTGGTCTAGAGAGCTGGCCACCTTGAAAATTCTGTTTCTTAGCCTCTAAAGCGGTTTTGCAAAGTAGAAACTGGCTCTCTGGACCTCTCCTTGGTCTGTGGTTCAGACAGGCTTTCTCATATCCAAAGGCACTTCCCACAGCCTCTCTCTCTACTTTCCTTTCGTTTCTCCACCAAAGGGCTTCCCCCACTCCATGCCTGTGCTGCCCATTTTATTTCTCCCAATCCCCATACACACCCTTCTGTCCCGCCAAGCTGTCACTCTGCAACTGTGGAGATTTTTCTGTCCCTCTGCAGCCTGTGTTCCTGGCATTCCAAGTGTTGTGACCTCAATACTGCTGTGTTTGAGGGACAAGGAAATTCTGATCCCCTCCCCTGCCATCTTAACTCTTCCCTCCACCTTTTACTTTCCTGTTCGCAATTTCAAAGTTGGGTGCCTTATCGACGAAGTCACCCAGGACCCCCAAGAATACTTGTTTTCAATGGGAAGATGTTCGAAGGCCAACAAAATGGCCCTAGTGTCCAGAAAAGAATGGCAAAGTTAGAATGGGTTTTTGATTTTCTAATGTGGGGCTATAATAAGTTCCAGTAAACTCTTAGTGGAGACATCATATAGGTATACATTGGACCCTTGAACAAGATGGGTTTGGACTGTGGGAGTCCCCATACATACAGATTTTTTTTCAATAAATACAGTACCATCCTGTATTTTCTCTTCCTTATGATTGTCTTTTTCGTTTTGGTTTTTTTTTTAATTATTTATTTTGGGAGAGAGAGAGAGAGAGAGAGAGAGAGGACAGAGCACGTGAGTAGGGAAGCGGGGGCAGAGAGAGAATCTTCATCAGGCTCCAGACTGCCAGCGTTGAACTCAGGAAGTCTAGATCATGACCTGAGCCAAAGTCAAGAGCCTGACCCTGAACCGACAGTGCCACCCAGCACCCCTTCCTTACGATTTTCTTAGTAACCTTTTCTTCAGTTTATAGTGTAAGAATACAGTATGTAATACATATAACAGGGAAAACATGCATTAATCAACTGTGTATATTGTTGGTAAGCTCAGCATTCCGTTATCCTAACCCTGCCCTCCCAAGCTCAGTGTACAGAGTCAATGGCCAAATGAGGCCGAAAAGGTAGATTAGACCTAGCGAGCGTATACAAGCCCTTCTGCTTTAATGTTCTGGTTTTCAATACGTATATACTTTTTGATTTCTAAGTGTAATTGCTTTTAAAGTAGGAAATTGAGTAGGAATTTTTGTTTTTTTGATTTGGTTTTGAGGTTTCAAAAGATATTTGTGGATTTTCGAGTGCATGGCCATCAGAGCCCGTAACCCTTGCTTTGTTCAAGGGTCAACGGCATAGTGATTTGGTAGTTTTGAGATCTTCTCAGTGAGATTAGTGTAAATGTTTTGACCTTAATTACTTGGTCCTTGTATACTGAGTACGTACCAAGCAGTTAGCTACTGAGTGTACAAGTGGAGGGTTTAGGTTGTTGTGGTCGGAGCAGAAAAGTAAGTCAACAGCAATCCGTTATAAGTCAGTATAAAGGCTTCATCGATAGGAAATGGACAATGTTAGTTGAGAGAATATTGGGGGCGTTTGTAGTGAGGATGCGGATGAGAGTGGGAGTGGGAATTTTGGTAGTCGGAAAAGACCTGAGAGTGGCAAAAGGTGCCAAGTGAAAGATGAGAAGGACCAGTCGTGTAGACCGTGGCGAGGGACATTCTGGACAGAGAGGACCACGGATCCTCATTTTACTCCAATGTCTTGGAGTCACCAAGAAGTAGGAAGGCCCACTCCATCATCATAATGATTATTATTGTTGTGTGTAAAAAAGAAAGTGTGCATCGGGAAATGAGTGCTTGGCACATTTTAGGTGACTAGGACATACATGTTCTTGTACTTGCCGTTTGAATGCTTACTACACATTCTGAAGAGTTCCATACCTATATCTACATTGTTTCTGCTACTAGTTCACCATAATTTTAAGAAAAGTTTTTTCTGACTACTTTGCCATTGGATCCAACCCTTCTTTCGTCAAGAAAAAGGTCAAGCCTTTGTTTACCTAAACGAAGCAGCAGCTACAACAGTGTTTTGTTGATACTCAACATGATATACTCCAAAGTTTCTGATCATGTGAGGTATGAATTGACACTGAAACAAATGTCTGCCATTTTATTAGAAGCAGTTTTCATTTATAGCAAGTACACTTTTAAAGAATTTGTTTCAAAACTGACTTCAAATGTCCTTTTATTTCGGTCAGGAATGCAAAGGAAGGTGTTTTGTTAGTTCCTTTTTGAAATCTGCCTTTGAATTCAAAGGCTTCTGCCTTTGAAAGTATTTATTGTGGCCTTCCATGATCAGTTTAGAGAGTCAATAGCCAAATGAAGATTCAAAGGGACGCTGAATCAAGAGAGCATGTATGAGGTTTTGTATTTAAATGTGTTGGTGGTCAATACGTTTTACTTCTTTGTAAGTCTGATTGTTGTTAAAATCATAACTTCAGAAATTTTCTTGGAAAAGGCTTAGGAAGTCTTCACGCAACTCATTACTGATGCTACTTTTAACAGGGTGTGTCTGAGAAGCCCAACAAATTTCTTCCTCATGTCTCTGGAGCTGTGGATCAGAAAGGGCAAAGAATATTAAATGGACAAGTAGAAGGTAAGAACTGTATTTTATTCAAAGGTCATTTGACAGAATGTTGATTTAAAACAGGAATACTGATATATTCTAATATCTAAAGAAAACGGCCTGTTAAGTGCATAGGACAGAGAAAGAGATGTGAAAAGGAGGTAAGTTGCATATCGTATGTGGTGTCAGCAACAGATTAAATTGAGAGTGCCACCAAAGGACCTAAATGACTAGTTCCCTTTCAAGACCCTGGAAGGCCCAAGGAACCTCAGGAAAGAAGAGAAGAGCCAAAGAGGGAATCATGTGAATGGCGGAGACTACAGGGAATAAATGAAGGAAAGTAAGCCGGTGTGTATGGTGTTTCTACTGGAAGGTGGTAAAATGCACTAGTTCTTTAAAGGGAAGAGCAGACTAGTTGAAATGCAGCAACACTATCAGGTGAGCTTCTCGTACCAGAATTTGTCAGAGTACTATCCCCAAATGTTCCCACTCTTACTGTTATCCTCACGGTTGGCAAGACATTGAGGACTGACCTAGCTGATGATGCAGAGTTATGTCCTAACTACCATGGGTGAACATAAGCGTTTGTCGTCCGCGATAAATGTATATACGTCAATGCCATATAAAATGGGGGTACTTCATATGGTAGTATCCTTTAGGGCAAAATAAGAGAATTGGAAGGAGGGTCACATAAGGAGGCATCAAGATAACGCATCTGACATTTTGGATGCCGTATTTGTGACTTTTGATTATTTTGGCAATAACTGCCTTTAATAGGTGAACTATATTTTTAATGTTCTAGGAAAATAAGGAAAAGAAACAAAAGAACACTATAATCAGTAGTATGTTTTCATATTCTGTCTGACAGTTCTGATTGTTGTAGAATGATCCCTGTTACTTCTTTGATTCCTATCTGCCAGAAAAATGAACTAAGTCCTAGGTAGTGGGAGAAAATTAACTGATTTTTCATATTTCAGAGAACTTTTATATGGTAGAACATAGGGGCAATCACCAGGATTTGCTCTCTCTCTCTCTCTCTCTCTCTCTCTCTCTGTTTTCGGAGTAAAATAAGATTGTTGCTTGTTTCACACTTTCTGACATCATGATTTCATGTATTCCTTTTAAACCTTTCTTCAAATGGATATATAGGGATGTAGGAATTTTCGAGTGAAATACCAAGAAAAGAGATTCCAGGAAAGGTATTCTGTGACATAACCTTCTGACTGTAACCACGTGTAAGACATCAACCCAGATAATAAAATTTCACATAATGCAGTTGTGTTAGAGGCATCCCAGGGACACCCAGATTTGATGATTCACTAGAAGAGCTCACAGGACTCAGCATATAGTTGTAGTCATGCGTGTGGATTGGTATGGGGACAGGCTAGAAAGGCCAATCAGCACCGAGCAATGGTGCACGGGGTGAAGGCCAGAGGAAACCAAGCGCAGGCTTCCAGGAATCTTTTCTCTATGGAGTTGGCAGGATGTGCTAAATTCCTCCAGCATGAAATTAGGACAGCACAAGTGAAATGTTGTGGGCCAGTACGAGGCTTATGGATACTCAGTGCCCGAGGTTTTCATCAAATGCGAATCACATAGGCATCTTCTCCTTAGCATGTCCCAAAATTCCAGGTTTCCAGAAAGGAAATCAAGTGTACGGCCTTAAGCACATTGAGTGTAGCAGCACTTAGGCACAGTGAACCACTCTTAACCAGCTAGGGAATGGTGCCAACCCTCCTTAAATCCAAGATCCCAGGGAACAGCCAAGGGCCAGTCATTCAAGTAGGATGTTCTGAGGGTAGCCATCTTCGGCCTGCTGGATGAAATCTGTTCTGCATAGGAATTATAGCCCTGACGTCATTTTTGGTGGTGTCTTCAAATTTTGTTTTACTAGCAAGTAACATGACGGTTACCATGGTACTGGTTTCAGTTTCATCATCCATATGAAGTAGGTATTTGTGTAAAAATTACGAGGCAATATTAGGTCATTATCATCTTTTTTTTTAAATGTGATTAAGCTTTCATTATGATTCTCAGGTGTGATCAACATAATGATTTTTGATTTAAAATTAGAATGAAAATCTCTTAATTATATGGAAAACCCAGGTTTGATTCCTATGGCGCTGAACCCCTGTTTATAGGTATAAGATTTCGGATCATATTCATCAATCGTTTTCTTGCCTAAGTATACAAATAACTGTTGTATTTTTGTGTTTTGTTTATGCATTTTCATATACTTCCAAATGGGAGACAGTACCCCTATTGTGTTACTTTGATCTCTATTTTAATGTTCAAGGTGACTGTATCATGAGTTAGTATATGCTAAGAGTAGCTTCAATGGATACCATATTTTGTTGTTTTTGTTGTTTCATACATTTAATAAGCCTGATTTTTGACATCCGTTTTAAGTTCACAGCAAAATATAATAGGACGTACAGAGAGTCTCCATATACCATACCACGCTCCCGTACACGCCTAGCCTCCCCTGTTGTTAACATCTTGCACGACAGTGGTCCATTTTTACTAGGATTCTTTTTTTCAGTTCCTTGGTTTAGTTTTGAGCGAGAGAGCATGCATGCGTGTGAGCAGCCAAGGGGCAGAGGGAGAGGGGGGGAAGAATCCTGTGCTGTCAGCACAGAGCCTGATGCAGGACTTGATCCCATGAACTGTGAGATCATGACCTGAGCTCAGATCCAGAGTTGGACGCTGAAGCAACTGAGCCACCCAGGCACCCTGACAACAGTGGTGCATTTTCTATGGACACGAACTCTTCATTTGGAGGCCAAGTCTCTAATGTGCAATAGTGTTCAGCCTTGGTGTTATACGTTCTATGAGTTTTAACAAATGTGTAATGATGTGAATCCACCTTTGTGGTATCGTGTGAAAGAGTTCCACTGCCTTAAAAGTCCTCTGTGCTGTGCCCGTTTATCCCTACGTTCACCCCAACCCTTAGCTCCATAGCCTTGCTCTTTCCAGGTGTCATATAGTTAGAATCATAGAGTGGATGTCTTTGAATGTTTAGAAAGTGAAAATATCCTGGTAATTGAATGTAGGCATTCAAGCTATTCTTTGCCCTTTGTTTCGTTTAGTTGCTCATCAGTAGAGGATCGGATGACCTCTGCCTTCCATGAAAAAAAGTATGATGTCTCTAGATGTGTGTCACCTAATGGGGAGGGTTGAGAAAAATGACATCATGAACCACTACAGAGCACTCACATTGGGATCATCCTCCTCTGTGGTGTGCGGTGCGTCTAGATAGACTCTCTAGCAATGGAAGGAGACAGCCTCAAGAGGTTACAACGATATCAAACTGGAATGACAAATCTTTCCTTCTTACCTTGCCAATGGAAATAAGGCCAGGGAGAGTCTGTTTGCTATGGTTTGGCCATGCTGCAAAGTACAATAGCTATAGAGCACACTTTGGGAGGGGGTGTTTCCTCCTAAAACTGAAGAGTGTCTGCTGAAGAGCTGGGGAAGTTCTGCCGTGTTACCACAAAATAAAGATACTCTCTTTCAACTCCTCTAGGAGTGGAAGTCCAGAAAAATCATGCTAGTTTCAGTCTGATATTGTCCGCTCATGATAATCATTCTCCTCACGATACCAGTTTCCTCCAGTGCCATAGAGTCGGTCAGTGATGGTCATTGTAAACATCAGTTCCCCTGTAGGTGTCAAATTCTGAGAAAACCCATTCTTGCTTTTGGTCAATATAGAGGAGAAAGTAAGATTTCTTAGTGCTTTAAGCCTACGAATGGGATAATTACCATTCAGTGTAGTGTGGTTTCCAGGTGTGGTCCCAAAGCAATACTTTTTCACAAATCATAAGCCGTACACTTGTAATTTCCTCTATTTTCCGATGGTTGATTTAACATGTATTTTGCTTTCTTCTTTAGGAGCAGATAAGAATGCTGAGGAAGATTCTATATCCAGGTAGGATTTTTATGGATTTGTAAAAATGACATTTGCTGGGGCACCCGGGTGGCTCAGTCGGTTAAGGGTGTGACTCTTGACTTCAACTCAGGTTTGTGAGTTCAAGCCCCACGTCAGGTTCTGCGTGGACAGCCTCCTTGAGATATCTTTCCCGATTTCTGTGTGCACTCACTCTCAAAGTATAAAGAAATGAAATGAAATGAAACGGATAATGAAAGGAAAGGAAAGGGAATGAATGAACTGAAAATTATGTGTCTCCTAAGGGAAGGCAGAGAACAAAACCAGTTGTTGCGTGTTCTACACTGGACCAGACACTATATCCTATGGGTACCATCTGTTCAGTTATATAGTCAGTGTACAGCTTTGCAAAGTAGCTGTGTTATTGTAGCCTACTTTTTATTACTTTGGCAACTGTGGTTCAGGGAGGTTGATGACTCGACCATGATTCCATACTTAACGGGTAGCTGAGGGGCTTTGCCCGTCAGCCCTTGGAGCTTCCGCATCCATTCTCTGGTTCCTCAGCAGCACTGAGATGAAGATACCGATCCTAGGACAGATCAACTCAGAATGTCAAAGATAATGATGTCGGAACACCAATTTAGGGTTTGCTTAAGGACCCAGGTTACTCCAAGCATTTGGCCTCATATATTTGACCACTAGTGCTAACAAAAGTCATTAGTGCAGTGGTAACTAGTCCCTTGTATTTACCATCCGAGATTCTAGGGTGGATGTCAGCTATGGCCATGGTGTCCAGGCTTTTACATAATAAGCAAGATGTCATCAGGCAAGTCCTTAGATGTAGTGATATCCTCTCTTCTTGAGACAAAGGAGTTTTCTGTAAGGGAAGGATATCTAGTTGTAGACCATGTTACATTAATTAAACTCACTCTCTATTTTGAGGATATTGCTATATGATTCTCTGTTGCCTAAGTTCCCAGGCTGGTTTCCCTTCGGGCTAGTACCGTTGTCTAGTTTAAGGAAGCTTTTTGGTTTTTTTGGAGTTTTTTTTCCCCCCTTGATTTTTTGTACTGTGTTTTTGCCTTTTGACTTTCCTCTCTGGCTTCCTTGGTATTTCTTTTTTTTTTTTTCCAATAATTTCCCCACTTCTGCCAGATAAGGACTCTCCATTTTTCCAGAGGCCAAATCAAAAGCACTTAGGGTCTCAAGATTTAGGGAACCTCAGACATTAATTCCTCAAAACACCCTCTGGTATGTCAACCTATGTTTCACCTCCTTGCCCAATGGTTGTTTCCCTGGAGAATTTGAAACTCCAAAAAGATTGAAGTGACCTATTTGGATATGACAAGTGACAGAAATGCAAGTTAAAATCTGTTTTACTTTCTTCTTTCTTTCTTTCTTTCTTTCTTTCTTTCTTTCCTTTCCTTCTTTTTGTCTCATCTTGCAGGCAACTGTTTTAATAATAGAAAGCTTGGGAGTGGGTCTAATGAATACAATGAAGGAGGGTAAGAATCGAATTAGCAGAGGAGACCAGGTTTCAAGGAGAACAACACTGAGTTGGTTAGGAATACGAGTTTGAGAAAAGATGTCAGAATATGGGGGTTTATGCCAAGTGAGATACAGGTGAATGACAGGAATGAAGGACCCAGGATTAGGGGAGTTGTTTAGAAAGGCATATTCAAATAGAGAGTTCAAGAGGGTCGTGACCAGGTTTCTGCTTTTGTGTGTGTTGGTTTCATTGAAAGTGCGAGCATACCTCAGATTTTCTGATGAGAGAGATTAAAAATCATTTGAGCTGCTGGGAAGAGTCTGTTTACAGCAAATAGAAATATGATATCCCCTACTTCCACCCCAACTGAGGGAGGATAGCTTAGATCCTCTCAAGGAATTGGCGGTGGGTGGTGGAGATTCCGAACATCAGGGATGTATGGTCCAAGGCAAGCTGTCTCCTCACTCCACCTCTTTTCCTAAATCTGTGATGCCCTTCCCATGTACTTGTAGAGCTGGGCAGGGGTAGGACTGACTTGTCAAATCAGTAAGGGAGCTTCATCTGGATCGGTGATAACATGCCTATGTTGAGGTGACTGTGTGGATGACTGAGACTCCCAGTTCGCTTGTTCTCCAGGAGCAGGACATGGCTCCTACCCTCGGTCATTTGAGCCCATCCTTGTTGTAGGAGTGTATGGCTTCATAGGCTAAAGATTGAAAGGTTGGGGGATGCCACAGAACCGTGCCGAAGAGTGATGTAGGAGTGGGAGCTCATAGGGAAGAAAATAGTCAGGCAGCGTAGAGAGGAACAGAGGCACAACTACCGGGACCATTTTGATCACAGTCTCCGTCCTTGGGTAGCTGAATGCCCCTGAAGGCTTGGAATGTCTTGCTAGTTATTATGGAACTAAATAAGGCAAGACCAGTGTGGGAACAAAGTTGGCCTTGGGAACTTTGAATCTTTCAATCTCTAGTTAGTACTGCCACTCATAGCATAGAAACCTAACCCTTGATACGTTTACTTAAACGGAGGTCTACATGACACACAATGCAATGTGTGATGCAACAACTCTGGATGTTTCCCCGTGATCGCCATAAGCGTAGCTCCCATCTGTTAATGTATGATGGTATTACGCTACCACTGACTAGATTCCCTACGCTGTACCTTTGAGCCTTGTGATTTATTCATTCTATAACTGGAACCCTGAACTCCCCTCTCCCCTTCACCCACTTTGTCCATCCCCCCACCTCCCCTCCCTTCTGGCAAAAGTCAAAGCTCTGCATTTATGGGTCTGTTTCTGCTTTTGCTCTGTTTGTTCATTTATTGCCCTTTTTACATTCTACACAGAAGTGAAATCATATAGGATTTGTCTTTCTCTGACTTATTTCACTTACCCTCATACCATGTAGGTACATCCATGATGTTGCAGATGGCAGGATCTCATTCTCATTTATAGCTGCGTAATATTTCAGTGTGTGTGTGTGTTTGTGTGTGTGTCCGTGTGTGTGTGTGTGTGTGTGTGTGTGTGTGTTTGTGTGAGTGTGCGTGTGTGTGTGTGTGTGTGGTCTCTTCATGTATTGGTGGACACTTGGGTTGCTTCCATATCTTGTCTATTGTAAATAATGCTATAATAAAGATAGGGGTGCATATATCTTTTCAAATGAGTACTTCCATTTCCCTTGGGTAAATAAATACCCAGTAGTGGAATCACTGGATCCTATGGTATTTGTGTTTTTAATTCGTTGAGGCCCCTCCATAGTGGCTTTCACTGTGGTGATACCAATTTATATCCCATGACCGGTGTACAAGGGTTGTTTTCCCTCCACACCCTGAGCAACCCTTGTTGATTCCTGTGTGTTGACACTGAGCCATTCTGACAGATGTGAGGTGAGAAGTCATCGTGGTAACGTGTATACATTTCATTTTCAACCATTTCAGAGCATTGTCTGCCTGTCACATTTGGTTATGGAAACTCAGACTGGGTCTTTCCTGGAGATTTCACAGGTTAGGAGAGGTTGAGGCCAAATAGAGAACAGAAAGCTTTTTTTAAAACAGGGTCCAAATTGTGAAAGACCTGTACTCTGGAAACCGTAAAACACTGAAAGAAAGAAATTGAAGGGGACGGAAAGAAAGAGAAAGACATCCGATGCTCACTGATGGGAAGAATACATATTTTTAAAGTGCCTACACTACCCAAAGCCATCTACCGATGTCATGCAATCCCTGTCACCATACCAACAGCATTTGTCACAGAGCTAGACAAACAAGCCTAAACGTTGTATAGAACCACAAAAGACCTTGAATGGCCAAAGCACTATTGAAAACGAGGAACCCTGGAGGTATCGCAATCTCAGCTTTCAAGTTCTATTCCAAAGCTGTAGTAATCCAAACAGTATTGTGGGTACAGGCGTACAAAATAGCCTTATAGCTCAGTGGAATAGAACGTCAAACCCAGACATAAATCCACCACTGTATGGTCAGTTCATCTTCTACAAACAGGAAAGACTATCCAGTGGGGAAAAGGCATGCTCTTCACCAAATGGTGTTGGGAAAACTGGACAAGCCACATGCCAAAGAATGAACCTGGACCAATTTCTGTACCATACACACAAATAAACTCAAAATGAATTAAACACCTAAGTGTGAGACTTGAAACCATAAAAAAAAAAATCCTTGAAGAGAGCATAGGCCGTCATTTCTCTGACTTTGGCTGTAGCCACATTTTACTAGTTATGTCTCTTGAGCCAAGGGAAATAAAGCAAGAATAAAGTTTGGGGACTATATCAACCTACAAAGCTTTTGCACAGTGAAGGAAACTGTCAAAACTGAAAGGCAACCTCTGGAATGGGAGAACAAATTTGGAAATGTTTTGCAAATCCAGTAAAGGGTTAGTATCCACAATGTCTAAAAAATGGATACATGTCAACATCACCCCCCTCCAAAAAAGCCCAGTTTACAAATGAGCAGTAGACATAACCAGACACTTTTCCAAAGACAACATACAGATGGTCAACAGACACATGAAAAGATGCTCCCCCAAACTACAACGAGATACCACGTCACACCTGTCAGAATGGCTACACTCCAAGACACAAGAAGCAAGTGTTTGCGAGGATGTGGAGACAAAGGAAACCTCTTGCACCGTTGGTGGAAATGCAAATGGGGGCGGCCCCTGTGGAAAACAGCATGGAGGTTCCTCAAAAAATTAAAACCAGAACTCTCCTATGCTCCAGTAATTGCACTACTGGATACTACCCAAGAGAATACAAAAACACGAATTCCACGGGACACACACACTCCTGTGTTTATTGCAGCATTATTTCCAACAGCCAGCGCAAGCGTCCATTGACAGCTGAGTGAACCAAGAAGAAGCCCTATATGAATGTATGTGTGTGTGGATATCACACACACACACACACACACACACACACACACACACACACTGTAACATTACTCAATCATAAAACAATGAAATCTTGGCATTTGCAATCACCTGGATGGAGCCTGAGTGTAGTATGATAAGCAAAGTCAGGGAAAGACAAATGCCATATGATTTTACTCATGTAGCACTTAAGAAACAACAAACGAGCAAAGGGAGGAAACAAAAGGGGAGAGAAACCAAGAAATAGGCTCTTAACTGCAGAGAAGAAACGGCTGGTTGCGGAGTGGAGGTGAGTGGTGGGAGGGGTGAAAGAGATGATGGGGATGAAGGAGTGCCCTTGTCATGATGAGCACGGGGTGAGTATGGAGTTGGTGAATCACTATATTGTACAACTGAAACTAATATAACTCTGGATGTTGCTATTACCGGCATTAAAATAAAACTTAATGAAAAAACCAGAGGCCAATTTTAATGATACCAAGAAACTTAGTGGAATAAACAGACAGGCGACCTTTCCCTTAACTTTCTTAAATTTTGTTGTTAAATGAATGAACATGTTTTTCTTGTATTTTTTTGCTCTAAAGGCTTTCGGACAAACCTGGTCCTGATGATTCATGGTCTACATCATCTAGCCAAGTCTTAGATTTTGGTACCAAGGTAAAGTACCCTCCTGTGAAACTCACTTTCCTGCTATGAATTGACTTTTCTCCCTTATTTACTCTGAAAATTTAAGAGGAGCCTGTGTATCATCATTTTATGTGTGTCATGGAAAGTTAGCAAGAACAAACCACTTTACAGATACATGACGCGTTGAATGTCTTGTTTTGTTTTGTTGTACTTTGGTAAATCCTACAGGTGGAGGCTGATAAAAGAATGGGCTGGAAAACATATAATGACCGTCATATTATGTTGGGAAAAGCTTTCCCATCATGGAGGCAATATGACATTTGCTTAAGGATAAGGATTCTTACTGTGATAGTAACATGACTGATAATACTCAGGCCTAAATGAAACCTGATTGGGTCCAAGTATCTATTGTAGGGTGCCCCCCCCCCCGGCCCCGGGCAAGTTTTATTTTGGTGACATACAGGATTTCCTTTGGCTCTATCCTTTGTTCTACATTTAGACGAAAATAATATTAGAAAATGTAGAAATTTAGATGTTTACATTATTTCTCAACATTTACCTTACAAAGGTGTTCTCCTGTAGTTTTCAAATAATTGCATGAAGAGTAAGTTAAAATTGTGCCTCTCCCCGAAGAATACATATTTTGCTGAAAAGAGTAGCTCTATGAACAGAGGCTCTTCATAGCCAAGTTGTCAAATTTCTGATTTCAGAAATCTTTCCTATTCTAGCTTTGAACACTATCTCCTCCTAGTCCTTGTGTCAGATTCTAAAATTTAAAGTTTCAGACATCTGATATTTATTTCAGTATTCATTTCAAAGCCCCTCAGTCATGATAAGCTCCTGGAGGTTAGGAAACACACTTGCTTGGCTCCTGGAGCTCCTAGAATAACGTCTTGCTTGGAAGAAGCAATGTCATGGTTTTTGAATGTGAATAAATGAGTAGGGAAATGGAATTCCGTGGAATGGAGTTTGAAAAGTAACAAAATACACATGATATATCACAACTAATTATGTGAATTTAAAAAGTCAGGCTTCAGTTTATATTCCGTTTTAGTGTCTAACATGTATAAACGCAAATGAATTCTATTGAGGAAATCAGGAGTTACATAAGAAAGAAGGTTACAGTATATTTTTAGTACCCTCCCATTGTGAGCTTAAAATTGCAGAGAAAAAGTCCTCAGCCTTTGCTTGTGTAACCCCATCTGTGTCCCATTACACACATCCTTTGAAGGTTCCCATTTCTTCCTAGAATTCTCATTCCCAATTCTTTCTCCATAGTGAATGTTGACGTGTTAGGAACCTCTCTTTTTCTTTTCTTTTGTTAGTCTAGTAATAATTTCTAGCTTTTCGGAAGCGATAGATGCCAGGAATTGAACAGTTTGTTTCGAGTGAAAAAAATTAAATTCTTTATTACAGCATTCATAACCAGATAACTGTAGAGTGATAAGGGTCAGTATTATTAGGGATATACTGTGAATCAAAGCCTCTCTTTTACAGAAATATTAGATAGATAGATAGATAGATAGATGGATGTAGATATAGATAGATAGATAGATAGATAGGTATAGATAGAGATAGAGATATATATATATATAATATACAGTTACATACACATATATATTTACACTTATATATATACACACACATACATGTATACATATATATGTACACATACACACACACACACACATATATATACATACACACACACATATATAGAGACATATATCTTTAAAAGGTTTAAAAGAGACTATTGTTCATAGTATATTCCCAATCCTACTTATGTACCTGTTGAAAAATGTATGTTGTTTCCACTTACCTTCTTTTGCTCACATTTTTCCTTTTCTTTTTTGTCTTAAGCTCATGCTTGATTGATTGGTCATGTGTTTGTTTGTTTTTTTCTTTTTCCCTCTTCTCCCCCCATGCTTTTTACTGTATTTTTAAAATTTTTTTAAAGTTTATTTATTTTTGAGACAGAGAGAGACACAGAGTGCAAGCCGGGTAGGGGCAGAGACAGAGGGAGACACAGAATCCAAAGCAGGCTGCAGGCTCCGAGCTGTCAACACAGAGCTCAACGTGGGGCTGAAACCCACACCCCGTGAGATCATGACTCATGAGCTGAAGGTGGATGCTGAACTGACTGTGCCACATATGTCTTCCCCGCACCAGGCTCTTTTTTAATGGTCTACCCCTACCCTAATTTGTCCTTGCAGAAACTATTTCTTTCGTGTCTGTTCTTTTAGTACATCACTTTCTGTCAACTCCATTGTCAACATATTGGTTATGGAATTCTACTGTCTGTGTGCGGTTTCCATCCAGGACTCATTGCCCCACAAGGTTTATTATTCTTGTTTTTCTCTTTCTTGGAAGGGGCTGAGCTAAATGTTTTTGAAATGTTTGTATTTCTCTTGGAAAGGGAGGGAGAGAGAGAAAGAATGAGCAAGTGCTCGTTGTTGTGATCTGACAATATGCAAGGTATGCTCTCAGTCCTTTTATATTTGTGGAGGGCTGTTTTGTGACCCAGGATGTCACTTGGACTCATTGGAGAATGTTCTATGTGCACTTAAGGAGAATGTGCGTTCTACTGCCGTTGGATGAAAAGATCTTAATATATCGGTGTTGATATCCGTGTATATAAATGCATATATATTAGGCCAATATATATCTATGTATATCTGAATACATCTGGTCCAATGACACATTGGATCTGTGTTTCCGTACTTATTTTCTGCCTTGACCATACACCTATTGCCATGAGTGGAGTCTTAAAGTCGTCTACAATCATGGTATTTGTATGTATACATTTAATCATGTTTGTGATTAATCGATTCATATGTGTGGGCGTTTCACTTTGGGGCCATAAATATTTGCAAGTGTTAGCTCCTCTTGATGGATAGACCCCTTAATTATGACCCAATGCCCTTCTGAATCTGTTACTACAGTCTCTGGTTTAACATCTAGTCTTTCTGGTGGAAGTGTGGCGACTCCAGCTTTCTTTTGACTTCTAGTAGCATGATAGGTGGTTCCCCATACCTTCACTTTGAATCTGGAGGTGTCCTGGGGTCTACAATCAGTTTCTTGTTGACAACATATAGATGGATCTTGTTCTTTGGTTTGGTTTTGTGTTTGACCCATTCTGATTCCCTGTGTCTTTTGATTGGGGCATTGAGTCCTTTCACATTCAGAGTGATTAGTTAAACATATGGATTTAGTGTCATTGTGTTATCTGAAGGTTTCATGCTTTTGGTGAGGCCTCTGGTCCTTTGTAGTCTCCGCTGCTTTCCACTCACAGAGTCGCCCCTTACGATCTCCTGTAGGGCTGGTTTAGTGGTCATGAACTCCATTAGGGCTTGTGTGTCTGGGAAAGCCTTTCTCTCTCTTTCTATTCTAAATGACAGCCTTGCTGGGGAAGGGATTCTTCGCCGCAGATGTTCCCATTCAGCACATTGACCGTTTCCTACCCCTCCCTTCTGCCCTGCCAAGGTTCTTTGGACAGGTCTGCTGCTACCATTATGTGTCTTCCCTCGTCGAATAAGACCCGTTTGTCCCTAGCTGCTTTCAGAATCCTCTGCTTATCTTTGTAGTTTTCCAGTTTCGCTATGGCATGTCGTGGTGTTGACCTGGGTGTGTTGATTTGGAAAGGAATTCTCTGTGCCGCCAGCACTTGGATGCCCGTTTCCTTCCCCAGATGAGGGAAGCTCTCAGCTATAAGTTGTTCAAAAAAACCTTCTGCCCCTTTCTCTCACTCTTCTTCTTCTGGGACTCGTAGGATGTGGCTAATATTTCATCTCACCGAATCACGTCGGTCTCTAGTACCTGCCTCGTGATCTAGTCATTCCCTTCCTGCTTCTCCCGTCCTTGCTGTCACTGCATCTAGTTTACTTTGTATCTCCTTTACACTGTTTCATTTTCAGCGTTCATCGTGACGATTCCTTAGGTCCTTGATCTCTGAAGCAGTAGCTTGTCTGCTGTCTTCTGTGCGTGGTTTCAAGCGCAACTATGCGTCTTATGAGAGTCATTCCAAAGATGTGCTCACATATATTGTTTCTGTGTCTTTGGAGCCCTTCTCTGGCTGTCCTTTCTTCCCGGAAGTTTTTTTGAGGAGAATTCTTCGATTTCGTCGTTTTGGCTAGATTCCTGCCCTTTATGTGTGTTAATAGCTTGTTCTGTGTCCCACACCTGCGGGACACAGTGGGTCCCGTAGTGGGTTCTGTAACCCACTATATTAAAAGGAGCTCCTACACTGTCCAGGGCCTGGCAGTTGAACAAATGTTTTTGGAGGGTGTTGTGTGCACTCTTTCGGTGCGTCTTTGGCTACTGTTCCCGCTACTTGGAGTGGCGGTTTGGGCCTTCCACCAGGTGTGCTTTGATTTGTTGGTTGAAGTAATCCTGGGAAAAAGGAGAAGAAGGTGGTGAAGTATCCTTAGCCCAAACAAAAAGAGAAATGACTGGAGTGGAAAAAAAGACCAGGCAGTGACTCAAAGGAGCTCTAGGGCTTAATCCAGAAAGAGAGGGAGGAAAATGAAGAAGGAGATCTAGAAAAGTATAGAGAAAATGCGCAATCCGACACACAAAGAACCAGAACAGAGGAACAAAGGAAAAAAATAGATAGATATATCTATATATAGCTATGTATAGATATATAGGTATATATTAAGATATATAGATAAATGTAGATATATAATTAGCTTTGACCCACGTCAACTCGAGACTACTAGGCTGTTTCCAAAGGGAGACGAGGAAAGAGGAGAGTAGAAAGAGAAAAAAGGGAAAAGAGAAGAAAGGGAAAGCAAAGGAAAGAAAGGATGGGCGCCTGGGTGTCTCAGTAGGTGAAGCGTCCGACTCTTGAATTTGGCTCACATCATGTTGTCGCTGTTGGTGGGTTCGAAACCCCCATCAGGTCCTGCAGTGAGAGCATGGATCCTGCTCGGATTCTCTCTCTCTCCCTCTCTCTGCATGTCTTCTGCTTGATCACTCACTCTCTCTCTCTCTCCAAATAAAGAAATAAACATTAAAAAAGAAAAGGAAAGACAAAAGAATAATAACTCAAATGAAAACAAACAAACAAAGATAGAAAACCGGAGGAGAGTTGTCTATTGGTGCCTGGGACTGGTGGCTGTGCTGGTCTAGACGAGGGGCTGCCTGGTCCCATCCGTGTCAGTCTCACTCCTATAGAGAAGCAGTTACGAGGCACAGAGAGTCAGGGTTTGGTGTAATGGGCCTGCCTCCACGGAGGCTCACTGTCCATTCCCTGAAGCCCCACGATGTTGGTCATGGGGAGAGAAATGGCGACACCCCAATCTCTCCTGCCCACACGAGGTGTCTCAAAACTCACAGTTTAGGCTATCCTCACAGAATAGCCTGGGGAGCCGGCTTGCCTTGCTGCACAGTCCCCTGTGCCACCTGAGCACTGAGCTGGGATTCAAAACCCTGTAGCATCCCGCTTTGCTCGGACCTCGTAGTGGAGTTGCGCCACTCTGCCCAGTGGACAGAGGGCCTCTGGCTCGTGCCTGCACGGTCTTTTTCCCTTGGGCAGGGCAATACCTCCCCTTTCCACCATACTCAAGGTGTTCTCTCCCAGTGTAGCCCTGAGATTGCTACCAAGCCTAGGGGCGGCTCCCTCCCCACCAGGCATGGGACGTGGTAGCTCTGGTCTAGAGAGCTGGCCACCTTGAAAATTCTGTTTCTTAGCCTCTAAAGCGGTTTTGCAAAGTAGAAACTGGCTCTCTGGACCTCTCCTTGGTCTGTGGTTCAGACAGGCTTTCTCATATCCAAAGGCACTTCCCACAGCCTCTCTCTCTACTTTCCTTTCGTTTCTCCACCAAAGGGCTTCCCCCACTCCATGCCTGTGCTGCCCATTTTATTTCTCCCAATCCCCATACACACCCTTCTGTCCCGCCAAGCTGTCACTCTGCAACTGTGGAGATTTTTCTGTCCCTCTGCAGCCTGTGTTCCTGGCATTCCAAGTGTTGTGACCTCAATACTGCTGTGTTTGAGGGACAAGGAAATTCTGATCCCCTCCCCTGCCATCTTAACTCTTCCCTCCACCTTTTACTTTCCTGTTCGCAATTTCAAAGTTGGGTGCCTTATCGACGAAGTCACCCAGGACCCCCAAGAATACTTGTTTTCAATGGGAAGATGTTCGAAGGCCAACAAAATGGCCCTAGTGTCCAGAAAAGAATGGCAAAGTTAGAATGGGTTTTTGATTTTCTAATGTGGGGCTATAATAAGTTCCAGTAAACTCTTAGTGGAGACATCATATAGGTATACATTGGACCCTTGAACAAGATGGGTTTGGACTGTGGGAGTCCCCATACATACAGATTTTTTTTCAATAAATACAGTACCATCCTGTATTTTCTCTTCCTTATGATTGTCTTTTTCGTTTTGGTTTTTTTTTTAATTATTTATTTTGGGAGAGAGAGAGAGAGAGAGAGAGAGAGAGAGGACAGAGCACGTGAGTAGGGAAGCGGGGGCAGAGAGAGAATCTTCATCAGGCTCCAGACTGCCAGCGTTGAACTCAGGAAGTCTAGATCATGACCTGAGCCAAAGTCAAGAGCCTGACCCTGAACCGACAGTGCCACCCAGCACCCCTTCCTTACGATTTTCTTAGTAACCTTTTCTTCAGTTTATAGTGTAAGAATACAGTATGTAATACATATAACAGGGAAAACATGCATTAATCAACTGTGTATATTGTTGGTAAGCTCAGCATTCCGTTATCCTAACCCTGCCCTCCCAAGCTCAGTGTACAGAGTCAATGGCCAAATGAGGCCGAAAAGGTAGATTAGACCTAGCGAGCGTATACAAGCCCTTCTGCTTTAATGTTCTGGTTTTCAATACGTATATACTTTTTGATTTCTAAGTGTAATTGCTTTTAAAGTAGGAAATTGAGTAGGAATTTTTGTTTTTTTGATTTGGTTTTGAGGTTTCAAAAGATATTTGTGGATTTTCGAGTGCATGGCCATCAGAGCCCGTAACCCTTGCTTTGTTCAAGGGTCAACGGCATAGTGATTTGGTAGTTTTGAGATCTTCTCAGTGAGATTAGTGTAAATGTTTTGACCTTAATTACTTGGTCCTTGTATACTGAGTACGTACCAAGCAGTTAGCTACTGAGTGTACAAGTGGAGGGTTTAGGTTGTTGTGGTCGGAGCAGAAAAGTAAGTCAACAGCAATCCGTTATAAGTCAGTATAAAGGCTTCATCGATAGGAAATGGACAATGTTAGTTGAGAGAATATTGGGGGCGTTTGTAGTGAGGATGCGGATGAGAGTGGGAGTGGGAATTTTGGTAGTCGGAAAAGACCTGAGAGTGGCAAAAGGTGCCAAGTGAAAGATGAGAAGGACCAGTCGTGTAGACCGTGGCGAGGGACATTCTGGACAGAGAGGACCACGGATCCTCATTTTACTCCAATGTCTTGGAGTCACCAAGAAGTAGGAAGGCCCACTCCATCATCATAATGATTATTATTGTTGTGTGTAAAAAAGAAAGTGTGCATCGGGAAATGAGTGCTTGGCACATTTTAGGTGACTAGGACATACATGTTCTTGTACTTGCCGTTTGAATGCTTACTACACATTCTGAAGAGTTCCATACCTATATCTACATTGTTTCTGCTACTAGTTCACCATAATTTTAAGAAAAGTTTTTTCTGACTACTTTGCCATTGGATCCAACCCTTCTTTCGTCAAGAAAAAGGTCAAGCCTTTGTTTACCTAAACGAAGCAGCAGCTACAACAGTGTTTTGTTGATACTCAACATGATATACTCCAAAGTTTCTGATCATGTGAGGTATGAATTGACACTGAAACAAATGTCTGCCATTTTATTAGAAGCAGTTTTCATTTATAGCAAGTACACTTTTAAAGAATTTGTTTCAAAACTGACTTCAAATGTCCTTTTATTTCGGTCAGGAATGCAAAGGAAGGTGTTTTGTTAGTTCCTTTTTGAAATCTGCCTTTGAATTCAAAGGCTTCTGCCTTTGAAAGTATTTATTGTGGCCTTCCATGATCAGTTTAGAGAGTCAATAGCCAAATGAAGATTCAAAGGGACGCTGAATCAAGAGAGCATGTATGAGGTTTTGTATTTAAATGTGTTGGTGGTCAATACGTTTTACTTCTTTGTAAGTCTGATTGTTGTTAAAATCATAACTTCAGAAATTTTCTTGGAAAAGGCTTAGGAAGTCTTCACGCAACTCATTACTGATGCTACTTTTAACAGGGTGTGTCTGAGAAGCCCAACAAATTTCTTCCTCATGTCTCTGGAGCTGTGGATCAGAAAGGGCAAAGAATATTAAATGGACAAGTAGAAGGTAAGAACTGTATTTTATTCAAAGGTCATTTGACAGAATGTTGATTTAAAACAGGAATACTGATATATTCTAATATCTAAAGAAAACGGCCTGTTAAGTGCATAGGACAGAGAAAGAGATGTGAAAAGGAGGTAAGTTGCATATCGTATGTGGTGTCAGCAACAGATTAAATTGAGAGTGCCACCAAAGGACCTAAATGACTAGTTCCCTTTCAAGACCCTGGAAGGCCCAAGGAACCTCAGGAAAGAAGAGAAGAGCCAAAGAGGGAATCATGTGAATGGCGGAGACTACAGGGAATAAATGAAGGAAAGTAAGCCGGTGTGTATGGTGTTTCTACTGGAAGGTGGTAAAATGCACTAGTTCTTTAAAGGGAAGAGCAGACTAGTTGAAATGCAGCAACACTATCAGGTGAGCTTCTCGTATCCCCAAATGTTCCCACTCTTACTGTTATCCTCACGGTTGGCAAGACATTGAGGACTGACCTAGCTGATGATGCAGAGTTATGTCCTAACTACCATGGGTGAACATAAGCGTTTGTCGTCCGCGATAAATGTATATACGTCAATGCCATATAAAATGGGGGTACTTCATATGGTAGTATCCTTTAGGGCAAAATAAGAGAATTGGAAGGAGGGTCACATAAGGAGGCATCAAGATAACGCATCTGACATTTTGGATGCCGTATTTGTGACTTTTGATTATTTTGGCAATAACTGCCTTTAATAGGTGAACTATATTTTTAATGTTCTAGGAAAATAAGGAAAAGAAACAAAAGAACACTATAATCAGTAGTATGTTTTCATATTCTGTCTGACAGTTCTGATTGTTGTAGAATGATCCCTGTTACTTCTTTGATTCCTATCTGCCAGAAAAATGAACTAAGTCCTAGGTAGTGGGAGAAAATTAACTGATTTTTCATATTTCAGAGAACTTTTATATGGTAGAACATAGGGGCAATCACCAGGATTTGCTCTCTCTCTCTCTCTCTCTCTCTCTCTCTCTCTGTTTTCGGAGTAAAATAAGATTGTTGCTTGTTTCACACTTTCTGACATCATGATTTCATGTATTCCTTTTAAACCTTTCTTCAAATGGATATATAGGGATGTAGGAATTTTCGAGTGAAATACCAAGAAAAGAGATTCCAGGAAAGGTATTCTGTGACATAACCTTCTGACTGTAACCACGTGTAAGACATCAACCCAGATAATAAAATTTCACATAATGCAGTTGTGTTAGAGGCATCCCAGGGACACCCAGATTTGATGATTCACTAGAAGAGCTCACAGGACTCAGCATATAGTTGTAGTCATGCGTGTGGATTGGTATGGGGACAGGCTAGAAAGGCCAATCAGCACCGAGCAATGGTGCACGGGGTGAAGGCCAGAGGAAACCAAGCGCAGGCTTCCAGGAATCTTTTCTCTATGGAGTTGGCAGGATGTGCTAAATTCCTCCAGCATGAAATTAGGACAGCACAAGTGAAATGTTGTGGGCCAGTACGAGGCTTATGGATACTCAGTGCCCGAGGTTTTCATCAAATGCGAATCACATAGGCATCTTCTCCTTAGCATGTCCCAAAATTCCAGGTTTCCAGAAAGGAAATCAAGTGTACGGCCTTAAGCACATTGAGTGTAGCAGCACTTAGGCACAGTGAACCACTCTTAACCAGCTAGGGAATGGTGCCAACCCTCCTTAAATCCAAGATCCCAGGGAACAGCCAAGGGCCAGTCATTCAAGTAGGATGTTCTGAGGGTAGCCATCTTCGGCCTGCTGGATGAAATCTGTTCTGCATAGGAATTATAGCCCTGACGTCATTTTTGGTGGTGTCTTCAAATTTTGTTTTACTAGCAAGTAACATGACGGTTACCATGGTACTGGTTTCAGTTTCATCATCCATATGAAGTAGGTATTTGTGTAAAAATTACGAGGCAATATTAGGTCATTATCATCTTTTTTTTTAAATGTGATTAAGCTTTCATTATGATTCTCAGGTGTGATCAACATAATGATTTTTGATTTAAAATTAGAATGAAAATCTCTTAATTATATGGAAAACCCAGGTTTGATTCCTATGGCGCTGAACCCCTGTTTATAGGTATAAGATTTCGGATCATATTCATCAATCGTTTTCTTGCCTAAGTATACAAATAACTGTTGTATTTTTGTGTTTTGTTTATGCATTTTCATATACTTCCAAATGGGAGACAGTACCCCTATTGTGTTACTTTGATCTCTATTTTAATGTTCAAGGTGACTGTATCATGAGTTAGTATATGCTAAGAGTAGCTTCAATGGATACCATATTTTGTTGTTTTTGTTGTTTCATACATTTAATAAGCCTGATTTTTGACATCCGTTTTAAGTTCACAGCAAAATATAATAGGACGTACAGAGAGTCTCCATATACCATACCACGCTCCCGTACACGCCTAGCCTCCCCTGTTGTTAACATCTTGCACGACAGTGGTCCATTTTTACTAGGATTCTTTTTTTCAGTTCCTTGGTTTAGTTTTGAGCGAGAGAGCATGCATGCGTGTGAGCAGCCAAGGGGCAGAGGGAGAGGGGGGGAAGAATCCTGTGCTGTCAGCACAGAGCCTGATGCAGGACTTGATCCCATGAACTGTGAGATCATGACCTGAGCTCAGATCCAGAGTTGGACGCTGAAGCAACTGAGCCACCCAGGCACCCTGACAACAGTGGTGCATTTTCTATGGACACGAACTCTTCATTTGGAGGCCAAGTCTCTAATGTGCAATAGTGTTCAGCCTTGGTGTTATACGTTCTATGAGTTTTAACAAATGTGTAATGATGTGAATCCACCTTTGTGGTATCGTGTGAAAGAGTTCCACTGCCTTAAAAGTCCTCTGTGCTGTGCCCGTTTATCCCTACGTTCACCCCAACCCTTAGCTCCATAGCCTTGCTCTTTCCAGGTGTCATATAGTTAGAATCATAGAGTGGATGTCTTTGAATGTTTAGAAAGTGAAAATATCCTGGTAATTGAATGTAGGCATTCAAGCTATTCTTTGCCCTTTGTTTCGTTTAGTTGCTCATCAGTAGAGGATCGGATGACCTCTGCCTTCCATGAAAAAAAGTATGATGTCTCTAGATGTGTGTCACCTAATGGGGAGGGTTGAGAAAAATGACATCATGAACCACTACAGAGCACTCACATTGGGATCATCCTCCTCTGTGGTGTGCGGTGCGTCTAGATAGACTCTCTAGCAATGGAAGGAGACAGCCTCAAGAGGTTACAACGATATCAAACTGGAATGACAAATCTTTCCTTCTTACCTTGCCAATGGAAATAAGGCCAGGGAGAGTCTGTTTGCTATGGTTTGGCCATGCTGCAAAGTACAATAGCTATAGAGCACACTTTGGGAGGGGGTGTTTCCTCCTAAAACTGAAGAGTGTCTGCTGAAGAGCTGGGGAAGTTCTGCCGTGTTACCACAAAATAAAGATACTCTCTTTCAACTCCTCTAGGAGTGGAAGTCCAGAAAAATCATGCTAGTTTCAGTCTGATATTGTCCGCTCATGATAATCATTCTCCTCACGATACCAGTTTCCTCCAGTGCCATAGAGTCGGTCAGTGATGGTCATTGTAAACATCAGTTCCCCTGTAGGTGTCAAATTCTGAGAAAACCCATTCTTGCTTTTGGTCAATATAGAGGAGAAAGTAAGATTTCTTAGTGCTTTAAGCCTACGAATGGGATAATTACCATTCAGTGTAGTGTGGTTTCCAGGTGTGGTCCCAAAGCAATACTTTTTCACAAATCATAAGCCGTACACTTGTAATTTCCTCTATTTTTCGATGGTTGATTTAACATGTATTTTGCTTTCTTCTTTAGGAGCAGATAAGAATGCTGAGGAAGATTCTATATCCAGGTAGGATTTTTATGGATTTGTAAAAATGACATTTGCTGGGGCACCCGGGTGGCTCAGTCGGTTAAGGGTGTGACTCTTGACTTCAACTCAGGTTTGTGAGTTCAAGCCCCACGTCAGGTTCTGCGCGGACAGCCTCCTTGGGATATCTTTCCCGATTTCTGTGTGCACTCACTCTCAAAGTATAAAGAAATGAAATGAAATGAAACGGATAATGAAAGGAAAGGAAAGGGAATGAATGAACTGAAAATTATGTGTCTCCTAAGGGAAGGCAGAGAACAAAACCAGTTGTTGCGTGTTCTACACTGGACCAGACACTATATCCTATGGGTACCATCTGTTCAGTTATATAGTCAGTGTACAGCTTTGCAAAGTAGCTGTGTTATTGTAGCCTACTTTTTATTACTTTGGCAACTGTGGTTCAGGGAGGTTGATGACTCGACCATGATTCCATACTTAACGGGTAGCTGAGGGGCTTTGCCCGTCAGCCCTTGGAGCTTCCGCATCCATTCTCTGGTTCCTCAGCAGCACTGAGATGAAGATACCGATCCTAGGACAGATCAACTCAGAATGTCAAAGATAATGATGTCGGAACACCAATTTAGGGTTTGCTTAAGGACCCAGGTTACTCCAAGCATTTGGCCTCATATATTTGACCACTAGTGCTAACAAAAGTCATTAGTGCAGTGGTAACTAGTCCCTTGTATTTACCATCCGAGATTCTAGGGTGGATGTCAGCTATGGCCATGGTGTCCAGGCTTTTACATAATAAGCAAGATGTCATCAGGCAAGTCCTTAGATGTAGTGATATCCTCTCTTCTTGAGACAAAGGAGTTTTCTGTAAGGGAAGGATATCTAGTTGTAGACCATGTTACATTAATTAAACTCACTCTCTATTTTGAGGATATTGCTATATGATTCTCTGTTGCCTAAGTTCCCAGGCTGGTTTCCCTTCGGGCTAGTACCGTTGTCTAGTTTAAGGAAGCTTTTTGGTTTTTTTGGAGTTTTTTTTCCCCCCTTGATTTTTTGTACTGTGTTTTTGCCTTTTGACTTTCCTCTCTGGCTTCCTTGGTATTTCTTTTTTTTTTTTTCCAATAATTTCCCCACTTCTGCCAGATAAGGACTCTCCATTTTTCCAGAGGCCAAATCAAAAGCACTTAGGGTCTCAAGATTTAGGGAACCTCAGACATTAATTCCTCAAAACACCCTCTGGTATGTCAACCTATGTTTCACCTCCTTGCCCAATGGTTGTTTCCCTGGAGAATTTGAAACTCCAAAAAGATTGAAGTGACCTATTTGGATATGACAAGTGACAGAAATGCAAGTTAAAATCTGTTTTACTTTCTTCTTTCTTTCTTTCTTTCTTTCTTTCTTTCTTTCTTTCTTTCCTTCCTTCTTTTTGTCTCATCTTGCAGGCAACTGTTTTAATAATAGAAAGCTTGGGAGTGGGTCTAATGAATACAATGAAGGAGGGTAAGAATCGAATTAGCAGAGGAGACCAGGTTTCAAGGAGAACAACACTGAGTTGGTTAGGAATACGAGTTTGAGAAAAGATGTCAGAATATGGGGGTTTATGCCAAGTGAGATACAGGTGAATGACAGGAATGAAGGACCCAGGATTAGGGGAGTTGTTTAGAAAGGCATATTCAAATAGAGAGTTCAAGAGGGTCGTGACCAGGTTTCTGCTTTTGTGTGTGTTGGTTTCATTGAAAGTGCGAGCATACCTCAGATTTTCTGATGAGAGAGATTAAAAATCATTTGAGCTGCTGGGAAGAGTCTGTTTACAGCAAATAGAAATATGATATCCCCTACTTCCACCCCAACTGAGGGAGGATAGCTTAGATCCTCTCAAGGAATTGGCGGTGGGTGGTGGAGATTCCGAACATCAGGGATGTATGGTCCAAGGCAAGCTGTCTCCTCACTCCACCTCTTTTCCTAAATCTGTGATGCCCTTCCCATGTACTTGTAGAGCTGGGCAGGGGTAGGACTGACTTGTCAAATCAGTAAGGGAGCTTCATCTGGATCGGTGATAACATGCCTATGTTGAGGTGACTGTGTGGATGACTGAGACTCCCAGTTCGCTTGTTCTCCAGGAGCAGGACATGGCTCCTACCCTCGGTCATTTGAGCCCATCCTTGTTGTAGGAGTGTATGGCTTCATAGGCTAAAGATTGAAAGGTTGGGGGATGCCACAGAACCGTGCCGAAGAGTGATGTAGGAGTGGGAGCTCATAGGGAAGAAAATAGTCAGGCAGCGTAGAGAGGAACAGAGGCACAACTACCGGGACCATTTTGATCACAGTCTCCGTCCTTGGGTAGCTGAATGCCCCTGAAGGCTTGGAATGTCTTGCTAGTTATTATGGAACTAAATAAGGCAAGACCAGTGTGGGAACAAAGTTGGCCTTGGGAACTTTGAATCTTTCAATCTCTAGTTAGTACTGCCACTCATAGCATAGAAACCTAACCCTTGATACGTTTACTTAAACGGAGGTCTACATGACACACAATGCAATGTGTGATGCAACAACTCTGGATGTTTCCCCGTGATCGCCATAAGCGTAGCTCCCATCTGTTAATGTATGATGGTATTACGCTACCACTGACTAGATTCCCTACGCTGTACCTTTGAGCCTTGTGATTTATTCATTCTATAACTGGAACCCTGAACTCCCCTCTCCCCTTCACCCACTTTGTCCATCCCCCCACCTCCCCTCCCTTCTGGCAAAAGTCAAAGCTCTGCATTTATGGGTCTGTTTCTGCTTTTGCTCTGTTTGTTCATTTATTGCCCTTTTTACATTCTACACAGAAGTGAAATCATATAGGATTTGTCTTTCTCTGACTTATTTCACTTACCCTCATACCATGTAGGTACATCCATGATGTTGCAGATGGCAGGATCTCATTCTCATTTATAGCTGCGTAATATTTCAGTGTGTGTGTGTGTTTGTGTGTGTGTCCGTGTGTGTGTGTGTGTGTGTGTGTGTGTGTGTTTGTGTGAGTGTGCGTGTGTGTGTGTGTGTGTGGTCTCTTCATGTATTGGTGGACACTTGGGTTGCTTCCATATCTTGTCTATTGTAAATAATGCTATAATAAAGATAGGGGTGCATATATCTTTTCAAATGAGTACTTCCATTTCCCTTGGGTAAATAAATACCCAGTAGTGGAATCACTGGATCCTATGGTATTTGTGTTTTTAATTCGTTGAGGCCCCTCCATAGTGGCTTTCACTGTGGTGATACCAATTTATATCCCATGACCGGTGTACAAGGGTTGTTTTCCCTCCACACCCTGAGCAACCCTTGTTGATTCCTGTGTGTTGACACTGAGCCATTCTGACAGATGTGAGGTGAGAAGTCATCGTGGTAACGTGTATACATTTCATTTTCAACCATTTCAGAGCATTGTCTGCCTGTCACATTTGGTTATGGAAACTCAGACTGGGTCTTTCCTGGAGATTTCACAGGTTAGGAGAGGTTGAGGCCAAATAGAGAACAGAAAGCTTTTTTTAAAACAGGGTCCAAATTGTGAAAGACCTGTACTCTGGAAACCGTAAAACACTGAAAGAAAGAAATTGAAGGGGACGGAAAGAAAGAGAAAGACATCCGATGCTCACTGATGGGAAGAATACATATTTTTAAAGTGCCTACACTACCCAAAGCCATCTACCGATGTCATGCAATCCCTGTCACCATACCAACAGCATTTGTCACAGAGCTAGACAAACAAGCCTAAACGTTGTATAGAACCACAAAAGACCTTGAATGGCCAAAGCACTATTGAAAACGAGGAACCCTGGAGGTATCGCAATCTCAGCTTTCAAGTTCTATTCCAAAGCTGTAGTAATCCAAACAGTATTGTGGGTACAGGCGTACAAAATAGCCTTATAGCTCAGTGGAATAGAACGTCAAACCCAGACATAAATCCACCACTGTATGGTCAGTTCATCTTCTACAAACAGGAAAGACTATCCAGTGGGGAAAAGGCATGCTCTTCACCAAATGGTGTTGGGAAAACTGGACAAGCCACATGCCAAAGAATGAACCTGGACCAATTTCTGTACCATACACACAAATAAACTCAAAATGAATTAAACACCTAAGTGTGAGACTTGAAACCATAAAAAAAAAATCCTTGAAGAGAGCATAGGCCGTCATTTCTCTGACTTTGGCTGTAGCCACATTTTACTAGTTATGTCTCTTGAGCCAAGGGAAATAAAGCAAGAATAAAGTTTGGGGACTATATCAACCTACAAAGCTTTTGCACAGTGAAGGAAACTGTCAAAACTGAAAGGCAACCTCTGGAATGGGAGAACAAATTTGGAAATGTTTTGCAAATCCAGTAAAGGGTTAGTATCCACAATGTCTAAAAAATGGATACATGTCAACATCACCCCCCTCCAAAAAAGCCCAGTTTACAAATGAGCAGTAGACATAACCAGACACTTTTCCAAAGACAACATACAGATGGTCAACAGACACATGAAAAGATGCTCCCCCAAACTACAACGAGATACCACGTCACACCTGTCAGAATGGCTACACTCCAAGACACAAGAAGCAAGTGTTTGCGAGGATGTGGAGACAAAGGAAACCTCTTGCACCGTTGGTGGAAATGCAAATGGGGGCGGCCCCTGTGGAAAACAGCATGGAGGTTCCTCAAAAAATTAAAACCAGAACTCTCCTATGCTCCAGTAATTGCACTACTGGATACTACCCAAGAGAATACAAAAACACGAATTCCACGGGACACACACACTCCTGTGTTTATTGCAGCATTATTTCCAACAGCCAGCGCAAGCGTCCATTGACAGCTGAGTGAACCAAGAAGAAGCCCTATATGAATGTATGTGTGTGTGGATATCACACACACACACACACACACACACACACACACACACACTGTAACATTACTCAATCATAAAACAATGAAATCTTGGCATTTGCAATCACCTGGATGGAGCCTGAGTGTAGTATGATAAGCAAAGTCAGGGAAAGACAAATGCCATATGATTTTACTCATGTAGCACTTAAGAAACAACAAACGAGCAAAGGGAGGAAACAAAAGGGGAGAGAAACCAAGAAATAGGCTCTTAACTGCAGAGAAGAAACGGCTGGTTGCGGAGTGGAGGTGAGTGGTGGGAGGGGTGAAAGAGATGATGGGGATGAAGGAGTGCCCTTGTCATGATGAGCACGGGGTGAGTATGGAGTTGGTGAATCACTATATTGTACAACTGAAACTAATATAACTCTGGATGTTGCTATTACCGGCATTAAAATAAAACTTAATGAAAAAACCAGAGGCCAATTTTAATGATACCAAGAAACTTAGTGGAATAAACAGACAGGCGACCTTTCCCTTAACTTTCTTAAATTTTGTTGTTAAATGAATGAACATGTTTTTCTTGTATTTTTTTGCTCTAAAGGCTTTCGGACAAACCTGGTCCTGATGATTCATGGTCTACATCATCTAGCCAAGTCTTAGATTTTGGTACCAAGGTAAAGTACCCTCCTGTGAAACTCACTTTCCTGCTATGAATTGACTTTTCTCCCTTATTTACTCTGAAAATTTAAGAGGAGCCTGTGTATCATCATTTTATGTGTGTCATGGAAAGTTAGCAAGAACAAACCACTTTACAGATACATGACGCGTTGAATGTCTTGTTTTGTTTTGTTGTACTTTGGTAAATCCTACAGGTGGAGGCTGATAAAAGAATGGGCTGGAAAACATATAATGACCGTCATATTATGTTGGGAAAAGCTTTCCCATCATGGAGGCAATATGACATTTGCTTAAGGATAAGGATTCTTACTGTGATAGTAACATGACTGATAATACTCAGGCCTAAATGAAACCTGATTGGGTCCAAGTATCTATTGTAGGGTGCCCCCCCCCCCGGCCCCGGGCAAGTTTTATTTTGGTGACATACAGGATTTCCTTTGGCTCTATCCTTTGTTCTACATTTAGACGAAAATAATATTAGAAAATGTAGAAATTTAGATGTTTACATTATTTCTCAACATTTACCTTACAAAGGTGTTCTCCTGTAGTTTTCAAATAATTGCATGAAGAGTAAGTTAAAATTGTGCCTCTCCCCGAAGAATACATATTTTGCTGAAAAGAGTAGCTCTATGAACAGAGGCTCTTCATAGCCAAGTTGTCAAATTTCTGATTTCAGAAATCTTTCCTATTCTAGCTTTGAACACTATCTCCTCCTAGTCCTTGTGTCAGATTCTAAAATTTAAAGTTTCAGACATCTGATATTTATTTCAGTATTCATTTCAAAGCCCCTCAGTCATGATAAGCTCCTGGAGGTTAGGAAACACACTTGCTTGGCTCCTGGAGCTCCTAGAATAACGTCTTGCTTGGAAGAAGCAATGTCATGGTTTTTGAATGTGAATAAATGAGTAGGGAAATGGAATTCCGTGGAATGGAGTTTGAAAAGTAACAAAATACACATGATATATCACAACTAATTATGTGAATTTAAAAAGTCAGGCTTCAGTTTATATTCCGTTTTAGTGTCTAACATGTATAAACGCAAATGAATTCTATTGAGGAAATCAGGAGTTACATAAGAAAGAAGGTTACAGTATATTTTTAGTACCCTCCCATTGTGAGCTTAAAATTGCAGAGAAAAAGTCCTCAGCCTTTGCTTGTGTAACCCCATCTGTGTCCCATTACACACATCCTTTGAAGGTTCCCATTTCTTCCTAGAATTCTCATTCCCAATTCTTTCTCCATAGTGAATGTTGACGTGTTAGGAACCTCTCTTTTTCTTTTCTTTTGTTAGTCTAGTAATAATTTCTAGCTTTTCGGAAGCGATAGATGCCAGGAATTGAACAGTTTGTTTCGAGTGAAAAAAATTAAATTCTTTATTACAGCATTCATAACCAGATAACTGTAGAGTGATAAGGGTCAGTATTATTAGGGATATACTGTGAATCAAAGCCTCTCTTTTACAGAAATATTAGATAGATAGATAGATAGATAGATGGATGTAGATATAGATAGATAGATAGATAGATAGATAGGTATAGATAGAGATAGAGATATATATATATATAATATACAGTTACATACACATATATATTTACACTTATATATATACACACACATACATGTATACATATATATGTACACATACACACACACACACATATATATACATACACACACACATATATAGAGACATATATCTTTAAAAGGTTTAAAAGAGACTATTGTTCATAGTATATTCCCAATCCTACTTATGTACCTGTTGAAAAATGTATGTTGTTTCCACTTACCTTCTTTTGCTCACATTTTTCCTTTTCTTTTTTGTCTTAAGCTCATGCTTGATTGATTGGTCATGTGTTTGTTTGTTTTTTTCTTTTTCCCTCTTCTCCCCCCATGCTTTTTACTGTATTTTTAAAATTTTTTTAAAGTTTATTTATTTTTGAGACAGAGAGAGACACAGAGTGCAAGCCGGGTAGGGGCAGAGACAGAGGGAGACACAGAATCCAAAGCAGGCTGCAGGCTCCGAGCTGTCAACACAGAGCTCAACGTGGGGCTGAAACCCACACCCCGTGAGATCATGACTCATGAGCTGAAGGTGGATGCTGAACTGACTGTGCCACATATGTCTTCCCCGCACCAGGCTCTTTTTTAATGGTCTACCCCTACCCTAATTTGTCCTTGCAGAAACTATTTCTTTCGTGTCTGTTCTTTTAGTACATCACTTTCTGTCAACTCCATTGTCAACATATTGGTTATGGAATTCTACTGTCTGTGTGCGGTTTCCATCCAGGACTCATTGCCCCACAAGGTTTATTATTCTTGTTTTTCTCTTTCTTGGAAGGGGCTGAGCTAAATGTTTTTGAAATGTTTGTATTTCTCTTGGAAAGGGAGGGAGAGAGAGAAAGAATGAGCAAGTGCTCGTTGTTGTGATCTGACAATATGCAAGGTATGCTCTCAGTCCTTTTATATTTGTGGAGGGCTGTTTTGTGACCCAGGATGTCACTTGGACTCATTGGAGAATGTTCTATGTGCACTTAAGGAGAATGTGCGTTCTACTGCCGTTGGATGAAAAGATCTTAATATATCGGTGTTGATATCCATGTATATAAATGCATATATATTAGGCCAATATATATCTATGTATATCTGAATACATCTGGTCCAATGACACATTGGATCTGTGTTTCCGTACTTATTTTCTGCCTTGACCATACACCTATTGCCATGAGTGGAGTCTTAAAGTCGTCTACAATCATGGTATTTGTATGTATACATTTAATCATGTTTGTGATTAATCGATTCATATGTGTGGGCGTTTCACTTTGGGGCCATAAATATTTGCAAGTGTTAGCTCCTCTTGATGGATAGACCCCTTAATTATGACCCAATGCCCTTCTGAATCTGTTACTACAGTCTCTGGTTTAACATCTAGTCTTTCTGGTGGAAGTGTGGCGACTCCAGCTTTCTTTTGACTTCTAGTAGCATGATAGGTGGTTCCCCATACCTTCACTTTGAATCTGGAGGTGTCCTGGGGTCTACAATCAGTTTCTTGTTGACAACATATAGATGGATCTTGTTCTTTGGTTTGGTTTTGTGTTTGACCCATTCTGATTCCCTGTGTCTTTTGATTGGGGCATTGAGTCCTTTCACATTCAGAGTGATTAGTTAAACATATGGATTTAGTGTCATTGTGTTATCTGAAGGTTTCATGCTTTTGGTGAGGCCTCTGGTCCTTTGTAGTCTCCGCTGCTTTCCACTCACAGAGTCGCCCCTTACGATCTCCTGTAGGGCTGGTTTAGTGGTCATGAACTCCATTAGGGCTTGTGTGTCTGGGAAAGCCTTTCTCTCTCTTTCTATTCTAAATGACAGCCTTGCTGGGGAAGGGATTCTTCGCCGCAGATGTTCCCATTCAGCACATTGACCGTTTCCTACCCCTCCCTTCTGCCCTGCCAAGGTTCTTTGGACAGGTCTGCTGCTACCATTATGTGTCTTCCCTCGTCGAATAAGACCCGTTTGTCCCTAGCTGCTTTCAGAATCCTCTGCTTATCTTTGTAGTTTTCCAGTTTCGCTATGGCATGTCGTGGTGTTGACCTGGGTGTGTTGATTTGGAAAGGAATTCTCTGTGCCGCCAGCACTTGGATGCCCGTTTCCTTCCCCAGATGAGGGAAGCTCTCAGCTATAAGTTGTTCAAAAAAACCTTCTGCCCCTTTCTCTCACTCTTCTTCTTCTGGGACTCGTAGGATGTGGCTAATATTTCATCTCACCGAATCACGTCGGTCTCTAGTACCTGCCTCGTGATCTAGTCATTCCCTTCCTGCTTCTCCCGTCCTTGCTGTCACTGCATCTAGTTTACTTTGTATCTCCTTTACACTGTTTCATTTTCAGCGTTCATCGTGACGATTCCTTAGGTCCTTGATCTCTGAAGCAGTAGCTTGTCTGCTGTCTTCTGTGCGTGGTTTCAAGCGCAACTATGCGTCTTATGAGAGTCATTCCAAAGATGTGCTCACATATATTGTTTCTGTGTCTTTGGAGCCCTTCTCTGGCTGTCCTTTCTTCCCGGAAGTTTTTTTGAGGAGAATTCTTCGATTTCGTCGTTTTGGCTAGATTCCTGCCCTTTATGTGTGTTAATAGCTTGTTCTGTGTCCCACACCTGCGGGACACAGTGGGTCCCGTAGTGGGTTCTGTAACCCACTATATTAAAAGGAGCTCCTACACTGTCCAGGGCCTGGCAGTTGAACAAATGTTTTTGGAGGGTGTTGTGTGCACTCTTTCGGTGCGTCTTTGGCTACTGTTCCCGCTACTTGGAGTGGCGGTTTGGGCCTTCCACCAGGTGTGCTTTGATTTGTTGGTTGAAGTAATCCTGGGAAAAAGGAGAAGAAGGTGGTGAAGTATCCTTAGCCCAAACAAAAAGAGAAATGACTGGAGTGGAAAAAAAGACCAGGCAGTGACTCAAAGGAGCTCTAGGGCTTAATCCAGAAAGAGAGGGAGGAAAATGAAGAAGGAGATCTAGAAAAGTATAGAGAAAATGCGCAATCCGACACACAAAGAACCAGAACAGAGGAACAAAGGAAAAAAATAGATAGATATATCTATATATATCTATGTATAGATATATAGGTATATATTAAGATATATAGATAAATGTAGATATATAATTAGCTTTGACCCACGTCAACTCGAGACTACTAGGCTGTTTCCAAAGGGAGACGAGGAAAGAGGAGAGTAGAAAGAGAAAAAAGGGAAAAGAGAAGAAAGGGAAAGCAAAGGAAAGAAAGGATGGGCGCCTGGGTGTCTCAGTAGGTGAAGCGTCCGACTCTTGAATTTGGCTCACATCATGTTGTCGCTGTTGGTGGGTTCGAAACCCCCATCAGGTCCTGCAGTGAGAGCATGGATCCTGCTCGGATTCTCTCTCTCTCCCTCTCTCTGCATGTCTTCTGCTTGATCACTCACTCTCTCTCTCTCTCCAAATAAAGAAATAAACATTAAAAAAGAAAAGGAAAGACAAAAGAATAATAACTCAAATGAAAACAAACAAACAAAGATAGAAAACCGGAGGAGAGTTGTCTATTGGTGCCTGGGACTGGTGGCTGTGCTGGTCTAGACGAGGGGCTGCCTGGTCCCATCCGTGTCAGTCTCACTCCTATAGAGAAGCAGTTACGAGGCACAGAGAGTCAGGGTTTGGTGTAATGGGCCTGCCTCCACGGAGGCTCACTGTCCATTCCCTGAAGCCCCACGATGTTGGTCATGGGGAGAGAAATGGCGACACCCCAATCTCTCCTGCCCACACGAGGTGTCTCAAAACTCACAGTTTAGGCTATCCTCACAGAATAGCCTGGGGAGCCGGCTTGCCTTGCTGCACAGTCCCTGTGCCACCTGAGCACTGAGCTGGGATTCAAAACCCTGTAGCATCCCGCTTTGCTCGGACCTCGTAGTGGAGTTGCGCCACTCTGCCCAGTGGACAGAGGGCCTCTGGCTCGTGCCTGCACGGTCTTTTTCCCTTGGGCAGGGCAATACCTCCCCTTTCCACCATACTCAAGGTGTTCTCTCCCAGTGTAGCCCTGAGATTGCTACCAAGCCTAGGGGCGGCTCCCTCCCCACCAGGCATGGGACGTGGTAGCTCTGGTCTAGAGAGCTGGCCACCTTGAAAATTCTGTTTCTTAGCCTCTAAAGCGGTTTTGCAAAGTAGAAACTGGCTCTCTGGACCTCTCCTTGGTCTGTGGTTCAGACAGGCTTTCTCATATCCAAAGGCACTTCCCACAGCCTCTCTCTCTACTTTCCTTTCGTTTCTCCACCAAAGGGCTTCCCCCACTCCATGCCTGTGCTGCCCATTTTATTTCTCCCAATCCCCATACACACCCTTCTGTCCCGCCAAGCTGTCACTCTGCAACTGTGGAGATTTTTCTGTCCCTCTGCAGCCTGTGTTCCTGGCATTCCAAGTGTTGTGACCTCAATACTGCTGTGTTTGAGGGACAAGGAAATTCTGATCCCCTCCCCTGCCATCTTAACTCTTCCCTCCACCTTTTACTTTCCTGTTCGCAATTTCAAAGTTGGGTGCCTTATCGACGAAGTCACCCAGGACCCCCAAGAATACTTGTTTTCAATGGGAAGATGTTCGAAGGCCAACAAAATGGCCCTAGTGTCCAGAAAAGAATGGCAAAGTTAGAATGGGTTTTTGATTTTCTAATGTGGGGCTATAATAAGTTCCAGTAAACTCTTAGTGGAGACATCATATAGGTATACATTGGACCCTTGAACAAGATGGGTTTGGACTGTGGGAGTCCCCATACATACAGATTTTTTTTCAATAAATACAGTACCATCCTGTATTTTCTCTTCCTTATGATTGTCTTTTTCGTTTTGGTTTTTTTTTTAATTATTTATTTTGGGAGAGAGAGAGAGAGAGAGAGAGAGAGAGAGGACAGAGCACGTGAGTAGGGAAGCGGGGGCAGAGAGAGAATCTTCATCAGGCTCCAGACTGCCAGCGTTGAACTCAGGAAGTCTAGATCATGACCTGAGCCAAAGTCAAGAGCCTGACCCTGAACCGACAGTGCCACCCAGCACCCCTTCCTTACGATTTTCTTAGTAACCTTTTCTTCAGTTTATAGTGTAAGAATACAGTATGTAATACATATAACAGGGAAAACATGCATTAATCAACTGTGTATATTGTTGGTAAGCTCAGCATTCCGTTATCCTAACCCTGCCCTCCCAAGCTCAGTGTACAGAGTCAATGGCCAAATGAGGCCGAAAAGGTAGATTAGACCTAGCGAGCGTATACAAGCCCTTCTGCTTTAATGTTCTGGTTTTCAATACGTATATACTTTTTGATTTCTAAGTGTAATTGCTTTTAAAGTAGGAAATTGAGTAGGAATTTTTGTTTTTTTGATTTGGTTTTGAGGTTTCAAAAGATATTTGTGGATTTTCGAGTGCATGGCCATCAGAGCCCGTAACCCTTGCTTTGTTCAAGGGTCAACGGCATAGTGATTTGGTAGTTTTGAGATCTTCTCAGTGAGATTAGTGTAAATGTTTTGACCTTAATTACTTGGTCCTTGTATACTGAGTACGTACCAAGCAGTTAGCTACTGAGTGTACAAGTGGAGGGTTTAGGTTGTTGTGGTCGGAGCAGAAAAGTAAGTCAACAGCAATCCGTTATAAGTCAGTATAAAGGCTTCATCGATAGGAAATGGACAATGTTAGTTGAGAGAATATTGGGGGCGTTTGTAGTGAGGATGCGGATGAGAGTGGGAGTGGGAATTTTGGTAGTCGGAAAAGACCTGAGAGTGGCAAAAGGTGCCAAGTGAAAGATGAGAAGGACCAGTCGTGTAGACCGTGGCGAGGGACATTCTGGACAGAGAGGACCACGGATCCTCATTTTACTCCAATGTCTTGGAGTCACCAAGAAGTAGGAAGGCCCACTCCATCATCATAATGATTATTATTGTTGTGTGTAAAAAAGAAAGTGTGCATCGGGAAATGAGTGCTTGGCACATTTTAGGTGACTAGGACATACATGTTCTTGTACTTGCCGTTTGAATGCTTACTACACATTCTGAAGAGTTCCATACCTATATCTACATTGTTTCTGCTACTAGTTCACCATAATTTTAAGAAAAGTTTTTTCTGACTACTTTGCCATTGGATCCAACCCTTCTTTCGTCAAGAAAAAGGTCAAGCCTTTGTTTACCTAAACGAAGCAGCAGCTACAACAGTGTTTTGTTGATACTCAACATGATATACTCCAAAGTTTCTGATCATGTGAGGTATGAATTGACACTGAAACAAATGTCTGCCATTTTATTAGAAGCAGTTTTCATTTATAGCAAGTACACTTTTAAAGAATTTGTTTCAAAACTGACTTCAAATGTCCTTTTATTTCGGTCAGGAATGCAAAGGAAGGTGTTTTGTTAGTTCCTTTTTGAAATCTGCCTTTGAATTCAAAGGCTTCTGCCTTTGAAAGTATTTATTGTGGCCTTCCATGATCAGTTTAGAGAGTCAATAGCCAAATGAAGATTCAAAGGGACGCTGAATCAAGAGAGCATATATGAGGTTTTGTATTTAAATGTGTTGGTGGTCAATACGTTTTACTTCTTTGTAAGTCTGATTGTTGTTAAAATCATAACTTCAGAAATTTTCTTGGAAAAGGCTTAGGAAGTCTTCACGCAACTCATTACTGATGCTACTTTTAACAGAGTGTGTCTGAGAAGCCCAACAAATTTCTTCCTCATGTCTCTGGAGCTGTGGATCAGAAAGGGCAAAGAATATTAAATGGACAAGTAGAAGGTAAGAACTGTATTTTATTCAAAGGTCATTTGACAGAATGTTGATTTAAAACAGGAATACTGATATATTCTAATATCTAAAGAAAACGGCCTGTTAAGTGCATAGGACAGAGAAAGAGATGTGAAAAGGAGGTAAGTTGCATATCGTATGTGGTGTCAGCAACAGATTAAATTGAGAGTGCCACCAAAGGACCTAAATGACTAGTTCCCTTTCAAGACCCTGGAAGGCCCAAGGAACCTCAGGAAAGAAGAGAAGAGCCAAAGAGGGAATCATGTGAATGGCGGAGACTACAGGGAATAAATGAAGGAAAGTAAGCCGGTGTGTATGGTGTTTCTACTGGAAGGTGGTAAAATGCACTAGTTCTTTAAAGGGAAGAGCAGACTAGTTGAAATGCAGCAACACTATCAGGTGAGCTTCTCGTATCCCCAAATGTTCCCACTCTTACTGTTATCCTCACGGTTGGCAAGACATTGAGGACTGACCTAGCTGATGATGCAGAGTTATGTCCTAACTACCATGGGTGAACATAAGCGTTTGTCGTCCGCGATAAATGTATATACGTCAATGCCATATAAAATGGGGGTACTTCATATGGTAGTATCCTTTAGGGCAAAATAAGAGAATTGGAAGGAGGGTCACATAAGGAGGCATCAAGATAACGCATCTGACATTTTGGATGCCGTATTTGTGACTTTTGATTATTTTGGCAATAACTGCCTTTAATAGGTGAACTATATTTTTAATGTTCTAGGAAAATAAGGAAAAGAAACAAAAGAACACTATAATCAGTAGTATGTTTTCATATTCTGTCTGACAGTTCTGATTGTTGTAGAATGATCCCTGTTACTTCTTTGATTCCTATCTGCCAGAAAAATGAACTAAGTCCTAGGTAGTGGGAGAAAATTAACTGATTTTTCATATTTCAGAGAACTTTTATATGGTAGAACATAGGGGCAATCACCAGGATTTGCTCTCTCTCTCTCTCTCTCTCTCTCTCTCTGTTTTCGGAGTAAAATAAGATTGTTGCTTGTTTCACACTTTCTGACATCATGATTTCATGTATTCCTTTTAAACCTTTCTTCAAATGGATATATAGGGATGTAGGAATTTTCGAGTGAAATACCAAGAAAAGAGATTCCAGGAAAGGTATTCTGTGACATAACCTTCTGACTGTAACCACGTGTAAGACATCAACCCAGATAATAAAATTTCACATAATGCAGTTGTGTTAGAGGCATCCCAGGGACACCCAGATTTGATGATTCACTAGAAGAGCTCACAGGACTCAGCATATAGTTGTAGTCATGCGTGTGGATTGGTATGGGGACAGGCTAGAAAGGCCAATCAGCACCGAGCAATGGTGCACGGGGTGAAGGCCAGAGGAAACCAAGCGCAGGCTTCCAGGAATCTTTTCTCTATGGAGTTGGCAGGATGTGCTAAATTCCTCCAGCATGAAATTAGGACAGCACAAGTGAAATGTTGTGGGCCAGTACGAGGCTTATGGATACTCAGTGCCCGAGGTTTTCATCAAATGCGAATCACATAGGCATCTTCTCCTTAGCATGTCCCAAAATTCCAGGTTTCCAGAAAGGAAATCAAGTGTACGGCCTTAAGCACATTGAGTGTAGCAGCACTTAGGCACAGTGAACCACTCTTAACCAGCTAGGGAATGGTGCCAACCCTCCTTAAATCCAAGATCCCAGGGAACAGCCAAGGGCCAGTCATTCAAGTAGGATGTTCTGAGGGTAGCCATCTTCGGCCTGCTGGATGAAATCTGTTCTGCATAGGAATTATAGCCCTGACGTCATTTTTGGTGGTGTCTTCAAATTTTGTTTTACTAGCAAGTAACATGACGGTTACCATGGTACTGGTTTCAGTTTCATCATCCATATGAAGTAGGTATTTGTGTAAAAATTACGAGGCAATATTAGGTCATTATCATCTTTTTTTTTAAATGTGATTAAGCTTTCATTATGATTCTCAGGTGTGATCAACATAATGATTTTTGATTTAAAATTAGAATGAAAATCTCTTAATTATATGGAAAACCCAGGTTTGATTCCTATGGCGCTGAACCCCTGTTTATAGGTATAAGATTTCGGATCATATTCATCAATCGTTTTCTTGCCTAAGTATACAAATAACTGTTGTATTTTTGTGTTTTGTTTATGCATTTTCATATACTTCCAAATGGGAGACAGTACCCCTATTGTGTTACTTTGATCTCTATTTTAATGTTCAAGGTGACTGTATCATGAGTTAGTATATGCTAAGAGTAGCTTCAATGGATACCATATTTTGTTGTTTTTGTTGTTTCATACATTTAATAAGCCTGATTTTTGACATCCGTTTTAAGTTCACAGCAAAATATAATAGGACGTACAGAGAGTCTCCATATACCATACCACGCTCCCGTACACGCCTAGCCTCCCCTGTTGTTAACATCTTGCACGACAGTGGTCCATTTTTACTAGGATTCTTTTTTTCAGTTCCTTGGTTTAGTTTTGAGCGAGAGAGCATGCATGCGTGTGAGCAGCCAAGGGGCAGAGGGAGAGGGGGGGAAGAATCCTGTGCTGTCAGCACAGAGCCTGATGCAGGACTTGATCCCATGAACTGTGAGATCATGACCTGAGCTCAGATCCAGAGTTGGACGCTGAAGCAACTGAGCCACCCAGGCACCCTGACAACAGTGGTGCATTTTCTATGGACACGAACTCTTCATTTGGAGGCCAAGTCTCTAATGTGCAATAGTGTTCAGCCTTGGTGTTATACGTTCTATGAGTTTTAACAAATGTGTAATGATGTGAATCCACCTTTGTGGTATCGTGTGAAAGAGTTCCACTGCCTTCAAAGTCCTCTGTGCTGTGCCCGTTTATCCCTACGTTCACCCCAACCCTTAGCTCCATAGCCTTGCTCTTTCCAGGTGTCATATAGTTAGAATCATAGAGTGGATGTCTTTGAATGTTTAGAAAGTGAAAATATCCTGGTAATTGAATGTAGGCATTCAAGCTATTCTTTGCCCTTTGTTTCGTTTAGTTGCTCATCAGTAGAGGATCGGATGACCTCTGCCTTCCATGAAAAAAAGTATGATGTCTCTAGATGTGTGTCACCTAATGGGGAGGGTTGAGAAAAATGACATCATGAACCACTACAGAGCACTCACATTGGGATCATCCTCCTCTGTGGTGTGCGGTGCGTCTAGATAGACTCTCTAGCAATGGAAGGAGACAGCCTCAAGAGGTTACAACGATATCAAACTGGAATGACAAATCTTTCCTTCTTACCTTGCCAATGGAAATAAGGCCAGGGAGAGTCTGTTTGCTATGGTTTGGCCATGCTGCAAAGTACAATAGCTATAGAGCACACTTTGGGAGGGGGTGTTTCCTCCTAAAACTGAAGAGTGTCTGCTGAAGAGCTGGGGAAGTTCTGCCGTGTTACCACAAAATAAAGATACTCTCTTTCAACTCCTCTAGGAGTGGAAGTCCAGAAAAATCATGCTAGTTTCAGTCTGATATTGTCCGCTCATGATAATCATTCTCCTCACGATACCAGTTTCCTCCAGTGCCATAGAGTCGGTCAGTGATGGTCATTGTAAACATCAGTTCCCCTGTAGGTGTCAAATTCTGAGAAAACCCATTCTTGCTTTTGGTCAATATAGAGGAGAAAGTAAGATTTCTTAGTGCTTTAAGCCTACGAATGGGATAATTACCATTCAGTGTAGTGTGGTTTCCAGGTGTGGTCCCAAAGCAATACTTTTTCACAAATCATAAGCCGTACACTTGTAATTTCCTCTATTTTCCGATGGTTGATTTAACATGTATTTTGCTTTCTTCTTTAGGAGCAGATAAGAATGCTGAGGAAGATTCTATATCCAGGTAGGATTTTTATGGATTTGTAAAAATGACATTTGCTGGGGCACCCGGGTGGCTCAGTCGGTTAAGGGTGTGACTCTTGACTTCAACTCAGGTTTGTGAGTTCAAGCCCCACGTCGGGTTCTGCGCGGACAGCCTCCTTGGGATATCTTTCCCGATTTCTGTGTGCACTCACTCTCAAAGTATAAAGAAATGAAATGAAATGAAACGGATAATGAAAGGAAAGGAAAGGGAATGAATGAACTGAAAATTATGTGTCTCGTAAGGGAACGCAGACAACAAAACCAGTTGTTGCGTGTTCTACACTGGACCAGACACTATATCCTATGGGTACCATCTGTTCAGTTATATAGTCATTGTACAGCTTTGCAAAGTAGCTGTGTTATTGTAGCCTACTTTTTATTACTTTGGCAACTGTGGTTCAGGGAGGTTGATGACTCGACCATGATTCCATACTTAACGGGTAGCTGAGGGGCTTTGCCCGTCAGCCCTTGGAGCTCCCGCATCCATTCTCTGGTTCCTCAGCAGCACTGAGATGAAGATACCGATCCTAGGACAGATCAACTCAGAATGTCAAAGATAATGATGTCGGAACACCAATTTAGGGTTTGCTTAAGGACCCAGGTTACTCCAAGCATTTGGCCTCATATATTTGACCACTAGTGCTAACAAAAGTCATTAGTGCAGTGGTAACTAGTCCCTTGTATTTACCATCCGAGATTCTAGGGTGGATGTCAGCTATGGCCATGGTGTCCAGGCTTTTACATAATAAGCAAGATGTCATCAGGCAAGTCCTTAGATGTAGTGATATCCTCTCTTCTTGAGACAAAGGAGTTTTCTGTAAGGGAAGGATATCTAGTTGTAGACCATGTTACATTAATTAAACTCACTCTCTATTTTGAGGATATTGCTATATGATTCTCTGTTGCCTAAGTTCCCAGGCTGGTTTCCCTTCGGGCTAGTACCGTTGTCTAGTTTAAGGAAGCTTTTTGGTTTTTTTGGAGTTTTTTTTCCCCCCTTGATTTTTTGTACTGTGTTTTTGCCTTTTGACTTTCTTCTCTGGCTTCCTTGGTATTTCTTTTTTTTTTCCAATAATTTCCCCACTTCTGCCAGATAAGGACTCTCCATTTTTCCAGAGGCCAAATCAAAAGCACTTAGGGTCTCAAGATTTAGGGAACCTCAGACATTAATTCCTCCAAACACCCTCTGGTACGTCAACCTATGTTTCACTTCCTTGCCCAATGGTTGTTTTCCCTGGAGAATTTGAAACTCCAAAAAGATTGAAGTGACCTATTTGGATATGACAAGTGACAGAAATGCAAGTTCAAATCTGTTTTTCTTTCTTTCTTTCTTTCTTTCTTTCTTTCTTTCTTTCTTTCCTTTCTTTCTTCTTTTTGTCTCATCTTGCAGGCAACTGTTTTAATAATAGAAAGCTTGGGAGTGGGTCTAATGAATACAATGAAAGAGGGTAAGAATCGAATTAGCAGAGGAGACCAGGTTTCAAGGAGAACAACAGTGAGTTGGTTAGGAATACGAGTTTGAGAAAAGATGTCAGAATATGGGGGTTTATGCCAAGTGAGATACAGGTAAATGACAGGAATGAAGGACCCAGGATTAGGGGAGTTGTTTAGAAAGGCATATTCAAATAGAGAGTTCAAGAGGGTCGTGACCAGGTTTCTGCTTTTGTGTGTGTTGGTTTCATTGAAAGTGCGAGCATACCTCAGATTTTCTGATGAGAGAGATTAAAAATCATTTGAGCTGCTGGGAAGAGTCTGTTTACAGCAAATAGAAATATGATATCCCCTACTTCCACCCCAACTGAGGGAGGATAGCTTAGATCCTCTCAAGGAATTGGCGGTGGGTGGTGGAGATTCCGAACATCAGGGATGTATGGTCCAAGGCAAGCTGTCTCCTCACTCCACCTCTTTTCCTAAATCTGTGATGCCCTTCCCATGTACTTGTAGGGCTGGGCAGGGGTAGGACTGACTTGTCAAATCAGTAAGGGAGCTTCATCTGGATCGGTGATAACATGCCTATGTTGAGGTGACTGTGTGGATGACTGAGACTCCCAGTTCGCTTGTTCTCCAGGAGCAGGACATGGCTCCTACCCTCGGTCATTTGAGCCCATCCTTGTTGTAGGAGTGTATGGCTTCATAGGCTAAAGATTGAAAGGTTGGGGGATGCCACAGAACCGTGCCGAAGAGTGATGTAGGAGTGGGAGCTCATAGGGAAGAAAATAGTCAGGCAGCGTAGAGAGGAACAGAGGCACAACTACCAGGACCATTTTGATCACAGTCTCCGTCCTTGGGTAGCTGAATGCCCCTGAAGGCTTGGAATGTCTTGCTAGTTATTATGGAACTAAATAAGGCAAGACCAGTGTGGGAACAAAGTTGGCCTTGGGAACTTTGAATCTTTCAATCTCTAGTTAGTACTGCCACTCATAGCATAGAAACCTAACCCTTGATACGTTTACTTAAACGGAGGTCTACATGACACACAATGCAATATGTGATGATGCAACAACTCTGGATGTTTCCCCGTGATCGCCATAAGCGTAACTCCCATCTGTTAATGTATGATGCTATTACGATACCACTGACTAGATTCCCTACGCTGTACCTTTGAGCCTTGTGATTTATTCATTCTATAACTGGAACCCTGAACTCCCCTCTCCCCTTCACCCACTTTGTCCATCCCCCCACCTCCCCTCCCTTCTGGCAAGAGTCAAAGCTCTGCATTTATGGGTCTGTTTCTGCTTTTGCTCTGTTTGTTCATTTATTGCCCTTTTTACATTCTACACAGAAGTGAAATCATATAGGATTTGTCTTTCTCTGACTGCTTATTTCACTTACCCTCATACCATGTAGGTACATCCATGATGTTGCAGATGGCAGGATCTCATTCTCATTTATAGCTGCGTAATATTTCAGTGTGTGTGTGTGTTTGTGTGTGTGTCCGTGTGTGTGTGTGTGTGTGTGTGTGTGTGTTTGTGTGAGTGTGCGTGTGTGTGTGGTCTCTTCATGTATTGGTGGACACTTGGGTTGCTTCCGTATCTTGTCTATTGTAAATAATGCTATAATAAAGATAGGGGTGCATATATCTTTTCAAATGAGTACTTCCATTTCCCTTGGGTAAATAAATACCCAGTAGTGGAATCACTGGATCCTATGGTATTTGTGTTTTTAATTCGTTGAGGCCCCTCCATAGTGGCTTTCACTGTGGTGATACCAATTTATATCCCATGACCGGTGTACAAGGGTTGTTTTCCCTCCACACCCTGAGCAACCCTTGTTGATTCCTGTGTGTTGACACTGAGCCATTCTGACAGATGTGAGGTGAGAAGTCATCGTGGTAACGTGTATACAGTTCATTTTCAACCATTTCAGAGCATTGTCTGCCTGTCACATTTGGTTATGGAAACTCAGACTGGGTCTTTCCTGGAGATTTCACAGGTTAGGAGAGGTCGAGGCCAAATAGAGAACAGAAAGCTTTTTTTAAAACAGGGTCCAAATTGTGAAAGACCTGTACTCTGGAAACCGTAAAACACTGAAAGAAAGAAATTGAAGGGGACGGAAAGAAAGAGAAAGACATCTGATGCTCACTGATGGGAAGAATACATATTTTTAAAGTGCCTACACTACCCAAAGCCATCTACCGATGTCATGCAATCCCTGTCACCATACCAACAGCATTTGTCGCAGAGCTAGACAAACAAGCCTAAACGTTGTATAGAACCACAAAAGACCTTGAATGGCCAAAGCACTATTGAAAACGAGGAACCCTGGAGGTATCGCAATCTCAGCTTTCAAGTTCTATTCCAAAGCTGTAGTAATCCAAACAGTATGGTGGGTACTGGCGTACAAAATAGCCTTATAGCTCAGTGGAATAGAACGTCAAACCCAGACATAAATCCACCACTGTATGGTCAGTTCATCTTCTACAAACAGGAAAGACTATCCAGTGGGAAAAGGCATGCTCTTCACCAAATGGTGTTGGGAAAACTGGACAAGCCACATGCCAAAGAATGAACCTGGACCAATTTCTGTACCATACACACAAATAAACTCAAAATGAATTAAACACCTAAGTGTGAGACTTGAAACCATAAAAAAAAAAAAATCCTTGAAGAGAGCACAGGCCGTCATTTCTCTGATTTTGGCTGTAGCCACATTTTACTAGTTATGTCTCTTGAGCCAAGGGAAATAAAGCAAGAATAAAGTTTGGGGACTATATCAACCTACGAAGCTTTTGCACAGTGAAGGAAACCGTCGAAACTGAAAGGCAACCTCTGGAATGGGAGAACAAATTTGGAAATGTTTTGCAAATCCAGTAAAGGGTTAGTATCCACAATGTCTAAAAAATGGATACATGTTAACATCACCCCCCTCCAAAAAAGCCCAGTTTACAAATGAGCAGTAGACATAACCAGACACATTTCCAAAGACAACATACAGATGGTCAACAGACACATGAAAAGATGCTCCCCCAAACTACAACGAGATACCACGTCACACCTGTCAGAATGGCTACACTCCAAGACACAAGAAGCAAGTGTTTGCGAGGATGTGGAGACAAAGGAAACCTCTTGCACCGTTGGTGGAAATGCAAATGGGGGCAGCCCCTGTGGAAAACAGTATGGAGGTTCCTCAAAAAATTAAAACCAGAACTCTCCTATGCTCCAGTAATTGCACTACTGGATACTACCCAAGAGAATACAAAAACACCAATTCCACGGGACACACACACTCCTGTGTTTATTGCAGCATTATTTCCAACAACCAGCGCAAGCGTCCATTGACAGCTGAGTGAACCAAGAAGAAGCCCTATATGAATGTATGTGTGTGTGTATGTATATCCATACACACACACACACACACACACACACACACACACACACCCTGTAATATTACTCAATCATAAAACAATGAAATCTTGCCATTTGCCCTCTCCTGGATGGAGCCTGAGTGTAGTATGATAAGCAAAGTCAGGGAAAGACAAATGCCATATGATTTTACTCATGTAGCACTTAAGAAACAACAAACAAGCAAAGGGAGGAAACAAAAGTGGAGACAAATGAAGAAATAGGCTCTTAACTGCAGAGAAGAAACGGATGGTTGCAGAGTGGAGGTGAGTGGTGGGAGGAGTGTAAGAGATGATGGGGATGAAGGTGTGCCCTTGTCATGATGAGCATGGGGTGAGTATGGAGTTGGTGAATCATTATATTGTACAACTTAAACTAATATAACTCTGGATGTTACTATTACTGGCATTAAAATAAAACTTAATGAAAAAACCAGAGGCAAACTTTTAATGATACCAAGAAAGTTAGTGGAATAAACAGATAGTCGACCTTTCCCTTAACTTTTTTAAATTTTGTTTTTAAATGAATGAACATGTTTTTCTTGTATTTTTTTTTTTTTTTTTTTTTTTTTTGCTCTAAAGGCTTTCGGACAAACCTGGTCCTGATGATTCATGGTCTACATCATCTAGCCAAGTCTTAGATTTTGGTACCAAGGTAAAGTACCCTCCTGTAAAACTCACTTTCCTGCTTTGAATTGAGTTTTCTCCCTTATTTACTCTGAAAATTTAAGAGGAGCCTGTGTATCATCATTTCATGTGTGTCATGGGAAGTTAGCAAGAACAAACCACTTTACAGATACATGACGCGTTGAATGTTTTGTTTTGTTTTGTTGTACTTTGGTAAATCCTACAGGTGGAGGCTGATAAAAGAATGGGCTGGAAAACATATAATGACCGTCATATTATATTGGGAAAAGCTTTCCCATCATGGAGGCAATATGACATTTGCTTAAGGATAAGGATTCTTACTGTGATGGTAACATGAGTGATAATACTCTTGCCTAAATGAAACCTGATTGGGTCCAAGTATCCATTGTAGGTTGCCCCCCCCCCCCCCCGGCGCCGGGCAAGTTTTATTTTGGTGACATACAGGATTTTCCTTTGGCTCTATCCTTTGTTCTACATTTAGACGAAAATAATATTAGAAAATGTAGAAATTAGGATGTTTATATTATTACTCAACATTTACCTTACAAAGGTGTTCTCCTGTAGTTTTGAAGTAACTGCATGAAGAGTAAGTTAAAATTGTGCATCTCCCCGAAGAATACATATTTTGCTGAAAAGAGTAGCTCTATGAACAGAGGCTCTTCATAGCCAAGTTGTCAAATTTCTGATTTCAGAAATCTTTCCTATTCTAGCTTTGAACACTATCTCCTCCTAGTCCTTGTGTCAGATTCTAAAATTTAAAGTTTCAGACATCTGATATTTATTTCAGTATTCATTTCAAAGCCCCTCAGTCATGATAAGCTCCTGGAGGTTAGGAAACACACTTGCTTGACTCCTGGAGCTCCTAGAATAACGTCTTGCTTGGAAGAAGCAATGTCATGGTTTTTGAATGTGAATAAATGAGTAGGGAAATGGAATTCCGTAGAATGGAGTTTGAAAAGTAACAAAATATGCATGATATATCACAGTTAAATATGTGAATTTAAAAAGTCAGGCTTCAGTTTATATTCTGTTTTAGTGTTTAACATGTATATACGCAAATGAATTCTATTGAGGAAATCAGGAGTTACATAAGAAAGAAGGTTACAGTATATTTTTAGTATCCTCCCATTGTGAGATTAAAATTGCAGAGAAAAAGTCCTCAGCCTTTGTTTATGTAACCCCATCTGTATCCCATTACATACATCCTTGGAAGGTTCCCATTTCTTCCTAGTATTCTCATTCCCAATTCTTTCTCCATAGTGAATGTTGACGTGTTAGGAACCTCTCTTTTTCTGTTCTTTTGTTAGTCTAGTAATAATTTCTAGCTTTTCGGAAGCGATAGATGCCAGGATTTGAACCGCTTATTTATAGTGAAAAAAATTAAATTCTTTATTACAGTATTTATAACCAGATAACTGTAGAGTGATAAGAGTCAGTATTACTAAGGATATACTGTGAATTAAAGCCTCTCTTTTACATAAATATTAGATAGATAGATAGATAGATATAGATGGATATAGATATAGATAGATAGACAGGTATAGATAGATAGAGATAGAGATATATATAATATACGCATATATACACATATATATTTACACTTTTATATATACACACACATATATGTATACACATATATGTACACATACACACACACACGTATATATATATATACACACACACATATAGAGAGACATGTATCTTTAAAAGGTATAAAAGAGACTATTGTTCATGGTATATTCCCAATCCTACTTATATACCTGGTGAAAAATGTATGTCGTTTCCACTTACCTTCTTTTGCTCACATTTTTCCTTTTTGTCTTAAGCTCATGCTTGATTGATTGGTTATGTGTTTTTTGTTTTTTTTTTCTTTTTCCTTCATCTCCCCCCATGATTTTTATGTTTTTTTTTAAATATTTTAAAGTTTATTTATTTTTGAGACAGAGAGAGACACAGAGTGCAACGGGCATAGGGGCAGAGACAGAGGGGACACATAATCCAATGCAGGCTGCAGGCTCCGAGCTGTCAACACAGAGCTCAATGTGGGGCTGAAGCCCACACCCCGTGAGATCATGACTCATGAGCTGAAGGTGGTTGCTGAATTAACTGTGCCACATACGTGTTCCCCGCACCAGGTTCTTTTTTAATGGTTTACCCCTACCCTAATTTGTCCTTGCAGAAACTATTTCTTTAGTGTCTGTTCTTTTAGTACATCACTTTCTGTCAACTCCATTGTCAACATATTGGTTATGGAATTCTACTGTCTGTGTGTGGTTTCCATCCAGGACTCATTGCCCCACAAGGTTTATTATTCTTGTTTTTCTCTTTCTTGGAAGGGGCTGAGCTAAATGTTTTTGAAATGTTTGTATTTCTCTTGGAAAGGGAGGGAGAGAGAGAAAGAATGAGCAAGTGCTCGTTGTTGTGATCTGACAATATGCAAGGTATGCTCTCAGTCCTTTTATATTTGTGGAGGTCTGTTTTGTGACCCTTGATGTCACATGGATACATTGGAGAATGTTCTATGTGCACTTAAGAAGAAAGTGCGTTCTACTGCTGTTGGATGAAAAGATTTTAATATATCAGTGTTGATATCCATGTATATAAATGCATATATATTAGGCCAATATATATCTATGTATATCTGAATACATCTGTTCCAATGACACATTGGATCTGTGTTTCCTTACTGATTTTCTGCCTTGACGATCTGCAATTGCCATGAGTGGAGTCTTAAAGTAGTGTACAATCATGGTATTTTTATGTATACATTTAATCATGTTTGTGATTAATCGATTCATATGTGTGGGCGTTTCACTTTGGGGCCATAAACATTTGCAAGTGTTAGCTCCTCTTGATGGATAGACCCCTTAGATATGATCCAATGCCCTTCAGAATCTGTTACTACAGTCTCTGGTTTAAAATCTAGTCTTTCTGGAGGAAGTGTGGCGACTCCAGCTTTCTTTGACTTCTAGTAGCATGATAGGTGGTTCTCCATACCTACACTTTGAATCTGGAGGTGTCCTGGGGTCTAAAATCAGTGTCTTGTTGACAACATATGGATAGATCTAGTTCTTTGGTTTTGTTTTGTGTTTTAGCCATTCTGTTTCCCTGTTTCTTTTGATTGGGGCATTGAGTCCATTCACATTCGGGGTGATTATTTAAACATATGGATTTAGTGTCATTGTGTTATCTGAAGGTTTCATGCTTTTGGTGAGGCCTCTGGTTCTTTGTAGTCTCCGCTGCTTTTCACTCACAGAGTCGCCCCTTAGGATCTCCTGTAGGGCTGGTTTAGTGGTCATGAACTCCATTAGGGCTTGTGTGTCTGGGAAAGCCTTTCTCTCTCTTTCTATTCTAAATGACAGCCTTGCTGGGGAAGGGATTCTTCGCCGCAGATGTTCCCATTCAGCACATTGACCGTTTCCTACCCCTCCCTTCTGCCCTGCCAAGGTTCTTTGGACAGGTCTGCTGCTACCCTTAGGTGTCTTCCCATGTCGATTAAGACTCGTTTGTCCCTAGCTGCTTTCAGAATTCTCTTCTTATCCTTGTATTCTTCCGGTTTCGCTTGACATGTCGTGGTGTTGACCTGGTTTTGTTGACTTGGAAGTGAATTCTCTGTGCCGCCAAGACTTGGATGCCTGTTTCCTTCCCCTCATGAGAGAAGCTCTCAGCTATAAGTTGTTCAAAGAAACCTTCTGCCCCTTTCTCTCACTCTTCTTCTTCTGGGACTCGTAGGATGTGGCTAATATTTCATCTCACTGAATCACGTAGGTCTCTAGTACTTGCCTTGTGGTCCATAATTTCCTTTCTTTCCTTTCTCTGCTTCATCTTTGTCCACCATTGGATCTTCTGTTTCACCGATTCTGTCTGCTGCTTCTCCCATCCTTCCTGTCACTGCATCTAATTTACTTTGTATCTCCTTTACACCATTTCAGTTTCAGCGTTCATGACGATTCCTTAGGTCCTTGATCTCTGAAGCAGGAGATTGTCTGCTGTCTTCTGTGCGTGGTTTCAAGTACAAGTATGCATCTTATGCGTGTCATTCCAAAAATGTGCTCACATATATTGTTTCTGTCTCTTTTGAGCACTTCACTGGCTGTCCTTTTTTCCCGGAATTTTTTTTGAGGAGAATTCTTCGATTTCGTCGTTTTGGCTAGATTCCTGCCCTTTATGTGTGTTAATAGCTTGGTCTGTGATCCACACCTGCGAGTACTACCATAATAAAAAGAGCTCCTACACTGTCCAGGGCCTGGCAGTTGAACAAATGTTTTTGGAGGGTGTTGTGTGCACTCTTTCGGTGCATCTTTGGCTGCTTTTCTTGCTACTTGAAATGGTGGTTTGGGCGTTCCACCAGGTGTGCTTTGATTTGTTTGTGGAATTAATCCTGGAAAAAAGGAGAAGAAGGTGGTGAAGAATCATTTGCCCAAACAAAAAGAGAAATGACTGGAGTGGAAAAAAAGACCAGGCAGTGACTCAAAGGAGCTCTAGGGCTTAATCCAGAAAGAGGAGGAGGAAAATGAAGAAGGAGATCTAGAAAAGTATAGAGAAAATGCACAATCAAGCAAACAAAGAGCCAGAACAGAGGAAGAAAGTAAAAATATATAGATATATCTATATATACATATATATAGGTATATAGGTATATATTAAGATATATCTATATATGTAGATATAGAATTAGCTTTGACTACTAGGCTGTTTCCAAAGGGAGATGAGGAAAGAGGAGAGTAGAAAGAGAAAAAAGGGGAAAGAGAAGAAAGGGAAAGCAAAGGAAAGAAATGATTGGCGCCTGGGTGGGTCAGTTGGTGAAGCGTCCGACTCTTGAATTCGGCTCACGTCATGTTTTGCTGTACGTGGGTTCTTAACCCCCATCAGGCTCTGCAGTGAGAGCATGGATCTTGCTTGGATTCTTTCTCCTTCCCTCTCTCTGCACCTCTCCTGCTTGATCACTCACTTTCTCTCTCAAAATAAAGAAATAAACATTAAGACAGAGAAGAAAAAGGTAAAAAGAATAGTAATTCAAATGAGAACAAACAAACAAAGGTAGAAAACCAGCGGAGAGTTGTCCACTGGTGTCTGTGACAGGTGGTTGTGCTGGTCTACGGGAGGGGCTGTCTGGTCCCATCAGTGTCAGTCTCACTCCCACAGAGAGCAGTTATGAGGCACAAAGAGGTAGGGTTTTGTGTAATGGGCCTGCCTCCATTGAGGCTCACTGTCCATTCCCTGAAGCCCCACGATGTTGGTCATGGAGAGAGAAATGGCGACACCCCAATCTCTCCTGGCACACGAGGTGTCTCAAAGCTCACTGTTTAGGTCGTCCTCACAGAATATCCTGGGGGCCCGGCTTGCCTTGCTGCAAATTCTCCTGTGCTCCCTGAGCACTGAGCTGGGATTCAAAACCCTATAGGATCCCGCTTTACTCAGACCTGGTTTTGGAGTAGGACCACTCTACCCAGTTGACAAAGGGCCTCTGGCTCATGCCTGCAGTCTTTTTCCCTTGGGCAGGGCAATACCTCCCCTTTACACCATACTCAAGGTGTTCTCTCCCAGTGTTTCACTGAGAGCCTAGGGGCGGCTCCTTCCCCACCAGGCATGGGAGGTGGCAGCTCTTTTCTAGAGAAAGTCTGGCAACCTTGAAAATTCTGGTTTTTTTTAGCTTCTAAGGCTGTTTTGCAAAGTAGAATTGGCTCTCTGGACCTCTCCTTGGTCTGTGGTCCGGACAGGTTTTCTCATATCCAAATACACTTTTCACAGCCTCTCTCTCTACCTTCCTTTCGTTTCTCCACCAAAGGGCTTCCCCACTCCATGCCTGTGCGGATCATTTTATTTCTCCCAATCCGCATACACACCCTTCTGTCCCGCCAAGCTTTGTCTTTGCACCTGTGGAGATTTTTCTGTCCCTCTGCAGCCTGTATTCCTGGTATTCCAAGTTTTGTGACCTCAATACTGCTGTGTTTGAGGGTCAAGGGAAATTCTGATAACTCTCCTCTGCCATCTTTCCTCCTCCCGCCTCCTTTTATTTTCCTTTTCACAATTTCACACTTCTGTGTAGGTTTGCATTATTATATCAGTTTAATATGTTTTATAGATATTTACGATGGGCTTTTCTTACAGGAAATGTATTGATCTGAATTTTCTTTTTTTTCCTTTTTTTAAAGTTTATTCATTTATTAATTGTAGAGAGAGACAGACAGAGCTTAAGTGGGGATGGGAAAAGAGACAGAGGGAGAGAGAGAAAATCCCAAGCAGACCCTGCACTGTCAGCGCAAAACCAGATGTGGGGCTTGAACCCGTGAACTGCGAGATCATGACCTGAGCCAAAATCAAGAGTCAGGTGCTAACGGAATGAGGCATTCAGGCGGCCCTAACATTTTCTTTGGAAGTCCCCTGGGTACTTTTAATTTAATATGCCTTAGTTTAAACACATTGTTTCTGACCCATTTCCTTTCCTCTTCCCTGACTCTTTTTTATCTGCTCTGTCATTTGTGTTCCCTAGCTTAATAAATAGCAGCCCTGGAACAGGAAACGTCCTGGACTCTGAACTTCCCTGAAATCACCGCATCCACTCACTCACCACATTCGATATTTTGTACCTGCTTACCATTTTTCATATGTTATTCCTGTAATTCACTCGCTCACCTATAATTTTGAAGTACTCTTCTGGTTTTGCTTCCTTTACGTTCATCCTACATTGCTGCCAGAGTGACCTTTCTAAAATATACTTGTGACGATGTCACTCCTCTGCTTACTCAATGGATCCCCATTACCTGAAGGTGAAAATTCACGTGCTAGCATAACACTGCTCTTTTTTCTTTTTCTTTTTTGGTTTCGTCCTGATGTTCTACTAATATCTCTCTATCTATCCCATTCCCAAGAACTCTGTTCCAGTTTTGCCATATTGCATAGGTGTTGTCACTTACTATATTATTTCATACTTGATTCTTTTGCCATTATAGAATGCCCTTCACACCCTCCCTGTGCACTTTGTCTGTCTTTTAAGATACAGCCCTATCTTCCCAGCGTTTGCTGAGCTTCCCAAATGTAAGTGTTTTCTCCTTTGTGCATTCACTGTACGTTATTCACTTCCCTTGCAGAGCTAGTGGATGTTATTTTTCTGTCCTTACCTGTTTTCATGCATCTCTACTGCTACTAGCATATAGAACAGACTCTGTCTTTTATTTATATTTCAAGCTCTTCCCCAGATCGTGGCTATGACTTGACAGATACAGTATGTGCTTGTCTTTTTGAGTGGGTGAGCGCCTGACCAAATGAATCAATGTGATATTTTTCTGAAGTTGGGTTTTTGTTTTGTGCTGTTTTCCTAGGAAGGAACTTCAAAGTCAGCAATGGAAGCAAAGGAAGATGGTGTTGGTATTATTGAAAATGTGACACCAGAGCAAGCAGTTAATGACAGTTTGACTTCTGCTGGTGGAGTGCATAAAAATTACAGAAGTGGTAAGCTAGTGAATCTCTGTGAGTTGTTTTCCTATGATTAAATGCTAGTATGAAAAAAAATCTGGAAGTATGTAGATCCAAATATATTATCCTTTTTTCATGAAGGTATTTTTCTGTTGCTATCTTTCTTTAGAAGTATCCCAAGTACTACCCCCTTTTGCTTCTGGAAAATCGTGAACCCCCTGAACATCTTTTCTGCTATTGCTTTTATTTTATTGAAATATTCATGAATGGAGATAGACTTGTGTATGTGTTTAAAATTCATAGTAACACGTTTTCATTAATTTATCTGTGACCCTATTCTGTAGATATCATGTCAGCATTAAAATTAGGAGAAGAGGAAGATGTAGAATCACCTTCTCTTCCTGAGGTACTGTCTTCTTCTTATTTTTAAATATAGGCATGGAGTGATGTTAAAACATCCAAGAGATGCTTTGACTTTGACTTTAGGATGATTAAAATAACATCGCAGTCATACTTGTAGTAATATAAGTAAAGTAATGATGACCTATTCTAAGGTTGCAACTAGGGAAGGAGGTAAAAAAGTCCTGATCTCTCAGGCCCAGGCCACTGCTGCATAATGCTACAAACGCTGTATTTGAAATCAAAGACATGCTAGCATCTTGGTTCCGTCACTTTCTAGCTGTGGGAACTTGGAAAAACTGGCCTCAAGGTCAATGACCTCCTTCCTAAAAATGGCACCAATACCCACCTCTTGGTTATGCGTAATGAACAAATGTGGCAACGTTTTGTAACCTGTAAAAAGTGCTATAGAAACAGAAGACAAAATGATCACAGTGGCTTTTAGTGACTTACTAAATATTGAGGATACCTTGGTGAATGTTTGTTTATTGTTGAGAGTGGGGTGGGGGGACAGAAGATCCGAAGCAGGCTTTGCACTGAGAGCAAGGAGCCCAATGCAGGACTTGAACTCATGAACTGTGAGAACATGAGCTGAGCCAAAGTTGGGCACTTAATCGACTAAGTCACCCAGGCCCCCCAAGAATATTTGTTTTAAATATGAAGATGTCTGAATGCCAATAAAATGGTCATAGGGTCCAGAAAATAATGGGAAATTAAGAATGGGTTTTTGATTTTCTAACTTGACACTATGTTAAGTTCTGGTAATCTCTTAGGGGAGACATCATATAGGTATACAGTTGACCCTTGAACCAGGTGGGTTTGTACTGTGGGAGTCCACTTACACACAGATATTTTTCAATAAATAGAGTACCATCATGTAAATGTATTTTCTGTTCCTTATGGTTTCTTTTTCTATTAATTCTTTCTTTTGAGAGAGAGAGTGAGTACAGAGTACGTGGGTAGGTGAGGGCAGGGTGAGAGAGAGAATCTTAAGCCGATTCACACTGCAAGCATGTTTTTTTCTCTTTGATATTAATTGATTTGGCTGCTAATAATTTAAATATTTCTAATTCTCTACTTATTAATCCTTAAAAAGTACTCAAATGCACTTTAGTGCTCATTATAAGGGATGGTAAGCTAAATAGTTTTTAAGGTTTATAACATTAGAAATCATCTAACTTATTTTTTGGTCAATTTAACATCTAATGAATTGTTTAGTTCCAAAAACTGACAAGCTTAAGTTTATGAGTTCATATTTTTCTTCTGTCTTAGGCTAAGGCAAGTTAGTTTTCACTTCTTACAGGAAGTTACAATCCAGTGACTTGGGAACAGCTAAACATAGATGAAGAAAGTTAACAGTACAATTGTAATTATTTTCTCATTTTTCTTTGTCCGTACTTGATTACTTAAGGACAAGGTGTTTTTACAAACATGTATCCTGCCCGAAAAGACATGTGAAAATCAAAACAAGGAAATTAACCACCCATTTTTGCAACTGCGAAAAATGACTCAAGGACCAGCAATGAATAAGGAATGTGATAGGGAGCATGATATATCTCTATATTTAAGACATGCTTCTATGCAAAACTTTGAGGAAATGTGGATCAAATAAGGCAAATTAGACTGGAAAAATAGCTTAAAACTCATCACCAGTGAGAGAAAGCTGAAGTTTGGTGAAATTTGTTAACAATACAGCAGTCCTACTCATCTTGAAGAAGAACCACCACGGGTTCCCTCTAAGGAGGAACCAACTGAAAGGAAATACCTTCGAATTGGACAAATACTGTACTTCACTGTGAGGAAGAAGATGCATTTGGAGTGTCTGTCTCGGTAGTATTTCAGGCATTTCCTGAACAAAAAGAGCCTAGTCTTGAAAATGTCATTCTCTCTCATTCATACCTGGGTCCCCAGAATATGCTTGCCAGTCATCTTCTAAGCTTTCTTTAAATGAAAGCAAATCATCTGGGACATATAAATCAAAACCACCCTGAGATACCACCTCACACCAGTCAAGAGTGGCTAAATGATCAAATCAGGAGACTATGGATGCTGGGGAGGATGTGGAGAAACAAGAACCGTCTTGCACTCTTGGTGGGAATGCAAACTGGTGCAGCTACTCTGCAAAACAGGGTGGAGGTTCCTCGAAAAATGAAAAATAGACCTACCCTATGACCCAGCAATAGCACTGTTAGGAATTTACCCAAGGGATACAAGAGTGCTGATGTGTAGGGACACTTGTACCCCAATGTTTATAGCAGCACTTTCAACAATCGCCAAATTTATGGAAAGAGTCTAAATGTCCATCACCCGACGAATGGATAAAGAAATTGTGCTTTATATACACAATGGAATGCTACTTGGCCATGAGAAAGAATGAAATATGGCCTTTTGTAGCAACGTGGATGGAACAGGAGAGTGTGATGCTAAGTGAAATAAGTAACACAGAGAAAGACAGATACCATATGTTTTCACTCTTTTGTGGATCCTGAGAAACTTAACAGAAGACCATGGAGGAGGCGAAATGAACAAAAAAAAAAACAAAAAAAACAAAAAAAACAAAAAACCTTCGAGAGGGAGAGAGCCAAACCATAGGAGACTCTTACAAACTGAGAATAATTTGAGGATTGATGGGGGATGGGAGGGAAGGGAGGGTGGGTGATGGGCACTGAGGAGGGCACCTGTTGGGATGAACACTGCGTGTTGTATGGAAACCAATTTGACAATAAATTTCAAATTAAAGAAAGAAAGAGGGGCCCCTGGGTGGCGCAGTCGGTTAAGCGTCCGACTTCAGCCAGGTCACGATCTCGCGGTCCGTGAATTCAAGCCCCGTGTCGGGCTCTGGGCTGATGGCTCAGAGCTTGGAGCCTGTTTCTGATTCTGTGTCTCCCTCTCTCTCTGCCCCTCCCCCGTTCATGCTCTGTCTCTCTCTGTCCCAAAAATAAATAAACGTTGAAAAAAAATTAAAAAAAAAGAAAGAAAGAAAGTAAATCAGACTATGAAAATGAGAACAGAACAGACATTGAGCATCTTTTTAACAACAATGAGGATTTTTAAAATGATATAGAAAATAAAAAAGCAAAGAACCCACTAGTTACATTTAAAGTGAAAGAAGGCCAAGAGAGTTTGACATGCAAATGGCAAAAAATATGGACCAAAATACCACCGATTGTATATGTGCTGCCGAAGCGAGCACGACCACCGATTGTAAATTAGACCTCAGTCTAGTGATTCATAGAGCTTTTTTGATTTGTGGCTTGCCTGCTGTGATGTGATGAAACACATGGTTCAAACAAAAAAGCATGATATTTCTGCTGTCACAAACACGAGAAAACAAAACCAGTACAAGACTTTTTTCCAGAAGCCATTATATGCAGATAATGACAGTACTCATAACTATAAAAGTATTGATTCTGAATTAGAAATTGTGAGTTCTTCTTCAGCATCTAGTTTTCCAGCATCTGAAGTACATCTAAGTGAAGAATTACATCAAGATATGCAAAGGTTTAAGAATGAGATAGGCATGTCACAAGTAGAGTTCCTGTCTTTGGAAAGAGAGAAAGGTCAACCTCCAAAAGAGAAGGAGGTCTGCCTTGCTGTTACTCTTGTTTTTTCTCTTTAGCAATTATCTGATCCATTCTGATTCTCCACTCAAAAGAACAAGAGTGTGCATACAATGGAATTGTCTAAATAAGTAATTGTGTCTGGAAATAGATTATTTCTGCTATCTAACAAAAAGGAGTTCAGGGAAACATTCTTGTGATTTGTTTTCCTTAAAGTTTCAGTGTCAGTCTTCCAAGTAGTATATGAACTGGGAAACTAACTTAGCTATATAAGTACCATGTGACCTCATGAACCAGAATAACCATAAAGAAACTGGTTAAAAACCATAATAATATCCAGGTTGTTTTTTTTTAAATATATTGGCTTAAATATAAATTGCATTTCCATAAACAATAAAATGAGAAAGAAGCAATAACTAAGAGAAGTAATATAAACACATGTTCCCAGCTAAAGCAATCTATGTATTGCTTCAGTATGTGTCTGTAGACTCTGGGTCTAGGTTACTTGCTTGTCTAGCAAGACAGCAGCGGGATGCAGGATTACAATGGGAGAGACAGCTAATGTCCCGGAGAACACACGAGCCCGGATTAAGGGTCCTTGGTCTGTTTTTAATAGGATCAGAAGGCTTCCAAACATGGTGATGGACATGCACAAAGAGACAATCAATCTGTGAACATGAACTCATGGGCATGAGGGAAAGGGGGTTTGAAGATATAGGGTGTTAGGGGTTAGGGTCAATGTAAAACAAAATCCTGGCGCCTGGCAGATGGTTGTTAACAGCTGACCTGAGGCAGCTTCTCTGTTTATCTTAGCTACTCTAGGGGAGAAGACAGATGCTACCTCAGGATCCACAAGGCACCTTTCTTTTGCTAATTAGCTCCCCTCTGGGCATCTTCACCCTGCAGCCTACAGCCTATAGCCCTATTTACCTGTTTACCTCATTTGGTCCTTCCTTCCTGTGAAAGCAGTTTTCTGCCATAGTACTAAATTGGGGAGTGTGTCCTCCTGAATATCTAATCTTGTTTACCTCTCACACCTTGGTCTTGGAGCCTTTGCCCCGCCCTCTCTATACCTAGATACCTAATATTGTTTACCCAAACTTGGGTGTGAGCATCCTATGGCTTTGTAATTTTCTATGCCTGGTTAACCCATCAGTTCAGGCTCAGGGAATTCCTAAGCCGATTCCCCACAAAAATAGGCAGTCTTGTCTGCTTTATTCACAATCTTGGAACTTAGAATTTCAACATGACCCCTTTGAGATAGGCTTAATAACAGCTATTTGTATGATCACCCCTTTTTTCACATTTTTTAATCTCATTCTCAGATGTTTCTGTTGAGTCAAACCTTCACTTTATGTTCAATAAAGTATGATACCTCTTGGCCTGTATGATTTTTACCATGTAGGTAGCATAAACCTTCAGCAAACCTTCAGTATTTAACTCCAAGGGAGAAAACTGAGTTTTGAGATGTGTGGACTTTAGAAATAGACAAAACCTAGAGATACCCTCCTTTAAAAGAATAAGTAGCTAATCTCCTCGTCCCAAATCAAGGTATTAATTTACTGTGCGAAAGTCACACTTTTCATGCATCTGACTAATTTAATGAATTTGTGGTCATTTCTCTGATTCAGCATTCAAGGATTGTATTGTCTCTTTTGGTGCCATAAAATGCTAGGGAATGCCACTTTAGGAACTTGGGACGAATCATTTAACCTTTTTGAGTTTTACTCGCATTATCAGTAGTAAATGGGATTAAAGGTGATCATTACTTTTATACCCTCTCCCTATAAAGTTTTATGGTTATTGAATGTGAGATTTGGAGAGCATTACTACTTTCCCAGAATTCCATCCTAACGTCTGTTTCACTTTGCTCCTTTTGTGTTGTGGCAAACTTTGGTTCATAAATTTTAGGGGACACTGTCACTTTTGTTGAGAACCTTAGGATCCAAAAGAAAAAGAATTGTAAAAGGCAGTCAGGGAAAGAATAGCTCCGTGCAGAAAGAGGAAAGCTTCCTGGTTTTGTTACAGGAGCACCTCCATGTCACATGTTTTAAATATGGCTGTTGTGTAAAACCCAGGTGGTAAGGAAAGAAAAGGACATATTTTGTCTCTTGTCTTTTCATTTCTTTGTATCTCTTGGTGAGATGGGGTGGGGTGGGTGGGGAATTCTCAGTAGCAAAGTGTGGATATGAATAAGTACAAAATTAAGAAAGCTCTTTTAGAAATTTTGGTAACTTCTGCTTTTTTAAATTCCAACAGAAATGAAGGAGAGTTTATAAAAATTACTATTACTTGTAATGATAAAGTAAACACAAAATATTTTCCTCCATTGAATTTATGACAAACTAAGTGTCAACTGATAAAGTTAATGAAAAAAACTTCTTTTTATTGACTAAAGTAACAATTACCTTTAGTATCAAGTTCCATTAAAGGTTGAAGAAAAAAAGAAGCACAGAGGAAGTGACATGGAAGTATCAGAAAACATACATGATGCTGCAGCTGCTGGATTAATTCCACAAAGACAGGATGGAAAAACTGATAACCATCAATTGCCTATTACAGAAAATAAAGATTCTGATAGGTAAGCCTATAGCAATATTTAAATAGTAGGTAATTGTTATTTTCCTATGCAACAATCTTTTCTAGTTTGAGCTAATCTTCATGATGAACAAATTTCGTATTTTTCGTGGAGATATTTCATCCTACGTGCTAATGAGAAAAATGTAAATACCAATGAGATACCATTTTTTGCAGTCATAGTGATAAATATTTTATTAAATAAAATAACCAAAGTTAGGAAATGTGAGGAAAATGACATTCTTAGACACTGTGGTTGGATGAAATTGGTAACTCCTTTCTGAAAGGTGATTTAGCAGTGTATTTCAAAATTTCAAATATGTCGGGGCACCTGGGTGGCACAGTTGGGTAAGCATCCAACTTCGGCTCAGGTCACGATCTTGCACTTCACGATCTTGAGCCTTGTGTCAGGCTCTGTGCTAACAGCTCAGAGCCTGGAGTCTGCTTCAGATTCTGTGTCTCCCTCTTCCTCTGCCTCTCCCCTGCTTGTGCTCTGTCTCTGTCACTGTCAAAAATAAATAATATAACGTGAGAAAAATATTTCAGGTAGGTCATCTCTTTATTCCAATGGTTTCATTGCCAGGACTGGGTCCTTCTGAAATACGTGACTTCTATAAGCAAGCACGTGCGCCTGCACGTGCAAACACACACACACACACACACACACACACACACACACACTATAAGGACATTTATTATATATTATTACATATACAAAATAGGACAGATATATTAAGGTTACTTGTATATATATATGTTACATGTATATCTGAAGGATATTGTATATGTGAAGGATATAGTCACATGTATATGTGAAGGATATATGTGAAGGAGATAGTCTAAATGTTTATTGACTTATTTTGAGAGACAGACAGAGAATGTGCACACTCGGGAGCCCAAGCATTGAGGGGGAGCAGAGACAGAGAGGGAGAGAGAGAGAATCCCAAGCAGACTCCACGTTAACAGTGCAGAGGCCAACACAGGGCTCGATCTCACGACCACAAGATCATGACCTGAGCCAACATCAACAGTCAGATGCTCACCAGACTGAGCCACCTAGGGGCCCCAGAGATAGGCTAAATATCCATTCATTAATAAGGAAGTAACGTTTCACTTCTATAAAGTAATGGAGTATGTGACCATTTTAAAAAATGAATTTAGGTCTATGTGTACTGATGGTTTAACAAAGTATATTTAAAGCATTTGGTTTGGTTTGATGTCATGTCTTATGAACATTTTGTTAGAATACTTTGAATATCTCCTGAATTGCAAACGGAAGTTCCCTGCTACACTGGCAGTCTACCAACAAAATTGCTAGTTATTAGATTTTTGGTTTTGTTTCCCAGTGCATGAGTGCTCCAATGTTAGACCCTCAATCTGATTATTGCCAAGAGGATTCAACGTGGCAACATGTCTCATATTCTATATAAACATTTCATGGCCCCTGTGCTATAAACCAAGATGCTGGTAATGCAATGAATCGTTTTTATAAAGGTACCTTGCTTGCATGCCATTATCCTGCCTTTTTAAAGAGAATATATTTCAACATGAACCACACCAAATTTTTCAACAGTGCCTTCATGTTATACCATTTGTGACAATTCAGTTTACAAAGTAGGACTATTTTCTGCATTCCCAACACCTTTTACTTCTGTGTATAAAATTTTAATATGACTCATTACTTTGGATAGTATAAAATATCCTAGAGTTGGGTGATGTTTTCAAAATGTTTGTTTATTTTGAGAGAGAGAGAGAGCGAGCATGCACACATGAGTGGGGGAGGAGCAAAGAGAGAGGGAGAGAGAGAATCCCAAAGAGGTTCCATGCTGTCAGTGCAGAGCTCGAAGCTAGAGAACCTAGAGATCATGTCCTGAGCTGAAATCAAGAGTTGGATGCTTTGTGGACTGGGCCACCCAGGTGCCCTTAGAGTTTAATAATTTTTATCAAGCACGAAATACTGCCCTTGAAACTTCGTTTTTCTGTGGTCTTTCTAAGCATGAGAACAATGGTAATCAGCTTATATATATCTAGAAACAATTTAAGGAGTCTTCTCAGTGTATAATTTTGTGAGTTATTTTGTACCTTGGTCTGGCATTTTAAAAAAGCAAAAACAAAACAAAACAAAACAAAACAAAACAAAAACCTAGTATTACATATATGCAATTTTTAAGACTTCCAAATATTACAAAAATACTACCTAATCAGTATGTAACAATTGAAAACTACAGTAATAATGGAAAATTAGATCAACCACGACCATTCCACTTAGCTATGAAATCCTTCAAGAGCCTTCTTCACTCTTTGATCCTGATTTCCCTCCCTCCCATCCACTCTTGAATTCATTGTAGCAATTTTCCCTCTCACTCCTCCAGAATTGTTTTTTCAAGGTTACCACCGATTTTCACTTTAATAAATCTAAACAATTTCATACATCTCATTTTACTTAACCTTTCAGCGATATTTGACCCAATGGAAAACTGTCTCCTCCAAAATTCTGTCTCCATGTTGCTTGTAGGCTATCACTCACTCACCTGATTTTCCCGCTGCCTTTCTAGTCTGTACACCTCAGCCTGATTTGCTTGTTTCTTCTCGTCCCCCACCTTTTAACCCATTGATGTCTTCCAGGAATATGCCTTTGATTTTCCCTCTCTTGACTTTTACTATCTTGTATATTCTAATGATCCTCAAGTTTACCTCTCCAGCCCAGATCTCTCTCCATAATTCCAGGCCCGCATATCAAACTGCCTACTTGATACCTCTTTCTGGATAGCTATTGCAAACTTAACATGTCCCAAATTGAGCTCCTGATAGTCTTTCTTAATATTTGCCTTTCATGTCTTTCCTAATTGAGTTAATAACAGTTCTATGAGTTGCTCTGCTAAAAAACTTGGTGTCATCTTTGACTCCTGTCTTTTTTTTTCTTTTTTTCTTTCACTTTTTCTTTCTCTTTTTCTTTTTCATACACATCACATCTCATCTGTCAGCAAATCTTGTCATGTCTTCCTTCAAATATATCGAGAATCCAAACACATCTTCCGTGACCAATAGACTATCATCTGTTGTTTATATTGGTGTAATAGGTAACTAAATGGTCTTCTTGTTTGTTTGTTTCTTCTTTTGTTTTTCCTCTGTTTCCGTTAATTCTAAACACATTGGATCTAGTAAAACGTAAGTCGGATTGTGTCCTTCCTCTGCTCAAAGCCTAATTGCCTCCCATTTCGCTCAGAGTACATGCCAAAACTCTTCCTAATGCCGACAAGGCCTGTGTATGATCAGGTGTCTCCTTCTCTCTCTCTGATTTGAACTCCTTTCTACCCCTTTCATTCTGTCCAGCCATACTGATTTCTCACTACTCTTTAAGTACTTCGGACATACTTCTGTGCTTGCTGTTGACTCTATCTGGAATGCTTTCCCTCAGATACCTCATGGCTTGCTTTTTCCTTTTTTGTTTGTTTCTCCTTTCAGGTTTTTGCTTAAAAGTCACTTTCTCAGCAAGGCCTTTCTTGGCCATCCTGACTAGTACTTCAACTACCCTTTTCCCTATAACACATCAAAATGTGATTTCTCTGCTTTAGTTTTTCTCCTCTAATACTGTATATTTTGCCTGTGTAGCTTATTGTTATTGTATGTTTACTTCACTCATCTTTCAGAAATCCTTGATTAAATTTATTCCAAAGTATTTTGTTCTTTTTGATGCTTTGGGGAAGGGGATTTTTTCCTTATATTTCTTTTTCAGCTATTTCATTGTTATTGTTTAGAAATGCAACTGATCTCTTGATGCTGATTTTGTAATTTTTTTTACTAAATATAATCTATTGTCAAATTGGTTTCCATACAACACCCAGTGCTCATCCCAACAGGTGCCCTTCTCAATGCCTATCACCCACTTTCCCCTCTCCCCCACCTCCTATCAACCCTTAGTTTATTCTCAGTGTTTACGAGTCTCTTATTGTTTGCCTCCCTCCCTCTCTGTAACTTTTTTTTTCCCCGACCCCCCACCCATGGTCTCCTGTCAAGTTTCTCAGGATCCACATATAGGTGAAATCATAGGGAATCTTTCTCTGCCTGACTTATTTCACTTTGCGTAATACCCTCCAGTTCCATCCACGTTGTTGCAAATGGCCAGATTTCACTCTTTCTCATTGCCAAGTAGTATTCCACTGTATATATAAACCACATCTTCTTTCTCCATTCGTTGGGTGATGGACATTTAGGCTCTTTCCATAATTTGGCGATTGCTGAAAGTGCTACTGTATACATTGGGGTACATGTGCCCCTAAGCATCAGCACTCCTGTATCCCTTGGGTAAATTCCTAGCAGTGCTATTGCTGGGTCCTAGGGTTGTTCTATTTTTAATTATTTTAGGAAGCTCTACGCTGTTTTCCAGAGTGACTGCACCAGTTTGCATTCCCACCAACAGTGCAAGAGGGTTCCTGTTTCTCCACATCCTGGCCAGCATCTGTAGTCTCCTGATTTGTTCATTTTAGCCACTCGGACCAGCGTGAGGTGATATCTCAGTGTGGTTTAGATTAGTATTTCCATGATGAGGAGTGACGTTGAGCATCTTTCCATGTGTCTGTTGTCCATCTGGATGTCTTCTTTGGAAAAGTGTCTATTCATGTCTTCTGCCCATTTCTTCCCTGGATTATTTGTTTTGCGGGTGTGGGGTTTGGTGAGTTCTTTACAGGTTCTGGATATTAGCCCTTCCTTTATGTGATATGTCATTTGCAAATATCTTCTCCCATTCTGTCGGTTGCCTTTCGGTTTTGTTGATTGATTCCTTTGCAGTGCAGAAGATTTTTATCTTGACGAGGTCCCAATAGTTTATTTTTGCTTTCCATTCCCTTGCCTTTGGGGATATGTCAAGTAAGAAATTGCTGCAGCGGAGGTCAAAGAGGTTTTTTTCCTGCTTTCTCCTCAAGAGTTTTGATGGTTTCCTGTCTCACAGTCAGGTCCTTCATCCATTTTGAGTTTATTTGTGTGTATGGTGTAAGAAAAGTCGTCTATATTCATTCTTCTGCATGTTGCTGTCCAGTTCTCCCAGAAGAAAGAGACTGTCTTTTTTTCTCATGGGATACTCTTTCCTGCTTTGTCAGTGTTTAGTTGGTCATACATTTGTGGGTTCACCTTTGTGGTTTCTATTCTATTCCATTGGTCTGTGTGTCTGTTTTTGTGCCAATACCATACTGTCTTGATGATCACAGCTTTGTAGTAGAGGCTAAAGAGACAGAGTGTGAACAGGGGAGGGGTAGAGAGAGAGAGACAGAGAGAGAGAGAGAGAGAGAGAGAGAATCCAAAGCAGGCTCCAGGCTCTGAACTGTCAGCACAGAGCCCAATAGGGGGCTTGAACCACAAACCACGAGATCATGAACTTAGCCGAAGTCAGAAGCTTAACTGACTGAGCCACCAAGCCACCCCTGCATCTTTATGTTGATTTTGTATCCTTCATCCTTGGAACATCTTTTTGGTGGTATCTTCAGGATTTTCTGTATATAATAACATATCATCTGCAAACAAAGACAGTTTTATTTCTTCTTTTCTGATTTGGATGCCTTTATTTCCTTTTCTTGCCTGACTGCTTTGGCTAGGACTTCCTCTATCCTGTTGAATAGGAGTAGTCAAGTGGGCAACTTTGCCTTGTTCTTGAACTTAGAGTAAAAGCTTTCCGTTTTTTACCACTGCATATGATGTTGGCTATGGGCTTATCATATTGGGCTTCATTATGTCCAGGTGTGAAAATTCAGTACCCACATTGTTGAGAGTTTTTATCCTGAAAAGATGTTGAATTTTGTCAAATGCTTTTTTCTCCCATGCTGGGATGATGATATGATTTTTTTTATCCTGTTAATGTGGTGTATCAAATGTATTTATTCTATTTGATTTCTGAAGGATAATTTTGCTGAGTAAAGTATTATTGATTGGTAGTCTTTTTTCTCTTAGCACTTTTAATATGTAATCCCACTGCCTCCTTGCATGGAAGGTTTCTGCTGAGACATTGCTAATAGCCTTATGAGGGTTCACTTGTAGTCACATAGTCTTTCCTCACTCTTTTTCATTCTTTTGACTTTGTTCTCTGCTGACTGGATAAATTGATAGTTCCTGTCTTTCAATTCACATTTTTTTTTGCTTGATCCATTTCCTGTCAGTGATCACTTTTGCTTTTTTCATCTCCTTCATTATACTCTTCAGCTCCAGGATTTTTGTTTAGTTAGCTTTTAGTATTTCCAGCTCTTTGTTAAGCTTCTCATTTTATTCATAGAGTGTTTTTCTGATTTTATTGAATTGGCTTTTTGTGTTTTTCTTGTAACTCACTGAGTTTCCATAAAACTGCTATTTTTGAATTCTCTTTTGAATAAATTACAGATCTCCATGTGTTTCCGATTGATTACTGGAAGATTATTGTGATCCTTTGATGGTATCATATTTCCTTGATATTTTATATTCTTTGCAGTTTTGCATTGCTGTCTTTGCGTTTGAAGTAGCAGTCACTTCCTCCAGTCTTTAATGACTACCTCTTCAGTGTGTCCAAACCTGACTTTTTTGCTCCAGTGGTATGCTGGAAATTCTCTGCAGGACACCTGGTTTTCCAAAAAGGCTCTCTCATCCATGGGTGATCATCTTAGAGAGTGTTTTCTAGGGGGGGACTCCCAGATGTGGCTGAGAGGGAGGGGCTGGAGGCACTTTATGGGCTATTGCTATGTCCACAGATTAGACTGTAGTATGTCTGCCTGTTACCTGGTGCACGGTTAGGCAAGACTTTTCCTCGGTCCCTTGGAATATGGCTCCTGCAAAGGCAGTTTTGCCAGTGGGTGGATAAGATGCCAGTTTGTTGTAGGTGGGGAGACACAACAAGGTACATCTTGTTCAGCTATCATACTGATATCGTTCTGACATATGGGTATTTTAAAAGTAGTTTTTGCCCTAAGATATTTCCCTGATTTCTTCTTTCATTTTATATGGACCTCATGCTACTTTAAAACTTTGTTGAAATTAGGCATTCTTATTTTTAAAAGCAAAGCCAAAAATAGAGCACAAATCTAGTTATTACTCCCATGTCTAAGAGTCACTGCCTTTAGGCAATGAACTCTAACTTTTTAGTGTAACCTTCAAGGTTCTTCAGAATCTTTCCTGACTGATCTCTTACTACTTGCTTCCATGTATTTTATGTTTGTTTTTCCAAGTTCCTAAAAGCTTATACTTTTTCCTTTCAAGGCACCTAGATGCCATCTGTGTAATCTTTGTGCTCACATTCTAATCTCTAAGAAAATGGTTTTCTCTTGTTTTTTTTCCCTGGTGACCTCTGCTGTTTATTTTCCCTCTTCAGTAAAGCCTTTCTTGTCCTCACTTACAGCTTTTCACATGTCAATTCTTACAAATCGCATTGTATTCTAATTGTATATTTATCTGTGTTTGAAGCACCAGATGAGTATTTCCTTGTGTATGGTTGGTACTTCAACACTGTTCTCTGAATTAATCAAATTAAGTCAGATGGGTAAAATTCAGAACTTGATGAAAATTGTCTTTTTATCCTTTTTCAGTAAAATAATTAGACAACATTGGCTTTTTTATGGCTTTTTAATGGCTTTGTTTTTTTTTAAGGAGGGAACCTGGTTTACATATGAAGAAGTTAAAGAAAGGTGAAAATGAAAAAGGGACATCAAAAGTATCTGTGATCACACCAGTGTTGCAGAAGGCAGATGCCCTAACTGGTGGTCCACTACAAAAGAATGATGGCAGTCATTTCAGTGAAAAGGATCAGCATGAAAGCAGGTAAAATCTATAAATTCTTTATGTGCCTGTGAAGGAATTTTAGCAGTGATTACCTTTGTGGAAATAAAATGCTGTAGTGTAGGTAGGTCCAAGCTAAAGCAAGAAATACTCAACATATCAAACACCCTGCTTGAAAAGTTGTGATGAGGGTAAGTGACTTTGTCAAGGAGCAGTTTCAATAGTCACCATGGAAGCATGGAAGATGAGTAAGTGTAAACAACTCCTTACAGCATTTCAATAGGGAAAGGTAATAGACAAATGGATGATAACTGAAAAAGAATGTGAATTGCAAAGGCATTTTCTTTCTCTTTTTATTTTAAGATGGGAGCTTTTAGAGAATGTATTCTGTTGGAAATGATCAATAGAGATAGACATGGTTAGTTAATTTAATTTTGTTTGTGTTTCCAAACATTAGGAAGTTTGTTGATTGTATTACATTATCTTTTAAAAATTATAGGGGCGCCTGGGTGGCGCAGTCGGTTGAGCGTCCGACTTCAGCCAGGTCACGATCTCGCGGTCTGTGAGTTCGAGCCCTGCGTCAGGTTCTGGGCTGATGGCTCAGAGCCTGGAGCCTGTTTCCGATTCTGTGTCTCCCTCTCTCTCTGCCCCACCCTGTTTCATGCTCTGTCTCTCTCTGTCCCAAAAAAAATAAATAAAGGTTGAAAAAAAAATTATAGTAATCGTCTTTAGTACTCTTATTCATGTGATTTTGTGCAAGAAGTTGGTTTATTCTGAATTGGTTCCACAATGGGGTATTCTCATACAATTGAATGTGCAGATTTAAAAATATATATGTATGTATGCAAGTATATATATATATATATAAATATATTTATATATTAAATATATTAAATTAATTAATTTAATTAAATAATTAAATAATTTAAAATAAGTAAATTAAATTAAATTAAATAATTAATTAATTAAATAATATATATTTATATAGCTATATATATTTATATATATATGGCTGTATAATTTCTTACATGTATATTTATTATATGTATATTATATGTATAACATACATATTATATATGTATATGCATAATATACAAACTATATGTATAATTTCTTATATATGTTTATATAAGTATATGTGTATAAGTTCTATATGTATATATTTGCATACACACACACACAGACACTTATCATAAATGTATGCAAACACTGAGGCCATTCTGAATAAAAGTAATCCTTCCTTGATGATTTTAGATATCCAGCGCCTTTGATAGTATCACAAGTAGCTATGATTTTGTTAGGGACTTTAAAGTATCTGGTTCTATTAAGTTAATATTATTTAGGTTCTGGGGAAAGGGGAAGATTTTGTTTATTTACAATTGGAAAAGAAACTAGTGATCCATAACAGAATATTCCTTTTGGACTAGAGAGCTCTAAATTACGAAAACCATGCTTCCTGTAACAACAGTGCCATTGACACCGATTGTATGCTCAATAAGTATGTGTTGAATGTGGGGATAAACAGTGGAATGAATGAATGAATGAATGAATGCCTGTTGAGGAACTTCTCTAGAAGAAGCAAATCTTTAGTTTATTGAAAGTAGATTTCCCATCTTGCCAAGTATAAAGTCTCTTAAAAAATCTGTAAGATTCAGAAATTGTTATGTATCACTATAGCTAGAAATCGAATCATAATATAGATTCATTTGCTGTCATATCAGTTAGAAACACTGGAGTATTACTTTAACCACATAGTATAAAACACATGCTTTGAAGGCACATTCCTGGGTTTGAATTCAGGGTCTGTTCTTGGCCAGCGACTAGGGCTTCTTGGGCAAGTCCCTTCGACTTTCTGTGCCTCATTTTCTTCCTGTGTAACATACCTAATATAATAACCTACTTCATAGGATTGTTGTGGGGCTTCAAATACCTTGAAGACATGTAAAGTGCACATAGTAATGCCTAGAGAGTAGTTGCATAGTGAGTCTCCAACACGTTAATATCATGATTGTTAAAAAGGGGTTCTTTCATATAGGGACTTAACTTGCACTTTCTGAGTAGGTTTTAGTGCCAGTAAAAGCTTATTTTTAGTAAAATGACAACAACACAAACAATGGTATTATTCCTATCAAATAATGCAAGTAGCATTAGGATTTTCCTTTGCTTTTGTTAGTTTTTACCTAAATTTAGTACTTTGTTGTGCTTGCTTCAGCAGCACATATACTAGAACTGGATACACCTAATCCTTTGTGAATATTAGCAGTAGTATGTTTTCGATGTTGTTTAATGTTACTCTGTTGTTTAATCCCCTTTGTAGAAAATTAGTTTCAAATGCAGAGATTTTATATCAGAAACAATAGGTTTAGATACGCTTTGTATTTTAAGTATTTAATATTTGCCTGAAAACAATTGTTGTTTTTTTTCAGACCTGCAAAGAAAATTTCTAAGAAAAAGAACAAGGTATGCAAAAGAGACAATGTAATTTTATTTTATTTATTATTTATTTTATTTTTATTTTATTATATTATTTTGATACATATTTGTTAGGAATATTGTTCAGTGGCAAAAAATTACTTTATGAAAGATGTAGTGAAAAAATAGAAAATCTTCCTTTGTTGTAGAGACATTTGCTGTGAAAAAGTTACTTAGAAATACTAGCTATGGATAACAGTGTCTTTTTGATAAAAATCTGTTCTTTTAAAAAGTCTCTATGGTTTCGCTTTTAAATGTTCATTCACTTATTTTTAAAATGTATTTTGAGAGAGAGCATGCACAAGTGGGGGAGGGGTCGAGGGAGAGGGGGAGAGAGAATCCCAAGCAGGCTCCATGCTGTCATTGTGGAGGTCAACGTGGGACTCAAACTCAGGAACCCTGAGGTCATGACCTGAGCCAAAATGGAGTCGGATGCTCAACCGACTGAGCCACTCAGGTGCCCCTGTTTTTGCTTTTATTAAAAGATGGCTATTTATCACTTCTCTACACCTAGTATATTTTATAAATATTTGGGGGACATTTTGAAATGGTATTATTCATTGGTAGGTCAAAAAGCAAATTACCTCTATGGATGACCTTGTCGACTTCATTCAGTCATCTGAAACAGCTTCAGAGCATTGTGAGTTGCCTTACTCTAAGAATTTCATGTTGCTGATTGAACAACTTGGCATGGATTGTAAAGGTAGGAAGTCTTTTTATGTATATTGCTGTAGTAATATGTGCACACCTTGCCTACTACTGCACCATAGAGCACTGCTGTATTATAGAGCTGCTCATCTCAGAAATATGTTTTATTTGAAAATAAAAGGAGCACTATTGTATCCTCTCAGCCAAAGAGTCATCATTTCTACTGTACCTTTCTTAGTGGGAATGGCACATCTAATGTGTTTGTTAACTCTGCTTCTCTTCTGTGCCTTCACCCAGGTCAGGTCATTATTTTTCTCCTAGATGACTGAAATAACCTCAGGACTGTTTTCCCTGCCATTCTACCTCCCAGGACCTCGGTCTACACTGCAACCATAATTAGTATATGTTTTAAAAAATGTGTCTTTCATCATGGTACCCCCTTGCTTAAAGCTTAGCTATTACTTCTCATTGCTATTAGGTTAAAGGCCACAGTCCTCTGGCTTCATCTTGTATTGTTTTACATCCTTCTTTCCATCTGTGTCTTATCCACTGTTTTAGACGTTTCTTCCTGAGAAAGAGATTTTCGTATCCAACATTTTTAGTTCATATATGAAGTTTAGTTCATATATGAAGTGTGTCATTTGATAGTTTTGACATATGTTTACACGTATGAAATGATAACCATAATCCAGACAGTTAACATATTCATCACCCTTAAAAATCTCATGTCTCTTCATATTCCCTTATCATGAAGCTGCCAAATTGTTTTCTAAAGGAGTTGTACGGTTTTCCATTCCCACCATCAGTCTGTGAGAGCACCAATTCCTACATACATATTCGTGAACACTTAGTATTGTCAGCTTTTTAAATCCTAGCCATTCGGATGGATATTTTGTATATATCTCATTATGATTTCAATATACATCTCCCTAATAACTGATGATGGTGAGCATATTTTCATGTGCTTGTTTGCCATCTGTGTATCTTCTTTGAATTGTCCAAATCTTTGGTTGTTTTAAAAATTTGTTTGTTTGTTTTCTTAGTTTTTGAGTTTTCAGAATTCTTTGTATATCCTAGACACAGTTCCTTATTTTGTTTTCTTTTTTTTTTTTGTGGTTGTTGTTGTTGTTGTTGTTTCCACTGAGGCATTTTATTTGCACATATGTATTACATCCCTAGAAAAAGAATCCCAGGATTTCCCCTTCTGTGTGTTTTCATCTTCCTTCTTCATGGTCCATGACTGTAGCTGAGGTGGTCAGTATAATGAAACCAAACTGAGCAGATTATTCTGCCATTTTTCTAGATCTTTGCATTGTCCATCAATTCGGGGGCCAGTCACTCCATCCTTGCTTAACCTGCCTGTGAGTTTCACATCAATTTACCCAACTCTGTGATCATCAATGATTTTAAATTCACCACTGTAACCATGCTTCATCATCACAGTTAGAAAGTGGACAATGTCTTTGGAGCATGGTCTAGTAAGAACCTGGCGTTTGCTTCTCTTTTCTGTATTGTTATGCTTTGGGGAGCATCTGCCACGACATTCACATGCATCATGATGGTGGCACAGAAAGATGGTGGGAAGAGCTAGATACAGTTCCTTTCTCACTGCTCTTTTTTTGCAAGGTTTTTCTTCTCCCACTCTGTGAATTTTCCTTCTCTCAACAGTGTTTTTGAAGAGCAGTTTTTCGTTTTGGTGAAGTCCAGTTTACACATTCATTTGTTCTTGTATGATTGTTGCTTTTGGTTTTCATATCTAAGAAATATTTCCGTAGCACAAGGTCACAAAACTTTTCTCTCATGCTTTCTTTTAGAAGTTTTATAGTTTTAGGTCTTACATTTAGATCTATGACCCATTTTATATTCTTTTTTATTCGTGATACAAAGTATGTATACAATGTCATTCTTTTGCATATGGATATCTAGTTGTTCCAACACCATTTATTGAAAAGGCTGTGTTTTCTCCACTTTATGCCATTGCTCCTTTGTCATAATCAGTTGGCCACATATGTGTGGGTTTATCTGTTCTGTCTCATTGATCTCTTTGTCCATCTTTGTACCAATATTATGCTGTTTTAATCACTGCCAGTTTATACGGATTTTTGAAATCAGGTAGTGTTTGTCATCTTGCTGTGTTCTTTTCAGTGTTCTTCCGCTACTCTGGATCCTTTGCATTTCCACGTGAATTTTAGAATCAGTTTGTCTGTTTCTTAAAACAAACAAACAAACAAACAAACAAACAAACATACAAACAACTCTGGTGGTCTTCTGGAAATTAAGTTTAGATTATGTTGAATCTACAGATTTATTTGGGGAGAATGGGCTTCTTGACAATATTGAATCTTTTAACCCCTGAACAGAGTATATATCTCTCCCTTGATATAGGTCTTTTAAAATTTTCTCAGTAATATTTTGTAGTGTTTAAAGTATAGGTCTTTCTGTCTTTTATTATATTAACCGTGATTATTTTTTTTTATTTTCAGTGCAGTTGTAAATAATACATCTTAAATTAAATTTTTTTAATGCTTACTCTTGAGAGAGACAGAGCATGAGTTGGGGAGGGGCGAAGAGAGAGGTAGACAGAATCTGAAGCAGGCTCCAGGCTCCAAGCTATCAGTACAGAGCCCGACGTGGGGCTTAAAATCACCAACGGTGAGATCATGACCTGAACCTGAGCCCAGTGCTTAACGAGCTGAGCCACCCAGATGCCCTGAAATTTTAATTTTTGATTCTTTATAGCTAATATATAGAAATACAGATGATTTTTGTGTAATGATTCTGTATCCTCCAACCTTGATAAATTTATATGTATAGATATATTTAATATTAGAGAGAATATATGAGCAGGGGAGAGGGGCAGAGAGAGAGAGAAAGAGAGAGAGAGAGAGAGAGAGAGAGAGAGAGAGAGAGAGAGAATCTTAAGCAGTCCCCATGCTCAGTGCGAGCCTGACATAGGGCTCCATCCCATGACTCTGGGATCATAGCCTGAGCTGAAATCAAGAGACAGACACTCAACCGACTGAGTCATCCATGTGCCATGATAAATTCATTTATTAATTCTAGTAGCATTTTTCTTAATGCTGTCAGATTTTCTACATAAGCAAAGGTCATAAGAATTCATTTTTAACTACTATTTTACTAACAATGGTAAATATTGTAGACTTGTAGCCAATTCATTCTCTGTCACAACTAATCAGCTTTGCCATTGTACTATAATAGCAGCCAATAGATACTGCATAAATTAATGGAAATGGCTGTATTTTGATAAAATTTAATTTACCAAAACAAGTAACGTGGCCCATAGGCTGGAGTTTGCCAACTTCTATTTTGTGACCATGTCCTCGCTAGTAGAGACAGTTTCACTTCATTTTCTATCTGGATGTCCTTTGTTGCTTTATCTTGTTTGATTGCATTGGCTAGAACTGCTAGTATAGTGCTGAACAGAAGAAGTCATTCAGTGAATGTCATTCCTGTCTTCTTCCTGGTCTTATAGGAAATGCATTCAGTTTTTCACCAGTATTTATAACGTTAGCTATAGATTTATCATGCCTTGTTTTGTTTTGTTTTGTTTTAAATCATATTGAAGCTCCCTTGTATTCCAGGATTGCCGAAAGTTTTTATCTGGAACGGATGTTGAATTTTGACAAGGAACTTATTTTATCTACAGAGATAGATACGGTTTTTGAATCTTAAACCAACTCTGCATTTCTGGGATAAACCCCATTTGGTAACAACAAATTATCCCTTAGTGTATTGTTAGATTCCACCCCCCACAAACACACATGGCTGTAGTTTAATTAATTAATTAATTAATTAATGAAATATAATTTATTGTCAAGTTAGCTAACGTACAGTGTATACATCGTGTTCTTGGCTTTGGGAGTATATTCCCATGATTCATTACTTACATACCACACTCAGTGCTCATCCCAACAAGTGCCCTCCTCAATGCCCATCACCTATTCTCCTCTTTCCCCCACCCCTCCATGAACCTTCAGTTTGTTCTCTGTATTTAAGAGTATCTTATGGTTTGCCTCCCTCTCTGTTTGAAACTATTTTTCCCCTTATATTCCCCCATGTTCTTCTGTTAAGTTTCTCAAAATCCACATATGAGTGAAAACATATGATATCTGTTTTTCTCTGAATGACTTATTTCACTTCACATACTACCTTCCAGTTCCATCCATGTTGTTGCAAATGGCACGATTTCATTCTTTCTCATTGCCAAGTAATATCCATTGTGTATATAAACCACATCTTTTCCCATTCATCAGTTGATGGACATTTGTGTTCTTTGCATAATTTGGTGATTGTTGATAGTATAAATGTTGGGGTACATGTGCCCCTATGAATCAGCACTCCTGTGTCCCTTGGATATATGCCTAGTAGTGCAATTGCTGGGTTGTTGGGTAATTTTATTTTTAGTTTTTTGAGGAACCTCCACTCTGTTTTCCAGAGCAGTGGCACCACCCATGCATTCCCACCGACAGTGCAAGAGAATTCCCATTTCTGCACATCCTTACCAATGTCTGCTGTTTCCTGTGTTGTTAATTTTATCTACCCTGACCGGTGTGAGGTGGTATCTCAATGTGGTTTTGATTTGTATTTCCCTGATGATGAGCGACCTTCAACATCCCTTCATGTGCCTGTTGGCCATCTGGATGTCTTCTTTGGAAGTGTCTATTCATGTCTTCTGCCCATTTCTTCCCTGGATTATTTGTTTTTCGGGTGTTGAGTTTGGCCAATTCTTTCTAGGTATGGGTACTAATCGTTTATCTGATGTGTCATGTGCAGATATCTTCTCCCATTCCGTTGGTGCCTTTTAATTTTGTGGATTGTTTCCTTTGAAGTGCAGAAGCTTTCTACTTTGATGAGGTCCCAATAGTCCAATTTTGCTTTTATGTCCCTTGCCTTCAGAGATGTACTGAGTAGAATTTGCTGTAGCCAAGGTCAAAGAGGTTGTGGCCTGTGTTCTTCTCCAGGGTTTTGATGGTTTCCTCTCTCACATTGAGGTCTTTCATCCATTTTGAGTTTATGCACGGTGTAAGAAACTGGTACTGTTTCATTCTTCCGCATGTTGCTGCCCAGACCTCCCAGCACCATTTGCTAAAGAGCCTATCTTTTTTCCATTGGATACTCTTTCCTGCTTTGCCAAGGTTTAGTTGGCCATACATTTGTGGGTCCATTTCTGGATTCTCTATTCTATTCCATTCGCCTTTGTGTCTCTTTTTGTGCCAATAGTATACTCCCTTGATGATCGCAGCTTTGTAGTAGAGGCTAACGTCTGGGATTGTGATGCCTCCAGCTTTGGTTTTCTTTTTCAACATTACTTTGGCTATCTGGGATCTTTTGTGGTTCCATACAAATTGTAGGATTGTTTGCTCTAGCTCTGAGAAGAATGCCGGTGCAACATTGATTGGGATTGCACTGAATGTGTAGATTGCTTTGGGTCATTATCGACATTTTCACAATATTTCTTCTTCCAGTCCATGAGCATGGAATTTTTTTCTATTTCTTTGTGTCTTCTTTAATTTCTTTGATATGTTTTCTATAGTTTTCAGGATACAAATCTCTTATAGCTTTGGTTAGGTTGATTCCTAGGTATTTTATGGTTCTTGGTGTAATTGTAAATGAGCTCGGTTTCTTGATTTCTCTTTCTGTCACTTCATTATTGGTATATAGAAGTGCAATCAATTTCTGTGTGTTGATTTTGTATCCTGTGACTTTGCTGAATTCATGTATCAGTTGGAGCAGCTTTTTGGTGGAGTCTTTCAGGTTTTCCATGTAGAGTATCATGCCATCTGCGAAAAGTGCAAGTTTAACTTCTTTGCCAATTTGGATGTGTTTTATTTCATTTTGTTGTATGATTGCTGAGGCTAGGCCTTCCACCACTATGTTCAACAACACTGGTGAGAGTGGACATCCCTTTTGTGTTCCTTATCTTCGGCGGGCAGGGTAGGGGGGAAGTTCTCTGTTTCTTTCCATTGAGGATATTCGCAGCAGGCTTCTCATATATGGTTTTTACTATGTTAAGGTTTGTTCCTTGTATCCCAACTTTCTTGAGGGTTTCTTATTAACAAAGAATGCTGTATTTTGTCAAATGTTTTTCTGTATTTATTGACAGGATCATATGAATGATCGTATCCTTTCTTCTATTAAGGTGATGTATCAATTTGATTGATTTGCGAATATTGAACCAGCCCTGTAGCCCAGGAATGAATCCCACTTGATCATGGTGAAGAATTCTTTCATATACTGCCGCATTGGATTTGCTAGTATCTTGTTAAGAATTTTGGCATCCATGTTCATCAGGAATATTGGCCTGTCATTCTCCTTTTTAGTGGGGTCTCTATCTGTGTTGGGAATCAAGGTAATGCTAGCCTCACAGAAAGAGTCCGGAAGCTTTTCTTCCATTTCTTTGTTCAACAGCTGGAAAAGAATCGGTATTAACTCTGCTTTAAATGTCTTGTAGAATTCCCGTGGGAAGACTTCTGGCCCAGGACTCATATTTGTTGGGAGATTTTTGATAACTGATTGAATTTCTTCGCTGGTTATGGGTCTGTTCAAATTTTCTATTTCTTCCCATTTGAGTTTGGGTAATGTGTGGTTGTCTAGGTATGTGTCCATTTCTTCCAGGTTGTCCAGTTTGTTGGCATATACATTTTCATAGTATTCTCTAATAGTTGTATTTCTGTGGTGTTGATTGTGACCTCTCCTTTTTCATTGGTGATTTTATCTATTTGGATTCTCTTTTCTTTTTGAGAAATCTGGCTAGGGGGTTATCAAGTTTATTTATTCTTTAAAAAAAATAGCTCTTAGATTCATTGATCTGTTCTACTATTTTGTTGTTGTTGTTGTTGTTGTTGTTGTTGTTGTTGTTTGGGGTTTTTCTTTTGGATTCTGTAGTGTTTATTTCTGCTCTAATCTTTATTATTTCTTCTAATGGCTGTAGGGTTTCTTTGCTGTTCTTTTTCTAGTTTCTTTAGGTGTGAGGTTCCATTTTGTATTTCGGATTGTTCTTATTTCTTGAGAAAGGCCAGGATGGCAATGCGTTTTCTTTCTAGGGCTTCCTTTGCTGAATCCCGAAGGGGTTGGACTGTCATGTTTTCATTTTCATTTGCCTGCGTGTATATTTTTTAATTTTTTCTTTCAGCACCTGGTTGACCCATTCTTTCTCCAGTAGGATGTTCTTTAACCTCCATGCATTTAGAGGCTTCCCAAACTTTTTTTTTTGTTTGATTTCAAGTTTCATAGTGTTGTGATCTGAAAATACGCATGGTATGATCTCCGTTCTTTTATATTTATGGAGGGCTGTTTTGTGACCCTCGGTGTGATCTGTTTTGGAGAATGTTCCACGTGCACTTGAGACGAATGTGTATTCTGCTGCTGTTGGATGAAAAGTTCAGAATAGATCTGTCAAATCCATCCGGTTCAGTGTATCATTCAGGGCCTTTGTTTCTTTACCGATTTTGTGCCTAGGTGATCTGTCCATTGTTGTTAGGGAGTATTAAAGTCACCTACAATTTCCATATGATTATCAATATGATTGCTTATGTTTGTGATTAATCAATGTATATATTTGGGGACTTCAAGTTGGGGGCACCAACATTTACAATTGGTAGCTCTTCTTGATGGGTAGATCCCTTAATTATGATATAATGCCCTTCGCCATCTCTTGTTAGAGACTTTAGTTTAAAATCTCATTTGTCTGATCTAAGTATGGCTACCCCAGCTTTCTTTTGACTTCCAGTAGCATAATACATGGTACTCTATCCCCTAACCTTCAATCTAATGGTGACCTCCTGTCTCAAATAAGTCTCTTGTAGACAGCATATAGATGGATTTTTTTTTTCATCCATTCAGATACGCTATGTGTTTTGATAAGGGCATTTAGTCCCTTCACATTCAGAGTGATTATTTAAAGATATGGATTTCATGTCATTGTGTTGTCTGGAGCTTTCATGCTTGTGGTGATGTTTCTGGTCCTTTGTAGCCTTGACAACATTCCACTCACAGAGTCTCCTTAGGATCTCCTGCAGGGCTAGTTTAGTGGTCATGAGCTCTTGTAGTTTTTGGTTTTCTGGGAAAGCCTATCTCTCCTTCTATTCTGAATGACATCCTTGCTGGAGAAAGGATTCTTAGCAGCATATTTTCCTATTCAGCACATGGACTTTTTCCTACCATCGCCTCCTGGCCTGCCAAGTTCCAGCGGGCAGGTCTGCTACTACCCATATGTGTCTACCCTTGTAGGTTAAGGCCCGTTTGTCCCTTGCTGCTTTCAGAATTCTCTCTTCTCTTTGTAACTTGCCGCTTTCACTATGATATGCTGTGGAGATGACCTATTCTTGTTGAATCTGAAGGGAGTTGTCTGTGCCTTCTGGATTTGGATGTCTGCTTCCTTCTCCAGATTAGGGAAGTTCTCACCTATAATTTGTTCAAGTAAACCATCTGCCATTTTCTCTCTCTCTCTCTCTCTTATGCTGGAACTCTTATGATCCAGATATTATTACATTTCATCGAATCACTTAGTTTTCTAATACTCCCCTCATGGTCTAATATTTTCTTATCACCCTTTTTCTTGGCTTCATCATTTTCCATACTTTCATCTTCTATGTCACTTATTCTCCCCTCTGTTTCCTCCATCTTTGCTGTTACTGCATCTAGTTTATTTTGCATCTTATTTACAGTATTTCTTAATTGCTGTCACTATTTCTTAGTTCCTTGATCCCTGCAGCAATAGATTCTCTGCTGTCTTCTATGCTTTTTTGTAAGCTCAGCTGTTAATCTTACAACTATTATTCTAAATTCTTGAACCGATATATTGTTTATATCTGTTTTGAGCAATTCTCTAGCTCTCATTTCTTCCTGGAGTTTCTTTTGAGGAGAATTCTTCCATTTCATCAGTGTTCGATACTTTATGTGTTTTCCTAGTTGTCATGTGTCCTGCACCTTTGAGCACTACTATTTTAAAAAGGGGTCATATACTATCCAGGGCCTGGCCCTTCAACATGTATCTTTGGAGGATGTTTCATGCTCTCTGTTGTGACTCTGGTTGCTTTATTTCCCTACTCATATTGGTGGGTTGGCCATTCCAGAAGGTGTGCTTAGATTTGTTCATGATGTAACCTTGGAAAAGAATTTAAACAGTGGGGGGTGGTGGTGATGGAAGATGCCTTATCTCAAACAAAGGGAGAAATGACAGGGGCAAAGGAAAAGAGAAGAAGACAAAAAATTGACCAGGCAGAGAACCAGAGAAAGTATACAACTTAATCCAGGCAGAGAAGAGAGAGAGAGAGAGAGAGAGAGAGAGAGAGAGAGAGAGAGAGGAAAATAAGAAGGAGATACAGAAGAGGTGCAGAAAGAATAGATTAAAAATCTCCATGACCTGGCAAGTTGTCCCCAATGGCGGCCCCTGGAGATGTTTATGTCACTCTGTAGCCCGGATTCCTAGATTTCCACATCTTCTTGACTCACTGCTGTGTTTGAAGGATGTGGTAATTTCAGGTCCCCCTACTTTTCTGCCATGTTGACACCCCCCCTCTTTAATGTAGTGTTAGACTTGATTTGTGGATGGTTTCTTCAGAAATGTGCTCCCATGCTTATGACAGAATTTTCTTTCTTATAGTATCTTTGTCTAGTTTTGGTTTCAGGTAATGCTAGCCTTATAGAATGAGGTGAGAAATATTTCTCCTCTCCATTTTGGGGGGAGACTTTGTGTAGAATAGATAACATATCTTCCTAAAATGTTGGATGAATTCACTAGTGTAGCCAATTGGCCCTGGAATTGTTTTCTGTGGAAAGATCTTTATCTAAGACTTTAGTTTCTTTTTTACATATAGAGTTAGTTAGCTTATCGGTTCTTTTTTTTCCTTTATTTTATTTTATTTTATTTTTTTATTTTAAGTTGACTTCATTTCATTTCACTTCATTTCACTTCATTCCATTTCATTTCATTTCATTTCATTTCAGGAATCTTTACACCCAACATGGGGCTTGAACTCACAATCCAGAGATCAAGAGTCACATGTTCTACCAACTGAGCCAGCCAGGCACCCTTCACTCTTGATTGAACTTTGATCATTTCTGTCTTTCACGGAATTTACCCACTGCATCTGAGTTGTCAAATTAATTATATAAAGTTCATGATATGACTTTGTTATTTTTTTAGTATCTGTGAATTTCCAGTAATGTTAGTTACATTACTAATTTCTGATATATTGTTAATACTTCCCTTGTTTCTCTTCATTTTGGGATCAGTCTTGGTAGAAATTTATCCTTTTTTCACCTCCTGAAAGCATTTGGTTTCATTGATTATTCTCTATCGTTCTTCTGCTTTCTTTCATGTGATTTTTGTCTTTATTAGTTCCTTTCTTCTGCTTGGTTTGGGTTTAATTTGTTTTAGTTTTCTAGTTTCAAAAGGTGGAACCCAATGTGATAGATTTCAGACCTTTCTTCTTCCTCATCTTCTTCATCCTCTTCTTCTTTTTCCTCTCCTTCTTCCTCCTCTCCTTCTTCCTTCTCCTCCCTCCTACTCCTCTCTTCCTCCCCCTCCCCCTTCTTCTCTTCTTCTTCTTCTACTCCTCCTCCCTTTCCCTCTCCCTCTCCCTGTCCTCCTTCCCTCCTCTTCCTCCTTCCTCCTCTTCCTCTGTCTTCTTGCGCCTCCTTTATGCTCCTCCTCCTCCTCCTCCTCTTCTTCTGCTCCCCCTCCTTCCCTCCTCGTTCTTCTTCTTATTCTTCTAGATACTGTAGAAATCTATTGGCATTATTTTACCAAAATTTTTCTCAATTGTGAAAAATTAAAATCAGTTCTTCAACCTTTAGAAAGAAAAAAGAAGAAAATCTCTTTACTATAATACATCATGAAAATAGGCTATCTGCTTGCCACATTGTGTGTGTGTGTGCGTGTGTGGGTGTGGTTTTTTTTAATTACACTATGGCCACAATCCATTTCACACAATTTTTCAGACAGGTAAATAAATACCAAATTATTTCCTTTCAGGCCAGGCACAAAACTTTAAGGAATAGACCCTAGACATGTATGTACTTGACAGAGCAGGCTCCTGGTTGAGCCAGGCAGTTTTAGTATCATTTCCAGGGGTCAGCAATCTATGTTCCATGGACTGAATGTGGCTTGGCTTGTTTGTATATGGCCCTGAGGTAAGAAAAGTTTTAGATTTTTTAAAGGGTTGTACACAAAGCAAAAACAAAGTACTATGTGACAAAAGTATATGGTCTACAAAGGTTAAAATATTTACAGTTTGGCCTTTTACAGAAAAAGCTTGCAGACCCTTCATTTATACCAATGTTGTACAGAATTCAGACGGTGCAATTACAATTCCGAGATAATGTTCCTTTATTCTGACCCAGAATGTAGCAACATCCTACAAAGATGTTCCTCTGATGTCATGGGTTAGAATTCCTTTTCTCTTTTTTCTTCATCTTCACATCATTAAAATTCATCCTCATCTCTCTCTCCATGAGTGTGGAGATTTTTCAATTTTTCATTTAGTAAGGCAGCGATTCCTTTTGCATTTCTGGCATCTATTTGCTCTCCCCAAATGTTTCTCTTTGCTTTTTCATAGGGATAACATTTAAAAGTCGGATAGGCTCTGATGCCAGCTTTCTGGCATGTCTGAGCCGAAGCCTGACAGTCTATTTTTCCAGCTTTCACTTTTCCTTTCATCGTCTTAGCCAAGAGCTTAAACTCTGGAGCAACATTTTGGCAAGGTCCACACCAAGGAGCATAGAATTCAATCACCCGGTGATTTTTCCCTTGTATAACTTTTTCATCGAAAGTCTGAGTCATTAGATTTGTGGATGCTTGAGGTCGAAATCCCGTGCCCCAAATCTCTCTTCTAGCCATTGTAACTGTGATACTGAAAAGCTTTATTTGGCTTTTTGGGGGGGGGGATCTTATCTCAGGGTATCTCTGAACATTTTCTTGGGCACAAAAAGAATGATACTTTTGGCAGTCTATACTGCCCATAGTAACTGTCCAGTTAGTGTCCGGGCCATTCTTTTCCATTCTGGCATTAGGACTTGACATGGATGACACCATGGGAGTAGAAGTCAACCATCCAGACTTCATCATGGTTTCTTTGTTTAGCTAGTTCATTGAAAGTGGTGGGTGTCAGGGAGGTCACTGAAGGTTCCTAAGATCCTCTATGAATTCCAAGATCTGTTGTTCAGCAGAGTGATGTCCTTCTTATTCATGAACCTCGGATTGGTTGAATACAACTGTTGTTGGATCCGCCTGAATGTTATACGTGTGACAGGGTCCCTCGTGAACCGTACCATCTAGTGTACCAAACTAAAGCTGACCACGCAGATGCTTTGATGCTTTTTGTAACTCTGGCAATAAAGCTTGACATGGTGGACACCATGGCACAAACAAATCAACAAGGCACGGTTCCTGTCATTGGCAGGAACATTTTGAGGTCCAAGTGTGGCAACATGAGAATTACCACTTTCTTTGGCAAAGGCTAGTATATCATAGAATCTTCTTTCCTTGATGAATTTCATATTCTTTGGTTCCTTGTCCTTTAAATACTGCTAGACATGGCTGAAATACAGAGAGATTACTACAGATGTCTGGTGCAGAGGGACAGTCAGCCTTACCAACTTGAATTGTTCACTTTTGAGTAGCGTTTTTAGTTCCCTCAACTCAGGATCATTTGGATTTTCATGTTTTCCAAAACTAAACGATAAGAGCCACAGATGATGAGCCAATCGATCCGTTAGTGTATTTGCCAAAAGTAGCTCAAAATCTGGAAGACTATGCATGATTTCCAAATATATTTCTCGAGCATCCAATGAATTAAGGAACAAAACGCTGCTTTTCTCTCTGGTATTTAATGGGGCGCCAGAGGAAAATAGGCAGTAGTACTTGTGATAATATCCAGACTTTTACAAAGTTTGTCCTGGGTGGCACAGTCCATCCATCCTACATTAACCAGACCATCCAACATGCCCCTGAGCCTGAGTCGTGTCTATGAAGTTAAACAATCTCCTCCTTTGCAACAAAAAGTGATCAGCTGGCCAATACCAGCAGCAAAAGCAGTGTCTATGGAGTGAACACAATTTCCTGTCCATAATTCCGTCACTGGGTTTCTAACGTGCTGCATGGCGAAACTCACCAAACTTTCCTTTGATCTGTCCCCGTGATATTTCACCGTGGCCGTTCCAGACCTAAAAAGGAAGAGGCTGGGAGATCCGTTGACTCCTTTCATTCGGCAAAACATTCTATCATCACCACAGTTAACAGAACCAATTCAAAGTAATCCATCTACTTCTTTAACACAGTCTCTCCATGTGGGAGCTAATTCATGGCAGTGTGAACATCCTGGGGAGTAAAAGTTCACAAACCACAGTTCTCCAGAATGAACAGCAGCATCCACTTCTCTTCTATTCAATGTCATGCTTTCAAGATCATCATCATAAGTACAAAAATCATAACGATCATAATCCCAGCTTTCATACGGGCCACCTTCTGGATCATCTGCAAGTCCCTTTTCTCCGTATTTGTCATACTTTTCCCACAGATCTTCATCTTTGAGTACTTCATATGCTCTATTTATTTTTGAAAATCACTCTGTACGTTAGGATTATTCATTTGGTTGGTTGGTTGGTTGGTTATTTATTTATTTAGTGTTTATTTACTATTGAGAGAGACAGAGACGGAATGCAAGTGGGTTAGGCGCAGAGAGAGTGGGAGACACAGAGTCCAAAGCAGGCCCCTGGCTCCGAGCCATCAGCACAGAGCCCGATGCGGGGCTCTAACCCACGACCTGTGAGATCATGACCCGAGCAAGCGGAAGTTGGACGCTCAAATGACTGAGCCACCCAGGCGCCCTGGGTTATTCGTTTTTGTTGTTGTTGTTTTGTTTTGTTTTTTAATCAGGATGTAGCTTCAATGCCAACTTCATGAAAGCTTGTCTTATCTCTCTACTGTTTGCAGTCCTGGATACCCCAAGTAAACTGTAAAAATCCTGATCTGTTCCCACGAAAATGGCCATATACACTATTAGGAAACAGAATGACCCTTTTCAGGTCCAGAGGTAGTCATTTTTGTTGAAGCAGACTCCCATTCTTTCTCTGATACAAGTTCTGATGAAAGTGAACATTCAGATATACAGCTGGTTCCAAGTGAGAGAATATGCAGGTTTGAGAACTTGTGTTCACGTTACTCCAAGAGCGAATCAAGCACCATGAAATTTTCTCCCAAAATGTCAATCTGTGTAGGCTCAGTAATCTCCACTTCCTCAGATCACAAAAGATATCAAAATACTTTCAGGAATCTAACCTTCTTAACATTCTGTTTCTCCTTTCTTCCTTGAATCCTAAATGTCTAAATCTTCTCCTTACCTGCGAATGGTCTCTGGCTCATTTCTAACTCCTTGTCATGGAACCAAAACATACGTTTGTAAAGTATAGCGGTGGAGAGTAACAAATATTCAGACTAAAATAAGCAACCAGAGGAAAATCGAGAACACATTGTCCAATACCACCATGGGACAAGTGGTTCTCCTAGGGGTCCTTCTCAGCGTGGGTGTGGTGGACTTGATCTGCGCCAAGCTTCAGGGCCAGGTGGAAACTGCCGGTAAATGCAATAGGAAGGATTTCTGGCTGCCATCAGCCCAGAATAGGATGTGGGGACAGGGGAAGGATGGGGACATCCCATGAGAGAGACTGCTGGCATATGAAGTCTCCGGCAAGACTAGGGTGAAAAGAGTCTGAGTAACTGAGGCTTAAGTGAGAGAAAGGGTCGCAAGAAGCTGGGAAGCGAAGTCGGAAGAAGGGTGATGATGTAGGTAGTGAGAAAAAGATGGGGAGCTAGAACACAAAACCCATGGCAGGGGCCGAGAGGAAGGGAGGGCAGACAGGTGCAGAGGCATTGGGCTCTCCCTTCCAGAAGGACCATGCCTCTGCCACTGCCGCCGCCTCCCGGTCCAGCAGAACCTGGGGCCCGGCCCATGCCCACCTCAGTCTAGGGGGGTCTCCTCCTACAGCTACTCCCCCACCTTCAATTCCAGGCATTGGCGGACCCAGCCCCCACCCACCCAAGTGCCTGCTGTGCGCTGTGAACAAAGCACCTGCTTTCTAGCCACTGCCAGGGTGGGGCGGGGCAGGGCAGGGTGCCTTGGGAACCTGGGGGAGGAGCCACAAAGGCAGCAAGGAGCACCGCACTTCCCTCTTCCTTTTTAATGTATGCATTCAGTGCTATCAGTCTTCATGTGAGTGCAACTAAAGCAGGACTCTACAAATTCTACTATGTTTTCATTTTCATTCAGTTCAGAATCCTTTCTAATTTTTTTTTCTTTTTTCATTACTTCTTTGACCCAGGAGATATTTCGATGTGTTCTGTAGTTCACAAATAGTTGAGTATTTTCCAGAGATATTTTTGTGCTTGATTTCTGATTTGATTGCTTAGTGGTCAGGGAACACACTATTATGACTTCAGGCCTCCTGACTTCTTCCTTTTATTAAGATTTATTTTTGACCCAGAACATAGTCTTTTTTGGTAAGTGTTCCATAGATCCTTGAGAAGAATAGTGGCGGCCAAGTCTACTATGCCCTTGCTGATGTTGAGCGTGTTGAAATATCAGACTATAATTGTGAATTTGCCTATTTCTCTTTTCAGTTCTATCAATTTTTGCTTCATGTACTTTGTTTTTTTTTTTATATGAAATTTATTGACAAATTGGTTTCCATGCAACACCCAGTGCTCATCCCAAAAGGTGCCCTCCTCAATACCCATCACCCACCCTCTCCTCCCTCCCACCCCCCATCAACCCTCAGTTTGTTCTCAGTTTTTAAGAGTCTCTTATGCTTTGGCTCTCTCCCACTCTAACCTGTTTTTTTTTTTTCCTTCCCCTCCCCCATGGGTTCCTGTTAATTTCTCAGGGTCCACATAAGACTGAAACCATATGGTATCTGTCTTTCTCTGTATGACTTATTTCACTTAGCATCACACTCTCCAGTTCCATCCACGTTGCTACAAAAGGCCATATTTCATTTTTTCTCATTGCCACGTAGTACTCCATTGTGTATATAAACCACAATTTCTTTATCCATTCATCAGTTGATGGACCTTTAGGCTCTTTCCATAATTTGGCTATTGTTGAGAGTGCTGCTATGAACATTGGGGTACAAGTGGCCCTATGCATCAGTACTCCTGTATCCCTTGGATAAATTCCTAGCAGTGCTATTGCTGGGTCATAGGGTAGGTCTATTTTTAATTTTCTGAGGAACCTCCACACTGCTTTTCAGAGCGGCTGCACCAATTTGCATTCCCACCAACAGTGCAAGAGGGTTCCCGTTTCTCCACATCCTCTCCAGCATCTATAGTCTCCTGATTTGTTCATTTTGGCCACTCTGACTGCGTGAGGTGATACCTGAGTGTGGTTTTGATTTGTATTTCCCTGATAAGGAGCGACGCTGAACATCTTTTCATGTGCCTGTTGGCCATCCGGATGTCTTCTTTAGAGAAGTGTCTATTCATGTTTTCTGCCCATTTCTTCACTGGGTTATTTGTTTTTCGGGTGTGGAGTTTGGTGAGCTCTTTATAGATTTTGGATACTAGCCCTTTGTCCGATATGTCATTTGCGAATATCTTTTCCCATTCCGTTGGTTGCCTTTTAGTTTTGTTGGTTGTTTCCTTTGCTGTGCAGAAGCTTTTTATCTTCATAAGGTCCCAGTAATTCACTTTTGCTTTTAATTCCCTTGCCTTTGGGGATGTGTCGAGTAAGAGATTGCTACGGCTGAGGTCAGAGAGATCTTTTCCTGCTTTCTCCTCTAAGGTTTTGATGGTTTCCTGTCTCACATTTAGGTCCTTTATCCATTTTGAGTTTATTTTTGTGAATGGTGTGAGAAAGTAGTCTAGTTTCAACCTTCTGCATGTTGCTGTCCAGTTCTCCCAGCGCCATTTGTTAAAGAGGCTGTCTTTTTTCCATTGGATGTTCTTTCCTGCTTTTTCAAAGATGAGTTGGCCATACGTTTGTGGGTCTAGTTCTGGGGTTTCTATTCTATTCCATTGGTCTATGTGTCTGTTTTTGTGCCAATACCATGCTGTCTTGATGATGATCATGTACTTTGAAGCTATTAACAGATACATGAACATTTAAGATTGCTCTTCATTGACACTTTTATGATTATACAATGACCTGTTGTTTATTGCTGGTAATAATTTTTTTTTTTTTTTGCTTGAAACTGTTTTGTCTGCTATTCATATAGCCACTCTAGCTCAGGCTTCTTTGGTCAAGTGTTAGTGTGGTATACCATATTCCTGTCTTTCGAACAAATTTCTGTCTTGACATTTAAAGTGCATTTTGTATAGGTGGCATATAGTTGAGTCTTCCTTTTTTATCCATTCTGACAGTCTGCGTTTTAGTTGAGGGTTTTAGACCGTTTTCATTTACTGTGATTTTTTTTCAATATATGAAATTTATTGTCAAATTGGTTTCCATACAGCACCCAGTGCTCATCCCAAAAGGTGCCCTCCTCAATACCCATCACCCACCCTCCTCTCCCTCCCACCCCCCACCCCCATTAACCCTCAGTTTGTTCTCAGTTTTTAAGAGTCTCTTATGCTTTGGCTCTCTCCCACTCTAACCTCTTTTTTTCTTTTTTCCTTCCCCTCCCCCATGGGTTTCTGCTAAGTTTCTCAGGATCCACATAAGACTGAAAACATATGGTATCTGTCTTTCTCGGTATGGCTTATTTCACTTAGCATCACACTCTCCAGTTCCATCCACGTTGCTACAAAGGACCATTTACTGTGATTTTTGAGATAATTGATTTGAATATGTCATCATGCTGTTTGATTTGCATTTGTCCTATCTGCTCCTTGTTCCCGTTCTCTTCTTTTTCCGCTTTCTTTTAATCAAGTAATTTTTATGATTCAGTTTTATCCATTTATTTATTTATTCATGTATTCATTTATTCATGTATTCATTTATTCACCTATTTATTTAGGCTTCCCAGCTAGAACTTTTCAGTTTTGCTGCTTTAGTGGTTGGTTTAGAGTTTATAGTCTATGGCTTCAGCATCACAGTCTCCCTTCCAGTAATGTTACACCACATCGTATAGAGTTTAGGCAAATCACAAGAGTTGACTTCCATTTCTTCTTTCCTAGACATATCCTTCCTGGGTCAGTGGGATTATAGTTTTCATGATGTTTAGGAAGATTTGAGCCATTTTTTTTTCCTGTCCCTTTCCCCTGCCTCTTTGGGCAATTGTATATTTCCCAGTTGACGTTTTCTCCCAGGTTTCCAATGTTGAACTTCAGTCTTTTGTTTTGTGATGTCTAATATGTGTTTATTCCTACCCATCGTATTGTTCATGGCTAACATAATTTACATCTCTGCAACTACTATTTGTTTTTTAAAACAATAGCTTCCATGCCTCTAGTTATCTTTTCATGCTTTGTTTGGAGATATAGTTAAGTTACTTACAAACAGTTGGATCCTTTAGTCTTGCTCTTACAAATTATTGGATGAATCCAGAGTGGTGATCAGCCTAAGGCAAATTATGATTTTTTCTATCTTAGCTAATGTGAATAGATACTGTCCCTCGTGCTGTGGGAGCACCAGGCAGTGTTTCCTCTGCTCTTTTCAGATTTTTTTTTTCCCTTGATGATTTCCTTCCATGTATGCCCTGGTTGTTACTCTGTTGAATAGCCAAAGGGGACCTTGTGCAGATGCCTAGGGTTCTTTCTGTGTCCTGCTTTCTCCTCTCCTGGATGCTGACCTGTCGTCTCTATCTGCCTTGACTTCACCAGACTCTCAGTTTTGCCACCTTGACTCAAGGAGTCTGGTGAAATCTACTTAAATAATTTATTTATCTTGTTTCGTAGCCTGAAAACTCTCTCAAGACAGTGAGCTTGGGCATACGTGTTAGGCTAACGTGTTTTGTTTTCAGGGATCATTGTCCTTCATTGTCTGAAGTTCTGTGTCTTGAAAATCATGTTAAAATTGTATTTTGTCTGTTTTGTTTTTGCTTGCTTCAGGTAGGAAGATCAATCAGTACGTGTTACCCCATCTTGGCCAGAAGCAGATTCCTGGAACTTCGGCACATGCTCTAGACTGTCGAGAGTGCTTGTCTTCCTCCTTTGCTTAATTGCCTCCTGCTCATCCTTCAGTTCTCAGTATAGTTATCTCTTCCTCAGGGACATCTATCTTCCTTGGGCCCAATCTAGATCAAGTTATGATCACAGAACTCTGTCTTCTAATAGGAACTATCTGAATTTAGAATTACCATTTGAGTTGTCTTTCTCCTTCACTAGACTTTAAGCTAATCGAGAGCCAGGGGTCTTCTCTATTGCATCTGTAGAGCTGAGTATAACATCTTCCATTGAAGGTATATATTTACTCAATGTGTGAATGAGTGAATTGAAGATGCACAGGCCTGTATATGCAAAAAGTACTCATCTATTTTATTTCTGTTTCTTCTCTGATGCAGATTATGCTGGCTTCTTGAAAATCCAAGATATACGTGTTTCCTATGAGAAATTAAGGAAACTTAACAAAAATCACTGTAAACTTCTTATGGGAAAAATGACAAAAATGGACAAAATGGTTAGTGCACTACAAAACGAGCTACAGGAAGCCAAAGACATGATATCACGGTTAGAACACCAAAAAGTGGAATGGGAACGTGAATTCTGCAGTTTGAGGTACAGCATCTTGGCTTTAAGGAAATGTTTCAACTGTTTCCTTTTATACTACAGATGTGTAGGGGCAGTTTTGTAATTGCTGACTTACCTTATGGGATTTTCCTGGAAAGAATACTTGTTTAGTGTTGTGAGGTGTGCGATTCTTGGCAATAACACAGCAAGTTCTTAACAGTGAATACTTCTAATACTTTAATGTATATTCCAAATCACAATTTTAATGGCCATATGAAAGTCCACCATAGTCCAAGAAACATCATTATTTAAGAGATTGAATTCTGCTTGTTTTTCATCTCTCTGTATTGTAATTAATGCTGTCAGGAATGTCTTTTATATAAATCTGTTTCTACATGTCTGGTTACTTGCTTGGAGTCAATTCTTCAATATAATGTAATCTGGTTAAAGTACAAAAATTTTTAAAAAGGTCTTTGACCATATTTTTAAATTGTTCTCAGGAAAGTTTATATTACTTTCTGTACCTACCAACAGAGTATAAAATGGTCATTTTTCTCAAGACAGTAAAACTCGCCAAAATTGATTCCGTTTGCTTCTTAACATGCAGGTGTTAAAAGGTAAAGTGGGGGTGCCTGGGTGGCACAGCTGGTTAAGCATCTGGCTTCGGCTCAGGTGATGATCTCATGAGTTTGAGCCTTGCTTTGGGTGGGCTCGAGCCCTGCTTTGGGTGAGCACGAGCCCCGCTTCGGATGAGCTCCTCTTCTCTCACTCTTTCTCTCCCTCTCTGTCTGCCCCTCATGGGATTCTGTCTCTATTTCCCTCTCTCCACCCTCACTCACTTGCGTCATCTCTCTCAATAAAAAATTTAAACAAAGTAAAATGGGGGTGCCTGGGTGGCTCAGTGAGTCAAGTGTCCGACTTTGGCTCAGGTCATGATCTCAGGGTTCGTGAGTTTGAGCCCCACATCGAGCTGTGTGTTGTCAGTGCAGAGCCCACTTCGGATTTTCTGCCTCCCTCTCTCTTTCTCTCTCTCTCTGCCCCCACTTTGTTTGCATGGGCTCTCCCTTTCTCTCTCAAAAATGAATAAACCTTTAAAAAAAAGTAATATGGAAAGTGGTTACTGAGAAGTTTTCTCAGTATCTCTGTCATAGGTAGATAAAATTAATTCAAAAGTGTATGCTGAAAGGTCATATTACTCTTTATTGTTTACTTAATTAATACGTATCCTGTGTTGTTCTAGAAGGGATGTTTACGTGATTCATAAAGTAGGTAATCATCAACAAGGTAAGTTGCAAGTGTTGTGGAAGAAGAAACAAAAAGCATAGGCAACAGATATTAGACTCATCAGCGTAGTCTTGGATGACAGTAATCTGCACGTGTATGTTGTGTAAACAACATCCACAGATGCTCTCTTTCACTGCACATCATTTTTGGAGGTACCTGTAAGGTTTCGTCAAGTGGAAATTTTATTTCCAGTGAATTGATAAACTTGCTTATAAACAGCTACTTCTCTTTTTAATGAGAAACTGAATTATCTGTCCTATGGAGGAATAATTATACCTGTGGGAAAGGGGGTAATTTTCAACTCTAACTTTCCTGAATAATTTCAAACTTCCTTTCCTACAACATCTACCAGAGTTATTACTGACTAAAACTAACGAAGTTGCATAATGCTTTCTCCTGGCTTCTTTTCAACTGTATATATGGTTTGGAAGAGATCGACGTGACAAATTAAAAACATGAGCCCTACAAGGAAAACAATTGGCGAACATAGAAATTTTTCATTTGGATAATAAGCCAACTTATGTGGAACCGTATCATAAAATCAACTTTTTATGTCTAACAAAACAAATTTTAAAAGAAGCACATGTAATTGCAGATGTACCTTAAAACAAGAAGAAGAAGAAGAAAGAAGAAATGCTGATATGTTATATGAAAATATTAGGGAAAAGTTAAGAAGAAAAGAAGACGAATATAAGAAAGAAGTTGAAACAAAACAACAAGTTGAACTTGCTCTTAGAATGCTAAACACGGAATTGAAGGCCACAAAAAATCAGGTAAATCAGTTTTTGATAAAAACTGTATTTCCATCTATATTACATAGTGTAATATTATACATATATATTTTATAGTATCCCTTTGACTCAATATATATTATTTAGGTATAAATAAATTAAAACATGGGATTATGTTCTTTTGAACATTTTTTTAAAGTTCTCCTCTTCAGCTTTTGACCTTCTTTTTTTAATGGTATGAGACCAGAATCATAATGAAATGTGTCTCCAGGTTGTAGAAGAGCACAGTGACACTCAGTGGCAACTTTCTCCAGAACAGAAGGCCAGAGTCTTACAAGATGGAAGTCTAAACAATCTCTTTTGCAAGCAAAAGGAGCTAGAAATGGCTCATAAGAAAACTAATTCTAAGGTATCTTCTTTAGTTATTTTGAAGTACATGTGTGTTTGTATTTCTATACATTCTATTTTTTAGTTATTATTACTTTTTTCTCCGTGTGTGTGTATATATATATATATATATATATATATATACATATGTGTGTATGTGTATATATATATGTGTATATATATGTATGTACATATGAAACTGAACTCTGTTCATCATGGAAACTATAGAGGATTTTATTTTTTTTATATATGAACTTTATTGACAAATTGGTTTCCATACAACACCCAGTGCTCATCCCAAAAGGTGCCCTCCTCAATACCCATCACCCACCCTCCCCTCCCTCCCACCCCCATCAACCCTCAGTTTGTTCTCAGTTTTTAACAGTCTCTTATGCTTTGGCTCTATAGAGGATTTTAAAAGCACATATATTTTGTGGAGGGTCATGGGGGACGGTGGCATTTTTGCTTCACTGGATAAAATAATATTCTTGATTAAATGCATTGTCTGCAACAACTAGTGACATTCATAATGTCCTCGTCCAAAAGAGAGGCTTTTATTACTTTCTGTAGGAATTGATGAGTTTTCCCTAATCTCAAAACTATTGCTACTAGCAACATGTGTTTTAGTTTTGAACAGTTACTTCACTGCCTTGATATATTAATAGTTTAGGTGAACACTTCCGCTAATGGACAGGAGGACAAGTGTAGCCAGTTCACAGATCATATTTTCGGTATCAAGTCTCTTACGTTTGAGAAAAGTAACACTTTTGCTTCAAGTAGCATCCTATTTCATTGCAAGGAACTTTTGATAACAATGGTATGCTGTGGTATATACTTAATGATAATATATTGATAGGTATTTTATTCCTAATAAAATAGCTGAGTGTATTTCCCCTCTTTTATATTTATTACTGTTTTCAACATGAAGAGGAAATTCAAGTTATTGCAGCAGTAAATCATCTCATGGTTTTCTAAGAGATGTATAAATTTCACCTTATTTCCTATGAGTATTTTGAAATACAAGACTTCTTTCGTACTTGTGTATTTACACTAGAGAAGTGGCAGTGGTTGGTGCAAGAGCACTAGTTGTGGAGTGAGAAGACCTGGGGAGAGTCCTGCAGCTCACCGTTTTAATCTCTCCATTCTAGAATTGTGATAACCAAATGAGTTCATTGATGTATGTAGAAGTGTTTCTATTATAGTACAGTGCCTAGATTTTTCAGTTATCAATAGATATAATTCTTATAACTGACTATAGAAATGGTAGCAAAGTAGATATCTATGAAATATTCTCAGGAAAGAAGAATTTTAGGAAATTTAATCTGTCCAAGTATATGCAGAGCTAAGGATTTTATTGTGGGGTCGCTGTGTTCGATATCTACTGTAAACTCAATTTTTAAGTATAGTCAGATTTATTAATCTTTTATTTTAGGCCTTCTGGTTTGTTGTAAATCAGCGAAAGGCTTTTCCAATTCTGAGATTCTGAACACTTTTCTCACAAATTCTTTTTTACTTTCATGCCTTCATTATCTTCAGTTAAAGTTCTGAACTTTTGGGAACTTATGCTCGTCTAAAATTTGAGATTTGGAGCCAACTTTATTTTTTTCTAGTTGGATATTCACTTATTGTAATCTTCCTTCCTTCCTTCCTTCCTTCCTTCCTTCCTTCCTTCCTCCTTCCTTCCTTCCTCTTTTCTTTTCTTTCTTTATCTTTCTTTCTTTCTTTCTTTCTTATGTTCTTTCTTTCTTTCTTTTCATGTTTCTTTATTCCTTTAGAGAGAGAGAGAGAGAGAGAGAGAGAGAATGCAAGAAGGGGAGGGGCAGGGAGAGGGAGAGCGAGAATCCTGAGCAGGCTCCTGACTGTCAGCACAGAGCCTGATGCGAGGCTTGAACCCACAGAATGTGTGATCATTCCCTGAGCCAAAATCAAGAGTCAGACACTCAACCAACTGAACCACACTGGCACCCCCTGCAACCTTTTCATTGTTTAAACACAGATTATACTTTCATTTCAAAGAAAATCATGATAATGCCATTTTATTGAGTGCTATCTGAAAATGTGCTTGGTTTTACTTAGCTTTCTGACAATCATGAGAAAACACAAGATCGGTTGCATAAAAACCACATGTTGCAGGATGAAATTGTCGTCCTAAGACTGGAAAGAGACACCATAAAATATCAGAACTAGGCAGGGAGATAACACCTTTTGTGTCTTTAACTGAATTAGTGAACAGGAATGTGTATGTGTTACAAAAAGACGGTGAACTGATGTATGTGTTGATATTTCTCAAAGTACATATGTGAGAGTTGTCTATTATTAACAATTTAATAATAAGATGATTTAGAAAATCAGTAACAGAAATGTCTTATTAGGTAGTTGCGAGACAACTTCAACAAGAACTGGCTGATACTCTGAAGAAAAAGTCTATGTCAGAGGCTTCCTCAGAGGTCACATCATATCTTCGTCTGGAAGAGGAAACACGGGATCTCAAGAAGAGATTAGCTCAAATCAGAAGTCAGGTATGTAGTAAATGTAACCTGTCAACAGCTAACTTATAGCTGGTTAAATAATATAAAGTGTTTTAGGATACCAATTTCCATGGACCGCTGTCTTTGGTATTTTCATTATAATTAATTTATTATGATTTTAGTATCTTTACAATGCATTTATTTTGTAAACTTCTGCCTCTCCTTCTCCTATTTGTGTTATACATTGTTTTCTTATAATACTTAGGAAAGTTGAGGCTTTTGTATCCTTCCTCACAGAATTTGAGAGACTTTTTTCGTTCTTTCTTTAATTTAATTTTTTTTTACAGTTTACTTATTTATTTGGAGAGAGAAAGAGTGAGAGAGAGTGTGTGCGTGCATGTTAACAGGGGAGGGGCAGAGAGAGGAGAGAGAGAGAATCCCAAGCAGGCTCCATGCTGTCAGTGTAGAGCCAATGTGAGGCTCAGTCTCATGAACCGTGAGATCATGCCCTGAGCTGAAAGCAAGAATTGGACGCTTAACTGACATAGCCACCCGGGTGCCCAAGAGACTTTTGTCCCCTACTAAACAATGTTTTTTAATGATATGTCTATTACCGTGATGAGGCAAGCTGGATCAAATCAGAAGATAATGTTTAATGGGATGTTTCAGATAATTGTCTTAGTTCTCATCTTCCCTTTTGGGAAGAATGCGTATTGATTTCAGGATGACTTGTACAGAAAGATCACTTAACAAACCACTTGAACTTCGGCATTTCCTTCATTTTGTTTGCCTTTTAGACATATTGTCAAAGCACGGAAATATTCAGATCATGTGTAGTATGGACGCCCAAAAGCGAGAATTAAGAACATTCTCTGTGTCCTGCCATTGGGTTTTTTTTAAAGCTATTTTGAGGTACAAAACACATACCATAAAAGTCACCCATTTGCCACGCACAGTTCACTGTCTCTGTGTACACTCGTGCAACCATCACTGCCATCAAGTAGAATGTTTTCGTCACCCTGAAAGGAAACCCTTACCCGTTGCCCCCAGCCTCAGGCAACCACCAGTCTACTACTTGGTTTCTCAATGGAGTTGCCTCTTGTGAATATTTCATATAAATGGAGTCACACAACATGTGGTACTTTGGGACTAGCTAGCTTCACTTAATGTTTTCTGGGTTCATCTGTGTTGGTTACAGCTTATATCAGTGCTTCATTTGTTTTTATTGTCAACAGTACTCCATTGTGGGTTAAGGCCCTTGTTCATCCATCAGTTGATGGACCTTTGGGTTGTGTCCATTTCTTGCCTATTAATACTGCTGCTTATGAACATTTATGTAGTTCTTGTGTGGACACCCGTTTTTAATGTCTCTACCATCAGATTTTATCCTCTGAGTTAATTGGGTTGATTTCACCATCTCTCAGCTGTTATGCATGCTGTCCTTACTGTCTTTTTAGTTTCTGTTCCTCTTGAGTAAACCTATGTTATTCAGACTTGGCTCACAGTCTCCTTTCCAATGAACTTTCTCTGACTGTTCTAACTCCCATTAGCTTTAACTCTCTTGACACTTGTCATCTAGCCTGTGCAGAACAATTTAGTCCTTTATTTGACATTGTTTTTATTTTTTTCATGACAGGTAATTTCGTCTTCCTAAGTATAAATTTAAGGGATAGTAATATTTGATACGTGTGGTACTTATCCTTGTATAAATTGAAAATATTTTAACTTAACAGTTTTTCTGATAAAATTAAGTACTCTATACCGTATCAATAAATTCTTCTTGGAAACATTGGTATAGCAAAGATTTTATTCTAAATGTATGCTAAGAAATGGAATACTAAATTGAGGGGTGCCTGGCTGGCTCCAGTCCGATCAGAGTCTGCCTTTGGCTCAGGTCATGATCTCCATGTTCTTGAGATGGAGCCCTGCATCGGGATTTCTGCTGTCAGCAGAGCCTAATTGGATCTGTTGTGTCCCTCACATTCTGCGCCACTCAGTCTCGTGCTCTGTATCAAAAAATAAACGTTAAAAAATGTGTGTATATCTCTCTACACACACACATACACACACACACACACACACACGATTATATAAGTAAATCTATTAATGAAAGCACTTAATCAAATAGAGGAGAAATGTTCAATCAAATGTTTAGGTTTTTTTTTTCCCTCTCACTATGAAAAAGCATGCTAAATTTGTCTTTCTTTCTTACACAGCCAGAACTGTGATTTATAGATTTGTATTACTTTACCAATGCAAATATCTGGGGACAGCTTTTCTGATATGCTTTTACCACAAACCCTTAATCTCTTCATCAGAGTACATGCTAAAGCAGCCTAACTTAAAGAGTATGGACATGAAATGACTGAGGAACTTTAGTTTCGCAAGACTCGATTATTTCCATGTCAGTGGCTTTCCCTTGCCTCTGATGGTCATGTAAAGGATCTACTACTCAGTCAAGGAGGTGCTATTTGTACCGTAGTCTGGGAGCATTGTCCACTCAGTGGTATAGAGAGGAAGTAAGTTAAAAGGATTACAAGTGGAAAAAAAGTACTGTTGGCTAGTGGCATTGGCAAAGTTTTATGAAGTACTGAGGAAATATTCTGGGCCTCATGCTCCCCATTTGCTACCACTTGCGGTGGAATGAAGAATAACTTCAGTATAATTTGTAGAGGGGAAAACTTGTATTGGCAGGCCACCTGCCTAAACTATCACATTGTATTGGAACACAAACTACAGCAACAGTAATCATGCTACATGCAGACACTTAGAGCTATGTGCCACGTACCCTTCTAAGTTGTTCATCTATTATTTCCTAATGTAATCTTCCCAACATCCCAGAGGGGTAGATACTATTATTATTTATTTTGAGATCACTTTTTTAAAGTCCTTTGTTTTGAGAGAGAGAGACAGACAGACAGAGAGACAGAGAGATTTTGGGGAAGGGCATGAAGGGAGAGAGAGAAAAAGGGAGAGAGAGAGAGAGAGAGATCCCAAGCAGGCTCCTCACTGTCCATGCAGAGCTTGATGTGGGGCTCAATTACATGACCCTGTTATCATGTCCTGAGCTGAAATCAAGAGCCAGACACTGAACCGACTGAGCCACTCAGGTGCCCCAGTAGGTGCTTTTATTACCTTCATTTTACAGATGCAGAGATTGAGACATGGAAGTTTTAGGTAGTGTGCTCAAGGTCATACAGCTCATAATGAGCAGAAGTGGGAATTCAGACCCAGGCATTCTGGCCCCTACTAGGATATTGCTTCTCAAATTCTTCCATGAAATATCTTGTCACTGAAAACAGCGTGTTCAGTTTCATAATCACGAGAATAGGAACGTAATTCACCTATGTGAATATGTAAAATCATAGTTGATGTGGTGCTTGGAATATGAAAATAGAAATGTTTACCATAAAGTAAATTCCTATATATCCTCCACTTGACCAATAGATACATTTGTACATTTATGTGATCATATATAATTTAAAAACATTAACGATGTTATGTTTTTGTAGGAGAGTAAGCTTGGTAAACTATTCTGTAAGAGTATTGAAACATTTCATCTTTGTAGGCCATAGTCTCTATTGTAGAAGCTGAACTCTTTTGTTATGATCTCAAAGTAGCCATCAATCAGCATGTAGAGGAGAGGGTGGCTGGCTCCAAAAATATTTTACTTACAGCGGCGCTTGGGTGGGTTAGTTGGCTGAGGTCCTGACTTTTAATTTCCACTCAGGTCATGATCCCAAATCCCACATCATGAGACCGGTCATGAGACCAAGCCCCACATCAGGCTTCGCCCTGAGCTAGCAGCCTGCTTACAATTTTCTCTGTCTCTCCCTCTGTCTCTCTTCCCCACTTCTGCATGCTCTCTCTCTCTCTCTCTGTCTCTGTCTCTCTCTCAAGTAAAAAAAAATTTAGTTAAAGAAACAGATGATGGTTTTCTACTGGATTTTCAGTGGTTAAAATTATTTTTTCTCTATTTTAGTTGCAAGAAGAACAGGAACGACATGGAGAGGCCGTAAGATATGCTGAGGAGATGAAAGATCATGTGCAAAAGTATAATTTAAACCTCACAGAAAATAACTTGTTTATTTATAAAGCAGATAAACAGTGTAGTATGGGAAATGTATTAGTTATGCCAGTATATCATTGTTAAGCTGGATACAAATTCCAGTTTTGAGCTATTTTTAAATGCAGAATTGTGGCATATCATCTCTGAATTTCGCACCTTATCCACAAAACATGATGAGAAAAATGGCACAATTCCCAAATCTTCCTCTTGACAAAATTTTAAGGATTTCTGTCATACCCTCATTTGTTCAGAAAGTATGTGATGTTATTTTAAATTTATGTGTGAGAATAACTATCTTAAGATCTGCATTTTAGGCTACAGGTTAAAAATGCCACACAAGAAGCAACCATCAAACATCAAGCGGCCCAGATTCAAGATCTTGAGAACGTGATAAAGACAAGTTTGGTAAGTCGATCTGTTAATGTCTGTCCTACTGAAAAGGAATCCGTATTTCAATAGTAGTAGTACATAAGAATGTTTTGGATCCCATGGAAAATCTCACTGCTGCAAAGGTTTGGTTGATATTGTTCCTACTGGCTACTAGTGATTTAATTCTTCTATATAGATGAAGTTGATTGAATTCATAAAGTAATGATGTTTATAGTGAGATTTTCATAAAAAAACAAACATTGTAAGAATCTAAAAAAAGCAACATTTGGTATATATACCACATTGAGCATTTTAGTCCACCTTTGGCTACTGTTAATAATGCTGCTGTGAACGTTGGCATACAGATGAGTGAGACTCCCTGCTACTATTTTTCAGCGTGTTTCAAACGTCCCCAATCTTTGAGTGATCATTTCATCTTGAATTCTGACATTCTCTTGTAATCTCATCCCTTCAGTGAGAGTTTGAGAACGGTTTATTTTAATGATGATTTGTTGTAATTTGTAATTACAAGTTTGCAATTTATTCTCTTCATTAACAATGACCGGCAGATCATTATGCAAACGTCCTTCTCAAAGAAATGGACTTTTCTCCTTGTTGGATTTTGTAAAGGAAAAGAAATGCCAGTGAAAAAGGGGAAATGGTTTCTCTGTCAGAGACTTACCTAGTAACATAGTGCTCCTACCATTGCAAGTTCAGACTCATTTTTTTTTTTTTTCAATTCACGTGAGTTAATCAGACTTTCGGAGATTTCACAATTCAATCTCAGAAAAGACTAATGTGCCATTCAGGATTCTCATTTATTCATATGTAGTGAAACCCCAACTGTTTTCCAAGCAGAACAGTGAATGTCATCCCACTCTCACCCTCCTTTGGAGGATGCTCATTGTAAATCCTAAGCGGGAGCAATGAGGTAGATACACAGACCAACTCGTTTCTGTCAGTCACAAAAGTTATATAATATACATGCAAGTTTCATTAGACAGCTATACCCGTCAGGAGATCTAGAATATTCTGTTGACTGGTCCTTTTTGTGGCTGAAGAGACATTGAAAATTATTTTCTTTTCTAGACGTCTTATAAATGAGTCACATGGTAACAGGGAACTTTTTATGCGAGTAACATGATACTCGGTTGATCAGTCTTCTATGAATGAGAGTGCTAGGCATTGTCCTGCCGTGTCCTAAAGATATCATTAAGGTCTCAAAAACTAAAATCTGTAAGGATATCCGAAACTGATGAAGCTTATTAAAGAATAACGAGGGATTTTCTGTACATCTCTATAGAAAGGAATTAGGGTTATGGCATGACAGTACCTGCCACTTTAAGGTCTTCTCTGTGAATCAAAAACTGAAGATTGCATTCGGCCAATTCAGTGCATAGGTCTGACTTCTCTAGAAGGTCCTTATCTCCTGAATCCCCAAACCAGGAGCTACCTGGGTGAAGATATTTGATGCACACAATTTTGAGGTGAAGAATCTGGATTGGGAAGAAGAGGTAGCTCTAGCCAACTTAACCTTCCTAACAATTTAGTCAAGTATGGGTCTGAAAGGAACTTCAGAAGACTTCCGTAAGTTGAAATCTCTATGGACTAAGAAATTACTCAAAGGGAAACAAAGGGAAACCAGTGATCATACAGCCCTTGTGATAAATGTCGTGTTATAAAAAAAGCGAGACAAAGTATGCTGGTCAGCATCCTAAGGGTAAGGGTGCTCCCTAAGACTCAATAAGAAAAACACACTCAAAGTAACACCGAAAAGAGTCCAAATAAAATGTACACGATTAGCTGTCTACAAAGGTACTCCATGTCAAGTAATGATTTTTGAGTGCGTGGTTGAGGATGTTGTCTATGAGCACCTAGATGGAAGAGCAAAAAGTACACATGGCCTAGGTAAAGGGGCCAAAGCTGGAAATGTGAATTAGAGAATCTGGTTTTGAAGCCTTAAGAGCAATTCAAAACACAGATAGCAAGGGGCAAGGACTTAATGTCAGGGGTTGCCGTCCTTCAGAAATAAGGTGTGGTTAAAAGAGCAGAGGGAGGACATGGTCATTTTTCTCAGCTGCTGCTGAAAAGTGAAGCAGGATAGAGACTTTAATTAAATTAAAAAAAAAAAAGAGGTTCTTGATGACCCTCAAAATGTCTTAGTGGAATGATAGGAGTGAAAGTTAGATTTTAGTGTAAAAGAAGGAAATAAGTGAAGAAACCTTGAATCTGTGGATGAGACGATACATTAAAGAATGTTCGAGTCCACTGCAAGGGGAGAAGCAGCGTGATAGATGGACAAAGCTTCAAAAGTTAAGCAAATGGTTAATAGAAAAGGAGAAATTGAAATCTTTCTTCCTTATGCAGCTGGTGCTGTGATTTACAGATGTGTAGCACTTTACCAACTGCAAAGCTCTGGGGCCAGCTTTTCTGATATGTTGTTACCACAAAGCCTTAATCTCCTCATCAGAGTACCTGCTAAAGCAGCCTAATGTAAACAGTGTGGGCATGAAATGATTGAGGAACTTTGGTTTAGCAAGACTCCATTATTTCCATGTCAGTGGCTTTCCCTTGCCTCTGATGGTCATGTAACGCATCTATTACTCAATGTAAGAGGTGCTATTTGTACCGTAGTCTGTGAGTATTGTCCACTGAGTAGTATAGACAGGAGTTAGTTAAAAGTATTATAAGTGGGGAAAAAAAGTACTGTTTGCTAGTGGCATTGGCGAAAGTTGTGTGAAGTACTGAGGAGAGATTCTGGGCCTCATGCTCCCCATTTGCTGCCACTTGCGGTGGTATGAAGAATGACTTCAGTATAATTTGTATAGGGGACCACTTGTATTGGCATGCCACCTGCCTTAACTATCTCATTGTATTGGAACGCAAAATACAACAACAGTAATCATGCTAAATGCATACACTTAGAGCTGACTATGTGCCACGTACCCTTCTAAGTTGTTCACGTATTATTTCCTAATTTTATATTCCCAAGATCCCAGTTAGGTAGATCCTATTATTATTTATTTTTCAGATCACTTTTATAAGATTCTTTATTTTGAGAGAGAGAGAGAGAGAGACAGAGAGACAGAGAGAGAGACAGAGAGAGATTGTGGGAAGAGCAGGTAGGGAGAGAGAGAGAGAGGGAGAGAGAGAGAGAATGCCAAGCAGACTCCTCGCTATCCACGCAGAGCTGGATGTGGGGCTCAATCACGTGACCCTGAGATCATGTCCTGAGCAGAAATCAAGAGCCAGACGCTGACCCGGCTGAGCCACTCAGGTACCCCAGTAGGTGCTGTTATTACTTTCATTTTACAGATTTAGAGACTGAGACACGGAAGTTTTAGGTACTGTGCTTAAGGTCATACAGCTCATAACCAGCAGAATTGGGAATTCAGACCCAGGCTTTCTGGCTCCTACTAGGATACTGCTTGTCAAACTCTTCCATGAAATATCTCGTTGTCACTGAAAACAGCATGTTCAGTTTCATAATCACGAGAACAGCAATGTCATTCACCTATGTGAATATTGAAAATCATAGTTGATATGGTGCTTGGAATATGAAAACAGAAATGTTTACCATAAGGTAATTTCCTATATTTCCTCCATTTGACCAGTAGATACATTTGTATTTTTATCTCATCATATATAATTTAAAACCATTAACAACGTTATGTTTTTGTAGGAGAGTAAGATTGGTAAACTATTCTGTACCAGTATTGAAATGTTTTCGGCTTTGTAGGCCATAGTCTCTGTTGTAGAAGCTGAACTCTTTTGTTATGACCTAAAAGTAGCCATCATTCAGCATGTAGAGGAGAGGGTGGAAGGGTCCAATAAGATTTTAGTTACAGGGGTTCTTAGGCGGCTTAGTTGGTTGAGCGTCCTGACTCTTAATTTCCACTCAGGTCATGATCCCAAACCCCACATCATGAGACCGGTCATGAGACCGAGCCCCACATCAGGCTTCACCCTGAGCTTGCAGCCTGCTTACTTTTTTCTCTGTCTCTCCCTCTGACTCCCTTCCCACTTGTGTGTGCTCTCTCCCTCTCTGTCTCTCTTTCAAGTATAAAATAACAAAAAAACAAAAACATGTAGTTACAGAAACAGGTGATGGTGTTCAACTAGATTGACAGTATTTAAAAGTATTATTTTTTCTTCATTTTAGTTACAAGAAGCACAGGAACGACATGCAGAGGCCGAAAGATACGCTGAGAAGATTAAAGATCATATGCTAAAGTATAATTTAAACCTCACAGAAAATAACTTGTTTATTTATAAAGCAGATAAGGAGTGTACTATGAGAAATGTATTAGTTATGCGAGTATATCATTGTTAAGCTGGATACAAATTCCAACTTTGAGCTATTTTGAAATGCAAAATTTTGGCATCTTATCTCTCAATTTTGCACCATTACCACAAAACACAACGAGAAAATTGGCACAATTGCCAAATCATCCTCTTGATACAATTTTAAGAATTTCTGTAATACCCTCACTTGTTCAGAAATTACACGATACAGTTTTAAAATTATGTGTGAGAATAATTATCTTAAGATCTGCATTTTAGGCTAAAGGTTAAAAATGCCAGGCAAGAAGCAACCATCACACGTCAAGCGGCCCAAATTCAAGATCTTCAGAGCAACTTGCTAAAGGCAAGTTTGGTAAGTCGATCTCTTAATGATTGTCCTGAAAAGGAATCCTTATGTCACTAGTAGAAGTACATAAGAATGTTTTGGATCATATGGAAATTTTCACTGATCAAAATATTTGGTTGATATTGTTTCTGCTTGCTACTAGTGATGTAATTCTTCTATATAGATGAAGTTGATTGAATTCATAAAGTAATGATGTTTATAGTGAGATTTAAATAAAAATATTGTGAGAATCTAAGAAGAGCAACAGTGAGCATTTGGTTTAGTCCTCCTTTTGGCTATTGTATATAAAGGTGCTGTGAACATTGTCATACAGATGTGTGAGTCCCTGCTAAGATTTTTCAGCGTGTTTCAAACGTCCCCAGTCTTTGAGTGATCATTTCATCTGGCATTCTGACTTTCTGTTGTAAACCCAACCCTTTAGTGAGAGTTTCAGAAAGAGTTCTTTTAATGATGATATGTTGTAATTTATAATTACAAATTTGCAACTTATTCTCTTCATCAACAATGACTAGCAGGTCATTATGCAAACGTCCTTCCCAAAGAATAGCCTTTTTTCTTTGTTGGATTTTGTAAAGGAAAAGAAATGCCAGTGAAAAAGGAGAAATGGCTGCTCTGTCAGGGCCTTACCTAGTAACATAGTGCTCCTACCATTGAAAGTTCAGAAACTCATTTTTTCCATTCACTTGAGTTAATCAGCCTTTCAGAGATTTCAGAATTCAATTTCAGAAAAGACTAATGTGCCATTCAAGATTCTAATTTATGTAGTGAAACCACAACTGTTTTCCAAGTGGAACAGTGAATGTCATCCCACTCTCACCCTCCTTTGGAGGATGCTCATTGTACATCCTAAGTGGGAGCAATGAGGTAGATACACTGACCAACTCGTTTCTGTCAGTCACAAGAGCTATATAATATACATGCAAGTTTCATTAGGCAGCTATACCCGTCAGGGGAATTAGAACATTCTGTTGACTGGTCCTTTTTGTGGCTGAAGAGACATTGAAAATTATTTTCTTTTCTAGACGTCTTATAAATGAGTCACATAGTAACAGGGAACTTTTCATGCGAGTAACATGACTCTCTGTTGATCAGCCTTCTATGAATGAGAGTGCTAGGCGTTGTCCTGCTACTGTGTCCTAAAGAAATCTTTAAGGTCTCAAAAACTAAAATTTGTAAGGATATCCGAAACTGATGAAGCTTATTAAAGAATAACGAGGGATTTTCTGTGTATCCCTATAGAAAGGAATTAAGGTTATGGCATGAAATAGTCTGCCACTTTAAGGTGTTCCCTGTGAAACAAAAACTTAGATAGCTTTCAGCCAACTCAGTCCATTGCTCTGACTTCTGTAGAAGGTCCTTATCTCCTGAATCCCCAACCAGAGGCTTCCTGGGTTGAGAAATTTGTTGGTGGGGCGGGGGCGTTACTCTTTTTGTTGTATCTTTAGTTTTATTTTTTTTAAGTTTGCATCCCAATTAGTTAGCATTTAGTGAAGCAATGACTTCAGGAGTAGATTCCTTAATGCCCCTTGCCCATTTAGCACATCCCCCCTCCCACAACCGCTCCAGCAACCCTCAGTTTTTTCTCCATATTTATGAGTCTCCTGTGTTTGTCCTCCTCCCTGTTTTTATATTATTTTTGTTTCCCTTTCCTTTTGTTCATCTGTTTTGTCTCTTAAAGTCCTCATACGAGAGCAGTCCTATGATTTTTGTCTTTCTCCTAGTAATTTCACTTAGCATAATAGGCTCCAGTTCCATACACCTAGTTGCAAATGGCAAGATTCCTTTTTTTTTTTTTTTTGATTGTTGAGTAATACTCCATGGAATATATATATATATATATATATATATATATATATATATATATATATATCACATCTTTTTTTTTTTATTTTTTTAACGTTTTATTCATTTTTGAGACAGGGGAGACAGAGCGTGAACAGGGGAGGGTCAGAGAGAGGGAGACACAGAATCTGAAACAGGCTCAAGGCTCTCTCCCAGCTGTCAGCACAGAGCCGAATGCGGGGCTCGAACCCACAAACCGTGAGATCGTGACCTGAGCCCAAGTCAGAAGCTTAACTGATTGAGCCACCCAGGAACCCCAAACATCTCCCTTTTAACGTGATTATTATCCATTTCTGTATCGTCTTTAAAGAACTAATCCATTCTTTTGCCCGTTTTTATATTGGATTGTCTTTTCATTATTGGAAGAGTTATTTAAATGTCCTACATGCAAATCCCTTAGCAGATATGGGATTTTCAGGTATTTTCTCCTATTTAGTCACTTGCCTTTTCACTTTCTTGATGGTGATATTTGAAGCATAGTAGTTTTTAATTTTGATGAAGTAAACTTAATCTGCTTTTGTCTTTTGGTGTCATGTCTAAGAAATCATTGTCAAATCCAGTCACAAACATATACACATAAGCTTTTTTCTAAGAGTTTTATCATTTTAGCTCTTAGATTTTAAGTTAATTTTGTATATATGCTATGGGGTAGAGGTCTGATTTTATTGCTTTGCATGTGGATATCCATTTGTCCCAGTACCGTTTGTTACAAAGACTAGTCTTATTCCATTTAATTGTCTGTCACCCTTGTGGAAACTCAGTTCACTATAATGTGAGAATTTATGTTTAGATTCTCAATGTTAATACATTGATCTATATGTCTGTCCTTATGCCAGTACCATAACAAATTTTATGAAAACTTTTTCCTAGTTATCTTGCAAATTACCAGTCACTTATGTAATAATAAAAAGTCAATGTAGTAGAACGAAACTTTGCTCCTATAGAGATTTTTGTTTCTTGAAGGACACTTTTGCCAGCCTTTGCCTTGCTGACCCCATGACTCGATGTGAAGTCAGGCTCAAAAAGATAAAATGCTCTTTCTTTAGTGTGTTCAGACTTCTATTTATTTATTTATTTATTTATTTATTTAATTTATTTATTTATATTTTTATATATTTTTTAGAGCGGGCACAAGCAGGACGAGGGGGTGTGTAGGGAGAGAAAGAGAGAGAGAGAGAGAGAGAGAGAGAGAGAGAGAGAGAGAGAGAGACAAGAGAATTTTTAGCAGGCTTCACACTTAGTGTCGAGGCTGACAGGGGTCTTGATCCCATGACCCTGGGATCATGACCTGAGAGGTTGAGGCTCAACTGGCTGAGCCACCCAGGTTCCCTGCCTGTGCAAACTTTTAGTGTCTCAGTCAGTGCTGCCCACTTTCATTTCCATCAAATCTTGGCCATAGGATCTCTTGACTCAGTCTACTAACGTTTACTTCATTATATTTTATTATCTCATTATAATGCATAGACTCATCCATAGTTTTCACCATCTAGGAAGGAAAAGATTAACTCTAGGCTATTCCTTTTTCCTGTTAAGCAATCTTGCTAACCCATCATCTTGCAATTCACAATGAGATCCTCTTCTGACCTGGTTCTTGTGTGCAACACTGCTGTTAATCCTGTTCTTGGCACAGATCATACTTTCTTGGAAAACACAGCAGCCTGTTTCCCCTTCTTTCACTTGAATAGAAAGATATGCTTAGCTATATGTTTTAGCTCAGCATATAATTAATGGAATAAACATTATATCATTAAAATAATACAGCTGTACAAATTGCGGTAGTATTAAGTTGATTTATCAGAGACAAATACTAGATTGGTAATTTGAATGACAACAAACTTGTGAAGCCAACTTGTATGATATGGAGAAGCATTGTGGGACAACACAAAGATGAAGTGATCTTACCTCCCCACACAAAGAAGGTTGGAGTAAGGTAAAGGAGAATGTGGAGTTAATTTAAGTAGTGCTAAAGGACAGTACATTTGTTTTGCTACTGAAGAGATGAAAAATGATTCCATGACATTCTCTTTATTTCCTCACTGAGGAAAGGAGAATGAAGATTGAGTATTCAATGGATTAAAAAATACTCAAAGCTGCCTATTTCCTTTAATTGAAATCAGGTCAAAGGCCCAATTTGGGTTATCAAATTGACTCTTTCTAGTTTTTCAACTATTGTGCTTCAAATCGTATGTCTCTGTGCTTCTACCGTAACTTGAGGGGAAATTCTAAAGAGGCATTCCTTCCTACTTGTAAGAGTAGTTGGAATTGAAGGGAATCTTAGAAAAAGATCTTAGAGACAGGAAGAAGGCAGAGGAGTAGGAGGACTCTAGGCTTGCCTCACCCCACGAATACAACTAGATAACAATCAGCTCACCCTAAAAACCCCAGAAATAGACCTGAAGACTGACAGAACAAACTCCACAACAAAAGGGAGAGAAGAGGGCACATCAAAGAAGTTCCTTGATGCAGAAATGTCCTCTAGAAGAGAAACAGATCCTGAGTTCTGCAGAGGGGAGGGAGTCGAGGTTGTGGGTAAGGGTGAGAGAGAGAAAGGCACAGGGGAACACACAAAGAGAACATTTCCCCATAGCCACTGGCTTGGAAAACAAGAGGGCCTGCATTTCGTGAGTTCTTGCAACCAGTAGTGCGTAAAGTCTGGAGTTTTCAAGGGCATCCGATTTAGCTGGTTTAGAGCCCTGAGGTACTCCACTGCTCATGGACAGAGGGCAGGCAAACAACGTGGGAGCATATAGCATGGGTACAGTGGTCTGAAGAGTGCCTGGGGCACACAGTGGGGAGATTAGTTGCTCTTCTCAGAGCACGTCCCTCAGAGGCAAAGTTCAGAGACCTGTCTGTAGGAACAAAGCCGCTGGCTGGCACCAACTCCTTCTCCTGCCCCTCACCACAAACATAAAGCCACCTGCAGGAAGCAGTGCATTGCTAACACTGGTTACCTAACTTGCTTACACCAAACACCACCCCCTTGCACTCTGGTGGAACTACCTTTCCAATCACTCTTGCTTGAGTTCCAGCACAGCAGACCCCTCCCCCAGAAGACCAGGACAAATGCCTGCCCACACCACATCTCCCAACCAGAGAGTTTCCCTTGGCCTCAGTTCCAGTAGCGGTGGTGACAGGTCTCATTTCATAAGCAGACCAGAGCACACCTAGTTAAAACCCGCTACATTCAGGCCAGGGACCAAACACTCACCAGACCAGGCAAGGAGAGCCTCTGCAGACGACTGGCCTAAAGAATAGCATAGCCAGAACACAAGAGCAGAACACATGCAGCACACACTGGTGACACTCCCTGAAGTGCTAGACCCTGGGCATTACACGACGTCTTTTTCCTAAGTCCATTACTTTTGGGAGCAGGTGACATAACTGGCTTCTCTAACACACAGAAGCTGGCAGATACTTAGACAAAATGAAAAGACAGAAGCATTTATCCCAAATGAAAGGACAGGATAAGGCCATGGCCAGAGACCTAAATGGGACAGATGTAAATAACACGCCTAATGGAGAATTTAAAACCATGATCATAAGGATATTCACTGGACTTGAGAAAAGAATGGAAGACATCCGAGAGACCCTTACCACAGACATAAAAGAGTTGAAGAATCAGAGATGAAGACTGCAGTAAAAATGAACAGCAACCTGGAAGAAGCAGAGGAACAAATTAATGACCTAGAAGACAGAGTAATGGAAAGCAGTGAAGCTGAAGAAGACAAAGAAGAATTATCCAATGCAAGAATAGACTTAAGGCACTCGGTGACTCCATCAAATGTGAAAACATTCATATGATAGGAGTCCCAGAAGAAGAAGACAGAGAGAAGGGGACAGATAATTGATTTGAAGACACAATAACTGAAAAATTCCCTAATGTGGAGAAGGAAACAGACATCCAGATCCAGGAGGCACAGAGAACTTCCATCAAAATCAACACCCAAGACATATTGTAATTAAATTTGCAAAATATACTGCTAACATATTTTTTTTTAGTGTTTTTTTTTATTTCCGTGACAAAACGCAGACACAAGCAGGGGAGGGGCAGAGAGAGAGACAGAGTGAGAGAGAGAGAGAGAGAGAGAGAGAGAGAGAGAATCCCAGGCACTCTCTGTGCTGTCAGCGCAGAGCTCACTGGAGGGCTTAAACGCACGAACTGCGAGGTCACGACTTGAGCTAAGATCAAGTCATGCTTCACAGACTGAGCCTCGCAGGCGCCCCACTGCTACAAATCTTAAAAGCAGCAAAATAAGTCATTCACTTCCAAGGGAAAACCCACAAGGCTAGCAGGAGATTTTTCAACAGAAACTTTGCAAGGCAGAAGGAAATGGCATGATATATTCAAAGTGCTGAATGAGAAGAATCTGCAGCCAAATATACTCTATCCAGTAAGGCTATCATTCATAATAGAATGAGAGATAAAGAATTTCTCAAAACAAAAATGGAAGGAGTTTGTGGCCACTAAATCAGCCTGTAAGAAATATTATCGGGGACTCTGAGTGGAAAGGAGAGATCAAAAGTGACAGTATAAAGGCAGGAAATGTAAAAGCAGTAAAAAATGTATATTTCTGTAAAAAAAAATCGTCAAGGAATGTCCCAAAAAAGGATGTACAATATAATAGCTTATCAAAACATGGGGGGGGGGAGAAAAAAAATGAGCTCTAACTTAAGTGACCATCAATTTAATATAGACTGCTACACACAGAAGAGGTGATATACAAATTAATGCTTATCATATAACAAAACCCACTAATAACCATGCAAAGAATAAAGAGAAAGAAACCTAAATATATCATTAAAGCAAATTAGAAAGACATCAAAGAGAGAAAAACAATAAAGGATTTGAGAAAATCTCCAGAAACAACCACAAAACAAGTAGTAAAATGACAATAAATACATACCTGTCAATAATTACTTTGTATATTAATGGAATAAACACTCCAAACAAAAGACCTAGGGTGACAGGATAGATTAAAAAACAAGACCCATCTGTATGCTGCCTATAAAAAGCTCATTTTAGACATAAAGACACCTGCAGATTGAAAGTGAGGGGATGCTTGCACTCTTGGTGGTAATGCAAACTGGTGCAGCCACTCTGGAAAACAGTGCATAGGTTCCTCAAAACAATTGAAAATCGAACTACCCTACGACCCCTCAATAACACTACTGGGAATGTATTCAAAGGATACAGGAGTGCTGATTCATAGGGGCACATGTACTCCAGTGTCTATAGCAGTGCTTTCAACATTAGCCAAATTGTGGGAAGAGCCTAAATGCCCATCAACTGATAAATGGATAAAGAGATGTGGTTTATATATATATACACTGTAATACTACCTGGCAAGGAGAAAGAGTGAAATCGTGCTATCTCTTGCAATATGGATGGAACTAGAAGGTATTATGCAACATGAAATAAGTCACAGAAAGACAGATATCATATGTTTTTGCTCCTATGTGGAACTTGAGAAATGTAACAGAAGACCGTGGGGGAAGGGAAGGGAAAAAATAGTTACAGAGAAGGAACGGGGCAAACCATAGGAGACTCTCGAATGCAGAGAACAAATAGAGGGTTGATGGGGGGCGATGGGTAAGAAGGGAAACTGGGTGGTGGGCATTGAGGAGGGCACTTTTTGGGATGAGCCCTGGGTGTTGTCTATAAGTGATGAACCACAGGAACCTACTCCCAAAACCAAGAGCACACTATACACACTGTATATTAGCCAAGTTGACAATAAATTCTATTAAAAAAAATGAAAGCGAGGGGATGGAGAAAAATTTATCACGTTAAAAGAAAAAATAGCGATACTGTTGTTAGACAAAAGAGTCCTTAAAACAAAGACTGTGGGGCACCTGGGTGCCTCAGTCATTTGAGCGACTGACTAGGTCTTGGCTCAGGTCATGATCTTATGGCTGGTGGCTTTGAGCCCATGTTGGGCTCCAGGCTGACAGCATGGAGGCTGCTTGAAATTTTCTCTCCCCCTTTCTATGTCCCTCCCCAACTCTGTCTCTCTTGAAATAAATAAACCAAAAACAAAGACTCAAGCAAGAGCCAAAGAATGCTACTGTATCATAATAAAGGGTACAATCCAATAGGAAGATCTAACAATTGTAAATATTTATGCACCCACCATGAGAGCACTCAAGTACATAAAACAATAACCAACATAAAGGAACTAATTGATAATAATACAGTAATAGGGTACTTTAAAACCCCATTTACATCAACAGATCTTAACAAAAAAATCACCAAAAAATACATCTTAACAGAAAATCACCAAAGAAATAATGGCTTTGAGCCATACAAGAAAGACAGATATCATATGTGTTCATTCTTATGTGGATCCTGAGAAACGTAACAGGAATCCATGGGGGAGGGGAAGGAAAAAAAAAGATGTTAGTGTGGAAGAGAGCCAAAGCATAAGACACTCTTAAAAACTGAGAACAAACTGAGGGCTGATGTGGATGGGAGGGAGTGGAGGGTGGGTGATGGGTATTGAGGAGGGCACCTGTTGAGATGAGCACTGGGTGTTGTATGGAAACCAATTTGACAATAAATTTCATATATTTAATAAAAAAAAAAGAAAAAAGAAAAAGAAACAATGGCTTTGAATGACAGACCGGACCAGATTGGATTTAAGACATTTTTTTTCAGAACGTTCCATCTTAAAACCGAATACACGTTGTTTTCAACTATACATGGACTATTCTCAAGAATGGATAAAAAAAAAGTCCTTAATTATTAAAAACAATACATGCAGGTTAAATAACGTGCTACTACACTGCAATGGGTTAAGCAAGAGATACAAGAAGAAACTTAAAAAAAATACGTGTATACAAATGGAAATGAAAAAAAAAAAAAAAAACAATGGTCTGAAAACTTTGACATGCTGCAAAAGTGGTCCTAAGAGGGAAGTACATAGCAATATAAGCCTACTTCAAGGAGCAAGAAAAATTTCAAACAACCTAACCTTACACCTAAAGGAGCTAGAAAAAGAACAACAAATGAAGCCTGAGGCCAGCAGAAGAAAGAAAGTAATAATGATCAGAGCAGGGGGCCCTTGGGTGGCTTACTGGTTAAGTGTCTGACTCTCGATTTTGGCTCAGGTCATGATCTCACATTTGTGAGATCGAGCCCCATGTTAGGCTCTCTGCTGGCAGCATGGAACCTGTCTGGGATTCTCTCTTTCCCTCTCTCTCTCACTCTCTCTCTCTGCCCATCTGCCACTCATGTGTGGTCTCTCTCAAAATAAAATTAAAAAAAGAAATTAAAGCAGAAATGAATGATAGACAAACAAAAAACAGATAATACTAGAACAAATCAATGAAACCTAGAGCTGGTTCTTTGTAAAAATTAATAAAACTGATAAGTTGTTAGCCAGAGTAATCAACAAGAAAATAGAAAAAAACAAAATAAATAAAACCACAAATGTGAGAGTAGGAATAAGAACCAACACCACAGAAATACAAACATTTATGAGAGAATATTGTGAAAAAATGTATGCCAACAAGTTGGACAACTTAGAAGAATTGAATAAATTCCTGGAAATCTATAACTTGCCAAAGTAAAACAAGAAGAAATAGAAAATTTGAAAAAAAAAATCAATAACCAGCAAGGAAACTGAATCAGGTTCAAAAAACTCTCAACAAACACAAGTCTAGGACCAGATGCCTTCAGATGTAAATTTTAACATGTAAAGAAGAGCTAATACAAAAAAAAAAAAAAATTAACCTGTCCTTTTCAAATTGTTCCAGAAAAACTTAAAAGGAAGGGAAACTTCCAAATTTATTCTATGCCATCTTTACCGTGATACCAAAACCAGATACACCACAGAGAGAATTACAGGCCAGCATCTCTGATGAACATGCAAAAATCTTCAACAAAATAAGCAAACTGAATCCAACAATACATTAAAAAATCATTCACCGGGGGCAGAGGCAGCTGGGTGGCTTAGTGAGGTAAGCATCCAATTTCAGCTCAGGTTATGATCTCATGGTAGCGTCGGTTTGAGCCCAGTGTCAGGCTCTGTTGACAGCTTGGACCCTGGAGCCTATTTCAGATTCTGTATTTCCCTCTCTCTGTGTCCCTCCCCTGCTTGTGCTCCTTCTCAAAAATAAATAAACATTAAAAAATCATTCAATCATTCACTATAACCAAATGGGATTTATCCCTGGTTTGCAGGGGTGGTTCAATATTTGCAAATCAATGAATGTGATACCTCATATTAATTTTCAAAAAAGCATAAAGTCATATCATTGCAATAGATGCAGAAAAAGAATTTGACAAACTATAACATCCATTCATGATATAAACTTCAAGAAAGTAGGCTTAGAGGAACCATACCTCAACATAATAAAGGCCATATATGGAAAATGAGCAGCTAATATGATCCTAGCTGGGGAAAAACTGAGAGAAAAACTTCTTAGATCTTGCTTCTAGTTATCTGCTTCTTCTCATTAGCACCATTGGTTGTTAATAAATTAATCTTAACATTTATTACATCCTACTTTAATGGAGACCAATTTCTCCTACACAAGTTTATGAATCTTATCTCTTTTTTTAATCCACATTTCAATTTATCATTTTTGTTTTTTTCTTAACAAACTCCCCAAAGGTTAGATTTCTTTTGTTCACAAATCTGTTAGGAAAAGTGTGGCCAGGACAGCTAGTCTCTTCTCTGCCCTGCTCAGCTTCAGGTGGGGCAACTGAAAGGTTTGGGGTTGGATGCATTTGAAGATTTGTTCACTAACGTCTGGTGGTTGATGCTGTTGCCTGGGACTTCAGTTCAGGAGGCAGCAGAAACACTTAAACTGACACACCTAGACCCTCTTTGCGGCCTAGGCTTCCTCACTAGATGGGGAGCTAGATTCCAAGTAAGCAGCCTGAGATACAGAGCAAGGCAGAATCGCCTTTTGTCACCTAGACTTGGAATACACACAGGATCATAGTCACATATTCTGTTCATTAGGAGAAAGTCACTAAGGTTGTTCCATGGTCTTTTTTTTTGTGGAATTAATATTTAAAACCTATGGACACCTTTAAAAAGCAGTATGCTTTACCCACTGGCCACAAATTCCTCCCATCTGAAAAATACATTCACTCCCCTCCCCCTCCAATACCTCCTCCAAGTCTCGGCTATCATGGCCTCAGGTTCAGGGCTTGAGTCCAAGATCTTACCATCTTAATCGGGTGCAGTGGGAATAAGCTGCCTGGGTTATGGTATCTCAAGTATAGCCCCTTGAGTGCAAGTGTTCTCAATATGAGGACTTGCGAATGAAAGAGACAGTTATTTACCACTCACAAATGCAACATTCTAGTCAACTGCTGAGGACTCACCCTTCTTTCAGAAAAAGAAGATGGTAAGCACCCTAGTCCATAAGAGTTTTGAAATATAGCCTGATGCATGTTGTCAGTTCTTAAGTTAGGACTTAGTCCTAACCACGGGAATACTTTCTCCATGTCTCTTTCCTTTCTTTACTCTTTAAGCTCTTGGTTCCTTCCTTTTCACAAGGAATGACCTGTTTTTGCAGCTGTTTTTTCATCCTGCTTCCTCCCTGTGGGACTTCTAAGACCCAAAGGCCTCTTTTCATTTTGCACGATTTGGCCCCTTTTAGTCCAAGGTAGCAAATAGCATGTTTGCTACAATAAATCTCTTACCTTTATTAGTTTTCTGTAAATATTACTGGATTTCATGCCGTGTTTTAGCAAAGCGACCCTCCCAAGTCCTTTTGAGATAAGCTTTTCGCTTCAGGTTTCCTGTGAAGCTCTTATAGGACAATGCCTTTAAAATGCGTCTACTCTTGGGGCTCCTGGCTGGCTCAGTTGGTAGAGCATGTGACACTTGATCTCTGGGTGCTGAGTTTAAGCCCCATGTCGGGTGTGGAACCTACTTTAAAAAAAATCTTATAGTCTTAAGATCCTTAAAGAAATTGGAGGTATACCTTAAATCTTTCTGTTTTCCTGGTAGCACCCTGGATTTTCTCTGAACCCAAAAGCCATTTCTTTATTTTAGCATTATTTGACAGTTCAACATGTAGAGAGGTGTAAATGAGAAACAGATACTTGAACCCAGTAAGTCCTGGTTCCTTTCAGTTGCATAGTCTTTCTTTAGTTTCTCTTTCCTATCCGTTTTACTTTCAGGTATTTTGTAGCATGACTTCCCTTTCCTCCAGTGTCATTTTCTTCACTTGCTTAGAAACCCTTGCTGTCAGCCTCTTCACAGGCCATCAGGTTTCCACTAAGAGTCTTGTGGAGGCCCTTTTTGGGTCTCATTCTTACGCTTTTCTACAGCTTTCCAGGTTCCACCTACCTCCTGGTTCAAAGGAAGTTTAGTTTTAGGTTTTTTTGAATAGCAGCACACCATTTTTAGTATCAGTATCTGTGGTAGTAATTGACTGCTGCATAATAAGCCACCTCAAAACCTAGTAGTTCAAAACAGCATTCCTCTTGTTCACCAAACTTTAGTTTAGGCAAAGAAGAGTAGGGCAACTCATTTCTTCTTCATTTGGCATCAGCTGACATAACTGGAAGCTGGAGACTAGAATCATCTAAAGGCTTGTTCACGCACATGTTTGGCTGTTGAGGCTGGCCTTTGGCTAGGACGTTGGCTAGTCTCAGCTGGAGTATCTACATGAAGACTCACTAGGTAGCCTGGGATTCCTCACCACGTGGTGGCTGCGTTCTAAGGGTGAGCTTCCCTAGAGAAAGAAAGTCAGATGGAAGCTGTATCACATTTTCTAAGCTGGCCTTAAAAATCACAGCAGTTCTGCATATTCTGTTCACTAGAAACCAGTTACTGAAGCCAGCATATATTTAAGGGGAGGGATTTTCACAGAAGTATCAATGAATTTATAAAACCACCACATCCACTCACCTTGTCTTACCAATCATATAGAATGGACGGAAGTCGTTCCCAACTCAGCATCACTGAAACTCCAGCCAGTTTTGTTGTTGTGGTTGTTTTTGTTTAGTATGATCTCTTATTTTCGAGAAAGTAACAAAGGATTACAAGATAACAGTATTGAATTAAAAATTTTTTTTGCCTCAAAAACATATGTGGATCATCCAATTAAAGTTTTATACTGGGAGATGTGATTTCTTAACACATCCCGGAGAATCATTTCTCCTGGGAATGCAGTTCAAATTAGCATAAAACATTTGCAGTTCAGAAACAGGCCGTGGCATTAGAAGCATTACTTATAGATTCATGAATTAGAGTCTTATTTCCAGAGTCTTATCTTGGGACGTATTTTTTGACTTGGGCATACATAAGTCAATATGATATTGCTAAAACTTCTTTAAAAGTTATGGAGTGTTAAGATGGGGGAAGGGCTAAGAGACTTTCTCCTAAGAGGAGACTTATTTTATGAAAGAAAGATATGAAAAAATCATAGAATAATAAAAATATAGAATCAAGTGCAAATGTTGTGTACTAAAGAGAATGATAGCAAAGATCTATTTCAGTAACACCTAATGTCTTTAACGTGTCTCTTGATTTTCTGACTTGTTTAAGGTTCCACATTCTAAGACAGGTAACATTTTATTGCAAATGAGTTTATTTAAAACTTTGAGTGCCTGGCTGGCTCAGTTACTCTTGATCTTGAGATTGTGAGTTTAAGCCTCACACTGGGTATAGAGATTACTTAAAATCTGAAAAAAAAATGTTCATAGTAGTTTTGAGTTAGACTCTTTTCACTCCCTTCCAAACTATAGTGTTTTATTCACACAGGTTGATGTCCTTACAACAGAACTGGAAACTACATCTTCAAAATGTCTACACCTGGATGCAAAGAATCAAGTTCTTCAACAAGAGTTATTATCAATGAAAGCTTTCAAAGAAGAACGTGAAAAACTAGAGAGCAACAACAAGAAGTTACAGCAAGAAGTAGTAAAATTGAAACAATTTATAGAAATGAATATGGTAGAACGCAGTCAAGTGGAGCAGTATAAACAGGAGATTGAAGAAAGAGCACGACTGGACATAGTAGAAAAATTACACGAAGTCAATCTGTTTTTACAGGTTAATTGATTGACCTAATGTGCTTTAACGCATTTTACTGCAAATTACATTTTGGATAGATGTATTGTAGGGGTTTCCTCTACTTGCTTTATGGTAATTTGTAGATTTCTGGAGGCATTTGTTCCTCCCTTTAAAGATTTCAGTTTTCATCATTATTCCTACTAAATCGAGAGGATAAGAAAAAAATGATGATTTAAACAACTAGCCTCACTATGAAGAGGAAAAGAAAATTTATGATTTAAAAATTGCACTGTACTTGGATTATTCTTAAGTTTATTGTTGAGTTTTAAAATTTTCTCATTGATTCTATTATTTGAATTATCAGATTGCGTGAATACTAATACAGGAATGATTGAACTTTAATTTTATAAATCATATTTAATTCAGTTGACATTGGTGATAAATATTTTACACTTGAGCTTTTTTCCATTTAAAATTGCTCTCTGAATCATTGACTCCGAACTAAAGGAAACAGGTATAATGAATTATTCAGATTATACCTATTTTGAAACTATCCTGTTAATTTTTTTTCATTAGGCACAAGCAGCAGCTCGAAAAGACTTGGACCAGTTAAGAGAAAATGCTCATGCTTCAACGAGAAATCAAATGGAACGTAGAATTAAAGATCTGGAATCTCAGGTCTCTACAATGAAGACTTCTCAAGATTCTACTAAAACAGAGTTGGAAACCTACAGGCAACTCTACCTAGAAGAATTAAAACTTAGAAAGTCCTTGAGAAATAAGCTGAACAGGTAAGTCAAAACAGAATCATAGACAAGAAATTTAGCTTATTAATTTGCCTCTAAAGCATAATTTCTGTGGAGCCATGATCATGAGATGAGTAGGAACTGAAAGCCAACTAGATCGTGTCATTTTGGAAAATGAGGTTTATAAGTGAACTTACCTTTGAAATGTTAGTCCAGGACAGTTTGCATCCCTTCTCTTTTTTTCGGTTTTGCAGGACCTCTTCCCCACCCCACCCCCCACCCCCCGCCCTGTATATTTTCCATTGATCGGATCTGCTAGTCTTTAAGTGCATTGTTCGAAGCTTTCTCATTTAGAAGCGTATTATTATAAAATTGCTTGTCAGAATTACCCTAAATAGAAATGTCGAAGAGTTTCTTTTTGGAAGATTACATCTTTAACCTAAAAGGTCAAGTACTACTACTACTCATCCTGGCAGCTTGGTACATTTATTCTCTTGACTGTGACCTTTGGTATGATTACTAGAGTGCGCCTTGAGACAAACTATCCTTTATGCTTTTTCTACTTTACATAAAGGCATCCAGGTGAAATACAGAAAGACTCACACAGGGCTGAAGGGGAGTATAATTTCCAAAGTGGCTAAAAAGAGCACCATGGTGGGAGGGAGGCATGTGGAAGACTGAAGACAGAAAGGGCAGATTCTGCCTCCAGTGCCTTGGTAACTGTTATAAGCTAATTGCCTCTGTAGCTGTTTTAGTTCTTTCTGATCACACGTCTGTCATCTACTATCTCCCCTAGAGATTGTTGGTCTCAATGATTCCTCAGTGTCAAATGCTCAGTTTCTTTGAGATAATAAGTGAAATGTACAAGAGTGGTGAAAGCAAACGCTTGAAAATGTCTTTGAGGGATGGTTTAGTTTTACATCTGTAAACAGGTTTACTAAATATAAGTATGTATACATAATGGCATCCTGAAGGATCCTGTCAGTACAGCCATTCCAGAAGACAGCAAGTATTATTTGTTAAGCCATGTACATCACTGATAGCCACTTCTCTCCCTTCCCTAACTTGAATTGTTAGTTAGAAATCCCCCTGGAAACATAAGTATTTCTTTAGAACAATTTTAAAAGTATAATTTTAGATACTACGTGTGCTCCGTCACATGTTCAGTGTTAAAACACTGTTCAATGGCAAATGCTATTTACTATTATGGAAACTTAAAAAAATGTAAGTCATTTAGGAATGATTTAGGGAAAAAGAAAATGTATTTGTGGTTTTTTAATCTTCGCAGGGCTATGGAGAGACTGTCAGAGAGCAATACAAAACTTCTTGAGGAGAGACAGCAGGACCAAACTTTACTCAGGACCCTTACTATGAGCCCAGGCCTGGAACCACCTTATTGTGGACATTTTGAAAATAATTTAGTGCTCAATGGAAACCTTACTCCAAGAGGAAACTTAGTGATTCCTACCTTAAACCCACGGCCGTCCTATGACGACAGGGAGACTTCCTTGTGGAAGGTTAGTTATATTATCTGTTTAGTTTGGGTTTCAGATATCTGATGTTGTTGCTTTTAATTTGGCGAAATTCTGAGTTGTTTAAGTAACTAGCACATACGAGATAAAAGTCAGCATTATATGTGCTAAGAAAGAACTGAGGTAAATTTTATATATATATATATAATATATATTATATAATATATATTATATTTATATAATATTAATATAATTTTAATATAATAAAATATAATATAATATAATATAATATAATATAATATATACAATATTTAATATAATATTAATATATAATATTAATATATAATATTAATTATATATTAATATATTAATATATTATATATATATATTAGTCCCTTGATCTCTCATTTCTAAGAGATACTTATTTTTATTTTATTTTAGTGAGAGAATGAGTGAGTGCATGCAGGGGAGGGGCAAAAGGAGAGGGAGAAAGAGAATCCCAAGCAGGTTGCCTGCTCAGCACAGAGCCGAATGTGGGGCTCAGTCTCAAAACCATGAGATCATGACCTCAGTCAAAATCAAGATTTGGACACTAAAAACAACTGAGCCACCCAGGTGTGCCACAAGAGACACCTAACATTAACTGTATTCAGTAAATATAACTAAACTTACCCATGTTAAATTTCTTGAAAAGCTTTCATTTAAATTTGATTTTAGAAAGTAAATGTTATTGCCTGGTAACCACGGGTACACTTAGATGCTTAGACTTATTTTCAGTTGGCAGTGGTTCATTAATATTTGAAAGTTTTGCTATAATCCAGTTTTTGCACCCCTGTATGCCAGTGAATGATCATCCTCCAAACACTTAACGACATATGAATGTTTACTATTTAAAAGAATCCATGGGGGTGCCTGGGTGGCTCAGTCAGTTCAGCGTCTAACTCTTGATCTCAGCTCAGGCTTTGATCTCAGGGTCATGAGTTCAAGTCCTGCATTGGGCTCTACGCTAAGCATGGAGGCTACTCTAAAAAAAAGGAAAAAAAAAAGAATCCATGGTAAGTCCTTTTTATGAATTAAATCAACTTGTAACACTAAAAAGGTTAATTTCTCTTTTAAGTTAAAAGTGTTGCTATTTTCTTACACGAGAATACATCTTTAATTGCTTTCTTATATATGGCACTCTTTTTTCTTTTTCCTTTTTTTTGACTTATACCACTTTTGTTTCTATTTTTATAAAATATCTTGATGAGTGATTGTAGAGCATTTTATAAGTAGCTAAATCAAGCAAATATTTGAATTTTTAAAATGAAGCTTTTATTTCTTCAAATGAGTTCTTTGCCCCTTTGTCTTTTCTTTTTCTGGAACCCCTTGAATGCAAGTATTATTACACTGAATGTTGTCCCACAGGTCCCTTAACCTAGCCTCATTCTTAAAATTCTTTTTTCTTTTTGTTTTGCGGCTTGGATGATTTCTACTACCCTGTCTTGCAAATTGTTGATCTGTTCTTCTGCATCTTCTTATCTGCTGTTGATTCCCTCTAGTGTATTTGTCATTTCTGTTATTGTATCCTTCAGCTCTGATTCGTTCTTTTTTATATTTTCTATCTCTTTCTGATGTTATCACTGGATCCATTCATTCTTCTCCCGAATTCACTGAGCATCTTTATGACTGTTACCTTGAACTCTTTATGAGGTACATTACTTATCTCTGTTTCACTTAGTTTTTTTTCTTAGGTTTTGTCATGTTCTTTCATTTGGAATGTATTCCTCTGTGTCCTCAGTTTGTCTGACTTTCTATGTTTGTTCCTAAAATGGTTCCTTTCAACTTTTTCTCTCTTTCGAGTGAACTATGCTTTTGAACAATGTACGTTAATTATGAAGTCAAGGAAGAAGAGAATGTTTCTGTAAGTGTTGTCTAGTCATTTTTCCTCGGTGGAGCTGTGACAGGTGACACTGGGTAGGCGGCAAGTAACCCTGCTCTTCTCTTTCTAAATTCAGAACACAGGAGACAGGGAGATGGAGAGAAACTTAGTAGCTTTATTACTAATACACACTAACAAATTGGAGGATATGATTTAGGTTATGTTAGCCACTTTGGGCTTCCTCCCAAATTGGGCACTTCCCCACACAGTTGTAAATTGAGGAAACAAATGCTTGACCCCCACCCCGGGGGCCGGGTGCTTACCACAGAGCTGAGAGCAGACCCAAATTCATGTTGCTGTGGGCAGGCACATCTTTTCAAAGAGGAGATCCAGAAACACATAAGCACTGCTTAGCTCCTTCTCCCAAATTCGCCCGTTAGGTAAGTCTCCCTTCCCATCGGGAGGGAGACAGAGATAAGTCCACATGTGAGAAGTGAAGGTTCACCTATAATTTCCGACTGGATTTAAATTATAAATAAAGTGAATTGTGTCTTTTGTACATACCAACGAATGATGAGAGGTTAGACAGAAGCATGCTAGAAGGGAAAGAGAAATCTGTGTTGGGTTTTAAATTTTGCTATAAATAACCACACCATGGGTTCACTCATTTGTTGATTGGTTTTGATAAAACAAATTTTCTTTGGAAGGAATAAATAATGCTTTCAGGAAGAATTTCCTCAGTTTCAGCTTGCTTGCTTCACCTAAAGATTTTCTCTTTCAAGTTCTCTGTCCTGTGGTTTAAAAAAGTTGTGCTTGGTGTGCCTGAGTGGCTCAGTCGGTTAAACGGCCGACTTCGGCTCAGGTCATGATCTTGCGGTCCGTGAGTTTGAGCCCCGCATCGGGCTCGGTGCTGACAGCTTAGAGCCTGGAGCCTGTTTCAGATTCTGTGTCTCCCTCTCTCTGACCCTCCCCCGTTCATGCTCTGTCTCTCTCTGACTCAAAAATAAATAAACGTTAAAAAAAATTTAAAAAGTTGTGCTTAAAAATTGACGGCTACTAAAAGGAGTTAACATAATTTCTGTTCCTTTATTTTCATTCATGACTTTAAAATTTGTAATTTAGTTAGAGAGCTACTATTGTGTGCCTCATACCTAAGCATTACTGAGCCACATGGCAAAGTTTCATGTATTCATTTTCTCTGAATTATACTTAAAATACACGTATTCTTCCTGACTATGAGGAAGTAACTGGCATAGAACTGTAGGCTTGGTAAGACCACAAGTGTATTCCTGGTCTGCATCTAGTTGCTTTCATGACCTCAGGCAAAGTACACTCTCTCTGAGCCCTTTTTCTCTATTACGCAAAATTCGGGATTTTGACCAAATTAGTGACTTTTGTATCTTCAAAATAATTTTTTTTCAAACAATAGAACATAGTTTTTTTTTTTTTTTGCATTAAACTGTATTGTGTAAAACAGAGAGAAGTAGAGCTGTCTAACTAAAGGAGAGATGGAGACTACGGCTGTGACTCCCTTGTCCCTCAATCCTGCAGTGTCCCCAACCGAACCTTAGATTTCTATGGGCCATATTTGTATGTTAACAGTTAATGGGAAAATCCTTCTAATTAAAAATCCTTTAAAAATGTTCTTTGAATTAAAATTTGCTGATATATAGTTATTCTGTGTATAATTTTCTCACCCTCTTATATTTCTGATCAATGGAAAGGTATACATAAAAGTACACGTGTTCTTATTCATGGACTTGAAAGCTATTTTCACCATCGAAACACAGTTTTTACCTAGATATAAACATAAAGGTCACAGAGGTAAATATTTAGGAAAAGAGCTTTTTGGGAAAAGATGCAACATTACCTTGGTAGCTCCTTAAGTCATGTCATATAAAAAACGTGGTTTATATTTTATATCATATTTATTAATGGTAATATAAAATTGTTTGAATAAAGCTTTCCCCCATCATCTGGTATTGAGTTATTAATTTTATAAGTCTGGTATACTCATGTTGTCCCATTCATATTATAAGGCCTGAATATAATGCTATTGTCAAAAAAGTGTTATGGTTCCTCAAAAACTTAAAAATAGATATTCATTAATTCCACTACTGCGTATTTACCCAAAGAAAATGAAAACACTAATTTGAAAAGTTGTATGCATCCCTATGTTTATGGAAATATTGTTTGTGATAACCAAAATAGGGAAGCAACCTAAGTGTCCATGGAGAGATGAATGGATAAAGACAATGTGTAATATGTATACAAGGAAATATAGCTCAGCTATCAAAAAGAATGAGATCTTGCCATTTGTGACAACACTGAGAGACCTAGAGGGTCTTATGTGAGGTGAAATAAATCGCAGAAAGACAAATAAATACCATCTGATTTCACTTACATGTGGAATATAAAAAAAACAAAACAAGAGAACAAACAGAATCATAACTACAGAGGATAAATTGGTGGTTGCTAGAGGGGCGGTGGGTAGAGAGGTATGGGCAAAATAGATGAAGGGGAGCAAGAGGTACAAATTCCAGTTATAAAGTAAATAAGTCACAGGAATGAAGAATACAGCATATGGAATATCGTCAATAATATTGTATTAATGTTGTATGGTGACAGAGGGTAACTACATGTGCGGTAGCAAGCATAGCATAGTGTATACCATTGTCCAATCTGAATTTGTATACTGAAAAACTAGTGTAACATTGTATGCCAACTATACTTCAATTAAAAAAAGGTATTAGTTGGGGCGCCTGGGTGGCTCAGTGGGCTGAGCGTCCGACTTCGGCTCAGGTCACGATCTCGCGGTCCATGAGTTCGAGCCCCGCGTCGGGCTCTGGGCTGACGGCTCAGAGCCTGGAGCCTGTTTCCGATTCTGTGTCTCCCTCTCTCTCTGCCCCTCCCCCGTTCATGCTCTGTCTCTCCCTGTCTCAAAAATAAATAAAGGTTAAAAAAAATTAAAAAAAAAAAAAAAAAAAAAGGTATTAGGGAAAACAGTCTCTGAAAATATTGGGAAGCATGTCAGCCAAAACATTTGTCCTCACACCTAAATTTGTAAAGACATTGGAATCCTTAACACCACAGTGTCGATTATGTTCTGTACACTATTTTGGAGCCCATTTGGGGCATTCAGGGAGAGGCTACCTTGTCTAAGAAAGATGTTAATAAGTACATTCTACAGGAACAGTTGTAATATACAGTTGACCTTTGACCACCATGGTTTTGAACTGTGTGGGTCTACTTTACTTACACATGGATTATTTTTGGATACTGTACAGTACTGTAAGTGTATTTCCTCTTCCTTCCGTTTTTCTCAATGTCAATTTTTGCCCTAGCTTATTCTACTGTACAAAACATGTATGAATCGACTGTTTATGTTACCGGTAAGGCTTCCGGTCAACAGTAGGCTATTAGTAATTAAGTTTTGGGGGGATGAAAAATTATATACAGGTTTTTGACTGTACCCCACCCCTGTGTTATTCATGGGTCACCTGTAGTTGGAAATATTCATACACATTTCATAAGTGGATAAGCATAACTTTAATAAGTCAAGTGTTTCAAAACTTGGTCCTAATTTGGAGAAAGGAAACAAAGTTACAATTGAAAATTGTATATTGTTTTCCTTATCGCTAATGGAGAAAGTTATAAATCAGAAGCTAAGTTTGGAAACTGTTGTAACCCCCTATTTTTCCTTTCTTCAAAGAGATTTTCTGAAATCTTTGTGTGCATATGAAAGGAAATAAGTGTTTTAGTCATAATACAGATAGCAAAACATTTTTACTCAATTTTTGCCAGTAGAATTTCCACATGACAGTAAGACAGTCCCACTTTCTTCATTTTATATGTATTTAAGAGTCAGTCCTGAAAAATTAACAGCAAAAAGCATTCCTTCAAATTTTGTTTTTCTACAAGTGAAAAAATGGAAAGCCCATTTTAAGGAACAATTCATTAAGGTAAAAAACTGATTAAACTTTCATAAATGGCAGTATTTCTAATCATTTCCAAGTAATAATTCAGTATACAATATGATTCTTGTTTAAACTTTTTGTCCCAGTAAGATCCAACATCACGTTTCAGAGATTATACATATTCAATAGATCAATATTAATTGTGCTTTTTATCAGACTCACATAAATAGCATTATATATATATATATATATATATATAATGTACACATATTATATATATTAATATAATACACACAATATATTATATATATAACATACACATATATATACGTATATATACGTATACACACACACGTATATATGTATACATATATATACATATATATGTGTGTGTGTGTGTGTGTGTGCACGTGTATGTATGTATCTGTTCTCCGTTATCTAAAACTAAAATAAAATAGGTAGGAATTTATTTTATTCATGTGATAGTTTTTCTGTTTAAGCAATCCCTAACTTTGTCTTAATCTGTACAAGTATTATTTCAAGACCACATGTCCTAAGCTATATATAATCCCTACCATGTCTTTTGTTTACCTTACACATTCTAAATAATATTTGGCTTATTTCAGACGCGGCAGGAGTTGGAGGAAAGAATAACCAGAGCACTAGAAGAAGGTATGTTGCCAAAATGTTTGAAGTTAGATATCATTGATTTCTGAAATAAACTATAAATAGTAAATGGCATCCCTTTCCATTGTTTGGAGAATAGATACTACATTCACATTTTTTGTACATATCTAAAAAAATGTAAAAGCATGAGCATAATGAAGAACACACTTCTTCCTCATTTAGTCCTCATGTGTCATAGCTCTTTTAAAATCTCCCACAAGTCTAGGGGCACCCAGGTGGCTCAGTCAGTTGGGCGACTGATTTCAGCTCAGGTGGGTTCAGGCCCCACAGAGGGCTCTGTGCTGAAAGCTCAGAGCCTGGAGCCTGCTTCAGATTCTGTGTCTCCCTCTCTCTGTGCCCCTGCCCGCTTGTGGTTTGTCTCTCTCTCAAAAATAAATAAACGTTAAAGAAGTTTTTTCAATCTCCCTAAGTCTATATATCTGTTATTATTTCTGGCGACAATCTTCCTTCACTGGTGCCATCCCTATGGAACTGTCAACCTGCACAAGTCTCAGAAAAGGTGTGCTTTATCAAATTGTTGTTTCTGCCAGTGATAGAAGACCCAAAAAGCCAAAGTCGTCTTAGTAATGCTTGGTTAAGTAATTAGAGGTCATATAGCTGTCATTGACAGGTAACGGGTTTCAATCATCACTCATTGATTTTGTCATTGCTTTTGCCCTTGGGTAAAACTTCAAATTCTTTAGCATGGAATGAAAACACCCAAATCAGTTTGCTTCTTGCCAGATGATTCAGCCTTGTCTCTCACTATTTGCCCTACACTGCTGCTTTGCTCTAGCACCTTGTCAAACTAAACTACCCATAATTGCACAAGTGTTCTTCCTCACTTCTAGCTCTTTGTATGTGCTTCTTCCCTCTACCTAGCATACTTTTTCCTTGTCCTTCAGGTATCAGCTGACATATCACCTTCACCAAAGAGCAGACAATATTGACACAAAACTGGGATGTCCCTTCCGTATGTTCCAGTATTGCTGTGTTTTATACCTGTCACTTACATCTGTATACTTGGCTCTGTTTGGAAATGCCTGTTTGATTTTTCCGTTTATAGTTTATGATTGTTCAGGGTGGACTGTGTCCTCATCTTGTAATTTCACCTTGTAATGAAAAAACCAGAAACTCTGATATTTATCCACAATAGCAATTAGTTCAATGTGCAACCCTGAGCAAAATATATTTAATACTAACCTTGGGTTTCATATTGCAGTTGTACGTAGGTATTTTTCATTTTTCTTAACACTCATAAAGGCCCCAACTTTCTTTTTTTCTTTTTCTTTTTTCTTTTCTCTTTCTTTCCTTTTCTTCTTTTTTTTTTTAAATCAGTTGTAGTGAAAATTATTTTGGAGAAAGAAGATAATTCTTTCTTTTCCTTTTCAGCTGCTACCGAATTTGAATGAGCATCCTGTAGAACTCCTTTAGTATCTACTGATGATTCAATTCTAAATCAAGATCCAGTATGGAAAGCGTCACGAGAATATATACAGCTTTTGAAGAAAAATTATATGATTTGAAAAATAAATAGAAAAAAATTTACTGGGTGCTTACCAAACATTTTCATTGTTTCCCAATTGAACACACTATATGGCAAAGTCTTGATTAAAGGAAAATGTTTTTGTATCATATGTGTGTAATGAAAATCTTTATAATATTTTAAACTATGTTTCTTGGCATCTCATTAACTTTTAAGCACATTTTGTACGTGGAAACCAGCACTAGAGGGTTTTACATACATCAGACTGCTCCACTACCAGCGGTTTGAACAGCACCCAAACAACCAAGTTGTCATTAACACTTCAGTAGTGTTCATGGATGGCTTTTTGTATTTTCCAATTTTTATGACTATATGTGGGCCTAAAGATTTAGACATTATTTTGATGTATTCCTGCTATGGCTATTGCCAATGTTTATACATATTACAATTTTTTTATAGTGCCATAGAACCTATCTATAATTTTAATTGTAAACACTGATTCGTAGATCTTTCCACATGGAGAAATAAGATGTGCCTAAGGCTTTTCACCTTTTTCTATTTATTTATTTATTTACTTTTGAATTGCTTTTTAGAAACAAAGTTAGAGAAAAGAAAAATTAGAAAAAAAAAAAGAACCCCCCCACCCCCGCCCTAGAGCCATTTGCAAGTAAACTGCTAATGGGATGCCTGATTCCTTAAGCATTTAAATCCTACAAGTCAGTACATTCCACATAACTACCATACAACCTTCACAATAAGAACATTAACTCTAATACACTCGAGTCTTAAACAATGGGGTTAAGGGCTCTGACCCCGCCCCCCACAGTCAAAAAGCCATGAACAACTTTTGACCCCCAAAGACTTAACCACTACTACTACCAATAATCTTTTTATATGTATCATACTCTATTCTTAAAATAAAGTAAGCTACAGAAAAAAATACCATGAAGAAAATTATGAAAGAAAATACATTTCCAGTACTGGAAAAAAAAAAAAATCTGTGTGTAGTAAGTGCACCCATTAAAACTCTTTTGTTCAAATGTTCAGTATAATTCTATCATTTATTCCTCATAATTCTTTTTAAGTTTGGTCACTTATCTGTAGTATACGTTATACCAAGGAAGGTCCTGTTCAGATGCATGTATTGAATTCAGTTGTACGTTTTAGTCTCTTTCACTCTAGAACACTTCCTTTGTCTTTCCTTGACTTTCATGACTTTTAACCTTTTGACGACTGAATTCCAGTAATGTGGAATGTCTTTCAATGTGGATTTTTCTTAGGTTTCCTTATGGTAAAATTCAGACCATACATGTTTAGCAAGAGTATCCACTACAACCTACACTTTGCATCCTATCATGTGACCTACAATTTTGAATTGTCCCCATACTGGTGATGTTAATGTTGGCCACCGGAGGTAGTATCTGCCAGGTTTCTCGCCTGGAATGTTAACTTTCCACTTTCCAATTATTTAGTATTTTATGGGGAAGTACTTTGAGATATGTAAATATCTCCTTTCTCAGACTCCCTGTGCCAGGCCACCTCTTCTGCAGATGACTTGCCCCCCTGCAGGTTCTGAAAACCCATGCTGGGCTATTCTTCCCCTGTGCAGATGCCTCCCTACCCTGTTCAGTCTGTGATACTTCATTATTCTATACCATTCACCTTTCAGGGATGCTCTCACTTGAGCTCCAACACTGTGCAGGGTGACTGTCCTAAACGTAATGCCTTCCCCAGTCTAAGCTCCAACACCTCACTCTGGACCCCCACAACTCCATGCCTGTTTCTAGGACTGGGAACTAAAATGTTGGGGATGATAAAGAGGAAAGGAAGGAAGGGCTCCACAGGTCTTTTATAATCAACTTGGCAAGCTCTCCAAAGCCGTTTCTCATTGGAATTGCATCGAATCGGCCAACAGTTTGTAAGGAAAGAAATTTCTTATACTGATTTTTCCAAAGAACTAGTCTTTTAATTGTCTAAGCTTATTCCCCACAATATGTTGTTTCTTAGTCAGGTGTTTTGTCTGCAGATTCTTTTGGATTTGGTACATGCAGTGACATATAATCTATAAATAGTGGCATTTTTTTCCAATTCCTAGAGCTTTCATTTTTTTTCCTTCCTACTACAAGAATGACGTTGAGTAAATGTGAGGCTAGTGAGCGTTCATGTCTTCTTGAAATTGCAACATGTAAAAGTAGTTTTCTGTAACTATGTAGATAGTGGGGTTTTTAAAAGTGTATGTCTTTTATTAGTCTCTTAGTTTGCTCTTGCCGTTTACAACAGATCACCATCAACACAGTGTCTTAAAGCCACACGCATTTATCTCACATTTTTATGGGTCAGAAGCTAAGCAATGGCTTAGCTGAGTCCTTTGTTCAGGTTCTCACAAGGCTGCAGCCAAGGTGTCCGCTAGACTGTGCTTCCCCTTTTGGGCGCTTCAACGGGGAAGAATCTGCTTCCAAGCCCATTGAGTTTGTTTTTAAGAGAATTTCCTTGTGACTGTATGACTGGACTCATTTCCACAGCTCTTTGCTAATTGTTGGCTAGTTGGACGCTTAGGTCCTAAGCATTCCCAGACACTTGTCTTAGTCCTTTTGGGCTGCTCTAACAAAATACCATAGGCTTATGAAAAAAAGTTTTATTTTTCACTCTTCTGGAGGCTGGGAAGTCCAAAATGAAGGCACTGGCAGATTCAGTGTACAGCGACGGCCTGCTTCCTGGTTCATGGACGCTGGTCTTCCTGCTTGGCGCAGGGCCAAGGGAGCTCTCACAGCCCTCCTTTATAAGGGCACTAATCCCATTCATGAGGGCTCCACCTTCGTGACTTCATCATTTCCCAAATCCCCCACTTCTAAATACTATCACGTTGAACATTAAGAGTTAACACATGAATTTGGGTGAGTGGGGACACAAATATTCAGCCTAGAGCAAGGCTGTTCCTTGTTCTTGGCCACATAGATTTCCTCAATACGGCCGCTTAGTTTAGGAGGCCAGCAAGGAGAATGTCACTTCAGAGAAGGCTCAGTCCTCCTTGAAGTGTATTCACATGATTATATCAGGTTTGCCTAGCATGATCCTCTTTTGATTGACTCTGAATTAACTGAATTATGTCTGCAACATTCCTTTACATTTGCCATATTCTAAAAGCTAGAGTCAAGTCACAGATCTTAAGAGAAAATAATTATAAAGAAAAGGTGACAATACTCAAGGGCAGATATTATGGGGTCACTTAGGGTCTTTCTGCTGCAAGTATATTAAGGAAGTTCCCTTATAATACTAGTTTTCTAAGTTCTGTCATGAATGCATATTGAATGTGAAAAGATGTTTATTTCACATCTATTGAGATAATTTTTTTAACTGTTTATTTTTGAGAGAGACCAAGCAAGCCAGCAGGGGAGGGGCAGAGAGAGAGGGAGACAGAATCTGAAGCAAACTCTGTGCTGACAGTGGCGAGCCCAATGAGAACCCCACATGGTGCTTAAACACACATACTGTGAGATCATGACCTGAGCCTAAGTTGGATGCTTAACCGACTGAGCTACCCAGGTACCCTGAGATAAGTTTTTAAAATATTTGTGAATGGAGGGAGGGGCCAAGATGGCGGAAGAGCACGGAAGTTTTGTGTGTGTCTCTCATCCATGAAATATAGCCAGGCCAACACGAAACCATCCTACACACCTAGAACACTGATCAGAGTAACTCAACAATCTGCACAACCTGAACCACAGAATTCAGCAGAAATTTACCCCGAAAGAAAGAGCATGAAGAAACGACAGCCAGGGATTTGACCAACACAGATACAAGCAAGATGTCTGAACCAGACTTTAAAATCACAATAATAAGAATATTAGCTGGGGTCGAAAATAGATTAGAATCCCTTTCTGCAGAGATAAAACAAGTAAAAAATAGCCAGAATGAAATTAAAGATACTATAACTGAGCTGCAATCACGGATGGATGCAGTGGCGGCAATGATGGACAAGGCAGAACAGAGAATCCGCGATATAGAGGACAAACTTATAGAGAATAACGAAGCAGAAAAAAAAGAGGGAGATTAAGGCAAAAGAGCACGATTTAAGCATTAGAGAAACCAGTGACTCATTAAAAAGGAACCACAGCAGAATCATAGGGGTCCCAGAAGTGGAAGAGAGAGATATAGGTGTATTAGGGTTATGTGAGCAAATCATAGCGGAAAACATTTACGAAACCTGGGGAAAGACACAGACATCAAAATCCAGGAAGCACAGAGGACCCCCCATTAGATTCAGCAAAAACCGACCATCAACAAGGCATATCATAGTCAAATTCACAAAATACTCAGGCAAGGAGAGAATCATGAAAGCAGCAAGGGAAAAAAAAAAAAAAAGTTCCCTGACCTAAAAGGGAAGAGAGATCAGGTTTGCAGCAGACCTATCCACAGAAACTTGGCAGGCCAAAAGCAGTGGCAGGATATATTCAGTGTGCTGAATCAGAAAAATATGCAGGGGCGCCTGGGTGGCTCAGTCGGTTAGGCGTCCGATTTTGGCTCTTGTCATGATATTGCGGTATGTGAGTTCGAGCCCCATGTCGGGCTCTGTGCTGACAGCTCAGAGCCTGGAGCCTGCTTCAGATTCAGTGTCTCCCTCTCTCTCTGCCCCTCCTCTGCTCATGCTCTGTCTCACTGTCTCTGTCTCTGTCTCTCTCTCTCTTTGTCAAAAATAAATAAACATTAAATAAATAAAGTAAAAAAAATAAATGCAGCCAAGAATTCTTTATCCAGCAAGGCTGTCACTCAAAATAGGAGAGAGAAAAAGTTTCCCAGATAAACAAAAATTAAAGGAATTTGTGACCACTACACCAGCCCTGCAAGAAATTTTAAGGGGGACGTTCTGAGGGAAGAAAAGTTGAAAAAAAAATATATATACATACACACATATATACATATACATATATATATATATATATATATATACCAAAAGCAACGAAGATTAGAAAGCAGAGAACACCACCAGAAACTCCAAGTGTACAAGCATCATAATGGCAATAAATTCATATCTTTCAGTACTCACTCTAAATGTCAGTGGCGTCAATGCTCCAATCAAAAAGCATAGGGTAACAGATTGGATAAGAAAACAAGGTCCATCTATTTGCTGTTTACAGGAGACCTAGTTTAGACCTAAAGACACCTTCAGATTGAAAATAAGGGGATGGAGAACCATCTATCATGCTAATGGTCAACCAAAGAAAGGTAGAATAGCCATACTTATATCAGATAATCTAGACTTTAAAATAAAGACTGCATCAAGGGATGCAGAAGGGCATTATGTCATAATCAAGGTGTCTATCCACCAAGAAGACCTAACAATTGTAAATATTTATGCGCCAAATGTGACAGCACCCAAATATGTAAATCATTAATCACAAACATAAAGAAAGTCATCGATAGTAATACCATAATAGTAGGAGACTTCAACACCCCACTCACAGCAATGGACAGATCATCTAATCAAAAAAAAAAAATCAACAAGGGAACAATGGCTTTGAATGACACACTGGACCAGATGGACTTAACAGATATGTTCAGAACATTTCATCCTAAACCAGCAGAATATACTTTCTTCTCCAGTGCACATAGACCATTCTCCAGAATAGACCATATACTGGGACATAAATCAGCCCTAAGTAAGTACAAAAAGATTGAGATCATACCGTGCATATTTTCAGACCACAACACTATGAAACTCGAAATCAACCACAAGAAAATATTGGGAAAGGTAACACATACTTGGAGACTGAAGAACATCCTACTAAAGAATGAATGGGCCCACCAAGCAGTGAAAGAGGAAATGGAAAAATATATGGATGTCAATGAAAGGGATAACACCACAACCCAAAACCACTGGGACACAACAAAGTCGGTTATAAGAGGAAAATATATAGCAATCCAGGCCTTCCTAAAGAAGGAAGAAAGATCTCAGATACACAACCTAACCTTACGCCTTAAGGAGCTGGAAAAAGAACAGCAAATAAAACCCAAACCAGCAGAAGGCAGGAAATAATAAAGATTACAGCAGAAATTAATGCTATCGAAACAAACAAACAAACAAACAAACAAAAAACAGAAAAATACCAGTAGAACAGATCAATCAAGCCAGAATCTGGTGCCTTGAAAGAATTAACAAAATTGATAAACCACTAGCCAGTCTGGTCAAAGAAGAAAAAAGGAAAGGACCGAAATAAGTAAAATCAAGAATGAAAGAGGAGAGATCACAACCAACACAGCAGAAATAAAAACAATAATAAGAGAATAGTATGAGCAATTACATGCCAATAAATTGGGTCATCTGGAAGAAATGGACAAATTCCTAGAAACATATACACTACCAACACTGAAACAGGAAGAAATAGAAAATTTGAACAGACCCATAACCAGTAAGGACATCGAATTAGTAATCAAAAATCTGCCAAAAAACAAGAGTCCAGGGCCGGATGGCTTTCCAGGTGGGAATTCTACCAAACATATAAGGAAGAGTTAGCACCTATTTCTTGAAACTGTTCCAAAACATAAAAATGGAAGGAAAGCTTGCAAACTCTCTATGAAGCCAGCATTACCTTGATTCCAAAACCAGTCAGAGACCCCACTACAAAGGAGAACTGTAGACAACTTTCCCTGAGGAACATGGATTCAAAAATTCTCAACAAGATATTAGCCAACCGGATCCAACAATACATGAAAAGTATTACTCACCACGACCAAGCGGGATTTATAACTCGGATGCGGGGCAGGTTCCATATCTGCAAAACAATTAACGTGATTCATCACATCAATAAAAGAAAGGGCAAGAACCATATAACCCTCTCAATGGATGCAGAGAAAGCATTTGACAAAATACAGCATCCTTTCTTGATAAAAAGCCTCAAGAAAGTCGGGAGAGAAGGAGCATACCTCTAGATCATAATGCTAATATCATCCTCAGTGGGGAAAAATGGGAGTTTCCCCTCTAAGGTCAGGAACAAGACAGGGATGTCCACTCTCACTACTGTTACTCAACATAGTATTGGGAGTCTTAGCCTCTGCAATCAGACAACACAAAGAAATAAAAGGCATCCAAATCAGCCAGGAGGAGGTCAAACTTTCCCTCTTTGCAGATGACACGATGCTCTATATGGAAAACCCGAAAGATGCCACACAAAACTGCTAGAATGGATTCCTGAATTCAGTAAACTTGCAGGATATGAAATCAATGCGCAGAAATCGCATTCCTATACACCAACATGAAGCAACAGAAAGAGAAATCAAGAAATCGATCCCATTTACAGTTGCACAAAAAGCCACAAAATACCTAGGAATAAATCTAACCAAAGAGGTGAAAAATGTATATACTGAAAACCACAGAAAGCTTATGAAAGAAATTGAAGAAGACACAAAAAAATGGCAAAAAGATCCCATGCTCCTGGATAGGAAGAACAAATATTGTTAAAATGTCGATACTACCCAAAGCAATCTACATATTCAATGCAATCCCTATCAAAGTAACACCAGCATTCTTCACAGAGCTAGAACATATAATCCTAAAATGTGTATGGAACCAGAAAAGGCCCCAAAGAGCCAAAGCAATCTTGAAAAAGAAAACCAAAGCAGGAGGCATCATAATCCCAGACTTCAACCTATACTACAAAGCTGTAATCATCAAGACAATATGGTACTGGCACTAGAACAGACACTCAGATCAATGGAACAGAATAGAGAACCCAGACATGGACCCACAAACGTATGGCCAACTAATCTTTCACAGAGTAAGAAAGAATATCCAATGGCATAAAGAGAGTCTCCTGAGCAAGCGGTGCTGGGAAACTGGACAGCAACATGCAGAAGAATGAACCTGGACCACTTCCTTACACCTTTCTTACACAAAAATAAACTCAAAATGGATGGAAGACCTCAATGCAAGACAGGACGCCATCAAAATCCTCAAGGAGAAAGCAGGCAAAAACCTCTTTGATCTTGGCCACAGCAACTTCTTATTCAACACGTCTCTGGAGGCAAGGGAAACAAAAGCAAAAATGAACTAGTGGGACTTCATCAGACAAAAAGGCTTCTGTACAGCGAAGGAAACAATTAGAAAAACGAAAAGGCAACTGACAGAATGGGAGAAGGTATTTGCAAATGACATATCAGATAAAGGGTTAGTATCCAAAATCTACAAAGAACTTCTCAAACTCAACCACCCAAACAACAAATAATCCAGTGAAGAAATGGGCAAAAGACATGAATAGACACTTCTCCAAAGAAGACATCCAGATGGCCAACTGACACATGAAAAAATGTTCCACATCACTCATCATCAGGGAAATAAAAATAAAAACCACACTGAGCTAACCCCTTCTGCCTGTCAGAATGGCTCACATGAACAACTCAGGCAACAACAGATGTTGGCGAGGATGTGGAGAAGGAGAAGGAGGATCTCTTTTGCATTGTTGGTGGCAATGCAAGCTGGTGCAGCCACTCTGGAAAACAGTATGGAGTTTCCTCAAAAAACTAAAAATAGAACTACCCTACGACCCAGCAATTGCACCACTAAGAATTTATCCACGAGATACAGGTGTGCTGTTTAGATGGGACACATGCACCCCATGTATATAGCAGCACTATCAACAATAGCCAAAGTATGCAAAAGAGCCCAAATGTCCATCGATGAATGAATGGATAAAGAAGATGTGGTATCTAGATACAATGGAATATCACTCGGCAATCAAAAAGAATGAAATCTTGACATTTGCAACTACATGGATGGAACTGGAGGGTAATATGTTAAGTGAAATTAGTCAGTCAGAGAAAGACAAAAATCATATGACTTCACTCGTATGAGGACTGTAAGAGACAAAACAGATGAACATAAGGGAAGGGAAACAAACATAATATAAAAACAGGGAGGGGTACAAAACAGAAGAGACTCACAAATATGGAGAACAAACTAAGGGTTGCTGGAGGGGTAGTGGGAGGGGGGATGGGCTAAATGGTCAAGGGCACTAAGGAATCTACTCCTGAAATCATTGCTTCACTCTATGCTAACTATTTGGGATGTAAATTCTGAGAAATAAAAAATTAAATTAAAAAAGTAAAAATAAAAAAATAAAGTATTTGTTAATGTGGGGAATTACATCATTTGCTCATGTTACACAAACTTTGCATTTCTCAGATTAACTGAATATAGTTGTGATTTCATTCGTTTTTTTCTTTTCATTATTTTATTTTTTTATGTTTATTTTTGAGAGAGAGAGACCGAGCGTGAGCAGGGGAGGGGCAGAGAGAGAGGGAAATGTGGAATCTGAAGCAGACTCCAGACTCTGAGCTGTCAGCACAGAGGCTGACACAGAGCTCAAACCCACGAACTTCGATATCCTGACCTGAGCTGAAGTGGTCAACCAAGTGAGCCAGCCAGGTGCCTCTATTTTATTTTATTTGGGAGAGAGATAGAGAGAGAGAGAGAGAGAGAGAGAGAGAGAGACAGAGAGAGAGAGAGAGAGAGACAGAGAGCGCACACAAGAGTGGGGGGGGGGGCGGCAAATAAAGAGAGAGAGAATCTCAAAAAAGCTCCAGGCTCGATGCAGAGCCAGACGCAGGGCTCAATCCCATAACCCTGGACTCCTGACCTGAGCAGAAATCAAGAGTCGTATGCTTAAACCACTGAGACACCCAGGTGCCCCTCGGGGACTATATTTTCATTTGGCACTGAGCCCCACAAATTCTGTCACTGCAAAGTCCCCACCAGGGCACGTCTCCCCTCCCCCCACCCCACCAAACCTCCTCCCACAAGACCCTGCCCTCGACATGATCGCACACTAGTCTCCCTCAGAATGAAATCCAAACTCCTCTCTGGGCCCACAGACACCGCCAATCTGGTCCTCGAATCTTTGCAGCCCTCGCTGCCCTCGTCCACTAGGCTCCAGTCACAGTCCCCACCTTTCGTCTCAGGGTCCTCCCACTGGCTGCTCCTAGGCCTGGAATGTGGCTGCCTGCTCAGAGGGGCCCTCCTGGCCCTCCAGCTACAGCGTCTGTCCCCTGCCCATGTTTTCTGCTCCCCAGCACTCACAGCGGAAGCTAGCCGTCTCCTTGTTTACCTGTTCGTGGTCTGTCTCCCCCACCCACACCCTGGTGCTCAGAATCTCAACAGGAGAGCAGGGTCATCTTAAGCCTGCAAGCCTCAGTCACTGGTCACAGGTCACAGTGGAGCCCCACCCCCTAGAACAAAGCCTGGCCAGGAGCAGACGCTCCCTAAACAACTGGTGTGTGATGACACACTTTGCCTGAGAAGTGATGACAGACTCTGAGTGATAAGTACCCTCTAGTGTGGGGTGGCAGGCCCGGTCAGTGTGAGCCCATACATGGCAGGGGGTTCTCCCCTGATCCCAGGCCCAGTGAACCCCCCCCGCCGACTCCCCGCACTCCCCACCTGGATCCTCAGTGCCCCTGAGATCAGCACATGGTGTCGGGCAGTGCCAGCCCTTCCCACCAGGCTCCCCCATCCTCCAGGGGGACAATGTACAAAGGGCCACTTCAGCAGGGAGCTCCAGCTCCATCTCTAGCCCACAGGCCTGAGGTGGGGGAGGGGAGGGGAGGGTGGGCCCCAGCCCTCTTCTGTCCTCTTGGAGCCTGCTCTAGCACAGGGCCAGGAGGGTGACAGATTCAAGCTATAGTGCGGAGAGGCTTTGTTACAGGAGCTGTGCCTTGTGGCCTGGGGGAGATGCCCTTGCACAGCGAGTGGATGAGACACATCAAGGCACAGGGTCGGCTGTGAGCCAGTGCAGAGGGCGGTCCCCATGTACCCAGGTAGCGGGAGTGGAGTGGCGCTCCCTCATGTGTACAGGGCAGAGTTGCGAGGTACAGCCGTGCACTCAAGAGGCTAAAGTGCTGTAGGGTGAAGGGAGAGAGACGAGCAGACCCGGCAGGGTCTGGGCCAAGCTAGAGGGCAGAGGTCTGGGCTCAGAGTTGTCTCCCATCCTGCCTGGGAACCTCCGCCGCAAAACCAGGCACAAAGAACTCGCTCAAATAGTGGTTCCCAAAACCTGAGCTGATAACCCGAGATGTGACCATCCACCCAGTCTCCCAGGCCAGGAGCCCGGCAGTTATCCTGAATCTGGCCTCTCGCTGACCTCGAGCTCCCCATTGCCAGGCACATCTCTTCGATGCCCAGGTACTCATCGTCCCACCCGGCCCCCTGTGCCACTGTCCCACACTGCCTGCGCCACCATCCATGCTCACCTGGACAACAGCAGCAGCCTTGCCAGGGAAGGGGCTCCTGGCTTGAGCCCCACGAGCCTAGCAAAAGCCACATCTGATGTTGTCCCTCTCAGCTTGGAACACCTGCTCCCAGGATAAAGTCCAAATCCTCTAATAGGCTCCAAGTTTCTGTGTAATCTTTCACTCCCTGCCAAGGTAGGCTCAGCTGAACTGCAATTCCCCCAGACTGAGGAAGGACTGAGCTGCCTCACCCCTGGCCTGCCCCACAGGGCTCCTCACCCTACACTGGACGGTGCTGACCAACTCTCCTGGGACCCCAGCACAGAGCCTGATGCAAAGGAGGTGCTGACGACAGCCCCCCTCCGCCCCCAAATCCACACACCTGCAGCTGCAGTCAGTGCTGCTGGGCTCTCACAACTGGTCTGGGGTTGGAAAAAGTCTAGTCCTGCCTGGGCAAGGCACACCCCGATGAGGTGGCTCATGTACAGGAACTCAACGGGTCCCCCACAATGGGAGGGAAGTGGTGGAGAGCGGAGACACGGGGAAGGGCTCCAGCCTTCAAAGCGCTCTGAGCAGGATGGCTGATGGTCCAGAGGAGACCCGGCAAGGAAGGAGGGGAAACAGGAAGGGATATCAGTTCACCCCTGGGTGCTCAGTTCACCGCTGGTTCACCCCATCAGTGCCTGGCACCATGCCCGGCTGCTGCTGGCTCAAAGGATGGGCTGGGACCCTGGCTCTGCCCCCCGCCCCCACCTCTGGAATCCTACTCTCTTGGAGGCAGAAAAGCGGGGCTGGTAACACTGCCTCACGGGGATCCTACAGCTCCGGCTCTCTGGGAGCCCAAGCAAGGTCTTCCACCTCCTTCAGGAGAGGTGGCCTGGAGCAGGTGCACCTGGGGAGCCTCTGTGGAGCTGGAACATAGAGCCCTTTCTCTTTTCCCTTCCCAATCCAACTCTGCCCACCCCTGCCTTCGAGGGGCCGTGGCGCCCTCGGCTCAGGACCCGACCATCTCCACCGGGGGACACTCAAGAAGCATTCACCAAATGGCACAGGGCACCATGCAGGGCTGTAGGCACTGGGGCCTGCTCCTTCATATGGAGCCGCCAGTCTGTTCTTGCTCCTCTGATTAGTCTTTTCCCTCTGCTAGATCCCGAGAGCATTCCGGAAAAGGGCCGCAAGTGCCCAAATGTCCCACTGAGTGTGAGAAAGAAGAGAAAGGAACAGCAGTGAACAGACCGTCACCACAAGGGGACAGAGTCATTCAGGAGTCAAGTGGCCAGGGTCCAGGCTTTAGCAATGCCACTAAGCTTGCTGGGAGAGCCTGAGCACCAGGTGAAGCGCTCCATCTTGTCTCACCCTCACGTGACCATTTCACAGAGGGGGAAACTGAGGTTTGGAGAGGGGACAGGACTAGCCCCAGGTCAGGCAGCAGCGAGCTGTGGAGAGGTCCTGGCTCAGCAGAGACCACGTGCGTGCCACTGCAGCTCACCAATGCTCAAGACCTCCCCGTTCCTGCCGGACCTCAGTTTCCCCCACTGACCATCGGGGGCACAGACTGGATCTTCCAGCTTCTGGCTGACTTGAGTGTTCCAGGTTCTAGAAGGCCCACAATCTAGGTCTGCTGCTCCATCTTCCTCCTCTGAGTTCCGTGATCCCGCTTCTCTGGTCTGGATCACGGGGTTCTACTTTCCAGGTGCTGTGTTCTGGTGTCTGGTCCCCAAGTTCGCCTCTTGGAAAGATCTGCAGCCCAGGCAGGTTCTCCAGCCCACATGCTTCATTTTCATTCCCTGTATTCTCTCCCAGCCCCCAGCAGTCGGGGCCCACAGGTCACCACCTGAAGCTCCAGTTCCGTCGGCCCTCGGGGCTGCTTTAGGGCATGAAAATAGCTGGGGAGGCCTGTCCCAGGCCCCATGTCACTGGTCAGAAGGGGATACTGGAGATCATACTCACAGCTGGGCAGGAACCCTCTTCCCCACTCTTCCCTGTGTCTCCAGGACCACGTTTCTGACCACCCCCAGCCCTGCTGGCTTCTGCCCCCACCAGTCCGCACGGCGACAGCCCCCAAGATGGCACTTCCCGAGGACAGAGACCTTGGGTCATTTTTCTTTGGGGTCAGAGCCTGGTACTTCCTTAGTGGGTGTCTGTTAAACACTTGCAGAATGAATTAACCAGGTGTGCCCGGAGTCCCGGCAGGATTACACACTGTCACAGCCTCAAAGACCAGAGTTCACATATGACAGAGATGCTCACGCTGTGTGTGCGTGCAGGTGATGTGCACAAAACACGTGCTCAAAAACACAGACACGTCACACCCTCAAGTCAGCAGATCTGTGCCCCTGGCACCTAGCCTGGGCCCTGGCACTTGGCTGAATAACAGCTGATCGAATGAATGGGTGCTCTGTACTAGGTATATGGGGGAGATGGAGATCGAATCCTCACCCAGGATCAAGGCTCAGCTGTGATTCCAAAGACCATTTCCACGAGGTCGAACTTGACTACATTGTAGGAGGACCCCCTGGAAAGGCACTTCGGGGCCGGAGTCAGTAAGGAAGGCAGTCAACAGTGCTACGCACCCACCTGGGCACGAGGATGGAGGTGAAGCAAATAGCCCTAGGGCCACCTCTGGCTGGGAGGGGCAGAGGGCAGCCTGGGGTGGGGTGGGGTGGGGTGGGGTGGCTTTCCAGGTGGAGGTGGGAAGGTGAGGGCCCTGAGGCCTAACCCACAGGACAGGAAGGACAGCAGAGGTTTGAATGGAATTCTGGGTGTGCTACATCCCAGTAGCCCCAGGTCTGGACTCTCACTGACCGAAATTCCGAGAAAGAGAGACACACAGGCTAAGCTGTCTGCAGGCGCGCCTGTTCTGGGGGATGGCCCCGGGGCCAGGGTCCCTCTGGAAGCCACTGACACTTGGTGACCCCAGAGTCTCATGAATGGGGAGCTGGCTGTTCTCAGGGCACTTTTTCTTAGACCTCTCTCCTTTACATGGTAACTTCATTTTTCTGGTTATAAAGGTTTCACCTACAGCCTAGGAAATGTGAAAATCACGGCGAAAGAAGGGTAATATCACCCACCATCCCTGGGGCTAACATTTGGGCCTAAGTTCTCACAGGCTTTTTTTCCCGTGCACCTTCTTGCTAGAATGAGCTATCGATGTGGACTTCCTGCCAGCTTTTGGACAGCAAGCATTTTCTCTAAGGAGCTTTGTCCTCCACATGGGAAGACCGAGTGCAGATCTGAGCCCTGGGGACTTTGCTCTCCTGGGCTTCTTCCCATCCCCCTCAGACCTGACCTGGATCCTACAGACAAATGTTCCAGCTGGGGACTGGAGTGGGGGAGGGGTATGGCCACATAGCCCTGGGCTCTCCTCTTACAAGCCACAAAGGGACTACCAACCCCTCCCCAGGGTGCTCTGGGTCAGTCCCAAGCACCTCGGGCCTTCAATGTTCCCTCTGTGAAATGAGCATGTTTGGCTAGCTCCCCAGCATGGTCTCCTCTCTGGGCTGCAGGGACAGTTGCCTGAACTGGGCTGCACCTTACAGCTGATTTCCCTGTCCACTCCACTGGCATCTCAGACCAGGCCCTCAAGGTTCTCAGCATCTTGTGGAGCAGCCGGATGGAAATCCTGGCAGGGTGGGTCAGCCTGGCCCTTGGGGTGGGAGTCAGGCAGGGCTTCCTGGAGGGGTCTTAAAGGATGAGCAAGCACCTGCCAGGAGAGGAGGGGAAGGCCACTGCAGACAGAGGGATAGCATCTGCAAAGGCCCAGCGGCGGGGTGGGGTGGGGCGGGGCGGGGCGGGGGTGGGGGAGGTGTGTGTGGGGAAGCCAGCACCTGGATTCTAGTCTGGGTGGGGTGCTGGTGCATTTCACCCTCCCCACATGCCAGTGCCTGGAGGCAGACCACAGAGTCTGTTACATCCCCCACTGGTGGCTGTAGGACCACTGCCCCTACTCAGGTATGGCGCCGAACTTCCTGTGATAGCAATAACACGCCAGGCCCCACAGCAGTCCTGGACACCCCTGAGAGGGGGTTTGCCTGGGGGCCCTTTGGGGCCAGGCTCTGTGGTTTAATGGCTCTGACAGAGGTCATCCCGCACAGACAGAATGCCCCTGCCCCATTCCCTGGACCTCTCTGCCGTGGTGGAGGAGCCTCACACCCTCTGCTCTAGTCCTAATGGCAGGTATGACCTTGGACCCGTCACCCACACCATGTGGGCCTTGGCTCAAAGACTGAAGACTGATCTGGGCTGTTCCAAGGTCCAGATGGGACCAGAGCTGGCTCTGCCTGAACTGACCACAGGGGTTCCCAAACACCTACTATGTGCCAGAGCCCCCAACACTTTCTCTTTGTTTCTCTCTCCCGCCAGCCCGGAGGCAGGATCTCTTCCCACCACCGTCCCTTACAGACACAGAAGACCCCTGGATGCAGGTTTTCTGACCCTGGGATGTGGGCATAGGTGAAAATGTAGAGCCACACCTCCAAGCCACAGCTAGAACCAACTGAGATAATGTGTTACTGCTTCAGAAACTCTAGAGTGCAGACTCATTTATTTTTTTTTCCACACAATGGGCAAGGCTCCGTTCTGCAGGACCCCTCCCAGCTGTGTGACCCTACTAAGTCACCTGTCTAGGGCTCAGTTTCCACTGAACGAAATAAGGATTACATCAGCACCCCCTCCCAGGGCTCGTGAGATACCGAAATGAAATCAAGCAAGAAAGCACCAGCCCCTCACTCCCATCCGAGCCATAAATGAGTTCGGACCATTAATATTCACGGTCCTCAGAGATGGCCCAGAAGGCACCTTCTCCATCTTTTGCCTAACCCGGCCAATCTGTAGTGCTTCCGGAAGTGGCCCTCACCTGTCACATGACCCATCACCATTCATTAAGCAGTTAAGAAACAGTCATCAAATGCCTTTTGCATGTTAGGCAAGGTGCCGGCCCCCCGAGAGTGCCTGTGTGACCAGCCTAGAAGCCCCACCTGTCATGAGCAGCCCTCCCTTGTTCCACCTCCCCGGCCACCATCGCTCACCCACCATGATTCCCCCAGGCTGTGTGCCAGGCCCGGGTTAGCAAGAGTGGGGCCACGATCGACCGGTCCAGAGTATTACACAAGCTCTGTGGGGGTCTGTGGCCAGCTGGGACCTGTTTCCAGAAGGAAACAGCAGCATCAGGTGCCTGGATAAAAGCAAATTGGGGTGTGGGGGGTGAGTATGGTGTGATGTGTGCAGAGCTGGGTTAGGGTAGCAGGGGGCAGAGCCTGAGAACACAAGCAGGGGCAGGGTCATAGGGATCTGGGTTAAGGGCAAGGGAGTCTCTTAAAGCAGCCTGAACTCCACTGGGCCGGGCAGCGGTTCTGGGAGTCTGCAAGCCTCTGTATCCCCAGGACAACATTTTAAAATCTGGGTTTCCACCCCCCTCTCCCGTAGTGGGATTCTGACTCAGCGGGGTGTGGCAGGGCCTGGGAAGTCTGTATTTTCCCCAAGCTGCCAGGTGAGGCTCCACGGGGCTTCCAGAGACAGAGCCCCAGGACTACGGGGAAGAAGGGAGTGGCAATCAGGGCCACAAGGAGGGTGGCCTGGAGGCCAGGACACCAGTGACGTGGTTGTCTCGGGCGTCCAGGCTTCAGAGACCGTTCCCTTTTGAGTGACTGAGGGGCCTATTCAAGGGGCCCCATTGGGCTATGGGGGTCCTACAGGCTGGATACAATCGCAGCCCCACCACTTCTCGGCCCTGTGCCCCGGGCCCCAGGCACACTCAAACTGCCAAAAGGGGAGAATAATAGTACCTGCTTCAAGGGAAGTTAGCAGGCATAGCTGAAATGATGCCGACAAAGTGCTTGGCCCAGCGCCCAGCACATGGTAAGTGCTCGATAAATAGCAGCAAATTATTATGACTCAGAGGTAGAGGTGGGGTAGAAAACCCTGGGAAGTCATCCATTATGGGCCCCGGTCAACCAGAATCCTGGAGACTGCCCCTGGCCACCCTCCCTTGCTCAGACCCCCATCTGGGCTGCTGCTTCTGGGAAATTCCCAGCCTGCTAGGAGAGGGCAACTGGAGGTCAGACCCCCAGGAGGCCCCAGCGTCAGAGCAGGCTCTGGCCTCCTGCCTTGGCCCTCACCCTGCCCCTCCCAGCCCAGGGGATTCCTCCTTCAGCAGGAGCCAAAGTCTAGAGCCAAACAGGCTCTAAATTCATAAATCCACGGAGTAATTAGGGTGTGTGAATGATTGTTTCCAACCTTATTTTTCTAGATAAAATGAAAATAAGTGGGCCAACAGGGGAATTTCCACATGGGGCGGTGCAAGAAAACGTATTTTGGGCCCCCGTTAACTTCCTGGGTTACAGTCAGTGCTGTGGGCCCATGTCAGCCCCACTCTAGACCACAGGAGGGTGGTCCACTACCCTTCTACCAGGCCTGCTTTCAGTCCCGCCCAAAGCCTCACTTCCCCTTCCCTTCTGGCAGGTGTGGCTAAGCAGGGTCCCTGTGACCATCCCTCCATGGTGTGAGGATGCCCTCTGGAGGGTTAGTCTCCTCCCACAGGGAGGGAAAGGGAAGAGGAATGGGTAAAAGAACAGGGATGCTCCTTGGGGCTGAAAGTCATTCACTCATTCATTCATTCATTCATTCATTCAAGCTCCTATAGGATAGGGAACTCACGGCCTAGTGGAACACGCCACAGCAAACACACTGAAGAAAGAGAAGTGGTGCTCTGCCCAGCCCACAGCAAGGAGCCTCTCTGAACAATGAACGGATGCTGAAGCCGAGAGGCAAAGGATGGGTGGTCCTTAACAAGACAGAGCCTCCATTCCCCCATCTGCAAAAGGGATTATCACAGTACCTCTATCATAGGTTGTTGTCCAGATGCAATGTTAGCTACTAATATTTTTATGGACAGGCAGGGTGCACACGAGAGGGGCTGCAAGGCCAGAGAAACAGCAGAAGGGGAGGAGTGTCTGTGGGATTTGGGGTGGAGGAGGCTTTTGAAGGGTGACAGAGTTTCAGGGCACATAGGAAGAAGTGGGTGGAACAGACATTCAGGCAGAGGGAACAGCATAAGCAAGGGAATAGAATCTGAGGTTTGAGACGCGTCTGGACCCTTTCTCAGAGCTCTGTCAGGTTAATGCTTGGGATCCAGTTAGGTCATTCTGTGCAGACAGCCCGAACCAGGCCAAGGTCAAGAGGATCCAGAACAGAAGTGACGCAGGGTCAGAGGTGCAGAGGTTCCCAGGAAGGGAGGACACCAGTCCTCCTTCCCCTCTGCCCTCCATCTCACCACGGGTTACTTATTCAGAGTAGTCTCTTGTCCTGGCCTCAGCCTGTCGGATGCCTCCCTCTCTCAGCTATAGTATGGCCTGGCAGCTCTCCAAGTCTCTGGAGCCTTCTCTCCTTATTCAACCATCATTTATTAAGCACCTACTGAATACCTGGGTGCTAAAGCTGGCATGGACCAGCTCCCACTGCGAGATGGTTAAGCTGTTGGTAGCCTCAAATTGGCCTTGCTGGAAGATTTACACCGTGGAAACCTGCCAACGCTGTTTATCAGGTACCTTTTTCTCCCAGAGGGCCTGTTGCCAGCACACCATTGCCCCCTGCCCAAGCAACGGACACAGAAAGACAGGCCCCCGCCTATAGGGACTCACACACAAGAGGAAGACGATAGCCTACTGGAGCAGGCAGTGTAATCTTCCTGGACGCAGGGGTTAGCTGGGAGACCCATTCTGGAAGAGGGGGCATAAATGCGCACTAGAAACTGAACCAAGCTGTTCAAATAGCACTAGTGTGCCTCGTTCCCATTTTACAGGCAAGGAAACAGAGGCACAGAGAGGCAGAGTCACCAGTCCACGTTCACACAAAAGTGGCAGAGTTGAGATTTGAACCTGGGCCACTGAATCTGGAGTCCTTGCTTTTAATTTCTGCCCTTGACTGTCCCAAGGTGCAATTATTGCAACGCCCAGCCCCCCACCCCCCAAACCCGGCCCTCCCCACCCCACACCCCTAAGCAGCCAGCACAGTGCTACGCAAGACCATGGAGGCCCAACTGGTTTTGCTGCACAACTAGATTCCATTCTCCTGGGGCTAAGGTCTGTGTCCTCTCCACCCGGCTGCCCATGACAGTGCCCCTCACAGGAAGATATTGTGTTTGTTGGTCTCAGTGTCTGAAGAACCTTCTGGAAGGGAGCCCTGGTCCCCCATGTGCAGGGCTAGGGCTGACTAGGAGGAAGGGGTGCATTGTGCAGCAAGGAGAACAAAGAGGCTTTGGCCTTGAGGAACACAGCAGGGTCCGTTGAATGCCATGGCTAAGGTGCCCATAGGGGCACAAGGAGGACCACCCCGCCCCGGCCACGGCCCACTGCTTCTCTCTTCTTCCAGAATAGCATGAGCACACGGACTTGCAGTGCCCCCAGCCCTGGCTTCCCTGGGTCACATCCAGCCCTCACAGGATCCTCATCGCCACAGGGTAAAGTTAGCCTGGCCCACCAGCTGACATCAATGCCCCCGTTTTCCAGGTAAACATACTGGCACAGCGGCCAAGGATTTTCCAAGACCTCAGGTGCTGGGCTCCCTACACTCATCACCTCATGCAGATCTCCCCACAACCCTGTGGAGGAGTCTCCCCGTTTGACAGATGTGGACACTGAGACTCAGAAAGCAGACTTGCTTGGGGTGGTCCAGCCACCGGCAGATGTGGGTCAAACAGCCCTGACCACAGCAGGGACCCTGGGCAGACTCCAGAGGGGCTGCTGAGCCAGATGGCAGCACTGCCCCCCTATCAGCTCCTCACTGTCCTTGGGAGCTTGCTTGTGCCAGCTCGCTGGGATGGCCTGACACCTCACCTCCACCTGGCCCTCCTTCCCTTCGTTCACATGGGTCACTCCCGTGCCTGACCAGCCCCCCCTTCCACAACTCTCCACCCCGACCAGCTGCTCACATCTCACAGCTTCTGCTCCAGCCGTTCCCTCTACCTAGAGTGCTCTTCCCTTTAGTGCTGAGCAAGCCAACTCTTCCAGCAACTTCCCTCTCCTCCCTGGACTGGCAGAAACTCTTCCAAACTTTCCCAAGACCCTGTGCCTATCTCCTCAGCACCCGGAGGCCTGGATCTTCAGTACCTGCCCTGCCCGGGGAGGTGACCCGCCAGTATCCACAGCTCCCCATCAAGGCAGGTCATGACTGGTGTCCCAGGAGTGGCAAGGAATGCTATGGGAATGGGGCAGTGCCAGTTCTGGGGGGCCATGGAGGGGTCTCTCTGGGGTAGTATTCCTGCCCACAGGCCTTCTAGGGAGTCTTCCAGAGCCAGGAGAGTCACCTGACCTCCAGCTACTAGGGCTGGCTGAGACCCACCTCTGCTTCTCATGGCACTCCAGCTCAGGTGCCACCATTCTGACTTACATCCAAGCTACCCTCCCCAACCCAGCTTCCAGAACCCACTATTTGCAGATATTGATAGAACCCTCCTCCAGCCAGGTTCCCTTCCCCACCCTGGGCAGTGCAGTGAAAAGCACATGAGCCTGGACGCGCCCCCCACCCCCTGCCCCAAACCCAACGAAAGGACTAGGGGTGCTCTCCCCACACCCCTCCGCCTGGTCCAGACAAGCAGCCACAGTCCCGGCCTCTGCACCTGCCCTGTTCCAGGACCCCGCTGGAGGCTTGGGGAGTGGGAGGCACAGCTCACAAAGAGCCTTTTGAGCCCAGCGCCCAGGGGATGCCCCTGCCCAGGCCTAGGGAGGGGATCTAAGGCATGAGGCTTTGCCCTCCAGGGCCTGGGAAAGGTCCTGGGGCCAGCCTGTTGGGGGAGGGGGCGTCAGAGCCCAGTAGTCTCCCTGGAATCCTGCCCCCACATCCTTGTCTCTATGCCCCCAACCCCTGGTCATGGGGCTCCCACTCCAGCCCATAGGGTGATGCTCAGGGAGGGAGGGGGCTGTGGGAGTCCTGACGGCTTGGCGGGGTGGGGGTTGTGCCGGGAGCCCAGAGATGGAGGCGGAGGGCCAGGAGTGCGGGGATGGAGGGGCTGTGGCTAGGGTCACCCTGGACGCCAGGGTCAACTCACCCATCTCCAGCCTGGTCTCAGCAGCGGAGGCAACAGCGGCAGCGTCGGTGATGGCTGCGCAGCCCTCGAGGCCCCAGCGGGGAGATACTGGCGTCTGCTAAGGCCTCTCACCCCATCTCGAGCTCCTGCAGAGTCTGGGGCGAGCACAGGGCATCGAGGGCATCCGGACCCAGTGCTCGGCCCACATCCCCCTCTCAGGCCCCCACCTCCACACTTTCCCGCGGTCCAGGCACGGGCTGCCAGGCTGCACCCTGGGACGCAGAGCGTGGGCGGTCCCCCCGGGAGGGGCGTGTGGGATGAGAGGGGTGCGAAGGCGAGGCCTGAGTGCAGCAAGCAGAGGTGCCAGCTCCCGCCTGGCATGGAGGGTCCGGACCCCGCCCCACCCCCCACCGGAGACCCCTCCCCTCCGTTCGCAGTGCCCAGCTGGGCCTGGAGGGGACATCGGAGCCCAATAGTCTCCCTGGCATCCAGCCCCCACCTTCATGTCTCGACGCCCCCAACCCCTGGCCCGGGGCTCCCGCTCATGCCCCTAGGGTCACTTTCAGGGAAGGAGGGGGCTGTGGGAGCCCTGAATGCTGGGGGTGGGGGGTTGTGCCTGGAGCTCGGAGATGGAGGCAGCGGGCCAGGAGTGCTTAGATGGAGGAGGCTGCGGCTCGGGTCCCCAGGTCGCCAGGGTCAACTCACCCATCTCCAGCCTGTTCTCAGTAGCGCAGGCAACAGCAGCGGCGGCGGCGGCGGCGATGGCTGCGCGGCCCTTGAGGCCCCGGCGGGCAGATGCTGGCGTCTGCTGCAGCCTCTCACCCCATTTCAGGCTCTGGCGGAGGCTGAGGCATGCGCCCGGCATCGCGGGCCTCGCGGCCCCGCGCCCGGCCCACATCCCCGCCTCACGCCCCCACCTCCACCCCTTCCGCCTCCAGTCACTGCTGCCAGGCTGCACCCTGGGACGCGGCGCGGGGGAGGGGCCCCCCAGGAAGGGTGTGTGGGGCGAGAGGGGTGTCAAGGGGAGGCCGAGCTAGGCGAGAAGAGGTGCCAGCTCCCGCCAGGCTCCCCGGCTCCGGACCCCACCCCATTCCCCCACTGGAGCCCCCTGCCCTTTGTTCGCAGTTCCCCTGTAGGCCTGGGGGGGGCGTCGGAGCCCAATAGTCTCCCTGGCATCCGGCCCTCACCTCTCTGTCTCCACGCCCCCAACCCCGGCCCGGGGCTCCCACTCCTGCCCCAAGGGTCACGCTCAGGGAAGGAGTGGACTGTGGGAGCCCTGACGCCGTGGGAGGGTGGTTGTGCCAGGAACGCAGAGATGGAGGCGGAGGACCAGGAGGAGGGCGTGGATGGAGGGGCTGCGGAGCGGGTTCCCTTGGATGCTAGGGTCAACTTACCCATCTCCAGCCTGGTCTCAGCAGCGCAGGCAACAGCGGCGGCGGCGATGGCGGCGATGGCTGCCCGGTCCTCGAGGCCCCGGCGGGGAGATGCTGGCGTCTGCTGCAGCCTCTGACCCCATCTCGGGCTCGGGCAGAGGCTGAGGCATGCGCCCGGCATCGCGGGCAACGCGGCCCCGCGCCCGGCCCATAGCCCCGCGTCCCGGCCCCACCTCCACCCCTTCCCACGGTGCAGGCACGGCCGCCAGGCTGCACCCTGGGACGCGGCGCGCGGAAAGGGCCCCCCGGGAGGGGCGTGTGGGGTGAGAGGGGTGCCAAAGGCAGGCCGGAACGCGGCGAGCATAGGTGCTGGCTCCCGCCAGGCTCCCCGGCTCCGGACCCCGCCCCACCCCCCACCGGAGCCCCCTCCCGTCCGTTCACAGTGCCCAGCTGGGCCTGGGCGTGGGAGTGGGAGCCCAATAGTCTCCCTGGCATCAGGCCCCCACCTCCCTGTCTTGAAGCCCCCAACCCCCGGGCCCGGGGTTCCCGCTCCCGCCCCTAGGGTCATGCTCAGGGAGGGAGGGGGCTGTGGGAGCCCTGACGCCGTGGGAGGGTGGTTGTGCCAGGAACGCAGAGATGGAGGCGGAGGGCCAGGAGGAGGGCGTGGATGGAGGGGCTGCGCAGCGGGTTCCCTGGGATGCCAGGGTCAACTTACCCATCTCCAGCCTGGTCTCAGCAGCGCAGGCAACAGCGGCGGCGGCGGCGGCGGCGGTGGCGGCGGCGGCGGCGGCGGCGGCGGCGGCGTTGGCTCCGCGGCCCCCGGAGCCCCAGGCTGGGAGATGCTGGCTTCCGCCGCAGTCTCTTGTCCCATCCCGGGATCCGGTGGCTGCTGCAGCGGGCTCCAGGCTTCGCGGGCGTCGCGGCCCCGGCCCGGCCCCTATCCCCGCCTCACGCCCCCACCTCCACCCCTTCCCGCGGTCCAGGCAGGGCCGCCTGGTTGCACCCTGGGCCGCGGCGCGGGGGAGGGGCCCCTCGGGAGGCGCGCGTGGGGCGAGAAGGGTGGACCCCGCCCCACCCCCACCGGAGCCCCCTCCCCTCTGTTCGCTGCCCCGCGCTGGGCCTGGCGAGGGGGGCGTCGGAGCTGTGGGTACCGTTGACAGTTAGGCCTCTGTGCGCATGCGCAGTGGTTGCCTCTTCTGCGCAAGCCGTTTGTGTTTGGCGGTATTCCTTGTTGCCGGTTACTGAGAAGTGGCAGCTACCCAAACGCGGATCCTCACTGCTGCGGTGTTGTGGCCAGGCGGGTTTGGCCTGTCTCCGGCGCTAGTGTTGGGCTCGGGAGGCAGTGGAAAGGGAGGGCGGGGTGAAGTCTCTGTGGAGCCCGCGGGCTTCGCAATGAAGAGGATTTGGGGGTTCGGGAGGGAGAAGGGCATGTCGCCCATGGGCTCCGCTTCTGGCTTGCAGAGGCAGGCCAGGGGCGTTGGGCAGAAGAACAATACAACTGACAACTTGCTGCTGGGTTACCATGTCCGAGACAGAGACCTCAGAAAGATCCACAAGGCTGCCTGCATGGGCAACGCAGCGCAAGTGCAGCAGATTCTGTTCTTGGGGGAAAATGGCGTGGATGATAGAGACAAGATGAACAGGTAATAGGGGCTTGGAGGCTGGCAGGGAGGAGGTGGGACGGACCTGGGAGAAGAGCACACCTGGCCTAGCTCTACCTGTGCATCCGAGCCCTCCCTCGGGGGGCTGGGTTCTCTTCCCTCCTGAGGTCCCGCTGCCCCTCGGTCGGGGGAAACCCTACGTGGTCTAGCACCAGGCCGACAGCGTGAGCGGCAAATACAAAGTCTTCAGCTGCCCTGGCACGTACCCGGTAATTCCTGAATAGACCACTTGACTCTCAAGTTTGACGTGATTTACCCAAATTTCAATAGTAATACACACGAAATTAAGTGTCGACAACATGTTGTTTTTAATGGATTCATTTTTATACCATAACGTCATAGAAAAGTGCATAATGGGAGAAATAATTCCTGTAATCAACTTCTGGGCTAGAAATTCTTGGGACAAAATCCAGTATCCAGTTTATGTCTGTGTACACTTAGGTGTGTGTGCTATTTCCTGAGGGACCTTGGAAGGACACTTTGAAGTGGAAGATGGCTCTGAATAGGAGGACTCCTTTTTCTCAAAATGTGTACCCTTCCTGTATTTGTCAGTTTTAGGTAAAGCAAATGAAAGCATCCTGGTTTTAAGAATTTTGAGCTACACATGCTCTTCTTGTGATGTCATTAAGGAAATTTTTGGACTCACTATCTTGTACATCTGAAACTGATAGAACACTGTATGTTAACGAACTGGAATTAACCTAAGAACTTATGTTTTTATACAGGAGGTAGATTTGCCCTTCCAGATATCAAAATGTACCTGAAATTTCCACAAATTATTCATTTACACACAGCTGAAAAGACAGATAAAGGAGTGGTGCAGAGTAGAACATGACCAACGCTCAAATATACTTAAGACTTTAGAATTTGATACTGGTGACATTTCATATTAGTAGGAAAAGGTGAACTATTCGTAAGTAGTGGAGAAACAGCCTATTTGGAGAAAACTTGTTAGAATTTTATCTCCCTAAAATAAGTTCCAGATGGGCTATAAATTTAAAAATTGTAATATGCAAAATAAGAAAAGTAACAGAAAAAAAATTCCACAAATGCCTATTTACCCATCCTAAGAATGACTTGAAAAGCAAGACTTTTGGGGGGTGCCTGGGTGGCTCAGTCAGTTAAGCCTCTGACTCTTGATTTGGCTCAGGTCATAATCTCAGGTGTTCATGGGTTCAAGCCCTTCGATGGGCTCCCTGCTGTCAATGTGGAGCATGCTTGGGATTCTGTGTTGCCTCTCTCTCTCTCTCTCTATTTCTCTCCCAAAAAAAAAAAAAAAATTGGGGCCCCTGGGTGGCTCAGTTGGTTAAGCGATCTGACTTTGGCCCAGGTCATTATCCCGTGCTTTGTGGGTTCGAGCCCCGCTTCAGGCTCTGTGCTGACAGCTCAGATTCTGTGTCTCCCTCTCTCTCTGCCCCTCCCTTGCTTGCACGCTGTGTCTCTGTCTCCGAAAAATAAATAAATATTAAAAAATATTTTTTTAAATCAAGAATTCTGGAGATTGATTTAGCAACATAAAAAACTAAAAGCCTCTATCAGAAAATAATATTATTAAAATAAAAGACAATGCACTTGCAAATATTTACAACATATTTGTATCAGACAACAGAATCTATCTTCGTTTTACAGGGAAGTCTTTGAAATCAAAACGAACAAAAACCTGTAATTTGAAATCGTGCCAAGTATTTCTTTGCATATCTACAAGGGACCAGTGGACATAGGGAAATATAGTGTCCCTGGGAAAAAAGAAATTTAAGTGAAAAAGGGACTGAAATACAGTTTTCCATCTACAACCTTTGTGAAAATAGAGTGATGGTGCTTATACTGCCGCTTAAAGTTTAAGTTGTTTTCGACTTTCCAATAGACAATTTGGTGTAAGTACCACATTTAAAAAATATGTATTCATTTTACCCATCAATTTTATTCCTAGTAAAATATCTTTAGGAAATCACTAGAGATAAATAACATACATTTTGCTTTTCTCAGCACTATTTAAAATAGCAATGTATTAAGAAGAACTCGTATAATGGCTTTTATAAGTAAATGTCATTACATCCATAAGATGGATATGTGATCATTGAAAGTGGCATAGATAATAGATATACACAGAGATGCAGAGCTGTGCTTTAGTTGATCATTAAGTGAGAACAAAAATCAGTGTGATCATAGGTACACACAAGCAGACTACGGTTTTATGTTAAGCCCAAAAATGCACAAAATGTGACGACATTTGTTATTTCTGAGCCTTTGTATTTACATGCATTTTTCTTTGCCTTCAAAGAAAATCTGTGCTTTCTACCGGAAAAGGTGTATAAAGGTCCTATTAAAAGTTTATTATCAACAGAAAGGGTTTATTGTCGTTGAAGTGATCCTGGAGAAGAGCAAGAATATTGATCTTATATACATAAAAATAATTTCTCACTTTGTGTTAAAAATATTTTTGGATGTAAAATAAGAAAAGTGAGTTAATTAAAATGTTTTTTGAGGATTGGCACATTTGGACAACTTTTGGCCTCTTCAGAAGTAAAGGGAGTATTTTTATTTGCACTTGTAGATTTTATTATGCATATATTAAGCATATACATAAGTTTTCTGTTATAGGTAGCTTTATTACATGTAATAGGTAAATGGTTTATATTAATCATGAAAATAAAAAAATATTCGTTGTGTGCTTATGAAAAAAATAAGAGCTAGCAAATATAAGTGATTATTTACTGTTTCAGAAGTATTCTTTCCTTTATATACCTTTCTTTAAAAATATTGAACTCTCCAAATGTATTTATCCACTCTTTCCATCCCTTTATTCATCACCTAGAATCTGCACATATATTATTTAGCGGACATACTGTACCCAAGATCCTTTTGTTCTCAAAGACTTCATTTTGCACAGTATGAGCAAGATGAGGAATTTTATTTATTTATTTTCTAAAGATTTTATTTTTTTAAGTTTATTTATTTATTTTTTGAGAGGGATGGGGTGGGGGTGGGGGTGGGGGCAATGGAAGGACAGAGAGAGAATCCCAAGCAGGCCCCGTGCTGAAAGCAGGAACTTTTCCAATACACTTTTCAAAGAGTCCCAGCATGGGGCTTGAGCCAGTGAACATGAGATCGTGACTTGAGCCCAGATCAAGAGCTGCACGCTTAACAGACTGAGCCACCCAGGTGCCCCAGCTTTTATCTTATTTACTTTTTAAGTGTTATTTTTAAGTGTTATTTATTGTTGAGGGTGAAAACATGAGCAGGGGGAGGGGGAAAGGGAGAGGAGGGACAGAGCATCTAAAGCAGTCTCTGCACCAGATTTTATTTTTAAGTAATCTGTATATCCATCGTGGGGCTCAAATTTACAACCCTGAGATCAAGGTCCTATGCTCTACTGACTGAGCCGGCAAGGCACCCCTAAGATGAGAAATTTTACATTGAAGTATTAGGACTTAATCTCAATGGGAAGTTTTCCTCCTTCCTTTCAAAGTTTCTGAAGATAGGAAATTGTAAAAGATAACCTTTACCTGCCCTTCTGAAATTTATGAGAGTAGTAAGTACTAATATTGATCACTGGAAATACTTGATTTTCGTACAATCTGTAGACCTCAATATTTAATAAAATGAGCTGTTCCTAGTCATTGGAATCCTGAGTTTCCTGTGGCTTAAACTTTCTTGAGAAGCAAAGTAAGAAGTCCTTAAAAAATGTTTTCCTTTTGTTAATTTAGTCCTCTTTTCCTATAATGCTTTTCAGAACTAAAATTTATTTAAGTGCCAATCATATGACTAGAACTGCAATAGACCTATTGTATATACCATCATTTCACATAATGGAAGACACCAAGATTCTATGGTGTCCCACTATTTTATATGCCAATTAGTTTTTTAAAGTCCTGCCATTTACAGTTGTAAGACATTTTGAGTTATAAATTGCATTCCAATGTCAGTGTTTGTATTAAAATGATAGTTATTACTAAACTGAGGTTTAAAATAATTGAACTGTTAACTTCGTGTGTAACAGATGGGGTTTCGTAGTTTGGTCAGGCAGTTTTGGAATGGCAGTCGGTTAGTCCACACCATTAGCCAGAAATCAAGCAAAGGACTAGACTAGTTGGAAGTAGGAATGGATGCAGGATTCTTTATCTCAGGACTTTTGAGACCTTTATCCTCCAGGATCCTAACCTTATCCATTTCATTTCAAGTATAACCCCTCTGCATGGGACACAAATAATGCTACATCTCTGTGTTTTCTAACTAGTAACTTGGGTCTTGAAATGTTCAGTTTTGTAGAAGACCCTCTATTTTCCTTTGAGGGCTATCTCCTGTACTCTGTCCCTTGAATTTTCCAAGAACCTAAGGAGCACCCTAAGACCAAAGAGACAGTCCTCTTTCACAAGTCATTTGGAGGGGAAAAAAGGACATCCTGATCATTCTACAGTTTCCTTTGATTCTGTTGCTGTGGCATTGCTGTTGAAACTGGTGCTGCAGTCAGGTCGTGATTGACCTTTACTCCCAGGATTCCCTTGCTGATCCAGAGTTTTCAGTCTTCATGGTGTTCCACACTTAGATTTCAAATCTATAAAGTTTCTTTGTTCACTGCACACGCACATATGCTCAGCAGTTATCCCAAAGCACCAGCACCCTGTTGGGGCAGCTGGGCCTCCTGGCTTTCGCCATACACCCCTGTCCCTCCACACTCAAAGACCTTATGTGGAACCCATATCTTAGCCTAGACTTTCCTTATGAGTTACCCTTTGAGGATCTTGTTTGTTTGTTTGTTTGTTTGTTTTTGCCAGAAGATGTTAGTTGGGACCATTCTAAGCTGTCAGAGAGGTTCAAATGATGCTGCAGGAAGAGATAGGACTTCCCTTTCTCCTTTGTTAGCAGATCTGTACCCCTGCCTTATTTTTGAGTAGGCTCCATGCCCAGCGTGGAGTCCAACATGGGGCTTGAACTCACGAGCCTCAGATCAAGACCCAAGCTGAGATCAAGAGTTGGATGCCCAATGGACTGAGCCACCCAGGTGCCCCTGGACCACCGCTTTAAATCCTGTGGAGCATCTTTTCTGAAGTCATGGAAGGTCTCATCTTGCCTTTCCCAAAGTAATGAGCATCACCTAAGAGGCCATGGCCTGAGAGGCCGTGTTTTGGGTATAATATCTCATTATCCTCTTATCAACCTTGTAAAATAAGGCAGTAATTTCCCTTGTTTTATAGAGGGAGATTTTGAGCCAAAGAGAAGTGGCTTCTCCAAGAACAAATAGCTATAGGTTATAGAGCTGGGACTTCTGGGTTCCAAACACTTTCCATTCTGGCAAGCGAATTCTAATTATTCTCATTTCTATTTGATGTGTATTTACTTTTGATAGAGGGAGACGGAGTACGAGCTGGGGTGGGGGGTGGTTGCAGAGAGAGAGGGAGACACAGAATCCGAAGCAGGCTCCAGGCTCTGCGCTATCAGCACAGAGCTCGACGTGGGGCTCAAAGCCATAAACCGTGAGATCATGACCTGAGCTAAAGTTGGATGCTTAACTACCCAGGTGCCCCTGGCAAGCTAGTTCTAATTTACTAAGCTAGAATGCCCTCAATTCATGACTGATTCATCTTCCTGTTTTTTTCTTCTATAAGTACAGACTTAATGAAAAGCTTCTAGAACGTACAAATATGAAGTACATGGGGTAATTAAAGTTTTGATATTTGCTCTGATATTATTTGAAATACTCTAAGAATTTGATTTATTTGGTCAATGTTTTTCATATCAGCGTTAAGATAGTAATATTATTTATCACCCTTTTTGATACATAGCAGTTACGAAATAATTTGCCGACATAAAGAAGAAATCATGCTTAAAAATTCTTTGCAAAACAGCCATCCTGGTAAGACTTTACATAGTGAATTGCTCTTGGTGGTCCTAACATAAGTAAAGTCAGAGTAAGGGTGTTTTGATAATGAAAGAACAATGAAGAAAAGAACACCAATGTGTAAATTGCATGTATATTTTTTTATTTCTTAATTTCTTTCTTTATAGTCTAATGTTCAGAATTATTTAAGAAGTTAACTGTAGGTAATTGAAAATATGAGGCAGTATTATCTGAAAAGAAATTCATTATTTTAGTCATGACCCCTAAAATACCATGTGACATCTTTGTGTAATAAATACGAAAATGCTTTGTTAACTGTTTATTTAATTTTGAGAGAGAGAGAGAGATAGAGCAGGAAAGGGACAGAGGAAGGTAGACAGAGGATCCAAAGCAGGCTCCACCACTGACAGCAGAGAGCCCAATGTGGGGCTCAAACTCGTGAGCTGCGAGATCACGACCTGAGCCAAGGTCAGATGCTTCACCAACTGAGCCATCCAGGTGCCCAGAGGAAAAAAGATTGTTAAGTTAGTACGTTTTATGTTTCCTCCATAAACATATTATAACAAATTGCACTTGTTATAAAAATGGATCTTTTATAAAATGTTTACAAATGGAGTATATTTAGTAAATATTGTTGCCTAGTGATTTGTCTCATTAAAAAATGAACCAGCCCTCAAACTGGGAATTCTACAGTACTTTCCTGGTACCATAAACAAATGGCAAATAATAAGAACTGCAAATCTTAGCTAGTGTGCAGCACTTCCAATGAGATTGTTTTTTACAGATAGCTTCCAGGAGTACCGAAGAAAAGCAATGCCTTGTTGAGAGGCATAGGTTATTTCACATATTGTCTCAACAAGGTCTCACCATTATCATCTTCACTCCTCATAAATCAAGACAGAATGAGAGGGGCGCTTGGGTGGCTGTGTTGGTTAAGTGTCCAACTCTTGATTTCAGCTCAGGTCATCATCATCTCACAGTTGGTGAGTTGGAGTCCTGTGTCAGACTTCTCTGTCGGGCTCTTTGCTGACAGCTCAGAGCCTGTGTGGTATTTTCCCTTTTCCTTCTCTCTCTGCCCCTCCCCTGTACATGCATGCTCTTTATTTCTCAAAAAAATAAACATTTAAAAACAACAACAACAACAACAACAAATCCAGAATGAGATATGTTGACTTCATTAGAACAATGTTTTCTTCTGTTTGTTGAAGAATTGTCATGACACTGTAATTTTGTTAGAATAAGATACTCTTTTGCCATTAGTCAAAATTTTATCTTCATAAGTATTCAAATAGGGCAACTTGGGCTCCAGAAATTATAATAACAGCACAAAGATGTTTCACAATCACACACACACACACACACACACACACACACACACACACAAATGCCCCTGTTGCTCCCTAGTTGTGGCACCTAGTGCACTGTACAATCTGAAAAGTAGGAAGAAAGCTTTAACTTGGCAGACTGTTACCAAAGAACTTCTGTAGGTTAGTTTTGGAAGTTACAGGAAAGGCAAAAATAGAACAGACAGCGTTTTGATCATTAAGCTGGTCATAACAGAATAGAGCTGTCCATGCGGTTTTTGAAACAGAAAAGTTTCTGTGGTTTTTAAAAATAATTTTCAAAGGAATCATTTTTATTCATGTCCATTTGTTCACTTCACAAGTAACTCTTAAGTGCCTGTTAGCTACTAAGTGTTATCCTATTGTTGTAGAATACAAACATTCAAAAACCAGTCTCTACACCCCAGGAGTTGTTGTTACCACTGCCATTTGTATTATTTACTCTATTTAGTGCTTACTAGGTGCCAGAGTCTCATAGAGCTTATAATTATCATTGTTATTTTGTATTGGCATTTGTTCCAGTTACCGTAAGTTCCCGGTGAGGAATCCGAGTTTTCAAGGACTGGGTAGAATCTGCAATAAGCATGCAGAGTGAGGAGTTCAGTTTGCCAGGTAGAGAGGCAGAAGGACCAACATTTGTATGTTTGACAATGTTTGTAAACTATCACGATTACGTGTTTGGCGGAGTACACAGCAGTGCAGAGGCGAAGGTGTCCGAGTGAACTTAGCAGGATTTATGAGCAGTTGGGTTTTGCTGGTAGAAAACGTGTGCTATGGGAATGGTTGGGAATGAGGTGAATACCTAGGTAAGACAAGCTTATGGAAGTTTGTTAGTGCTATAGAAAGGAGTAGATCTTACCCGATAGGCCTTGGGAAATTTCTCTGGTAGAATGCTTTTAGCGGCAAATGATAGGTGACTTCTAACAGTGACTAAAACTGCAGGAACCAGAAATGTTTTGATGGTTCAGTGATGTCATCAGGATCGCAGTCGTCTCTTGTTCAGTTTTGGAGTTGGTGGTATTTTTATTTCTCCTTTCCAGGGTGGCTACTTAGCAACAGCTCCAGGTATCATATTCTCACGTGGCAACATCCAGTGGGTGGGAAGGACTGCTTTTCTTTAGGTGTTTCTTTTCACGAGGAAGAGGCTTGCAGTAGACTTCCTCTAACATTTTAAAGACTAGGTTACATCACATACTCATTCCTAAACTGTTCCCTGGTAAATCAGGTACTGTGATTGGCTTAGAATAATCCTTTCTCTTTTTGAAGCCGGGGTGAGGCCACCTTCTCTGTGTATGGAGACAATAAATATCCAAATAAAGTTGTGATTCTCTAGCAAGAATGAAGACTATGGAATGGCTCTTAGCGAGGGAGCCAGCAGTATTTGATGCAGGGATTTTGGAGAATTTGAAGCAGAAGACTAATAAGATTAGATTTGAGTTAGGACACTCTGGTTATGGCATAAAATGCAGATCACCAAGCCTTTTTCCTAAAGAGTCAGTGAATATTTTAGGTGATGTGGTTTCTCAGCTCTGCCCTTGTAGTGTGAAAGCAGCCATAGCAATATGTAAGTGAAGACATGGGGCTATGCCCCAATAAAACATTATTTACAGAATCAGATGGCAGGTTGGATTTGGCCTGTGGCCATAGCTTGCTGAACCCTCATATGGAGGATAGGTTATAGGAAACCACATAAAGAGACTGGGACGCAAAGGAAGCTCTTGTTTTGTTAGCCTAGTATTAGTCCATTGTGAAACTTTCAGCTGTGTAGATTGAAAACGTCAGGGGGTTCAATTTATTCCATTAATATTTTTTTTCAGGGCCTTGTGTCTTTCTCATTTGTTTTGCTTATTTTTTTATTCATTTAAGAAATAACAATAATATATGGTGGCTTTTTTTCCCCCTGCAAAAATCATCAGTTAAGAACTCATGTTTGACTAGGGCACGGGCAGGGAAAAGATAAAGCAGAGACCGAAACAGTATAGTAATACGAATCTGTGATTCCTGAATATAAAAAGTTAGGGGGTGAGAGAGAACTCTCAGAAGACTCAGAAGTTTCCAGGTTGTGTGCCAGCATTTAAATTGGACATGAAAAATGTGTAGGACTTTATCAGATGAACAGAGGAGAGCAGCAGGAATGAGGACACAGTAATTATGACTTTTTGATTATTTTGGCAATGACTGCCTTTAATAGGTGTACTATATTTTTAAGTTTCTAAGGAATTAAGGAAAAGAAACAAACAAAAAACTATAATCAGTAGTATGATTTTATACTAGGTCTGATAGTTCTGTTTTTTCTAGAACAATCCCTGTTACTTCGTTTGATTCCTATCTGCCAGAAAAGTGAACTAAGCCCTAGTTAGTTGGAAAAATTAACTGATTTTTCATATTTGAGAGGAACTTGTGTATGGTAGAACATAGCGGCAACCACCAGGATTCTCTCTTTTTTTTTTTTTTTCTGAGTAAAATAGGATTGTTGCTTGTTTCACACTTTCTGACATCATGATTTCATCTATTCCTTTTAAACCTTTCTTCAAAAGGATATATAGGAATGTAGGAATTTTCCAGGCAAATACCAAGAAAAAGAGATTCCAGGAAAGGTATTCTGTGACATAACCTTCTGACTGTAACCACGTGTATGACATCAACCCAAATAATAAAATTTCATATAATGAGTCGTGATAGAGGCACCACAACGACACCCAGATTTGATTATTCACTGGAAGATCTCACAGGACTCAGCATATAGTTGTTGCCTATGGTTTGTTATGGGGACAGGCTAGAAAGGCCAATCAGCACAGAGAAAAGGTGCATGGGGTGAAGTCCAGAGTAGACCAAGCACGACTTCCAGTAATCCTATCTTTATGGAGTTAGCAGGATGTGCTTAATTCCCCCAGCATCAAATTAGGACAGCACAAGTGAAATGTCTGCCAGTACGAGGCTTATGGATACTCAGTGCCCGAGGTTTTCATCAAATGCTAAGCACATAGGCATCTTCTCCTTAGCATGTCCCAAAATTCCAGGTTTCCAAAAAGAAATCAAGTGTACGGCCTTAAACACACTGATTTTACCAACACTTAGGCACAGTGAGCTTCTTTTACCAAGCTAGGGAATGGTGGAAACCTTCCTTAAATCCAAGATCCCAGGGAAAATCCATGGGCCAGTAATTCAAGTAGGATATTCTGAGGGTAGCCGTCTTTGGCCTGCTGGATGAAACCTTTTCTGCATAGGAATTACAGCCCTCAATTCATTTTTGGTGGTGTCTTAAAATTTTATTTTAATAGCAAGTAATATGATGGTTAACATGGTACTGGTTTCAGTTTATTCATCCATATGAAGTAGGTATTTGTGCAAAAAAGACTAGGGCAATATTAGGTCATTATCATCTTTTTTTTATGTGATTAAGCTTTCATTATGATTCTTAGATACGATCAGCATAACGATTTTTGATTTAAAATTAGAATAAAATCTCAATTATATGGAAAACCCCGGTTTGATTCATATAGTGCTGAATCCCTGTTTATAGTTATATTTGGTCATATTCATCAATCGTTTTCTTGCCTAAGTACACAAATAACTTGTATTTTTGTATTTTGCTTTATGTATTTTCATATACTTCCATATGGGAGACAGTACCCCTATTGTGTTACTTTGATCTCCATCTTAATGCTCAAGGTGACTGTATCATGGTTAATATATGCTAAGAGTAGGTTCAATGGATACCGTGTTTGGTTGTTGTACTTTGTTTGATTGTTTTTTACATTTAATGAGCCTTATTTTTTCAGCAGTTTTAGATTCACAGCAAAATATAATAGAAAGCACAGAGAGTCTCCATATACCATACCATGCACCCGTACACGCCTAGCCTCCCCTGTTGTTAACATCTTGCATGACAGTGGTCCATTTTTAGTAGTAATTTTTTTTCAGTTCCTTTGTTTAGTTTTGAGTGACAGAGCATGTAGGCGTGTGAGCAGCCAAGGGGCAGAGGGAGAGGGGGGAAAGAATCCTGTGCTGTCAGCACAGACCCTGATGCAGGACTTGATCCCATGAACTGTGAGATCATGACCTGAGCTCAGATCCAGACATGGACGCTGAACCAATTGAGCCACCCAGGCACCCTGACAAGAGTGGTGCATTTTATATGGACACTAACTCATCATTTTCAGGCCAAGTCTCTAATGTGCATTAGCGTTCAGCCTTGGTGTTATACATTCTATGAGTTTTAACAAATGTGTAATGATGTGAATCCACCTTTGTGGTATCGTGTGAAAGAGTTTCACTGCCTTAAAAGTCCTCTGTGCTTGGGCGCCTGGGTGGCTCAGTCGGTTAAGTGTCCGACTTTGGCTCAGGTCATGATCTCGTGGTTCACAAGTTCGAGACCCACGTCAGGCTCTGGAATGACAGATCAGAGCCTGGAGCCTGCTTCCGATTATGTGTCTCCCTCTCTCTCTGACCCTCCCCCCATTCATGTTCTGTCTCTAAAATAAATAAACGTTAAAAAATTTTTAAAAAGATGGGGCGCCTGGGTGGCTCAGTCGGGTAAGCATCCGACTTCGGCTCAGGTCACGATCTCGCGGTCTGTGAGTTCAAGCCCCGCGTCGGGCTCTGAGCTGATGGCTGGCTCAGAGCCTGGAACCTGCTTCTGATTCTGTGTCTCCCTCTCTCTCTGCCCCTCCCCCGTTCATGCTCTGTCTCTCTCTGTCTCAAAAAATAAATGAAAAACATTAAAAAAAAATTTTTTTAAAAAGAGTCCTCTGGGCTGTGCCCCTATTTCCCTACATTCACCCCAACTCTTACCTCCATAGTCTTGCTCTTTCGAGAGTGTCATATACTAACAATCTTACAGTGGATATCGTTGAATGTTTAGAAAATTAAATTTCCTCACTAATTGAATGTAGGCATTCAAGATATTCTTTGCCCTTTGTTTTGTTTTGTTGCTCATCAGTAGAGGATCTGATGACATAGGCCTTTCATGAAAAAAAGCATGATTTCTCTAGATGTGTGTCACCTAATGGGGAGGGTTGAGGAAAATGACATCATGAGCCACTACATAGCACTAACATTGGGATCATCCTCTGTGATGTTCAGTGGGTCTAGATAGACTCTCTAGCAATGGAAGGAGACAGTCTCGAGAAGTTAGAACTTTATCAAATTGGAATGCCAAATTCTTTCTACTTACCTTGCCATTGGAAATAAGGCCAGGGAGAGTCTGTGTGCTATGATTTGGCCATGCTGCAAAGTAAAATAGGTATGGAGCACATTTGTGCGGTGTTGTTTCATCCTAAAACTGAACACTCTCTACTAAACGGCTGGGGAAGTTCTGCTGTGTTACAGCAAAATAAAAAAACTCTCTTTTAACTTCTCTAGGAGTGGAAGTCCAGAAAAATTATGGTAGTTGCAGTTTGAAATTGTCAGCTTGTGATAATCATTCTCCTAACAACAATATTTTCCTCCAGTGTCATAGAGTCGGTCAGTGATGGCCATTGTAAACATCAGTTCACCTGTAGGTGTCAAATTCTGTAAAACCCATTCTTGCTTTTGGTCAATATAGAGAGAAAGTAAGATTTCTTAGTGCTTTAAGCCTATGAATGGTATAATAACCATTCAGTGTAGTGTGGTTTCCAGGTGTGGTCCCAAAGCAACACTTTTTCACAAATCATAAGCCGTACACTTGTAATTTCCTCTATTTTTCGATGGTTGATTTAACATGTATTTTGCTTTCTTCTTTAGGATCAGATGAGAATGCTGAGGAAGATTCTATAACCAGGTAGGATTTTTGTGGATTTGTAAAAATGACATTTGCTGGGGCACCCGGGTGGCTCAGTCGGTTAAGATTGTGACTCTTGATTTCAACTCAGGTTTGTGAGTTCAAGCCCCACGTCGGATTTTGCGCTGACAGCCTCCTTGGGATGTCTTTCCCGATTTCTGTGTGCACTCACTCTCAAAGTATAAAGGAATGAAATGAAATGAAATGAAATGAAATGAAATGAAAAATGAAAGGAAAGGAAGTGAAATGGATGAACGGAAAATTATGTGTTTCCTAAGGGAACGCAGAGAACAAAAGCAGTTGTTGTGTGTTCTACCCTGGACAAGACACTATATCCTATGCATAACATCTCTTAAGTATATAGGCATTGCATAGCTTTGCAAAATAGCTGTGTTGTTGTACCCTAATTTTTATTAGTTTGGCAACTGTGGTTCAGGGAGGTTGATGACTCGACCCTGATTCCATAGTTAATGGGTAGCTGAGGGGCTTGCCCGTCAGCCTGTGTAGCTTCCACATCCATTCTCTGGTTCCTCAGCAGCACTGAGATGAAGATATAGGTCCTAGGGCAGATCAACTCAGAATGTCAAAGCTAATCATGTCGGAACTCTAATTTAGGGTTTTCTTAAGAAACCAGGTTAATGCAAGCATTTGCCCTTATATATTTGAGCACTAGTGCTAACAAAATAATTAGGCAGTGGTAACTAGTCCCTTGTTTTTACCATCCGAGATTTTAGGGTGGATGTCAGCTATGGCCATGGTGTTAAGGCTTTTACATAATAAGCAAGATGTCGTCAGGCAGCTCCTTAGATGTGGTGATATCTCCTCTTATTGAGACAAATGAGTTTTCTGTAAGGGAAGGGTATCTAGTTGTAGACCATGTTACGTTAATTAAATTCAGTCTCTATCTCAAGGATATTGCTAGGATATTTCAAGGATTCTCTGTTGCCTAAGTTCCCAGTCTGGTTTCCCTTTGGACTTGTACCCTTGACTAGTTGTAGGAAGCTTTTTCTTTTTTTGGAGATTTTTTTCCCCATGACATTTCTGTACCGTGTTTTTGCCTTTTGACTTTCTTCTCTGGGTTTCTTGGTATTTCTTTTTTTTTTCCCCATTAATATTTCCCCTTCTCCCAGCTAAGGACTCTCCATTTTTCCAGAGGCCAAATCAAAAGTACTTACAGTCTCAAGATTTAGGGAACCTCAGAGATTAATTCATCAAAATACCCTCTGGTAATTCAACCTCTGTTTAACCTCCTTGCCGAATGGTTGCTTACGTGGACAGTTTGAAACTCAAAAGAGATTGAAGTGACCTAGTGGGATATGATAAGTGACAGAAATGAGATTTAAATTCGGGTTTCTTTCTTTCTTTCTTTCTTTCTTTCTTTCTTTCTTTCTTTCTTTCCTTCATTTCTTTCTTTGTTTTTTGCCTTCATCTTGCAGACAAATATTTTAATACTAGAAATCTGGGGAGTGGGTCTAATGAATACAATGAAGGAGGGTAAGACTCGAATTAGCAGATGAGATCAGGTTACAAGAAGAACACTGAGTTGGATAGGAACAAGAGTTGTAGGAAAGATGTCAGAATATGGGGGTTTATGCCAAGTGAGATAAAGGTGAATGACAGGAATGAAGGACCCAGGATTCGGGGAGTTGTTTAGAAAGACTTATTCAAATAGAGAGGTCAAGAGGGTCGTGACCAGGTTTCTGTTTTTGTGTGTTTTGGTTTCATCGAAGGTGCGAGCATACCTCAGATTTTCTGATGAGAGGGATTAAAAATCATTTGAGCTGCTAGGAAAAGTCTGTTTACAGCAAATAGAAATATGATATCATCGACGTCCACCCCAACTTACGGAGGATGGCTTAGATCCTCTCAAAGAATTGGGGTTGGGGGTGTAGATTCTGAACTACAGAGATGTATGGCCTAAGGCAAGCTGTCTCCTCACTCCACCTCTTTTCCTAAATCTGTGATGCCCTTCCCATGTACTTGTAGGGCTGGGCAGGGGTAGGACTGACTTGTCAAATCAGTAAGGGAGCTTCATCTGGATCGGTGATAACATGCCTATATTGAGGTGACTGTGTGGATGACTGAGACTCCCAATTATCTTGTTCTCCAGGAGCAGGACATGGCTCCTACCCTCAGTCATTTGAGCCCATCCTTGTTGTAGGAGTGTATGGCTTCATAGGCTAAAGATTGAAAGGTTAGGGAATGCCACAGAACCGTGCCAAAGAGTGATGTAGGAGTGGGAGCTCATAGGGAAGAAAATATTCACGCAGCGTATAGAGAAATAGAGGCACAACTACTAGGACCGTTTTGATCACAGTCTCTCTCCTTGGGTAGATGAATGCCCCTGAAGGCTTGGAATGTCTTGCTATTTATTATGGACCTATATAAGGCAAGACCAGTGTAGGAACAAAGTTGGCCTTGGGAACTTTTAATCTTTTAATCTCTAGTTAGTATGACCACTCATAACATAGAAACCTAAACTTTGATATATTTACTTAAACAGAGGTCTACCTCACACACAATGTAATATGTGATGCAACAACTCTGGTGGACCACCATGCTCGCCATAAGTGTAGCACCCATCTGGTAGAGTATGATGCTATTACGATACCACTGACTAGATTCCCAATGCTGTACCTTTGAGCCTTGTGATTTATTCATTCTATAACTGGAACCCTGAACTTCCCTCTCCCCTTCACCCATTTTGTCCATCCCCCCACCTCCCCTCCCTTCTGGCAAGAGTCAATTCTCTGCTTTAATGGGGCTGTTTCTGCTTTTTGTCTGTTCATATATTCCCCATTTTACATTCTACACAGAAGTGAAATCATATAGGATTAGTCTTTCTCTGTCTGACTTATTTCACTTAGCCTCAAACCATCTAGGTATATCCATGATGTTGCAGATCTCATTCTCTTCTATAGCTGCGTAATATTTCATTGTGTGTGTGTGTGTGTGTGTGTGTGTGTGTGTGGTCTCTTCATGTATTGGTGGACACTTGGGTTGCTTCCGTATCTTGTCTATTGTAAATAATGCTATAATAAAGATAGGGGTGCATATATCTTTTCAAATGAGTACTTCCATTTCCCTTGGGTAAATAAATACCCGGTAGTGGAATCACTGGATCCTATGGTATCTGTGTTTTTAATTTTTTGAGGCCCCTCCATACTGGCTTTCACTGTGGCGATACCAATTTACATCCCATGGCCGGTGCACAAGGGTTGTTTTTTCTCCACACCCCGAGCAACCCTTGTAGTTTCCTGTGTGTTGAAACTGAGCCATTCTGACAGATGTGAGGTGAGAAGTCATTGTGGTAACGTTTATACATTTAATATTCAACCATTTCAGAGCATTCCCTGCTTGTCATACTTGGTTATGGAAACTCAGACTGGGTCTTTCCTGGAGATTTCACAGGTTAGCAGAGGTGGAGTCAAAATAGAGAACTGAAAGCTTTTTTTAAAACAGGGTCCAAATTGTGAAAGACCTGCACTCTGGAAACCGTAAAACACTGATGAAATAAATTGAAGGTGACAGAAAGAAAGAGAAAGACATCCGATGCTCACAGATGGGAAGAATACATATTTTTAAAGTGCCTACACTACCCAAAGCCATCTACAGATGTCATGCAATCCCTATCAACATACCAACAGCATTTGTCACAGAGCTAGATAAACAAGCCTAAACGCTGTATAGAACCACAAAAGACCTTGAATGGCCAAAGCAGTATTGCAAAGAGGAAAACTGGAGGTATCGCAATCTCAGCTTTCAAGTTCTATTCCAAAGCTGTAGTAATCCAAACAGTATGGTGGGTACTGGCATACAAAATAGCCTCATAGCTCAGTGGACTAGAACCGCAAACACAGACATAAATCCACCACTGTATGGTCAGTTCATCTTCCACAAACAGCAAAGACTATCCAGTGGGGAAAGGCAGTCTCTTCACCAAATGGTGTTGGGTAAACCGGACAAGCCACATTCAAAAGAATGAACCTGGGTCAATTTCTGTACCATACACACAAATAACCTCAAAATGAATTACAGACCTAAGTGTGAGACTTGAAACCATAAAAAAAAAAAAAATCCTTGAAGAGAGCACAGCCCGTCATTTCTCTGACTTTGGGTGTAGCAACATTTTACTAGTTATGTCTCCTGAGCCAAGGGAAATAAAGCAAGAATAAAGTTTGGTGGACTACATTAACCTACAAAGCTTTCGCACAGTGAAGGAAACCGTCAAAACTAAAAGGCATCCTCTAGGATGGGAGAACATATTTGCAAATGTTTTTCAAATCCAGTAAAGGGTTAGTATCTACAAAGGATAAAAAATTGATATCAGTAAGTATCCTCCCCTCCAAAAAAGCCCAGTTTAAAAATGAGCAGAAGACATAACCAGACATTTTTCCAAAGACAATATACAGATGGTCAACAGACACATGAAACAATGCTCCCCCAAAAAACAGTGAGATATCACGTCACACCTGTCAGAATGGCTACACTCCATGACACAAGAAGCATGTGTTTGCGAGGATGTGGAGACAAAGGAAACCTCTTGCACTGTTGGTGAAAATGCAAATGCAGCCCCTGTGGAAAACAGTATGGAGGTTTCTCAAAAAATTAATAACAGAACTCTCCTATGATCCAGTAACTACTGGATACTACCGAAGATAATACAAAAACACGATTTCCATGGGGCACATGCACCTCTGTGTTTATTTCAGCATTATTTCCAATAGCCAGCGCAAGCGTCCATGGACAAATTAGTGAACGAAGAAGAAGTTCTATATGTATGTATGTGTGTATATATGTATACACACACACACACACACACACACACACACACACACACACACTGGAATATTACTCAACCATGAAACAATGAAATCTTGCCATTTCAATGCCCTGGATGGAGACTGAGAGTAGTATGTTAAGGAAAATCAGGGAAAGCCAAATACCATGTGATGCTAATCATGAGCACTTAAGAAGCAAGAAATGAGCAAAGGGAGAAAAAAAAGGGAGAGGCAAACCAAGAAATGGGCTCTTAACTGCCGAGAACAAACATGGTTCCCAGAGAGAAGGTTAGTGGTGTGAGGGCTGAAAGAGGTGATGGGGATGAAAGAGTGCCCTTGTCATGATGAGCACGGGGTGAGTATGGAGTTGGTGAATCACTATATTAATAAACTAACACGGGATGCTATTATTACTGGAATTAAAATAAAAGTTAATGGGGGCGCCTGGGTGGCGCAGTCGGTTAAGCGTCCGACTTCAGCCAGGTCACGATCTTGCGGTCCGTGAGTTCGAGCCCCATGTCGGGCTCTGGGCTGATGGCTCGGAGCCTGGAGCCTGTTTCCGATTCTGTGTCTCCCTCTCTCTCTGCCCCTCCCCCGTTCATGCTCTGTCTCTCTCTGTCCCAAAAATAAATAAACGTTGAAAAAAAAATGAAAAAAAAAAATAAAAAAATAAAAGTTAATGAAAATACCAGAGGACAACTTTTAATGATACCAAGAATCGTGGTTTAATACACAGATAGCTGACCTTTCACTTAACTTTTTAAATTTTCTTTTGAAATAAATGAACATGTTTTTGTTGCATATTTCTGCTCTAAAGGCTTTCTAAGAAACCTGGCCCTGATGATTCATGGCCTACATCATCTAGCCAAGTCTTACATTTTGGTACCAAGGTAAAGTACTCTCCTGTGAAACTCACTTTCCTGCTCTGAATTGAGTTTTCTCCCTTATGTACTCTGAAAATTTAAGAGGAGCCTGTGTATCATCATTTTATGTGTGTCATGGAAAGTTAGCAAGAAAAACACCACTTTACAGATACATGACGTGTTGAATGATTTGTTTTGTTTTCTTTTCTTTTGTTGTACTTTGGTAAATCCTACAGGTGGAGGCTGATAAAAGAATGGGCTTGAAAATATATAATGACCGTCAAATTATATTAGGAAAAGCTTTCCCATAGTGGAGGAAATGTGACATTTGGTTAAGGATAAGGATTCTTACTGTGATAGTAACATGACTGATAATACTCATGCCTAAATGAAACCTGATTGGGTCCAAGTATCTATTGTAGGTTTCCCCCCGCCCCAGGCAAGTTTAATTTTGGTGAGATACAGGATTTTCCTTTGGCTCTATCCTTTGTTCTACATTTAGACTAAAATCATATTAGAAAATGTAGAAATTTAGGTGTTTACATTATTTCTCAACATTTACGTTACAAAGGTGTTCCCCTGTAGTTTTGAAATAGCTCCATGAAGAGTAAGTTAAAATGGTGCATCTTCCCGAAGAATATGTATTTTGCTGAAAAGAGTAGCTCTATGAGCAGAAGCTCTTCATAGCCAAGTTGTCAAATTTCTAATTTCAGAAATCTTTCATACTGTAGCTTTGAAAACTATCTCCTCCTAGTCCTTGTGTCAGATTCTAAAATTTAAAGTTTCAGACATCTGATACTTATTTAAATATTCATTTCAAAGCCCCAAATCATTATAAGCTACTGCAGGTTAGGAAACACAATTGTTTGACTCCTGGAGCTCCTAGAATAAAGTCTTGTTTGGAAGAAGCAATGTCATAGGTTTTGAATGTGAATAAATGAGTAGAGAAATGGAATTCCATAGAATGGAGTTTGAAAAGTCACAAAATACGCATGATATATCACAATTAAATATGTGAATTTAAAAAGTTAGGCTTCAGTTTATATTCCGTTTTAGTGTTTAATACGTATAAACGCAAATGAATTCTATTGAGGAAATCAGGAATTACATAAGAAAGAAGGTTACAGTATATTTTTAGTATCCTCCCATTGTGAGCATAGAATTGCAGAGAAAAAGTCCTCAGCCTTTGTTTTTTTAATCCCATCTGTGTCCCATTACATACATCCTTTGAAGGTTCACATTTCTTCCTAGAATTCTCATTCCCAATTCTTTCTCCATAGTGAAAGTTGATGTGTTAGGAACCTCTCTTTTTCTGTTCTTTTGTTAGTCTAGTAATAATTTATAGCTTTTAGGAAGTGATACATGCCAGTAATTGAGCAATTTATTTTATACTGAAAAAAATTAAATTCTTTATTACAGTACTTATAACCAGATAACTGTAGTGTGATAAAAGTCAGTATTATTAGGGATATACTGTGAATCAAAGCCTCTGTTTTATGTATAGGTTATATATATATATATATATATATATATATATATATATATATCTTTCAAAGGTTTAAAAGAGACTACTGTTCATACTATATTCCCAATCCTACTTATGTACCTGTTGAAAAATGTATGTTGTTTCCACTTACCTTATTTTGCTCACATTTCTGCTTTTCTTCCTTGTCTTAAGCTCATGCTTCATTGGTTGGTCATGTCTGTTTTTTTTTTCCTTTTTTCCTCTTCTCCCCCCATGCTTTTTAAGATATTTTTGATGTTTTTAAGTTTATTTATTTTGGAGCGCACGAGAGAGACAGAGTGCAAGCGGGTTAGGGTCAGAGACAGAGGGAGACACGGAATCCAAAGCAGGCTCCAGGCTCCGAGCTGTCAATAAAGAGCTCAATGTGGGGCTGAAACCCACAAACCGTGAGACCATGACTCATGAGCTGAAGTTGGACGCTGAACTGACTGAGCCACCTATGTGTTCCCACCACCATGCTCTTTTTTAATGGTTTACCCCTACTCTATGTTTCCTTGCAGAAAACATTTCTTTAGTGTCTGTTCTTTTAGTATATCAATTTCTGTCAACTCCATTGTCAACATATTGGTTATGGAATTCTACTGTCTGTGTGTGGTTTTCATCCATGACTCATTGCCCCACAAGGTTTATTATTCTTTTTCTCTTTCTTGGAAGGAGCTGAGCTAAATGTTTTTGTAGTGTTTGTATTTCTCTTGGAAAGGGAGGGAGAGAGAGAGAGAATGAGCAAGTGCTAGTAAGGAGGGGCAGACAGAGAGGAAAGGAGGGAATTTCAAGCAAGTTCCACGCTGTCAGCACAGAGCCCGATGTGTGGCTTGAACCCCACTAACCGTGAGTTCATGAACTGAGCTGACATCAAAAGTTGGTCACTTAACTGAGTGAGCCACCCAGGCGTCCCAGAAGGAGCTACATTTAAACAGTCATATTTGTCTTTAGTGTTTTGAGAAACAGAAGCCACTTAAACTGTTTGCAATTCCAACTTACCGACATAAGATACTACTGAAGAGTACGTTTGTATATTTTCTCTTACAAGAGATAGTTCATACCAGTCTAAATCATGCAAACACTTCACAAGATAACATATTTAAATTTCTTAGTGTTAGTTTTTTCAACATGCTTTCAATTACCTAAGGTTCAATGTTTATCTGAGATTACTTTGGTAAAGTATTTACCCGATATTAATCAGTTACAGGTACGGCGAGTAACATTTGGGACTACTTATGAGATCTCTTGTAATCCTCACCACATAAGGAAATGGAGACTGGTAATAAATAGTAAACAGCATAACTGAGATGTGAATCTACATTTGAATGATTCCAAAGCCTGTGTTCCTTGTGTAATGGTGCTCATTTGGTAATGGTGAATATTACAATGATTTTATCGAATTGGATTCTTGTAATCCTTAAAGCTATTAATTCTTTTCTAGAATGTCCCGAAATCACGCATAGCAAAGCTCCTGCATTCTTCTTGGCAATTCATTAAAACCAGTAAGCTATTGGAAGACTTGTATTATTCACTAATTCTTGTCCATTCTTGTGTTATTCACTAATTTGAAGTTACAGATATTTTCATGTCCTCTTTACTTTGTTTTCTACTAAGTGAGCCCAAAACGTGGCACTATGAAACCAGAAGATGGAATCTTATCTGAGGACAACAATCCTCATTCTGAAAATAAAGATATGGCTGAAACTCTTTCCAAACCACCAGTCAGAGTTTATGGCGATCCTCTTCCTGTTTTACCATCATCTAAATCTCTTCTGAAACCTTCCCTCAAGACGTTAGCTGTCCTTGGTCTTGCAAAGGTTAAGTTGTTTTGTTTTATACTGCCCCACCCCTCACCATCCTCTTGCTCTTTATAATGATGAAAAGGATCTTAGGAAGAAATGGATCTTAGAAATCAGTGTAATGACAACAGAGAGGAAGGTACAGGATTGAAATTTAGAAAGTTTGGTGGGAGTAGACAATTCTCGGGTATGCCTTTATGGAAGCAAAGAAGGAGAAGGCAGCTGGAAAGAATAGCTAGATGCATATGAAGATGAGGAGGGGGGTGAAGGGGAAGAATTCATTTTAGAAGGGCGAGATGAACTTAAAGTATGAAGAGTTGAGGGAATGTATCATAAAATCACAGCAGCAATAGTGGGATTAAGGCAGAGCAGATGCTCTCTAAATTATAAAATGTGGGAGGAAATATTTTAAGTGCAAATTAAGAAAAAAAAAAGCCAGGTAACAACCAAAAAATTCTTAGACTTTTCTGAATGACTTACAGCTGATTTCTGTGAAGAACTGGAAGAAATTTTTGCCCTTACGTTTCAGTTTAATAAAGGTGATATCCTAGATTTAGTTTAGCAAAACCTGTGTTTCTAAGGAATGCAAAGTGAAATCTGTTTTAGTCCATACCAGGTTGATTGCGAATTTTCACTTTTTGGCTATTGTCTTTCTTGGGGTTTCTAAGGTAACTTACCGTGTGGAATAATCTTGGTATATTTTAGGTGTTTTTGAGTAGAAAGAGAGGAAATAAACATTTATTCTTTTCATTAAGTAAAATTTCTGGTGATGTAAATAAGGTTTTTTATCCGTGAAATGAAAAACTAAATTTGAAGCTGCAACACTGAATTTGTTTTTTGTTTTTTAGCTTATTTATTTATTTTGAGAGAGAGAGAAAGCAGGGTAGGGACAGGGAGAGAGGGGAGAGACAGAGAGAATCCCAAACAGGCTCTTCATTGTCAGCACAGAGCTCGACGCATAGCTCAGACTCACAAACCGGTTTGGGAGATGACGACCTGAGCCCAAATCAAGATGCTTAACTGCCTGAGCCACCCAGGTGCCACTTAATCTGCCACACTCTGAAAGAAAAAATATATAAAATATGTTTTCTGCATTCTGATTTATCTTTTTTTAATTTTAAGTTTTCACCTGTTTATGTATTTTGAGAGAGAGGGAGTAAGACAGAGGCAGAGAGAGAGAGAGAGAGAGAGAGAGAGACAGAATCCTAAGCAGGCTCTGTGCTGCTAGTGTCAAACCTGACACAGAGCTTGAATAACCTGAGCCAAAATCAAGTTGGACATTTAACCAGCTGAGCCACCCAGGTGCCACTCTTTTTTTAATAGTATCTGCATAGAATAGACACATACACACATTCCAAATGAATGAACTCAACATGTATAAATTTTTGTCTAATATGAACTCTTTGTCATGACAGAATCATAAGGCAGGAAAGGCTGCCAAGGGGGTATGCAAAATTCGTTGTAGGAGGTGATATTTACTTTTTTGAACATTTCTGACTATAGATACATTTTTAAAAGAATATTTATTTATTTTTGAGAGAGATGGAGCATGAGCGGTGGAAGGGCAGAGAGAGAGGGAGACATAGAATCTGAAGCAGGCTTCAGGCTCTGAGCTGTCAGCACAGAGCCTGACACGCGGGGCTCGAGCTCAGGAACCATGAGATCGTGACCTGAGCCGAAGTCAGATGCTTAGCCAAATGAGTCCCCCAGGCACCCCAAGATACATTTTATATTATTCACGGGAATCTTTAGTATTCATAGTTGTTCAATTTAGCATGTAAATTCTTTCATGTCTAAAACTGAGAAAGACTGCTGAGTTGATTTTTTTTTTTTTTTGGTCCCTATCTTCTTTCCTCCTGGGAATGTTCAGTCTTCCTTGGTAATCAAACATGTATTGGAAGACTTTAAAATCTTCAAATTGGATGATCATAAATATATTAGTTGCTTAATGCTAGATTCCTTCTCGGGTCCTTAACCACCTTCCTATATGGTGTAGACAGGAAATTAGAGTTCTTCATATGCTGTTTCCAGTGGAATAATAAAACTATATGAAGTTTAAAATCGGTTTTTATATTTTTCTTAGACATCGTGGTAGTCCTGGAAAATGGCTCAAAATTCTGTAATCCTGTATTTCTCTTCTATACTTTAAATCTTGTCCCTTAAGATTAACTTTTTCATTCGTTTTACTATTTTTTTTAATGTTGATTCTTGAGAGAGAGTGAGGGAGCATATGAATCGCAAGCCGACTCCATGCTTCGTGTGGACCTGACGCAGGGCTTGATCCCACAGCCTTGGGATCATGACTCGAGCTGAAACTAAGAGTTGGATGTTCAACTGACTGAGCCACCCAGGCGTCCCTAGATTAATTTTTTTAAAAAGCAGTATTCTTATAAAATACTGAATTAGTGTTTCACAATTAAACCATTTTATGACTCTTAATGCCATTCATTACAGAAATGACTATTTGTGTATATTAGTAAAAGCATATTTTACATCCTTAAATCTACTGTTGAAATATGGAGTTGAAATCTTGAATCTCATGTTTTTTCCCCTGTTTTTGTGATTGTATTATTTTTACTCCTTAAGAATATTTTTAGTGTTTGTCTATTTTTGAGACAGAGAAAGTGAGGGAAAAGGGGAGGGGTAGGGAGAGGGTACAGAGGGTCCAAAGCTGGCTCTGTGCTGACAGCAGAGAGCCTGATGCGGAGCTCGAAGTCATGAACCAAGAGCTCATGACATGAGCCAAAGTCAGAGACTTAACTGACTGAGCCACCCAGGCGCCCCTCCCCTGTTTTCATTATTATTCTTTATTTATTCTTTATTTTTATTATTTTACAATTTAGTGTCCAGTTAGGGAATATATAGTGTGTACAGTGTAGTCTTGGCTTCGGGAGTAGATTCCCATGATTCATCACTTCCGGATAACCGCAGGGCTCATTCCAACATGTGCCCTCCTCAATGCCCACCATCCCTTTTTTCCACCCCCTTAACTCCCCACCCCCATCAACCCTCAGCTTGTTCTCTGTCTTTTAAGACCATCATATGGTTTGCCTCCCTCTAGGTATTTGTAACCATTTTTTTTTCTTTCCCTTCCCCTATGGTCTTGTGTGAAGTTTTCAAATTCCACATATGAGTGAAAACATACGATATCTTTCTCTTGACCGACTTATTTCATTTAGCATCATACCTTCCAGTTGCTTCCACAGTGTTGCAAATGGCAAGATTCCATTCTTTTTCATGGCCAGGTCGTATTATTCCATTGTAGATAGACCACCACCTCTTCTTTAGCTATTCATCAGTTGATGGACATTTGGGCTCTTTCCATAATTTGGCGATTGTTGATAAAACTGCTATCAACTCTGGGGTACATGTGTGCCTACAAATCAGCACTCCTGTATCCTTTGGATAAATGCCTAATAGTGCTGTTGCTGGGTTGTAGGATAATTCTATTTTTAATTTTTTGAGGAACCTCCACACTATTTTCCAGAGTGGCCGCATCCATTTGCATTGCTACCAACAGTGCAAGAGAGTTCCCATTTCGCCACATCGTCGCCAACATCTGTTATTTCCAGAGTTGTGAATTTCACCACCACACTCTGACTGATTGAGGTGTTATCCCAGTGGGGTTTGATTTGTATTTCCTGGATGATGCGTGGTGTTGAGCATCTTTGCATGTGTCCGTTGGCCATCTGGATGTCTCCTTTGGAAAAGTGTCTATTCACGTCCTCTGCCCCTTTCTTTGCTTACTTGGTTTCCGGGTGTTGAGTTTGGCAAGTTCTTTATAGACTTTTTTTATCCTAACCCTTTATGTGATATGCCATTTGCAAATACATATCTTCTCCCATTCCGTCGGTTGCCTTTAAAGTTGTTGATTGTTGCCTTTGCTGTGTGGCAGCTTTGTATCTTGATGAGGTCCCAAAAGTTCACTTTTGCTTTTATTTTCCCTTGCCTTTGGAGACATGTCAAGTAAGTAATTGCTGCAGCCGAGGTCAGAGAGGTGGTTGCCTGTTTTCTCCTCTAGGATTTTGATGGTTTCCTGTCTCACTGTTAGCTTTTTCATGCATTGGAGTTTATGTTTGTGTAAGGTGTAAGAAAGTGGTCCAGGTTCACTCTTGTGCATGTTGCTGTCCAGTTCTCCCAGCACCATTAGCTAAAGAGATTGTATTTTTTGCATTGGCTACTCTTTCCTGCTTTGTTGGAGCTTACTTGGCCACACATCAGTGGGCCCATTTCTGGGTTCTCTATTCTATTCCATTGGCCTCTGTGCTTGTTTGGAGCTAATACCGTGCATTTGAGGAGTCCAGCTTTGTAGTTCAGGCTAAAGTCTGGGATTGTGATGCCTCCCCCACTCTGGTTTCCTTTTTCAACCTTACTTCGGTTGTTCTCGGTCTTTTGTGGTTCTCTCCAAAGTTTAGGATTGTTTGTTCTAGTTCTGTGAAGAATGCTGCTGTTATTTTGGTTGGGATTGCATTGAATGTACAGATTGCTTTGGGTAGTATTGACATTTTAACAATGTTTGTTCTTGCAACCCATGAGCATGGGATATTTTCCGGGTTCTTTGTGTGTTCTTCAGTTTCTTTCATAAGTTGTCTATTGTTTTCAGCATACAGATCTTTTACCTCTTTGGTTAGGTTTAATGCTAGGTATTTTATGGTTTGGTGCAATGGTAAATGGGATCGATTCCTTGATATCTCTCTCTAATGCTTCATGACTGGGGTATAGAAATGCAACCGATTTGGGTGCATTGATTTTTATCCTGCAGCTTTGCTGAATGCATGTGTCCATTCTAGCAGTTTTTTGGTGGAGGCTTTCAGGATGTCCACATAGAGTATCGTGTCATCTGCCAACTGTGAATGTTTGACCTCTTCTTTGACAACTTGGATGCCTTTTATTTCATTTTGTTGTGTGATGTCTGAGTCTAGGACTTCCAACATTATGTTAAGCAACAGTGGTGAGAGTAGAAATCCCTTCGTGTTCCTGATCTCAGGGGAAAAGCTCTCAGTGTTTCTCCATGGAGGAAGCTATTAGCTGTGGGCCGTTCATATGTGGCTTTTAGGGTTTGAAGGTCTATTCCTTCTATCTGATTTTCTTGAGGGTTGTATTAAGAAAGGGTGCTGTATTTTGTCAAATGCGTTTCCTGCATCTATTGACAGGATCATATGGTTCTTATCCTTTCTTCTCTTCATGGGACGTGTCATGTTGATTGATTTGTGAATATTGAACCAGCCCTGCTGCCCAGGAATGAATCGCACTTGATCCGGGTGAATCATACTCTTAATATACCGTTGCATTACATTTGCTAGTATCTTGTTGAGAAGGTTTGCATCCATGTTCATCAGGAACATTGGCCTATCATTCTGCTTTTTTGTGGGGTCTCTGCCTGCTTTGGAAATCAAGGTAATGCTGGTTTCATAGAAGGAGTCCAGAAGCTTTTCTTCCATTTCTATTTTTTTTAGAACAGCTTGAGAATAAGAAGGATTAACTCTGCTTTAAAGGTCTGGTAGAATTCCCCTGGGATACCATCCTGCCCAGGACTCATATTTGTTGGGAGATTTTTAATAACTGATTGAATGTCCTCTCAGGTTATGGGTCTGTTCACGTTTTCTATTTCTTCCCGTTTGGCGTTTGGTAGTGTGTGGGTGTCTAGGAATTTGTCCATGTCTTCCAGGTTGTCCAGGTTGTTGGCATATACTTTTTCATAGTATCCTCGGATCCTTGTTGTATTTCTGTGGTGTTGGTTGTGATTTCTCATCTTACATTTGTGATTTTTATCTGTTTGGGCCTCTCTTTCTTCCTTTTGAGAAGTGTGGCTAGGGGGTTATCGATTTGTTTATTTAATAAAAACACATCTCTTATATTGATTGATGTGTGCAACCTTGTTTTTGGATTCTATAGGATTTATTTCTGCTCTACTCTTTTATGTTTCCCTTCTTCTGCTGACGTAGGGCTTTCTTTGCTGCTGTTTTTCTAGTTCGTTTAGGAGTGAAGTTAGTTTCTGTATTTGGGACCATCCTCGCTTCTGGAGATAGGCCTGGATTGCAGTGTATTTTCCTCTAAGGACTGCCTTTGCTGCATCCTAAAGGGTTTGGATTGCGTGTTTTCATTTTAATTTGCTTCCATATGGTTTTTAATTTCTTTCTTAATCTCCGGGTGGACCCATTCTTTATTGAGTAGGAAGTTCTGTAACCTCCATGCATTTGGAGGCTTTCCAGGTTTTGTTCTTGAGGTTGATTCCAAGTGTCTGAGCGTTGTGATCTGAAAACATGCATGGTATGATCTCAGTCCTTTTATATTTGTGGAGGGCTGTTTTGTGACCCAGGATGTGATCTATATTGGAGAATGTTCTATGTGCACTTAAGAAGAATGTGCGTTCTGGGGCGCCTGGGTGGCTCAGTCGGTTGAGCGTCCGACATCAGCTCAGACCACGATCTCACGGTTCGTGAGTTCGAGCCCCGCGTCAGGCTCTGATGGCTCAGAGCCTGGAGCCTGCTTCCGATTCTGTGTCTCCCTCTCTCTCTGCCCCACCCCATTCAAGCTCTGTTTCTCTCTGTCTCAAAAATAAACAACATTAAAAAAAAAGAAGAATGTGCGTTCTACTGCTGTTGGATGAAAAGATCTTAATATAACGGTGTTGATATCCATGTATGTAGATGTATATATTAGGCCAATATATATCTATGTATATCTGAATACATCTGGTCCAATGACACATTGGATCTGTGTTTCCTTACTGATTTTCTGCCTTGACGACTCGCCTATTGCCATGAGTGGAGTCTTAAAATCGTCTACAATCATGGTATTTGTATGTATACATTTAATCATGTTTGTGATTAATCGATTCATATGTGTGGGCATTTCACTTTGGGGCCATAAATATTTGCAACTGTTAGCTCCTCTTGATGGATAGACCCCTTAATTATGATCCAATGCCCTTCTGAATCTGTTACTACAGTCTCTGGTTTAAAACCTAGTCTTTCTGGTGGAAGTGTGGCGACTCCAGCTTTCTTTTGACTTCTGGTAGCATGATAGGTGGTTCCCCATAGCTTCACTTTGAATCTGGAGGTGTCCTGGGGTCTAACATCAGTGTCTTGCTGACAACATATAGATGGATCTTGTTGTTTGGTTTTGTTTTGTGTTTTACCCATTCTGATTCCCTGTGTCTTTTGATTGGGGCATTGAGTCCATTCACACTCAGAGTGATTAGTTAAAGATATGGATTTAGTGTCATTGTGTTATCTGAAGGTTTCATGCTTTTGGTGAGGCCTCTGGTCCTTTGTAGTCTCCGCTGCTTTCCACGCACAGACTCGCCCCTTAGGATCTCCTGCAGGGCTGGTTTAGTGGTCATGAACTCCTTTAGGTGTTGTTTGTCTGGGAAAACCTTTCTCTCTCTTTCTATTCTAAATGACAGCCTTGCTGGGGAAGAGATTCTTCACCGCATATGTTCCCATCAGCACACTGACCGTTTGCTACCCCTCCCTTCTGCCCTGCCAAGTTTCTTTGGACAGGTCTGCTGCTACCCTCGTCGAATAAGACCCGTTTGTCCCTAGCTGCTTTCAGAATCCTCTCCTTATCTTTGTAGTTTTCCAGTTTCGCTATGGCATGTCATGGTGTTGACCTGGGTTGGTTGATTTGGAAAGGAATTCTCTGTGCTGCCAGGACTTGGATGCCCGTTTCCTTCCCCAGATGAGGGAAGCTCTCAGCTATACGTTGTTCAAAAAAACCTTCTTCCCCTTTCTCTCACTGTTCTTCTTTTGGGACTCCTAGGATGTGGCTAATATTTCATCTCACCGAATCACGTCAGTCTCTAGTACCTGCCTCGTGATCTAGTCTTTTCCTTCCTTTCCTTTCTCTGCTTCATCTTTGTCTACAATTGTATCTTCTGTTTCACCGTTTCTGTCTGCTGCTTCTCTCATCCTTGCTGTCACTGCATCTAGTTTATTTTGTATCTCCTTCACACCGTTTCATTTTCAGCGTTCATCGTGACGATTCCTTAGGTCCTTGATCTCTGAAGCAGTAGATTGTCTGCTGTCTTCTATGCGTGGCTTCAAGAGCAACTATGCATCTCATGAGTGTCATTCCAAAAATGTGCTCACATATATTGTTTCTGTCTCTTTTGAGCACTTCACTGGCTGTCCTTTCTTCCCGGAATTTTTTTTTGGGGGGGGGCAGAATTCTTCGATTTCGTCGTTTTGGCTAGATTCCTGCCCTTTATGTATTCTAATAGCTTGTTCTCTGTCCCACACCCACGAGTACTAATATATTAAAAAGAGCTCCTACTCTTTTCAGGGCCTGGCAGTTGAACAAATGTTTTTGGAGTGTGTTGTGCGCACTCTTTCGGTGCATCTTTGGCTGCTGTTCTTGCTACTTGGAGTGGCAGTTTGGGGCTTCCACCAGATGGGCTTTGATTTGTTTGTTGAAGTAATCCTGGAAACAAGGAGAAGAAGGTGGTGAAGAATCCTTAGCCCAAACAAAAAGAGAAATGACTGGAGTGGAAAAAAGACCAGGGAGTGACTCAAAGGAGCTATAGGGCTTAATCCAGAAAGAGAGGGAGGAAAATGAAGAAGGTGATCTAGAAAACTATAGAGAAAATGTGCAATCAAATAAACAAAGAACCAGAACAGAGGAACAAAGTAAAAAAAAAATTATATATATATATATATATATATATATATATATATATATACACACACACACATAGAGATATATCTATATATATCTAAATGTAGACATATAGGTATATATTAAGATATATAGATATATGTAGATATATAATTAGTTTTGACCCACGTCAACTCGAGACTACTAGGCTGTTTCCAAAGGAGAAGAGGAAAGAGCAGAGTAGAAAGAGAAAAAAGGGAAAAGAGAAGAAAGGGAAAGCAAAGGAAAGAAAAGATGGGCGCCTGGGTGTCTCAGTAGGTGAAGCGTCTGACTCTTGAATTTGGCTCATGTCATGTTGTCGCTGTTGGTGGGTTCAAAACCCCCATCAGGTTCTGCAGTGAGAGCATGGATCCTGCTCGGATTCTCTCTCTCTCCTTCTCTCTGCATCTCTTCTGCTTGATCACTCACTCTCTCTCTGTCCAAAAAAAGAAATAAACATTAAAAAAGAAAAGGAAAGACAAAAGAATAATAACTCAAATGAAAACAAACAAACTAAGTAAGATAGAAAAACCAGAGGAGAGTTGTCTATTGGTGCCTGGGACTGGTGGCTGTGCTCGTCTAGACGAGGGGCTGTCAGTCTCACTCCTATAGAGAAGCAGTTACGAGGCACAGAGAGCCAGGGTTTGGTGTAATGGGCCTGCCTCCACGGAGGCTCACTGTCCATTCCCTGAAGCCCCACGATGTTGGTCATGGGGAGAGAAATGGCGACACCCCAATCTCTCTTGCCCACACGAGGTGTCTCAAAACTCACTGTTTAGGCTATCTTCACGGAATAGCCTGGGGAGCCGGCTTGCCTTGCTGCACAGTCCCCTGTGTCACCTGAGCACTGTGCTGGGATTCAAAACCCTGTAGCACCCCGCTTTGCTCGGACCTGGCAGTGGAGTTGCGCCACTCTGCCCAGTGGACAGAGGGCCTCTGACTCCTGCTTGCACAGTCTTTTTCCCTTGGGCAGGGCAATACCTCCCCTTTCCACCATACTCAAGGTGTTCTCTCCCAGTGTAGTCCTGAGATTGCTACCAAGCCTAGGGGCGGCTCCCTCCCCACCAGGCATGGGAGGTGGTAGCTCTGGTCTAGAGAAAGACTGGCAACCTTGAAAATCCTGTTTTTTAGCCTCTATGGCTCTTTTGCAAAGTAGAAACTGGCCCTCTGGATCTCTCCTTGGTCTGTGGTCCAGACAGGCTTTCTCATATCCAAATGCACTTCTCACAGCCTCTCTCTCTACCTTCCTTTCGTGTCTCCACCAAAGGGCTTCCCCCACTCCATGCCTGTGCGGACCATTTTATTTCTCCCAATTCGCATACACACCCTTCTGTCCCGCCAAGCTGTCACTTTGCACCTGTGGAGATTTTTCTGTCCCTCTGCAGCCTGTATTCCAGGCATTCCAAGTGTTGTGACCTCAATACTGCTGTGTTTGACAGACAAGGGAAATTCTGATCCCCTCCCCTGCCATCTTAACTCCTCCCTCCAGGTTTTACTTTCCTTTTCGCAATTTCAAATTGGGTGCCTAATCGACTAAGTCACCCAGGCCCCCCAAGAATACTTGTTTTCAATGGGAAGATGTTTGAAGGCCAATAAAATGGGCCCTAGTGTCCAGAAAAGAATGGCAAAGTTAGAATGTGTTTTTGATTTTCTAATTTGGGGCTATAATAAGTTCCACTAAACTCTTAGTGGAGACATCATATAGGTATACATTTGACCCTTGAACAAGATGGGTTTGGACTGTGGGAGTCCACATACATACAGATGTTTTTCAATACATACAGTACCATCCTGTAAACATATTTTCTTTTCCTTATGATTTTCTTTTTCGTCTTTTTTCTTTTTTAAATTATTTATTTTGTGTGAGAGAGAGAGAGGACAGAGCACGTGAGTAGGGAAGCGGGGGCAGAGAGAGAATCTTCATCAGGCTCCAGACTGCCAGCGTTGAAGTCAGGAAGTCTAGATCATGACCTGAGCCAAAGTCAAGACCCTGACCCTGAAACGACAGTGCCACACAGCACCCCTTCCTTATGATTTTCTTAGTAACCTTTTCTTTAGTTTATAATGTAAGAATAGAGTATGTAATACATATAACAGGGAAAACATGCATTAATCGACTGTGTATATTGTTGGTAAGCTCAGCATTCCGTTATCTTAACCCTGACCTTCCGTGCTCAGTGTACAGAGTCAATGGCCAAATGAGGCCGAAAAGGTAGATTAGACCTAGAGAGCATGTACAAGCGCGTCTGCTTTAATGTTCTGGTTTTCAATATGTATACTATAAAGTATACATTACTATAAAGGCTTCATCGATAGGAAATGGACAATGTTAGTTGAGAGAATATTGGGGGCGTTTGTAGTGAGGCTGAGGATGAGAGTGCGAGTGGGAATTTTGGTAGTCAGAAAAGATCTGAGAGTGGCAAAAGGTGCCAAGTGAAAGATGAGAAGGACCAGTCATTTAGACCGTGGCGAGGGACATTCTGGACAGAGAGGACCACGGATCCTCATTTTACTCCAATGTCTTAGAGTGACCAAGAAGTAGGAAGACCCACTCCATCATCATAATCATTATTATTGTTGTGTCTAGAAAAGAAAAGGTGCATAGTGAAATGAGTGCTTGGCACATTTTAGGTGACTAAGACATAAATGTTCTTATACTTGCCGTTTGAATGCTTACTACACATTCTGAAGAGTTCCATACCTATATCTACATTGTTTCTGCTACTATTTCACCCTGATTTTAAGAAAAGTTTTTCTTTCTACCTTGCCATTCGATCCAACCCTTCTTCCGTCAAGAAAAAGGTCAAGCCTTTGTTTACCTAAACGAAGCAGCAGCTACAACAGTGTTTTGTTGATACTCAACATGATATACTCCAAAGTTTCTGATCATGTGAGGTATGAATTGACACTGAAACAAATGTCTGCCATTTCGTTAGAAGCAGTTTTCATTTATAGCAAGTACACTTTTAAAGAATTTGTTTCAAAACTTATTTCAAATGTCCTTTTATTTTGGTCAGGAATGCAAAGGAAGGTGTTTTGTTAGTTCCTTTTTGAAATCTGCATACAAGTCAGGCTTCTGCCTTTTAAAGTACTTATTCTGGCCTTCCATGATCAGTTTAGAGAGTCAATAGCCAAATGAAGATTCAATGGTACGCTGAATCAAGAGAGCATATATGAGGTTTGGTATTTAAAGGTTTTGGTGGTCAATACGTTTTTCTTATTTGCAAGTCTGATCGTTATTAAAATCATAAATTCAGAAATTTTCTTGGAAAAGGCTTAGGAACTTCACGCAACTCATTACTGATGCTACTTTTAACAGAGTGTGTCTGAGAAGCCCAACAAATTTCTTCCTCATGTCTCTGGAGCTGTGGATCAGAAAGGGCAAAGAATATTAAATGGACAAGTAGAAGGTAAGAACTGTATTTTATTCAAAGGTCATTTGACAGAATGTTGATTTAAAACAGGAATACTGATATATTCTAATATCTAAAGAAAACGGCCTGCTAAGTGCATAGGAAAGAGAAAGAGATGTGAAAAGGAGGTAAGTTGCATATCGTATGTGGTGTCAGCAACAGATTAAATTGAGAGTGCCACCAAAGGACCTAAATGACTAGTTCCCTTTCAAGACACTGGAAGGCCCAAGGAACCTCAGGAAAGAAGAGAAGAGCCAAAGAGGGAATCATGTGAATGGCGGAGACTACAGGGAATAAATGAAGGAAAGTAAGCCGGTGTGTATGGTGTTTCTACTGGAAGGTGGTAAAATGCACTAGTTCTTAAAAAGGAAGAGCAGACTAGTTGAAATGCAGCAACACTATCAGGTGAGCTTCTCGTACCAGAATTTGTCAGAGTACTATCCCCAAATGTTCCCACTCTTACTGTTATCCTCACTGTTGGCAAGACATTAAGGACTGACCTAGCTGATGATGCAGAGTTATGTCCTAACTAACATGGATGAACATAAGCATTTGTAGTCAGCGATAAATGTCTATACGTTAATGCCATATAAAATGGGGGTACCTCATATGGTAGAATCAATTAGGGCAAAATAAGAGAATTGGAAGGAGGGTCAGATAGGGAGACATCAAGATAACTCATCTGACATTTTGGATGCTGTATTTGTGACTTTTGATTATTTTGGTAATAACTGCCTTTAATAGGTGAACTATATTTTTAATGTTTTAGGAAAATAAGGAAAAGAAACAAAAAATCACTATAATCAGTAGTATGTTTTCATATTGTGATAGTTCTGATTGTTGTAGAATGATCCCTGGTACTTCTTTGATTCCTATCTGCCAGAAAAATGAACTAAGTCCTAGGTAGTGGGAGAAAATTAACTGATTTTTCATATTTCAGAGAACTTTTATATGGTAGAACATAGGGGCAATCACCAGGATTCGCTCTCTCTCTCTCTCTCTCTCTCTCTCTCTCTCTCTCTCTCTTTTTTCGGAGTAAAATAAGATTGTTGCTTCTTTCACAGTTTCTGACATCATGATTTCATCTATTCCTTTTAAACCTTTCTTCAAATGGATCCATAGGGATGTAGGAATTTTCAAGGCCAATACCAAGAAAAGAGGTTCCAGGAAAGGTATTCTGTGACATGACTTTCTGACTGTAACCACGTGTAAGACATCAACCCAGATAATAAAATTTCATATAATGCAGTTGTGTTAGAGGCATCCCAATGACACTCACATTTGATTTTTCACTAGAAGAGTTCACAGGACTCAGCATATAGTTGTAGTCATGCGTGTGGATTGGTATGGGGACAGGCAAGTAAGGCCAATCAGCACCAAGCAATGGTGCACGGGGTGAAGGCCAGAGGAAACCAAGCGCAGGCTTCCAGGAATCCTTTCTCTAGGGAGTTAGCAGGATGTGCTAAATTCCTCCAGCATGAAATTAGGACAGCACAAGTGAAATGTTGTGGGCCAGTACGAGGCTTATGGATACTCAGTGCCCGAGGTTTTCATCAAATGCGAATCACATAGGCATCTTCTCCTTAGCATGCCCCAAAATTCCAGGTTTCCAGAAAGGAAATCAAGTGTACAGCTTTAAGCACATTGATTGTACCAGCACTTGGGCACAGTGAACCACTCTTAACCAGCTAGGGAATGGTGGCAACACTCCTTAAATCCAAGATCCCAGGGAACAGCCAAGGGCCAGTCATTCAAGTAGGATGTTCTGAGGGTAGCCATCTTCGGCCTGCTGGATGAAATCTGTTCTGCATAGGAATTATAGCCCTGATGTCATTTTTGGTGGTGTCTTCAAATTTTATTTTACTAGCAAGTAACATGACGGTTACCATGGTACTGGTTTCAGTTTCATCATCCATATGAAGTGGGTATTTGTACAAAAATTACTAGGGAGGGCCATATTAGGTCATTATAATCTTTTTTTATGGGATTAAGCTTTCATTATGATTCTTAGGTATGATCAACATAATGATTTTTTATTTAAAATGAGAATGAAAATCTCTTAATTACATGGAAAACCTAGGTGTGATGCCTATGGTGCTGAACCCCTGTTTATAGGTATAAGATTTGGGGTCATATTCATCAATCGTTTTCTTGCCTAAGTATACAAAAAACTGTTGCATTTTTGTGTTTTGTTTATGTATTTTCATATACTTCCAAATGGGAGACAGTACCCCTATTGTGTTACTTTGATCTCTATTTTAATGTTCAAGATGACGGTATCGTGAGTTAGTATATGCTAAGAGTAGCTTCAATGGATACCATATTTTGTTGTTTTTGTTGTTTCATACATTTAATAAGCCTGATTTTTGACATCCGTTTTAAGTTCACAGCAAATATAATAGGAAGTACAGAGAGTCTGCATATACCATACGATGCTCCCGTACACGCCTAGCCTCCCCTGTGTTTACCATCTTGCACGACAGTGGTCCGTTTTTAGTAGGATTTTTTTTTTCAGTTCCTTGGTTTAGTTTTGAGCGAGAGAGCATGCATGCGTGTGAGCAGCCAACGGGCAGAGGGAGAGGGGGGAAAGAATCCTGTGCTGTCAGCACAGAGCCTGATGCAGGACTTGATCCCATGAACTGTGAGATCATGACCTGAGCTCAGATCCAGAGTTGGACGCTGAAGCAACTGAGCGACCCAGGCACCCTGACAACAGTGGTGCATTTTCTATGGACACGAACTCTTCATTTTGAGGCCAAGTCTCTAATTTGCATTAGTGTTCAGCCTTGGTGTTATACATTCTATGAGTTTTAACAAATGTGTAATGATGTGAATCCACCTTTGTGGTATCGTGTGAAAGAGTTCCACTGCCTTCAAAGTCCTCTGTGCTGTGCCCGTTTCTCCCTACATTCACCCCAACCCTTAGCTCCATAGCCTTTCTCCTTCCAGGTGTCATATTGTTAGAATCATAGAATGGATGTCTTTGAATGTTTAGAAAGTGAAAATATCCTGGCAATTGAATGAAGGCATTCAAGATATTCTTTGCCCTTTGTTTTGTTTAGTTGCTCATCAGTAGAGGATCAGATGACCTCTGCCTTGTATGAAAAAAAGTATGATTTCTCTAGATGTGTGTCACCTAATGGGGAGGGTTGAGAAAAATGACATCATGAACCACTACACAGCACTCACATTGGCATCCTCCTCCTTTGTGATGTGCGGTGGGTTTAGATAGACTCTCTAGTAATAGAAGGAGGCAGTCTCAAGAGGTTAGAACTTTATCAAGCTGGAATGCCAAATCTTTCCTTCTTACCTTGCCATTGGAAATAAGGCCAGGGAGCGTCTGCTTGCTATGGTTTGGCCATGCTGCAAAGTACAATAGCTATAGAGCACACTTTGTGAGGGGGTGATTCCTCCTAAAACTGAAGAGTGTCTGCTCAAGAGCTGGGGAAGTTCTGCCGTGTTACAGCAAACTAAAGGTGCTCTTTTCCAACTCCTCTAGTAGTAGAAGTCCAGAAAAATCATGCTAGTTTCAGTCTGACATTGTCCGCTCATGATAATCATTCTCCTAACGATACCAGTTTCCTTCCAGTGTCATAGAGTCGGTCAGTGATGGCCATTGTAAACATCAGTTCACCTGTAGCTGTCAAATTCTGATAAAACCCATTCTTGCTTTTGGTCAATATAGAGGAGAAAGTAAGATTTCTTAGTCCTTTAAGCCTATGAATGCTATAATTACCATTCAGCGTAGTGTGGTTTCCAGGTGTGGTCCCAAAGCAATACTTTTTAACAAATCATAAGACGTACACTTGTAATTTCCTCTATTTTTCGATTGTTGATTTAACATGTATTTTGCTTTCATCAGATCAGATGAGAAGGCTGAGGAAGACTCTATAACCAGGTACGATTTTTATGGATTTGTAAAAATGACATTTGCTGGGGTACCCGGGTGGCTCAGTCAGTTAAGGGTGTGACTCTTGACTTCAACTCAGGTTTGTGAGTTCAAGCCCCACGTCGGGTTTTGCGCTGACAGCCTCCTTGGGATATCTTTCCTGATTTCTGTGTGCACTCACTCTCAAAGTATAAAGGAATGAAATGAAATGAAACGGATAATGAAAGGAAAGGAAAGGGAATGAATGAACTGAAAATTATGTGTCTCTTAAGGGAATGCAGAGAACAAAAGCAGTTGTTGCGTGTTCTACCCTGGACTAGACACTATATCCTATGGGTAACATCTGTTCAGTTATATAGTCATTGTATAGCTTTGCAAAGTAGCTGTGTTATTGTAGCACTACTTTTTATTACTTTTGCAACTGTGGTTCAGGGAGGTTGATGACTCGACCATGATTCCATAGTTAATGGGTAGCTGTGGGGCTTTGCCCGTCAGCCCGTGAAGCTTCCACATCCATTCTCTGGTTCCTCAGCAGCACTGAGATGAAGATACAGCTCCTAGGGAAGATCAATTCTGAATGTCAAAGGTAATGATGCCAGAACCCTAGTTTAGGGTTTTGTTAAGAACCCAGGTTAGTCCAAGCATTTGGCCTCATATATTTGACCACTAGTGCTAACAAAAGACATTAGTGCAGTTGTAACTAGTCCCTTGTTTTTACCATCTGAGATTTTAGGGTGGATGTCAGCTATGGCCATGGTGTCAAGGCTTTACATAATAAGCAAGATGTCGTCAGGCATCTCTTTAGATGTAGTGATATCCCCTCTTCTTGAGACAAATGAGTTTTCTGTAAGGGAAGGATATCTAGTTTTAGACCATGTTACATTAATTAAATTCAGCCTCTATTTCGAGGATATTGCTATATGATTCTCTGTTGCCTAAGTTCCCAGGCTGGTTTCCCTTCGGGCTAGTACCCTTGTCTAGTTTAAGGAAGCTTTTTGGTTTTTTTTGGAGTTTTTTTCCCCCCATGACTTTTTTGTACTGTGTTTTTGCCTTTTGACTTTCTTCTCTGGTTTCCTTGGTATTTCTTTTTTTTCCAATAATTTTCCCCCTTCTGCCAGCTAAGGACTCTCCATTTTTTCAGAGGCCAAATCAAAAGCACTTAGAGTCTCAAGATTTAGGGAACCTCAGAGATTAATTCCTCAAAACACCCTCTGGTACGTCAACCTATGTTTCACCCCCTTGCCCAATGGTTGTTTCCCTGGAGAATTTGAAACTCAAAAGAGATTGAAGTGACCTATTTGGATATGAGAAGTGACAGAAATGAGATTTACATTCTGGTTTTCTTTCTTTCTTTCCTTTCTTCCTTCTTTTTGTCTCATCTTGCAGGCAACTGTTTTAATAATAGAAAGCTGGGGAGTGGGTCTAATAATACTCCTTCTAATACAATGAGGAACAAAGGAAAAAATATATAGATATATCTATATATACCTATCTATAGATATATAGGTATATATTAAGATGTATGTATATATACACACATATATATACACACACACACACACACACACACATATATGTAGATATGTAATTAGTTTTGACCCACGTCAACTAGAGGCTACCAGGCTGTTTCCAAAGGGAGAAGAGGAAAGAGGAGAGTTGAAAGAGAAAAAAGGGAAAAGAGAAGAAAAGGAAAACAAAGGAAAGGAAAGATGTGGGCCTGGGTGGCTCAGTAGGTGAAGCGTCCGTCTCTTGAATTTGGCTCAGGTCATGTTCCGCTGTACGTGGGTTCTTAACCCCCATCAGGCTTTGCAGTGAGATCATGGATCTTGTTCGGAATCTTTCTCTCTCCCTCTCTCTGCACCTCTCCTGCTTGATCACTCACTTTGTCTCTCAAAATAAAGAAATAAACATTAAGACAGAGAAGAAAAAGATAAAAAGAATAATAATTCAAATGAGAAGAAACAAACAAAGATAGAAAACCAGAGGAGAGTTGTCTACTGGTGCCTGTGACAGGTGGTTGTGCTGGTCTACGGGAGGGGCTGTCTGGTCCCATCAGTGTCTGTCTCACTCCCATAGAGAGCAGTTATGAGGCACAAAGAGACAGGGTTTTGTGTAATTGGCCTGCCTCCACTGAGGCTCACTGTCCGTTCCCTGAAGCCCCACGATGTTGGTCATGGGGAGAGAAATGGCTACACCCCAATCTCTCCTGCCCACACGAGGTGTCTCAAAGCTCACTGTTTAGGCCGTCCTCACCGAATATCCTGGGGGCCCGGCTTGCCTTGCTGCAAATTCTCCTGTGCTCCCTGAGCACTGAGCTGGGATTCAAAACCCTATAGGATCCCGCTTTACTCAGACCTCGTTTTGGAGTAGGACCACTCTGCCTAGTTGACAAAGGGCCTCTGGCTCGTGCCTGCAGAGTCTTTTTCCCTTGGGCAGGGCAATACCTCCCCTTTCCACCATACTCAAGGTGTTCTCTCCCAGTGTTTCACTGAGAGCCTAGGGGCGGCTCCCTCCCCACCAAACATGGGAGGTGGCAGCTCTTTTCTAGAGAAAGTCTGGCAACCTTGAAAATTCTGTTTTTTAGCTTCTAAGGCTGTTTTGCCAAGTAGAATTGGCCCTCTGGACCTCTCCTTGGTCTGTGGTCCGGACAGGTTTTCTCATATCCAAATACACTTCCCACAGCCTCTCTCTCTACCTTCCTTTCATTTCTCCACCAAAGGGCTGCCCCCACTCCATGCCTGTGCGGATCATTTTATTTCTCCCAATCCGCATACACACCCTTCTGTCCCGCCAAGCTTTGTCTTTGCACCTATGGAGATTTTTCTGTCCCTCTGCAGCCTTTATTCCTGGTATTCCGAGAGTTGTGACCTCAATACTGTTGTGTTTGAGGGTCAAGGGAAATTCTGATCACTCTCCTCTGCCATCTTTCCTCCTCCCGCCTCCTTTTATTTTCCTTTTCACAATTTCACACTTCTGTGTAGGTTTGCATTATTATATCAGTTTAGTATGTTTTATAGATATTTACAATGGGCTTTTCTTACAGGAAGTGTTTTGATATGAATTTTCTGTCCTTTTCTTTTTTTAAAGTTTATTCATTTATTAATTGTGGAGAAAGACAGAGAGAGCATAAGTGGGGAGGTAAATGAGACAGAGGGAGAGGGAGAAAATCCCAAGCAGACCCTGCACTGTCAGCGCAAAACCAGATGGGGGGATTGAACGCATGAACTGCAAGATCATGACCTGAGCCAAAATCAAGAGTCAGGTGCTTACTGAATGAGGCATTCAGGCGGCCCTAACATTTTCTTTGGTAGTCCCCTGGGTACTTTTAATTTAATATGCCTTAGTTTAAAGACATTGTTTCTGACCCATTCCCTTTCCTCTTCCCTGACTCTGTAATATGCTCTGTCATTTGTGTTCCCTAGCCTAATAAATACAGCCTTTGAACAGGAAACGTCCTGGACTCTGAACTTCCCTGAAATCACCACATCCAGTCACACACCACATTCGATATTTTGTACCTGCTTACCATTTTTCATATGTTATTCCTGTAATTCACTCGCTCACCTATAATTTTGAAGTACTCTTCTGGTTTTGCTTCCTTTACATTCATCCTACATTGCTGCCAGAGTGACTTTTCTAAAATATACTTGTGATGATGTCACTCCTCTGCTTATTCAATGGATCCCCATTACCTGAAGGTGAAAATTCATGTTCTAGC